>NC_141160.1:100094181-100782514 GCF_053477565.2 Lygodium microphyllum
GAGCCTCCACTAGTCGGCCAGGGAATATTCCAGGGAATATTCCCTTTACCATCAGGCCGGGGGCGCTGCCCCCGGACCCCCGCCAGGGGGGCCGCTGGCCCCCCTGGGACCCCCCAGCCAGGGGCCGCTTCCGCGGCCCCCGGACCCCACAATAGGGGCCCCTTTTAACTCCCTTACCACGCAACTCAATGCAATGTGCCTCGAGTTGCTACCAGCTTAACCACTCCGTCTAACCCAAAGATTAGACCCACAACAGTCACCTTTTTGCCATCCGGTCACATAGACCTCATCTGATATACAAGTCAGGACTCAACCAATGTCCGGGCTCACATTTGGCTTCTCCTCATAATGGGGGCCTTACAACTTTGAGCACCATGGATCATTGGTAGCACCTAATGAGGGTGGGGCATTGATCATATCTAACATGTACTTGGAATTTGTAGAAAAAAACAAGGTCCTCTATAAGTTGATTGGATGTATGTCCCTCAAAAAGTAGTTGACTAATTTTGATATGATAGTACTTGAAAACTCCTATAAAGCTCTTGACACTTTGTTAGTAGCAACAAGTATGTCAAAGTACCTATATATGAAAATAAAAGTTAGCTAAGAAACCAAAAAATGAGAAACGGTAGAATTTTAATTGAAAGCCTATCAAAGAGAGGGAATGGGAGAGAGAAAGAAGAGAGAGAAGACTATAGAGAAGAAGAAGAAGAAGAGTATAAGAGAGAGAAAGACAGTTATGAGGACAGAGAAATACTAGAAATGGAGAGAGAAAGACTAGGAGAGAGGGAGGGAAGACATGGAAGCTTGGAGAGCAAGGTGAAGGAGAAAGAAGACTTGTATAATTATCTGATAATGAAAAAGTAAGTGTCTCTCACCTTATATACCAACAAATGTAGCTAGTATTTCCCCGTTATTAAATCCCCCCTCTCTTACATTCCATCCCCACCCGAAGGTTTTTGCCCTCAAAAACAATTTGGGCATGTGTGGTAACTAGGAGGGGCCGATCAGAGTACTACTCTGCGGCATTAATACAAGGGTATTTTGATGAATGAAGAGGTATTAATGTGTATGATGGGCCATGGGGTATGTACGATACATGGGTCTTATTGGGGAGTTATAAACATGAGTTTTTGACCCAAATATTTGGAGTAAATGTAGGCTGCAGACAGTGGACACCATGTTGTTTACTACAGGACCCTTCTGTAGTGAATCTATCATAACTTTTTGTGGAAGTCTCCGAACGGGGTGTGCTATACATCAAAATAGAGCTCTCAAGAAGTACTTTCAGCTCATGTATGGTGTGCATTGCTGTCCATAGTGTAGAATAAAAATTTCTTTAAAACAGAGCGTTGTTTGCAGTTTGTCTGGTGGGAAAACAGGGCCATAGTTAGCTAGATTTCAGCCAAATCTGCTTCTAAAAGGTATGGGAACTCTTCCAAAACTAAAGCTGGCCTCCTAGAAGCTTTCTTGAGTGGTAAACCTTGCCACTTAATCAAGTATTCCATGATCGAGCGAGAGTGAAGCCTCTTTTCCCTTTGTCCTATGACTTTTTCAGGTATGTATTGAATGATGCCTTCTTCATCTATCAGTGGGAGTTCCTCAACATAGTCCACTACTGAGCCAATGAAGGGCTTCAACTAGCTCACATGGAAGACATTATGGATCTTCGTAGATGGGGGTAATGCCAATCGATATGCCAAGTCTGCCACTCTCTTGATAATCCGATATGGTCCATAGAACCTGTGTGCCAACTTATTGTTGGACCCATCTTTAAGGGAGGCATATCTAGAAAGGCACTTTCAAGAGCACCAAATCCCGTTCTTGGAACTCCACATTCCATCTTTTGTCATCAGCATAAAGCTTCATTTGATCTTGGGTTCTCTTCAAGTTAGCTTTACACTGCTGAAGTAAGGTCTGCATTCTATCCAATTCTTCCTTTCTTTGTGGATTTATTTTATCATTGAAGATAACCAAAGGAAGGGGCACCTTGTAGCCATACAAGTCCTCAAAAGGTGAAACTCCAATGCTAGCATGTGAAGAGTTATTATAGGCAAACTCAGCCAAATGCAACCATGAGTCCCAAGCATGCTACACATCATGACAGAAATGCCTCAAGTAATTTTCCAGCCATTTGTTAACCCTTTCTGTCTAACCATTTGTTTATGGATGGTAAGCAGTGGAAGGGGCTATTTGAGTGCCCATAGAGCTGAAACTTGCTCGCAAAAAGTTACTCATAAACTTAGCATCTCGGTCATGTACAATGACCTATGGTAAGCCATGTAATTTGAAAACATATTCCATGAATTGGCTGGCTACTTGAAAAGCATTATACCGAGTCTTTATGGGAATGAAATGGGCTAACTTTTGAGTCTGTCCACAAATAGATAGATGCTGTCCCAACCTTTCTGGGTCACCACTAGGCCAATAATGAAGTCCATAGTGATGTGTGTCCACTTGCTTTCAGGCATAGGCAATGGTTGAAGTAAACCAGCTAGTTTTAAGGTGTTGTCCTTGTTTTGCTAACAAGGCACACAACCCAAGACAAAGTCTTTCACATCTCTCCAAAGGCCCTTCCAGTAAAAGCTTTTAGCAATTTTGTCATAGGTCTTAAAAACTCCCAAATGACCAGCTATAGGGGCTGAATGCATCTCCTGCATGATTTTCTACTTGATTGGGGAGGTATGAGGGATGGCAATTCGGCCATTATACCATTAAAGCCCATTTTTCAGTTGATACGAAGAGTTTTCCACACATTGTCCTTGCTGTAATTTTTGAAATACATTGCTGAAATCAGCATCTAACAGGTAAGCCTCCTGAAGCTCATGTATCCAATCACTATGTAACTCCATGATAGCAGAGACTTTACATGCCCACATCCTAGACAAGGAATCAACCACTACATTGTCCTTCCCACGAGTGTGGGTGATGTCAAAGTTATTGTTCTGTAAGGTGGCTACCCATCTCCTCTACTTCGGAGTCAGATTTGGCTGAGACAAGAAGTACTTGAGTACTCTATGGTCGCTTTTCACTCTAAACCGACTGCCATACAAATAATGATGCCACTTCTTGATGGCATGAAGGATGGCCAGCATTTCCTGATCATAGACATTCATAACCCTCTCATTTTCAGCCAGCTTTTGGCTCTCAAAAGCTATGACCCCATGTTCTTGCAGCAAGATTGCACAATTCCTCTCCCACTAGCATCACACTGAATGGTGAATTCCTTAGAAAAATCAGGGCATACCAAGATAGGGGCTGAAGTAAGCAAATATTTTAGTTGATTATCTACCAATGCATCCCAGAAAAATGCTTCTTTCTTCAGCCTATCAGTGAGAGGGGCTGCAATAGTGGCATAGTACCGAATGAATCTGCGGTAAAATGAGGAGAGACCCAAGAATCCTCTCAAAGAGGTAGTATTTGTAGGTGTGGGCCAATCTCTGACACACTGCACTTTCTTTGGGTCAGCTCTAAGACCTGCCTCACTAACAATGTGTCCTAAGTACTCAACCTCAGTCTACATGAATGAACACTTTGTCTCCTTAGCAAAGAGTCTATGCTGTCTAAGTATATCAAATATTTGCCTCATGTTCATAAGGTGAGCTTCCTTCGAGCGACTATAAATGAGGATGTCATCGAAAAATGCCAATACAAATTTGAATAAGTAAGGCTGAAGTATTTTGTTCACGAGGCTTTGAAACGTGGCTGGTGCATTAGTCAAGCCAAAGGGCATGACTAAGAAGTGATAGAGCCCACGATCGGTCCTGAATGCAGTGTTTATCTCATCCCCTTCATGCATGCATATATGATGGTATCCGGATCTCAAATCAATCTTTGTGAAATACTTAGCTCCCTTCAACTCATCTAACATGTCGTCCACCCTAGGAATAGGGTATCTATTCTTGATAGTGATCTTATTCAGATCTCTGTAATCAATGCATATCCTGAAAGTGCCATCTTTCTTTTTGACTAGCAAGACAAGTGATGCAAAAGGGGATGAGCTAGGCTCAATGAATCCCATATCTACTAAATCTTTGACCTACTTTGCCTCTTCTTCTCTTTCACATTTGGACAACCTGTAAGGGGGTTTATTGATCAGCTTGGAGTGGGGCTCCAAATCAATGGGATGATCAGCCGCTCTCTTGGGAGGTAATGATGTAGGTAACTGAAACAAGTCACCATACTCCGCAAGTAGAGCCTTCAGGGCCGAATTATCATGCACTTTTCAAGACTGATCTGCATTTTTCTTGTTTAATTGTAGCACAAAAATATGGGAGCATTTCTTGAACTCTTTCTTGAGCTGTTTGGCTGTAATAAGCTGAAATTCACTGCTATTTTTAATTCCCTACAGGTGAACAAGCTATCCAGCCCTGAAAAACTGCATGTACAGCAATGAAAAATCCATGGAAATGGTGCCCAAATTTTTCAGCCAATCGCAACCCAACACAATGTCTATCGGCCCCACATTGAGTGCAATCAAATCCACTTTCTGCTCATAATTTTAGGTATAGCTGGGCATACATGAGTACTAATTTCCTCACTCCCATTGGCCACTTGCATCCTCATTGGTTGCTATAAATCGGAGACAAAACATTTCAGCCCGTCCATGATTGCTCTATTTATGAAATTGTGTGTGCTACCACTATCTACCAAGACAAATACATCTTTCCCGTGAATCTTCCTTGAAGACAAAGAGTGTTGGGGCTCTTAGATCTTGTCCAAGCATCCAGGGAGATAGTACAAACAGTGGTAGCAGCATGTGAACCATTCTTATCACCCATATTTACATCTACATGACCCGCCGGGGTCAAATGGGAAGGTGTCAACCGGGTCAAAGAATTCTTCTTGCCCACATTCCTCTTCAACCTCATCATTTTTTGTCATGATTGCAAAGACACTTGCATCCTCATGATCCTCATTAGATTCATCAAAGAGTAACATGCTATGTACCCTTGCTTTTGCATTCCTATAAGCACATTTAGATGCATGCTCAGCTGAATACTTTTCCCCACATTTAAAGCAAAGTCGTTTTTCTTTTCTCTCTTTGTAGAGGTCCATCGGGATAGAGCGTTGACCAGCAAAAGCTGAAGCATTTTTACCCCTGCTGTCCCCTTGTCTATTTTCAACTCTTCCTTGGTTTGCAGTCCTAAAATTATTGTTTTGCCTAGAGGTATTAAAGGTGGGGTATGTGGGGATCTTCGGGGTGCTGAATGGCATATTTTCACCACCATAACCTGCCCCAAAATGCTCGAGCTTTACAACACTTCTTTGTTGCCCAAAATGTGACTGTATAGGTCCTCTTTGCTGCCCAAATAGTGGTTGAGATGCCCCTCTTTGCTATCCATGCTGAAATGAAGCATCTCGGCGGTACTTACGAGAGTACCTCTCAACCAACTCAAAGCTTTGAATAAATATGATGGGCTTTGGGCTGAGACATTAGCAGAGAGTTGGGGATCCAAACCATAAATGTACTTGTGAAGCTTTGCATCATCACTAATGGACTCAACATACCTTGTGAGATTGAGGAATTGGTTTGTGTAGTCACGCACCATCATCCCACGTTGCTCTAAATTGTACCATTGCCTTGCAAGCTTCTCCTTCTCAACCAGAGATATAAAGATTTGAATCATAAGGGCTTTGAATGCATCCCAAGTGTCAACAAGCTATTGATTTTCCCTCTTTATGCACCACCACCACGTATGGGCAAAGCCCTCTAAGTGTATCGTCGCAAAGTGTATCTTTTGATCGTTATTTCTTGGCATTATGTTAAAATAGTCTTCAAGCTTCGAGAGCCATTCTTCTAATTTAGCTGGGAAGGACGACTGACCATTGAACTTTGAGAAAATGATTTTTTCTCTCAACTCCCTTTCATGGTTGGGGGACTATCCCATATACCCAAAGTGGGGCTGATCCATTGGGCTACCAAGAAATGACCCATTGTTTGAGTGATTCATTCCAAAAGACGGCTGAGTACGCATAGGTGGCATGGGCACAGGTGGTGGCTGAGAGTTACTCCTCATCCCATTGTTTATGGGCTCCTCATGCCTTTGTGAGGGCTTTCCTTGCTCAAAGCTGATGTTGGAAATGCCCGTTCTTCCCAAAATACCTTGGGTACTTGCATAGGCTGCATTCACGGATGGGATGGTCACTCTTTCAGCTTGCATGCTTGGTATATCCTCTTTTTCCTTGCCTTTCATTTGGGAATCCATCCACATTGAGAACTTGGCTGCAAGTGCTTCCATGGTAGAGGTCATTTGGTGCATCTTCATCACCATTTGAGCTTGACCTTCCATTACTTCCCTATGCCTCTCCACATGTCTAGTCTCGTGTGAGCTGAGGGTATGATTGAGTACACTAAGACTTCCCATGGAGTGAGAGAGGTTTTCCTCTTCAACCTCAAAGTTGGTGTCATCCATCGGGGTGTTTGCATCTCTTATCTGTTGTTGCTAAACATCTTCATTTGCTTTGTTTTTCCCCCTGTTACCCACCATGTCTAGGTGCAGTCCCGTGAGACCACCTGTCACTGTTTTAGCTATAACTAGAGCTAGACAACTCTGATTGACTTAATTTTTTGTTCAAAATGGAGGAAATGATGCCCTCTTCAAGTTGAGCATAGGCAAACATTCCCAGGTTTTATACATAAATTTTTGTAATAAGAAATGTGGGACTATTCTGTGCAGAGTCCAGCACCTTGTCCACACCTAGGAAAGGACTGTTTTGGGCTATAGGTAATTGGTATGCTTCAAGTGGGTATCCAAAACTAAGCAAGATTCTTGGCAAGGCCTGAAGGTACTCTCCAAGGTCAGCACCTCAATTCTTGGGAGTGGCAACACCTCTGTAATTGCAAGCAGTTTCTCTATAGTACCCTAAAACTGTCACAAGAGGGCTGAAATCGGGTTCCCCTTCTATAGCACTGTGGGATTCACTGTTTTCTTGGCATCATGCATCACTTGAGCATCCCTTAGAATGTTTGGCATCACTTCAGCATTACTAAGCATAAGAATAAGCATTCACATGACCATATCAAACAAGATAGGCTCTCATACATGTGTAATCATTGCCATTACTGCATATATAACTGCATAGGTGTATCCAATGATACATACATCCATCTTCAACCCAAGTAAGGCAATGCATTACCATACATCACTACATAAGTAGCTGCATGTATATCTAAAGATACATTTGCTAAGGTACATCCATACATCCCATGCACACAAAAGTGTGTCATGCCATAGTCATTAAAATTCCATCATGCCAAGTCAATTTCTCAATTTTCTAAGAAATACCTGCACCTACAAATGAGTTTTGGGCTCCGGATCACCGAGAGGTGGGCAAAGTTCCCCCCAAGCTGGGTTGTGCACCCCTTCAGGGTCTTTGATGGCAAGGGGGGTCACCCCTCTTTCGTCTTACCACCTCGCCTGGCATCGGGCTTTTCCTCACCCAGAATATACATGGCAGATATTTATTAATTAAACACCCAGCATGAGATGCATTTTAGGAATGGAAATTTTGGGCTTTTCATGAAGTGCATGGAATTGGAATTGGGAACAGGGATAGAGAGCTTACTGGCAGTGACTCACTGCCTACTCACCCTTATACAATGGATTTCTTAATCAATTCTTGGCTCAGCCCAATCACAAGAAGCTAAATGGGTTATCGGTAAGCAAAAATATAATCTCAATGAAGCTTCAACATGAATAAAATCCATTCCAATGCCATAAGATCAAATGAGAATGGTTGAGATTAATATTTAGCATGCATACAATGTTTCGGACTCCTACTACCTACTTGGACTCATGCATCCTCTCAAACAAGTGGATAGGATTCAACAAGAGGCTTAATGGGAGAGAATGAGAGCCAAGAATCGGTTACCTTGTGTTGTTTGATGAAGATTGCAACCACTAATGCCACTTCAGTCCTTCATGAGAGCTCCAATTTGATCCCACATGCTCCATAGCTCCAAAATGGTTGTGCTCCGTCAAGAAAAGATGAATTCAAGCTTGGGGGAGAAGGATTCTTCCATGGTGGAAGGGCATTGCTTACATAGACTGATCAAGAGAAGGATTCCTTCCAAATGGGCACTCCATAATGCCTTCTTGCTTCCAAGAAGCCTTCAAATCTTGAGAATGAGCTCCAATGTTGCTGTAGCCTTGAGGTAGGATGGCTCAGGACCTTCCCATGAAGAGCTCTTGCTAAAATTGAAGCTCTACTTCCATAGCCATGGTTGCCCACAAGTGCATGTCTTCAAATCTTGCTTCTAATCTTCTCCTTTGCTTCTTAATTGTCAAGAATTGCGTGGTGGGGGGAGTTGCTCAAGATGATGCGGCGAACACACACAAAATGCACAAGGAGAAGCTCACTAAAGAGACAAGAAGAGAGATGGAGGCCAAGACGTTTTCTTGCTGATTTCTTTTTCTTCTTCCACACTCTTTTCAATGTACACAAAGTATAGATAAGATACATCATAAAAGGAAAGTGGCCTACTAAGTCAAACAATGCATAACTGACTACACTAGTCGACTGGTGCTATAACTATACCAGCTGTAAATAGGTGTAAAAACCTGAATATAATAAGTAATGAGTCAGTGGCCATGTGAGAGTCATAATGACCACCAACGTGCTAAGTGTAGACGTGTGGACCCATCTAACCAGGCGGTCCATCATCAATGTCCACATGTGTTGAGCTTGTCATCTCAACACTCCCCCTCAAGCTCAACTGCATCTCTACGACTCCAAGTAAGCTTTGAAACTTTTGAAGCTTCTCTGTACCCAATGCCTTCGTGAAGATGTCAGCTATCTGATCCTGTGTGTTGACATACACCAAGTCAATCTCACCTGCTAGTACCTTCTCTCTCACAAAGTGGTAGTGTACCTCAATATGTTTTGTCCTGGCATGGAACACAGGGTTTCTAGCCAACTGTATACTACTCATGTTGTCACAATAAATGACAATTGGACCTTCCACCTCCACATCCAAATTAGCCAATAGCTTTTGCAGCCATACTACCTCACATGCTGCAATAGCAGCACCTCTATACTCAGCCTCTGTACTCGACAAAACAACTGTAGATTGCTTTTTGCTGCTCCATGCAACTGCTGCACTACCAAGAGAGAACATGTATCCGCTGGTATATCTTCTATCAGACATACTACCAGCCCAATCTGCATCTGTGTATCCAAACACCTGTACATCTTTACCTACCTCATAGAAAAGTCCATAATGTAATGTGGACTTCACATATCTCAATATGCGTCTGACTGCATCCAAGTGTGACTTTCTAGGTACTTGCATAAACTGACTCACAAGACCAACAGCGTAGCTCAAGTCCGGCCTTGTAATGGTCATGTAGATCAAACTCCCCACTATCCTCCTGAACATAGTAGGGTCTTCTATCTCATCCCCAACATCAGCACTCAGCTTTACATTCTGCTCCAACGGGACTGAAAGTGGTTTGCATGCATTCATACCATACTTGGACAACATATCCAAGCCATACTGTCTTTGGGACAGCCATATACCATCATCACATCTGATCACCTCAATGCCAAGGAAGTACCTTAGCTCACCTAAATCCTTCATCTCAAACTTCATCTTCAAACAGCCCTTGACTTCAGCAATCCCACTATCACTATCACCTGTAATAATCAAGTCATCCACATAGATGACTATGATGATCAAACTTACATTTCCCTTTCTCACATAAAGTGAGTGATCAGTATCAGAAACATAAAAGCCAATATTAACAAGATACTCTCTAATCTTGTCAGACCATGCTCTAGGTGCTTGCTTGAGCCCATAGAGTGCCTTCTTCAACCTGCACACATACGTGGGATGCTCTAAATCTTCATAACCTGCTGGCTGATCCATATACACTTCTTCCTGCAAATCACCATGCAAGAAGGCATTCTTTACATCCATTTGCTGCAACCTCCAACCTTTGGCTGCTGCCAAAGCAATCACACATCTGACAGTTGTCATTCTAGCAACTAGACTGAAGGTTTCATCATAATCTATGCCATATGTCTGGGCATAGCCTTTTGCAACCAACCTAGCTTTGTACCTACTAATAGAACCATCTACATTGTGCTTAATCTTGTAAACCCACTTACATCCAATAGCTTTCTTGCCCTTCGGCAATGATACTAGATCCCAAGTCTTATTGGCCTCTAATGCAGCCATCTCCTCATCCATTGCTGCATCCCAATGAGTATGACCAACAGCATCCTCAAAACAAGTAGGCTCAACATCCTCAACTAGTTTCACCATATAAGCATAATGGTGAGCTGCATAACCTTCAAAATCAAATCTTTTAACAGGGTATCTCACCCTGCTAGACCTGCGTACCACTGGATCACTCAATGGAGTCTTTGCATTAACGCATGCTCTCTGCACACCTGGAGTCCTCACTGAAGGAATGCCAAGCTCATCATCCAAGCTCTCTGAGCCACTGGAGTCTCCATCAAGAACTGCATCAATGCCTTCTGACACTTTATTCTTTCCTTTGTCTTTACCTGCAGTGCTACTAGATGCACTCAAAGATGTAGAGGTACTCCTTAGTCTCCCAGACCAAGGACTACCAGATGATGTCTCTGGTCCACTAAGAGTCCGTGATTCTTGCCTTTCAGCCTGCACATGAGTGTCATGATCATCATCAACATCCAATGCATCACCACTAGATGCATACCAACTGCTCATTTCATCAAAGATGACATCCCTGCTCACTCTGAACTTACATGTGACAGGGTTGTAACAGCGATACCCTTTCTGCTCTAAAGAGTATCCAATAAAGATACACTTTTCAGCCTTTGGATCCAGTTTCTTCCGCAACTCATCTCGCACATGAACATATGCAATGCAGCCAAACACTTTCAAGTGTGAAACATCAGGCTTCTTACCTGTAAAACATTCTTCGGGGGTCATACCATGAACTGCAGCTGTGGGAGTTCTGTTTATAATATAAACAGCAGTATGAAGAGCCTCAGACCAAAAATGCTTAGGCATATTCTTTTCAGCCATCAAGGCGCGTCCAACTTCTGCAATATGCCTGTTTTTCCTTTCTGCAACCCCATTTTGCTGTGGGGTATACCTGCATGTGAACTGTCTCTTTATCCCATGAGACCTCAGAAAATCACTGAACTCATTTGAGAGGTACTCTCCCCCTCCATCTAACCTCAAGCACTTTACTTTCAAGCCTGTTTCTCTTTCAACTGCAGCCTTGAAAGTTCTAAAGTGCTCAAACGCTTCACTCTTTTCCTTCATAAAATATACCCACAGCTTTCTAGAGCAATCATCAATGAATGTGACAAAGTATAAACTGCCTCCAAGTGATACATTTTGTGTAGGCCCCCAAATGTCTGTATGCACAACATCAAGGATATTTTTGCTTACATCTCTGTCATGTGAAAAGGGTTGTCTTGCCTGCTTACCAAACTAACATACTTCACATACCTTCTGAAATTCTGCAACTCTAAATGTAGGAAAACCTAACCAACCCTTTGGACTGCATTAATTTCAACCTTTGTACATTTGCATGTCCAATGCGTTTGTGCCAAATTTCAATGTCTGCAACAACACCTTTTCCTTTGGCATACATAGCAGCATTCATAGTAGGAATTCCAGCATCTAGAGTGAACATACGTCCAACTCTACTTCCCTTTGCTACCAACCTGCACTTGTCATTGAAGTCTTCTACAAAGCAGCCCTTTGCATTAAATCTGACTTGCAGCCCTTGCTCTACCATTTGACCGACTGACACCAAGTTCTTTGTAATTGATGGCACATGTAATACATCTGAAAGACTCTTTGTCTTACCATCATGCAAGGACAAGGGAACTTTTCCAATGTGTGAAATTGGGTGGCATGAGTCATCATCCGTCTGCACATAACCTGCATTCTGCAAATCCTGCATCTCTCCAAAGCATTCAGCATGGTTGGTCATATGATTGGATGCACCTGAATCAACATACCAAACATCTTCATGTGTTCTCTTTCCTGTAATAGCATCCAGCATATGCTGGATAACGAACAACCGTTCATTTTTGTCTTCATTCTGTCGTGAAGACGATGCATAGTTTCCTTGCTGCAACTTACCACTTCGGAAATCATCTTTCTTAGCATAACATTGGGCTGCAATATGACCTGTTTTTCCACAGTAGTGACACACAATACCAGAGTTGTTAGAACCTCTATTCTGCCATCCACCTCTTCCTCTAAAGCTCCCAATGCCTCTAAAGTTACCACGACCTCTTGAAACCTGCATATCGCCAAATTGCTGATTCAATCTGTTTTGCTGGTTGTCACTACCACATCTTGTACCACGGCCTCTTGAAGAGAACCTGCCACGTCCCCTTCCTGAACTGGAGTAGAAAGCTTGGACCTGTTCACCGCTTCTTTCAGATGTCTCACTCTGCATGTTGATCTCTTCAGTGATCATAAGGGAGACCAACTCATCGAAATCTGGAAATGGCTTTCTAACATATACGGAAGTTACAAAAGACTTCCAAGCCTTTTCATTGTTAAGTCAACCCAAGGTAGACGACACCAAATCATCATCATCGGGCATTGCATCAATTGTTGTCAAGGCATTTGCAATGCTCCTTACCTTCAATGCATACTCATTGATAGACATCTTCCCTTTCTTCAATGTATTCAACTCTTGCTTGAGTTGAATCTTTCGTGCCTTTGTATTTACAGAAAACATACTTTCAAGTATGGTCCAAGCTGCATATGCATTCTCTGCATTTCTAATGTGTCCCAGCATATTATTGTCAATTACTGCAGACAACCAATACATGACCTTCTTGTCTTTTGCATTCCATTCCTTTCGTGCCTTTCTCTTCTGCAGTTGGAGGATCACTCACCTCCGGCTCCTTTTCTTCACCTGAAACAAACTCGTAGAGGCCTTTTCTAATAAGAAAGTTCGTGACACGAAACTTCCATGAAGGGTAGTTGTTCTTGTCGAGCTTCTCAATGATGGGGCTTCCACTGTTCTCTGCCATTATCACAAAATTAATACCAACAGCAAGCAAATCTTCTGCAACCCTCGACCTATAGTGCACAGCAATACACCAGACAGCCTTTTTCACTGTCTACTCAACAATACATGCAATTTGCAACCTGTTTGCAGATAACCCTTGTGTTTACTCACTGATAAACAACTTTGAACTTACAGATCTGAAATTTGTAACCTGCGCACCCACGTTCGGTCAATACAGTCGAAGTCACAGCGTACCCTGAGACTGCTGTCCGCAGCCTTGCAGCTCTAAAATGGACCCTGAAATGGCCTTAAATGCCCAAAATTAATGCGGGATAAGCCCTTGCTTCTTACCCGTGGCTTGCTTGCTTGAACCTTGCTTCTTCTCCTTTGCTTCAACCTTCAAAATCAGCCTCTCTCAATGGTGCGGCTTTGATACCATATCAAGAATCGCGTGGTGGGGGGAGTTGCTCAAGATGATGCGCCGAACACACACAAAATGCACAAGGAGAAGCTTACTAAAGAGACAAGAAGAGAGATGGCGGCCAAAACGTTTTCTTGCTAATTTCTTCTTCTTCTTCCACACTCTTTTCAATGTACGCAAAGTATAGATAAGATACAACATAAAAGAAAAGTGGCCTACTAAGTCAAACAATGCATAACCGACTACACTAGTCGACTGGCGCTATAACTATGCCAGCTGTAAATAGGTGTAAAAACCTGAATATAATAAGTAATGAGTCAGTGGCCATGTGAGAGTCATAATGACCACCAACGTGCTAAGTGTAGATGTGTGGACCCATCTAACCAGGCGGTTCATCATCAATGTCCATATGTGTTGAGCTTGTCATCTCAACATTAATGACCAAATCTTGAGCTAGGCTTGAAGGGGAACCCCCGAGACCAAGAAAAGACCAAAATCTTCAAGATTCTTGAGCTTGATGCCAAGCTTTCATGGCTGCCATGCAGTCCACATGATCAGGGTTTCTGAGGTGGAAGAGAAGTCCAAGAAGCTGAGAAAGGAGGCTTCATTCTTGCCCAAGGGACCTGCAAGAGGTTGGGAGTGAGAGCCAAGGAGGAGAGGAGGCCTGGGGTGCTGTCAATCTGGCCTAGAAGCAGCCTGCATTTTGCACAAGATTTTACGGGGCTTCTCCTAGAGGGTTGGAGATGGTCATCACAGCCTAAACACTACTTGGTTGGTTGCTCTTGAGCTCCAGACATGCAAGGAAGAGGGCTGACACTCCATGGAAGAGAAGGGAGCAAGATTTGGGCTTGATTACCTCCATGGAAGCTTGCAAGAAGCTTGACAAATGAGGAGAGAGAAGACCCTCCCTGAAAAGTAACCCCAACTAGACTTTCTTCTAACTCCTATGACCACGGTTACTAAGAGTTCACCTTCAAAATGGGTCAAAAATGACCCACAAGCTACCAAAGTCAATCTTCTTCCTCCAAACTTGGTCCAAGCTGCCATTAATGCTCCTGCCTATAGTCCTTGTGGTCCAGAAATCTTGGGAACTCCCCTACTACTCCCTGTACCTATGTACATGTGACTCAAAGTTCCATGTGACTAGAAAGTTGTAACTGGGTAAAATGAAGGACTATCTAGGACCAAGAACCTAGGCTCTGATGCCAATTGTCAAAGAGAGGGACTGGGAGAGAGAAAGAAGAGAGAGAAGACTACAGAGAAGAAGAAGAAGAAGAGCAAAAGAGAGAGAGAGAGACAGTTACGAGGAGAGAGAAATACTAGAAATGGAGAGAGAAATACTAGGAGAGAGGGAGGGAAGACATGGAAGCTTGGAGAGCAAGGTGAAGGAGAAAGAAGACTTGTATAATTATTTGATAATGAAAAAGTAAGTGTCTCTCACCTTATATACCAACCAATGTAGCTAGTATTTCCCCGTTATTAAATCCCCCCTCTCTTACAAAGCCATGTCACTTTTTGTGACCTGAAAATCTACTATGTCAGGACTATGAGTGATTTTTTATATCTAAAATTTTGTTTAGAATTTTACTAAACAATCATGTAATGCACTTTTTATTGCATATATGCTCTTCATAAGTCTCAAACCCTTTCTTTCTTTGAAAATGTACATAAACATTGCGATTGATATAAACCAAGTAAGATGCATTTTCTTCGAGCTAGTGCTTGCCTGCATAGAGCTCAATTTGTCTATTGAGATTTTAATATTGTGCATATGCAAAATCTCAGGACTACACAATGGCCATTCCATGATATTCAAATTCAATCATGCATACTCTCAAGGGTTCCATATTCTTGACCATCCTTGGATAGTATGTACTTGGAATTGTAGAAAGAAATGAGGTCCTCTATAAGTTGCTTGGATATGTGACCCTCAAAAAGTAGTTGACTAATTTTGATGTGGTAGCACTTGAGAGCAGCTATAAAGCTATTGATACTTTGTTGGTCATAACAATCTAAAAGATATACTTCTACAAACCCAATAAAAATTTTCACATCTATATTATCAATTTGCTCATCCTCAATGTTCTATAAATACTTACTATTTCCAATGTTTCATTACATGCTTACTATGGATGTGATATGTATTTGTTGGTGCATGAATACATGTTGCATCAATGCCTCTATCATAAGGTGGGAATCAACCTTCCTTTGTTTCAAAGCTAAAACTTGATCCTTCCAGTCTTTGATACATCTCCTATTACAAATGATTTCATATTGAAAGCTCTCTTTATGCTTGGGTGTGTATACCCAAGATAAACAATGATATGTATCATTGATCCAGTTCTCTTCCTCATCTTTCCTATTATGTATTTCTATTGATAGAATTTCATTATTCTCTCTTTCATTATGACCTAGGCATGCAAAGAATTATATGTTAAATCCTAAAAGATAAACATTTTAATATTGATCACTAAAATCATAATTATATCATAAAAATCAACAACAGTAAGAAGAGTTATTAGCCCTTTTATCATTAGATCCAAACATTGGAACCAAAACACATATACGTATATACATCGATGTAAACACAGCTTGAATTTGAAACTATCACATTGATCATCATGTTTATAAAAAATAAAATAGAATGAATAGCACATAAATACTTAGAAAGATAATTTCATAGAAAGAGAATCCATTATATTGAATAGAGCCTATTTTCCCTCAACATATTGCATGAATACATGGGTAATATAGAGTAGTAGTTACAAAAATGTAGCCAAACGCATGTAGATCCAAATGAACATTCTTAATTGACAATTGAGATATCCTATGACTTAGTATATTATGAAACATATGTATAATATGACATCAGATTTGCATGGATAGTAGCCAAATAGCATGTAGTTGGCACAAGGGGATGATACTTTAGAAAATTTTTTAACCTCCACCTCCAAATTGCCTGATTCGTTTGACATAAGAGGAGATTTCACCATAGCAAAGTGGACCGAGAGTCATGTGCTTCACCTAAACCTTGTATTGTACACCTGGATGTTGATCAAACATGGCATTTTAATAAAAACCAAAAATAACTACTCAATTGTATGAATTACGGCAATGGAAAAATAGGGTAAATTTACCTATAAGCTAACTCACAGAAGAAAATATAGAATATCACGTCTACCCTATGTAATTGCTACAAGAACACTAGATTGTAAAGTTATGATCATTAAAACCTATTGAAAATGATAGATATAAGATAATATCTATCCCTCTCAACCAAAAATAACTAATCAATCACAAACTTTGGCAACACATAAAAGGACATTATCTATAAGCTTATTTACAAAATAGAAGATAGGATCTTTGCTTTACCTTGCATTGATTGCTACAACAACAATACATTCTAAAATTAGAAATGTCATTAAAATCCATTATAAAAGTATTAGAAAAGAGGATATATATATATATATATATATGAGAAACTATGCAACCTTGCCCAATTTGAACTCTAGAAGAAGACAATAAAGTTAGATTTGGCATGAAACTCTACCAAAAACTAGGACTATTAGAAAACACACACACACACACACACACACACATGCACACAATTGATCTCTAGCAAAAGATATAAGAGATCTCTACAAGAAGACAACATCATGAGTTAGAACTAGCATCAAGCTCTACTAATTTTTTTTTAAAAAAAATTGTAGATGTGTGTGTGTGTGTGTGTGTGTGTGTGACCTAAAATTATCTCTATAAGAAGACAGTAGCAAGAGCTAGAACCAACATCAAGGAAATAAGAACCCACACACACACACACACTCATAGATATATATATATATATATATATATATAGAGAGAGAGAGAGAGAGAGAGAGAGAGAGAGAGAGAGAGGAACACCAATGCCTCTTGCTCAAAATGTTCTCTATAAGAAGACAATAGTAAGACTTAAAATTGACATAAAATCCTATTGAAAAACAATACAAAAGAGAAAACACAAAGAGAGAGATGGGCACTCATGTTTTGCCCAAAATCTATAGCTATATGGAGAAGAAATTGCAAAGGCAAGCAGAGAGATAAAAACCTTGATTACTCTCTTCATAGAGATTCAAAGAAGGGAAATGAGTTTGCTACTTAATTTTTGAATAAAATCGATTTTATGGGAGGAAAAAAAGGAAAAAGTACATTGAGATACTTAAAATTTGTCCACTATTTATTCACCATTTTCTTAGTTCCCCACAATCCTTTGTTTAAATCAAAAACTCAAGATTTGGAGAGAGAAGATTTACCCTCCATGGATATCGATATCATGCAATTGATAGGAGAGTTACCATCTCAATTTATGCCTTGGTTTTTACTCAAAAGGTATTCTGTTTTTTGGTCAAATTTAAGGATTGGTGTCAAGCTAGATTGTGTTTAGGGCCTCTTCAACTATTCATTGCAAGATTTGGAATAGGAGATCAAGTCTACTTTGAGTAATCCTCCTCTTGTCTTGGCTAGGATGCCCTCAAGGTATTCTTCTAGTTCTACCTCAAGGGATAAGGTATTATTTTATGTGGATCTAAATTTATACATTTTTTAGGTGATAGCTCAAAAATGAATATTTGTTTCTTTCTCATGCAATCAATGTATCCAATTAGTGAATGCTACAATCAAGTTTGTTCAAAATATTAAAGCTTCTTTTGGTTGTCTTATGCATGTCCTTAATGTATTCCTTGACTTCACTTCAAATCATAAGCTATTAGGATCATGGTAGGAATTTTGCTAGACTGGCAAGTGCAAGCATAAGGACTATTTCCAAAGATGATGAAGATTATAAATGTGAGACAATTTGCAATATTTATGCATTGACAATTCTCAATGGTTGAAATTGCAACATGTGGACATCAAAACATTATTTTTCAATCATGACTTGCATGAGAAAGTATATGTATTTTAGTCTTGAGGTTTCATTTAGAAATGTTATAATTTGGAAAATTAAAGTGTACAATTTAAAGTATAAAGTCGATAGGAAAATCAAGTGTGACCAAAGCTTATACATATGCCTAATGTGACTAGCAGTGGAGTTGAGTTGCAAGCTACTAACATGACCCGTATTGACACTAGCATCTAATGGCCTATGTGCCAATGACCCTTGCCTCTGTGCAATGTGGCATGCCTACCCACCACCATTGACACATTGACCTCTACCAAAAACCTTTGCTCGATAGCTTATATATTGCCCATGCCAACCCAATTGGTACCATGTCTGCCTGACTAACTTCTTATCGAGGACTACTCAATCTCTTGGCAATGGCATAACCACCATCAATATCCCCTTTCTTAGCCTTTAATAACTATTTCACCCCCTATCAAGCATAAATGCTATGCATTCAATACAATTGTATAAAATGTAATATTGTAGTGATTATATTTTCAACTGATCTTTCACACAAAAAAATATTTTGTATGAAAGAATGTTTTTTTACAAAATATTTTCTTTTAGTATAAAGGATTTTACAACTATAGAATGTTTAGTACAAAATCCATTTTTATTTATATAGATCATAAGAACTCTACAATCTTAATGAATATAAATTCAACAATTCAAAGAAAATTCTCTAAAAGATATGAAGTTCAAGTCTAAGAAGGCCAAAGAAGAAGCATAATAAAGTTCCTACTTTGAGTGAGTCACTCAAAAAAACTAGCTACTATAGATCAATAAAGGTCTCTCCATCACGTAACATGAAGTCATCGACTAGTTTTGATAGCACTATACTTTCATATTATGAATAAACAAATAGATTGGAAATGAGTGTGGCCTCACCATCCTCACACACCTTCCTATATCGGAAAAGAGTTGGCTTGTGGTGTGAAGGGTGCATGGTTGTGCGAGAAGCCACTCTTTGTAACTAAATCATGCTTATGTAAGGAGTTGCTCATATGATATGAGATAGACTCATTCTTAGTTCTATCTCTCTATTTCTCTTTTCTATGTGACAACTTATCACGATTCATTTCTATTTCACTATCATGATGAAGAAATGCAAGCAAAAAAATGATTACTAGAATTAATTTTGACTTGAAATAAGAAGTTTGAAGCATTTAATAATAAACTATCTAAAGTTTGAAACAATTTAATACAAGGTTTGAAACAAGATAAGATTTTAATCGTTGTAGTCCATCATAGAAGTTATAACTACAAGCATATAAAATAAATTGTAATAACCTTAGAAATAGAAATAAAAGAAAATCTTAAAAATATTTTTAACTCCCATTGTTAGATGCATCATCGCCATCACCATCACCATCATTGACAAAAGCATAAGCACTTAGGAGGGAAATCCCAATAGGGAAAAACCCCTTTCATGATGGTATCTAGTCCATGCTTGGAGCTTTCTAAACAATCGAATGTTTGTATTGCGATGATGAAATGATTGATTAAGAAAATTTGCCATAAATCAAAATTAACTTTTGGCTTTTAAAATGAAATATTTATGCAATTTAAAAACTCAAGGAAGTTAAGATAACTAGGGTTGATGGTTAGTTAGATTTTAAACTCAATGACGTTAAGATGGCTAGGGTCCATGGTTAGGTACTATCCTAATTATCCCATAAGATCAACTAGTAAAGAGATATTGATCTCTCAAGCTAGCAAGGAGTAGAGAAACACATTGACTCTTTGTTTAAAAATTTTCTACCGAAGTATATCGATGAGAATTTCATTCTTAGATAGAAAATTTGAAGCAAAAGATAATTTAGCTATACTTGAATCTTTCAAGGAAGAAAGTCCATCAATGTTTGGTATAGAAGCATCATCTTATTTTTGTTATTTAGATTGGGAATGAAATAGACCAATGAAAGGTGCCTCATTAGCAAATATTAAGACCCAAGATAAAAAATCATGACTTAAATCAAGCAAAACATATGCTCGAAGGCTAAGGCCTTGAAAAAACAATTATGCATAAGTACACTTATGACCTACTTATCACATTGAAAATGAATTTTTCAATTTGTGGATTCTAAGAAAAAAAAAAGTATCCTCACAAGTTAACTCTTAAATGTGTGCACCATACTTCCCCCAAGGTTAGTTACGCTAGCTCTTCATTAAGGAGCTTGATTATGGCTTTGGATACTAGGATCGGCACTATATACGAGAGGTCTCTTTGTAGGGACTTGTCATTTAGCTAGGATGCACCAATGAGCCAGGTAGGCTTTGGTTGTAATTTTTGTTGGAAGAGAGGGAGAGAGACAGAGTGGAGTGGAAGATGAGTCTCAGCTCATTGTTGTTCTTCTTTCATTATTCTTCCATCATATTAACTGAAAGAGACTTACACACATAGGTATGACTAACCAAGACTAACTATGGTTAAGTCACTCACTATACTAGCTTATTGAATGTCACACACGTGTACAGTTGTACCCAGCTAATGGTAGTCACACAGATAAATATAGACTGACTGAAGAGTAACGGGAGCTTGATATTCTAACACTCCCCCTCAAGCTCAAACCATCTGATAAACTCCAAGTAGTTGTCTGAAATATATGAACTTTTCTTTACCAAGAGACTTGGTAAATATGTCTGCTACCTGGTCTTCAGTATTCACATGAATCAGGTCAATCTGCCCTATAAGAACCATCTCGTTGTTGAAATGGTAGTGAACCTCAATATGTTTGGATCTACCATGGTAGACACGATTGCTAGCCAACATAACACTGTTGAGGTTATCACAATGCAATCTCTCTGTTTTCCAGCTTTTTTTCCAAGTCTTTCAGTAGTTTCATCAACCAAACTACTTTGGAAGCCGCTAAGGCAACTACTTTGTACTCGGCTTCTGTATTAGACAATGCAACATTAGGTTGTTTCTTGTCAAGAATCACGTAATGGGGGGATTTGCTTGAGCTTTTGAACCAAACACACATTGTATACACAAGAGAAAGCTCACTCAAGAACACAAGAAGAGAGATGGAGGCCAAAATTTTTTCTTGCTGATTTTTTTAATTCTTCTTCCACACACTATACAATGTACACAAAGTATAGATAAAATAAAACATAAAGGAAAGTGGCCTTCTAAGTCAAACATTGCATAACCGACTACACTAATTGACTGGTGCTATATCTTTGCCAGTTGTAGGTAGGTGTAACAAACTAAATATAATAAGTGATAAGTCAGTGGCTATGTGGATGTCATAATGACCACCAACATGCTAAGTGTAGACATGTAGACCCATCGAGCTAGGCGGTCCATCATCAATGTCCGCACGTGTTGAGCTTGCCATCTCAACACTCCCCCTCAAGCTCAACTCTATCTTTGCAACTCCAAGTAAGCTTTGGAAATTTTGAAGCTTCTCTGCATCCAATGCCTTTGTGAAAATGTCAGCTATCTAATCCTATGTGCTAACATATACCAAGTCAATCTCTCCTGAAAGTACCTTCTCTCTCAAAAGTGATAGTGCACCTTAATGTGTTTTGTCCTAGCATGGAACACTGGATTCCTAGCTAGTTGTATGCTGCTCATGTTTTCACAATGAATGATGACTGGACCATCTCCCTGCACATCCAAATCACCTAATAACTTTTGCAGCAATACCACCTAACATGCTGCCATAGTAGCACCTCTATACTCAGCCTCTATACTCGATAAAGCAATTGTAGGTTGCTTTTTGCTGCTCCATGTAACTGTTGCACTCATGAATCCATTAGTAGATCTTTTATCTGTCATACTACCAGCCCAATTTGCATCTATGTATCCAAAGACCTGTATGTCCTTACCTGCCTCATAAAAAAGCCCATAATGTAAAGTGGACTTCACATACCTCAATATACATCTAATTGCATCCAAATGAAGCTTTTTAGGCATTTGTATAAACTAACTGACAAGGCCAACAACATAGCTCAAGTCTGGCCTTGTGATAGTCATGTAAATCAAACTCCCTACTATCCTCCTAAACATAGTAGGGTCTTCTATCTCATCCCCAACATCGGCACTCAACTTCACATTTTGCTCCAATGGAACCAAAAGAGGCTTACATGCTATCATACCATACTTGGATAACATATCCAAGCCATACTGCCTTTGGGATAGCCATATACCATCATCACATCTGATCACCTCAATACCAAGAAAGTATCTCAGCTCACCCAAATCTTTCATCTCAAACTTCTTCTTCAAGAAGTCCTTAACTTCAGCAATCCCATTGTCATTGTCACCTATAATAATCAAGTTATCCACACAAATGACTATGATGACCAAACTTGCATCTCCCTTTCTCACATAAAGTGAGTGATTAGCATCAGAAATACAAAATCCAATATTGACAATATACTCTCCAATCTTGTCAGACCATCCTCTAGGTGCTTGCTTCAGTCCATAGAGTGCCTTCTTTAACCTGCACACATATGTGGGATGCTCTAAATCCTCATAACCTGTTAGCTGCTCCATATACACTTCTTCTTCCAATTCACCATGCAAGAAGGCATTCTTAACATCCATTTACTGCAAAATCCAACCTTTGGCTGCTGCCAAGGAAATCACACATCTAACAATTTCCATCCTAGCAATTGGACTAAATGTCTCTTCATAATCTATGCCATATGTTTGAGCATAGCCTTTTGCAACCAGCCTAGCATTATACCTGCTAACTAAACCATCTACATTATGTTTGACTTTGTAAAACTACTTACAACCAATAGCTTTCTTACCCTTAGGTAAGGATACCAAATCCCAAGTCTTATATTGGCTTCTAATGTAGCCATCTCCTCATCCATTGTTGCATCCCAATGAGCACGACCAACAACATCCTCAAAACAAGTGGGCTTAACATCATCAACTAGTTTCACCATATAAGCATAATGGTGAGCTTCATAACCTTCAAAATCAAATCTTTTAATAAGGTATTTGACCCTGCTAGATCTGTATACAATTGGATCACTCAATGGAGCCTTTACATTAATATAAGCTCTCTGTACACCTGGTGTCCTGATTGAAGGAATAGCAAGCTCATCATCCAAACTCTCTAAACCACTGGAATCTCCATCAAATCCTAAATTACTAGTAGATGCATCACTACCATCCAACACTTTCTTCTTTCTTTTATCCTTCCCTGCAACACTTATAGATCCACCTGAATATGTGGGGCTACTCCTTAGTCTCCCAGACCAAGGGCTCACTGTAGGTATAGTACCAGATGATGTTTCTGGTCCACTAAGACTCCATGATTCTTGTTTTTCTTTTTGCACATAGCTATCTTGATCATTATCATCATCTAATACATCACCATCATGTGCATACCAGCTTCCCATCTCATCAAAGATAACATCCCTACTCACTCTAAACTCACCTATGGCAGGGTTATAATAGCAATACCCTTTTTTCTCTAAAGAGTATCCAATAAAAATACATTTTTTTGCCTTTGGATCAAGCTTCTTCTGTAGCTCATCTGGAACATGAACATATGCAACACATCCAAATGCCTTCAAGTGCGATACATCAGGCTTCTTGCTTGTAAAGCATTCTTCAGGAGTCATCCCATGAACTGCAGCTGTGGGGGGGCATATTCTTTTCAGCCATTAATGCCCATGCGACTTCTACAATATGCATATTTTTCCTTTTTGCAACCCCATTTTGCTGTGGGGTATACCTACAAGTAAATTGCCTCTTTATCCCATGAGTCCTCAAATAGCCACTAAACTCATTAGAGAGGTACTCTCCCCCTCCATCTGATCTCAAGCACTTCATTTTTAAGCATGTTTCTATTTCAACAGTTGCCTTAAAAGATTTGAAGTGCTCAAACACATCACTCTTTTCCTTCATGAAGTATACCCATAACTTCCTTGAACAGTCATCAATAAATGTGACAAAGTATTTGCTGCCACCAAGAGATACATTCTGTGTAGGCCCCCAAACATCTGCATGCACTACATCAAATATTTTTCTACTCACTTCTCTTTCATGCAAGAAGGGTTCTCTTGCTTGCTTACCAAACTAGCATGCTTCACAAACTTTATGCAATTTTGTAACTCTAAATGAAGGCAACCTTGTAATCAATCCCCTGGACTGCATTAATTTTAGCATTTGCATGTCCAATACGTTTATGCCATATTTCAATATCTACAACTACTCCTTTTCCTTTAGCATACATAGCAGCATCCATTGCTAGAATTCCAACATCTAAAGTGAACATGCAGCCAAATCTACTTCCTTTTGCAACCAATTTGCACTTATAATTAAAGCCTTCTACAAGACAACCTTTTGCATTGAATCAGACCTGCAACCCTTGCTCTACCATTTTGCCAATATACACTAGATTATTTGTGATTGATGGCACATGTAATACATTTGTCAGGCTCTTTGTCTGGCCATCATACAAGGACAAGGGAACCTTTCCAATATGTGAAATTGGGTGGCATGAATCATCACCCGTCTGCACATAACCTAGATTTTCTAAGTCTTGCATCTCTCCAAACCATTCAACATGACTGGTCATACGATTAGATGCACCTAAATCAACATACTATATATCATCATGTGTCCCCTTTCCTGTAACTGCATTCATCATATGCTGCATAACAAACATGTGCTCATTTTTGTCTTCATTGTATTGTGAAGAAAATGCATAGTTTCCTTGCTGCAATTTACCACTACAAATATCATCCTTCTTAGCATAACAATTGGCATCAATATGACTTGTTTTGCCAAAATAATGGCAAACAATAGCAAAATTTCCAGAACCTCTATTTTGCTATCTACCTCTTCCTCTAGAGCTCCCCTTGCCTCTAAAGTTTCCTTGGCCTCCTGAAACCTGCATTTCACCAAATTGCTAATTGAACATGTTTTGCTGGTTATCGCCAGTACGTCCCATACCATGGCCTCTCGAAGAGGATCTACCACGTCCCCTTCCTAAACCTGAGTAAAATGCTTGGACCTGTTTACCATTTCTTTCAAATGAATCACCCTGCATATTGATCTCTTCGGTAATCATGAGAGAGATCAGTTCATCAAAATCTGGAAATGGCTTATGTACATATACTGAAGTAAAAAATGTTTTGCATGCCTTCTCATTGTTAAGTCCACTCAAAGTGGATGAAACCAAATCATCATCATCAGGCATTGCATCAATCGCTGCTAAAGCATCTGCAATGCTCCTCACCTTCAACACATACTCATTGAGAGACATTTTCCCTTTCTTCAAGGCCTTCAACTCTTACTTGAGTTGAATCTTTTATGCCTTTGTATTTATTGAAAATGTGTTCTCAAAAATTGTCCAAGCTGCATGTGAAGTTTCTGCATTTCTTATATGTCCCAACATCATATTATCAATGACTATAGATAGCCAGTACATCACCTTTTTGTCTTTCGCATTCCATTCTTTCCATGCTTTTAATTCATCTACAGTTGGAGGGATACCCAACCCTGGCTCCTTTTCTTCACCTGAAACAAACTCATAAAGGCCATTTCCAATGAGGAAGTTTGTCACATGGAACTTCCATGAAGG
Source organism: Lygodium microphyllum (assembly GCF_053477565.2). Lineage (NCBI taxonomy): Eukaryota > Viridiplantae > Streptophyta > Polypodiopsida > Schizaeales > Lygodiaceae > Lygodium > Lygodium microphyllum. Next base: position 100,120,057 of record NC_141160.1, read on the forward strand.
GTATTTGTTCTTGTCGAGCTCTCAATAATGGGATTTCCATTGTTCTCTGCCATTATCACAAACAAGGATAAAACACAGCAAGCTAGTCTTCTACAATCTTTCACAACACATGCACAGCAATACATCAAGCAACATTTTTCACTGATTGCTCAATAGTACATGTAATATGTAACCTATTTGTAGATAAACCTTATGTATTCTTCCTATAAACACCTCAAAAATTACAGATTTGAAATCTAAAATCCATACACCCACTTTCGGTCAATACAGTCAAAATCACAGTGTACCCTGAAATTGTTATCTGCAACCTTGTGACTCTAAAGCAGGGCCTGAAACGGTCTTAGATGCCCAAAATAACTGTCAAAAATCCCTAAAGGGTTAATCTACAAAGTGTACAATGCTCTTCTTGCACATCAAATCTCACAGCAATCTGAGATTTTTGCTCTACCATGCTTCCGGTGCCTCCACAGGCACTATCCAAGAGAGAGAGTGGAAGAATGGGAAAGCTTCTTACCCGTTGCTTGCTTGCTCGAACCTTGCTTCTTCTCTTTCACTTCAGCCTTCAAAATAAGCCTCTCAATGGCGCGGCTCTAATACCATGTCAAGAATCGTGTAATGGGGGGATTTGCTTGAGTTGTTGCACCAAACACACACTGTATACACAAGATGAAGCTCACCCAAGAACACAATAAGAGAGATGGAGGCCAAAACGTTTTCTTGTTGATTTTTTTTCTTCTTCTTCCACACACTATATAATGTACACAAATTATAGATAAGATACAACATAAAGGAAAGTGGCCTTCTAAGTCAAACTGTGCATAACCGACTACACTAATCAACTCGCGCTATACCTTTGCTAGCTGTAGATAGGTGTAATAATCTAAATATAATAAATGATAAGTCAGTGGCCATGTGAACATCATAATGATCCCCAATGTGCTAAGTGTAGACGTGCGGACCCATCTAGCCAGGTGGTCTATCATCAATGTCCACACATGTATACCTTGCCATCTCAACATTTCTTACTCTGCCAACTAATCATACTACTACCCAATCCAAATGTATAACCACTGGTTGACCTCCTGTCATAGGCACAACTAGCCCAATCAACATCAGTAAACCTTGTCAAGTCAAGGGGTTTTCCATATGCATAAAACAGCCCATAATTTGTAGTATCCTTTACATATATCATGATCCTTTTGACTGCATCTAAATGTGGTTTGCAAGGCTTCTGCATGAACTAACTAATCATCCCCACTACATAACATAAGTCAAGACGTAGGTATTAGTCAAGTATATCAAGCTGCCCACCATCTGTCGATACATGGTCACATTCTCTATGTCATTCCCAACATCAATCTGCAACTTGACATTCTGATCAAGAGGTGTCTCCATAGGTTTGCATTTAGCCATACCATACTTCTGTAACATGTCACGAGCATACTACTTTTGTAGCAGTCATATACCTTCCAGGCGTAGAGACTACTGTTGAGATGACAAGCTCAACACATGCGAACATTAATGATGGACCGCCTGGTTAGATGGGTCCAAACATCTACACTTAGAACATCGATGGTCATTTCGACTCTCACATGGCCACTGACTCATTACTTATTATATTCAGGTTGTTACACCTATTTATAGCTGGCATAGTTATAGCGCCAATCGACTAGTGTAGTCGGTTATGCATTGTTTGACTTAGTAGACCACTTTCCTTTATGTTATATCTTATCTATACTTTGTGTACATTGTAAAGAGTGTAGAAAAAGAAGAAGAAACCAGCAAGAAAATGTTTTGGCCTCCATCTCTCTTCTTGTCTCTTGAGTGAGCTTCTCCTTATGCATTCTGTGTGTGCTCAGCGCAGCATCTTGAGCAAGTCCCCCCACCACGTGATTCTTGATATGGTATCAAAGCAAAAATCTCAGATTGTAGTGAGATTTGGTGTGCGCAAAGAGCGTTGTGTTGTGGACATCAGTTCGAGATACCCTGCAATTTTAGCTGTGTCTATCGTATACAGGTGCATAGGTTACATATTTCAGTTCTGTAAGTTCAAAGGTGTTTACCAGCGAATAAACACAAGGTTAATCTGCAAACTGGGCAGATTGCATGTATTGTTGAGCAGACAGTGAAAAAGGTTGTTTGGTGCATTGGTGTGCACTACAGGTCGAGGGTTGCAAAAGATTTGCTTATTGTTTGGTATTAGTTTTGTGATAATGGCAAAGAATAGTGGAAACCCCATCATTGAGAAGCTCGATAAGAACAACTACCCTTCATGGAAGTTCCATGTCACGAACTTTCTTATTGGAAAAGGCCTCTATGAGTTTGTGTTAGGTGAAGAAAAGAAGCTGAAGGTGAGTGATTCTCCAACTGTAGAAGAGACAAAGGCACGGAAGGAATGGAATGAAAAAGACAAAAAGGTCATGTATTGGCTATCTGCAGTAATTAACAATAATATGCTGGGACATATCAGAAATGCAGAGAATTCATATGTAGCTTGGGCCATACTTGAAAGTATGTTTTTCGTAAATACAAAGGCACGAAAGATTCAACTCAAGCAAGAGTTGAATACATTGAAGAAAGGGAAGATGTCTATCAATGAGTATGCACTAAAGGTAAGGAGTATTCCAGATGCCTTGGCAGCAATTCATGCAATGCCTGATGATGATGATTTGGTGTTGTCTACCTTGGGTGGACTTAACAATGAAAAGGCTCGGAAGTCTTTTGTAACTTCCGTATATGTCAGAAAGCCATTTCCAGATTTCGATGAGTTGGTCTCCCTTATGATCACACTGAAGAGATCAACATGCAGAGTGAGACAACTGAAAGAAGTGGTGAACAGGTCCAAGCTTTCTACTCCAGTTCAAGAAGGGGACATGGTAGGTTCTCTTCAAGAGGCCATGGTAGAGGACGTGGTAGTGACAACCGGCAAAACATATTGAATCAGCAATCTGGTGATATGCAGGTTGAAGGAGGTCATAGTAACTTTAGAGACAAGGGGAGCTTTAGATGAAGAGGTGGATGGCAGAATAGAGGTTCTAACAAATCTAGTATTGTGTGTCACTACTGTAGCAAAACATGTCATATTGCAGCCCAATGTTATGCTAAGAAAGATGATATTCACAGTGGTAAGTTGCAGCAAGGAAACTATGCATCGTCTTCGTGACAGAATGAAGACAAAAATGAACGACTGTTTGTTATGCAGTATATGCTGAATGTTGTTACAAGAAAGGGAACACATGATGATGTTTGGTATGTTGATTCAGGTGCATCCAATCATATGACCAGCCATGCAGAATGGTTTGGAGAGATGCGGGATTTGCAAAATGCAGGTTATGTGTAGACGAGTGATGATTCATGCCACCCAATTTCATGCATTGGAAAAGTTCCCTTGTCCTTGCATGATGGTAAGACAAAAAGTCTTTCAGATGTATTACATGTGCCATCTATTACAAATAACTTGGTGTCAGTCGGTCAGATGGTAGAGCATGGTGTTAGTTGGCTAGATGGTAGAGCAAGGGCTGCAGGTCAGATTTAATGCAAAGGGCTGCTTTGTAGAAGACTTCAATGACAAGTGCAAGTTGGTTGCAAAGGGAAGTAGAGTTGGATGTATGTTTATTCTGGATGCTAGAATTCCTACTATGAATGCTGCTATGTATGCTAAAGGAAAAGGTGTTGTTGCAGATATTGAAATTTGGCACAAACGCATTGGACATGCAAATGTACAAAGGCTGAAATTAATGCAGTCCAAAGGGTTGGTTACAGGTTTGCCTACATTTAGAGTTGTAGAATTTCATAAGGTATGCGAAGCATGTTAGTTTGGTAAGTAGGCAAGACAACCCTTTTCACATGACAAAGATGTAAGTAGAAATATCCTTGATGTTCTACATACAGACATTTGGGGGCCTACACAAAATGTATCTCTTGGAGGTAGTTCATACTTTGTCACATTCATTGATGATTGTTCTAGAAAGTTGTGGGTATATTTTATGAAGGAAAAGAGTGAAGCGTTTGAGCACTTTAGAACTTTCAAGGCTACAGTTGAAAGAGAAACAGGCTTGAAAGTAAAGTGCTTGAGGTCAGATGGAGGGGGAGAGTACCTCTCGAATGAGTTCGGTGATTTTCTGAGGTCTCATGGGATAAAGAGACAATTCACATGCAAGTATACCCCACAGCAAAATGGGGTTGCAGAAAGGAAAAACAGGTATATTGTAGAAGTTGCACGCGCCTTGATGGCTGAAAAGAATATGCCTAAGCATTTTTGGTCTGAGGCTGTTCATAGTGCTGTTTATATTATGAACAGAACTCCCACAGCTGCAATTCATGGGATGACTCCTGAAGAATGCTTTACTGGCAAGAAGCCTGATGTATCGCACTTGAAGGTATTTGGCTATGTTGCATATGTTCATGTGCCAGATGAGCTATGGAAGAAGCTTAATCCAAAGGCATAAAAATGTATCTTTATTGGATACTCTTTAGAGCAGAAAGGGTATCGCTATTATAACCCTATCACATGTAAGTTCAGAGTGAGCAGGGATGTCATCTTTGATTAAATGAGCAGTTGGTATGCATCTAGTGGTGATGCATTGGATGATGATGATCATCATGACACTCATGTGCAGGTTGAAAAGCAAGAATCACGGACTCTTAGTGGACCAGAGACATCATCTGGTAGTCCTTGGTCTGGGAGACTAAGGAGTAGCTCTACATCTCGAGATGCATCTAGTAGCACTACACGTAAAGACAAAGGAAAGAATAAAGTGTCAGATGGCATTGATGTAGTTCTTGATGGAGACTCTAGTGGCTCAGAGAGCTTGGATGATGAGCTTGGTATTCCTTTTGTCAGGACACCAGGTGTACAGAGAGCTCATAGTAATGTAAAGGCTCCATTGAGTGGTCCGGTGGTACGCAGATCTAGTAGGGTCAGATACCCTCTTAAAAGATTTGGTTTTGAAGGTTATGCAGCTCACCATTATGCTTATATGGTGAAAGTGATTGAGGATGTTGAGCCCGCACGTTTTGAGGAGGCTGTTGGTCATGCTCATTGGGATGCAGCAATGGATGATGAGATGGCTACATTAGAGGCCAATAAGACTTGGGATCTAGTATCATTGCCGAAGGGCAAGAAAGCTATTGGATGTAAGTGGGTTTATAAGATTAAGCACAATGCATATGGTTCTATTAGTAGGTACAAAGCTAGGCTAGTTGCAAAAGGCTATGCCCAGACATGTGGCATAGATTATGAAGAAACCTTCAGTCCAGTTGCTAGGATGGCAACTGTCAGATGTGTGATTGCTTTGGTAGCAGCCAAAGGTTGGAGGTTGCAGCAAATGGATGTGAAGAATGCCTTCTTGCATCGTGATTTGCAGGAAGAAGTGTATATGGATCAGCCAGCAGGTTATAAAGATTTAGAGCATTCCACGTATGTGTGTAGGTTGAAGAAGGTGCTCTATGGGCTCAAGCAAGCACCTAGAGCATGGTCTAACAAGATCAGAGAGTATCTTGTCAATATTGGCTTTTATGTTTCTAATGCTCATCACTCACTTTATGTGAGAAAGGGAGATGCACATTTGGTCATCATAGTCATCTATGTGGATGACTTGATTATTACAGGTGATAGTGATAGTGGGATTGCTGAAGTCGAGGACTTTTTGAAGAAGAAGTTTGAGATGAAGGATTTAGGTGAGCTAAGGTACTTCCTTGGCATTGAGGTGATCAGATGTGATGATAGTATATGGCTGTCCCAAAGATAGTATGGCTTGGATATGTTATCCAAGTATGGTATGACAGCATGCAAACCACTTTCAGTCCCATTGGAGCAAGAGGTAAAGTTGAGTGCTGATGTTGGGGATGAGATAGAAGACCCTACTATGTTTAGGAGGATAGTGGGGAGTTTGATCTACATGACCATTACAAGGCCAGACTTGAGCTACGCTGTTGGTCTTGGGAGCCAATTTATGCAAGTACCTAGAAAGCCACATTTGGATGCAGTTAGACGCATATTGAGATATGTGAAGTTCACATTACATTATGGACTTTTCTATGAGGCAGGTATAGATATACATGTGTTTGGATACACAGATGCTGATTGGGCTAGTACTGTGTCTGATAGAAGATCTACCAGCGGATACATGTTCTCTCTTGGTAGTGCAGTAGTTACTTGGAGCAACAAAAAGCAATCTACAGTTGCTTTGTCGAGTACAAAGGCTGAGTATAGAGGTGTTGTTGTTGCAGCATGTGAGGTAGTATGGCTGCAAAAGTTATTGGTTGATTTAGATGTGTAGGTGAAAGGTCCAGTTGTCATTTATTGTGACAACATGAGCAGTATATAGCTGGCTAGGAACCCTGTGTTCCATGCCAGGACAAAACATATTGAGGTACACTACCACTTTGTGAGAGAGAAGGTACTAGCAGGTGAGATTGACTTGGTGTATGTCAACACACAGGATCAGATAGCTAACATCTTCATGAAAACATTGGGTACAGAGAAGCTTCAAAAGTTTCGAAGCTTACTTGGAGTTGCAGAGACGTAGTTGAGCTTGAGGGGGAGTGTTGAGATGACAAGCTCAACACATGCAGACATTAATGATGGACCGCCTGGTTAGATGGTTCCACAAGTCTACACTTAGAACGTCAGTGGTCATTATGACTCTCACATGGCCACTGACTTATTACTTATTATATTCAGGTTATTACACCTATTTACAGCTGGCATAGTTCGACTAGTGTAGTCAATTATGCATTGTTTGACTTAGTAGGCCACTTTCCTTTATGTTGTATCTTATCTATACTTTGTGTACATTGTAAAGAGTGTAGAAGAAGAAGAAGAAACCAGCAAGAAAACTTTTTGGCCTCCATCTCTCTTCTTGTCTCTTGAGTGAGCTTCTCCTTGTGCATTTTGTGTGTGTTCGGTGCAACATCTTAAGCAAGTCCCCCCATCACGCGATTCTTGACAACTACCTCAATCCTAAGAAAATACTTTAGTTCACCAAGGTCTTTGACTCTGAATTCAACCTATAAACATGATTTAATTTTAGCAATGCCCTCTTCATCATCTCCAATGATGATAAGATCATCTACATAAACCACTAGAAACACATATCCATGATCTGTCTTCTTCGTGAAGAGATTGTGATCTGCATCACCCGATCTAAATCCATGTTACTGTAATATAACTGATGATTCAAGCATTCCATGCTCTAGGTGCCTATTTCAGTCCATATAAAGCCTTTTTCAACTTACATAGATGTGTAGGAAAGTCCGGGTGAACATAGCCTTTAGGCTGCTCCATATATACTTCCTCAACCAAATCACCGTTCAAGAAAGCATTCTTAACGTCCATTTGCCATAATTTCCAACCTTTGCATGCTGCCAAAGCAATGACAGTTCTAATTGTTGCCATTTTAGCCACCGGACTGAATGTTTCCTCATAGTCAAGGACATACTGCTATGCATACCCTTTTCCAACCAGCCAGGCCTTACAACATTCTAATGAACCATCTAACTTGCACTTAACCTTTTACACCCATTTGCAGCCAATGGGGACTTTGCCTTCATGCAACTCAACCAATTCCCATGTCTCATTTTCAACTAGGGCTGCATACGCCTCATCCATGGCAGCACACCAGTTATCATCTATAACTGCATCATCAAACTTTGTAGGTTCTTTGTAACCTATTACACTAGCCATATATGCATAATGACGGGCTGAATAACCAATGTATGTAAACCTGTCAACTAGTTTTCTAACTCTCTCAGATCTCTATAACTTGCTGTGGCTCACTCTAAGCTTGCCTCTCATGAGGTGGTACATAATATCAAATCTGCCTTGCCCCACTGATGCCAGGAGGCATATTCCACGGTGGATTCCGTGAGGTTTTACGGTGGATTCCGTAAACTTAGATGACCGGGGCTCATACGCAAAGAGGATTCTTTGTGCGAGAAGTTGATGGGGACGCCTGTCCTTTTCGGGCGTTTCATTAATTTAGTGTGTACATGGGTGATTCCATAGCGGGTGATTCCGCAAAATGCATATTAAATTAATAAACGTTTATGAGTTTAGAGTGCGCACTCGTAATAAATTAAGGTTAGGATTTATTTCTAACTAGTTGATTTATTTATGTAGCTGAAGACTGCTAGGTATTCACTTTTGTCGGTTTAATTGTGTTATTTTACTAACGATTGTGAATGCTTCAGTTGATGTGTAGAGATAGCAGCAGTGGCGGAGGAAAGCATTGGAGTCTAGCGGGTTTTCGATCTTTGGACTATATTTTGATAGGCGCCACGCCTATATTTTGTTATGTCTATAGAGACATCGATTATTTATTATTATTTTGTATGCGCTTATGCGCCTGGATATGTTATTTTTATTTGGACATTGAGATTGGGCGTGCCAGACTCTTTGGGCACCGTCCATTAGCTTTATTTTCCTATTTTTGGTAGAAAGCAAACTCAAAAGCTAAAAGCTTGTCATATTTTTGTAATTGGGCTATTTTTGAGCATAAAGATTGGAAATATACATTAAATACATGCTTTGTGAAGCGCTCACACAAGGCATGGGGGAGATTCAACCCAATTTGTCTCTTGTCTCATGTCGTGCTTGTTTTTACATTGGTTTTTGTGCTAAAAAGTAGAGTGCTTTGTTCTTGGGGACCTTTGGGAATTCACTACGTGAGCTACCTGCGTCCGATCTGCGCACCAGTGGTATCAGAGCGGAGCAGAGATCAAGGGCTTCCAATCGCTACCAATCTCGGGCGAAGGCGGAGCTCCAGGAACAAACGGCCTCTACAGTCAATCTTGTCGCGAACCGTCGATACAGGCAGACTTCTGGCGATCAAGAACCCCTATTTCCACTGTCAGATCGCGAAGGACCACTCTCTGTCGGCGGAGGACCACTCTCTGTCGGCGGAGGACCACTCATCAATTCTCTTCATCAAGTCGTGATAAAACAGTGAGAAAGCTCTAATCTTCTTCATTAAAAAGCTTAATTACAAAGCTTAAGAACTTAAGAGAAGCCTAAGCTTCAAATCGTCAAGTCGTGGTGAAGAAGAGGAGCTCCGAAAATTCCGCGCTGTCAAAAAACGGCCCCCCCCCCCTCACGATCAAAAACGGCGGACTTACTTAAGCTTATTAAGCTTAAGCTTAACTAATTAAGCTTAAGTTACTTCAAACTCTGCAAGTCAGTGAAGGCAGAGAAGTCTGTAAACTCCGGGTCCTGCGCATCAGAAGTCAAGTTTCGCAAGTCGACACTAAACAAGTCCTGCTAGTCCTGCAAATCGGCTAAGTCCAGCAAGTCAACAACCATGCAAGTCTGTTAAGTCTGCAACTCTGCAAGTCAGACTAAATCAGAACTGACTAACGCTCGAAACTCCTAGAAGACTTGTTCGTTTGCAAAAACTCAGAACTGGAAAGTTGTTCGCAGCAAGCTATTTTACCTATCTACAAGTTCGTTGAAGTACTTTCAGCAAACAGAGACAGAAATATTTCAGAATTTTTGAAAATTGAAGAAGAAAATATCCAAAAATACATAGCCTTGTAACCCCAAATTTGAGCTACGCTCATCCCGCTAACTAATTTTGAGTGAGTGAGGTTTGTTGAGTTTTACAGGATGACTACCCCACATATGGATGATCCTATGGCTGAAGACGACCTACCCGAGCCTACCATGGAACAAAAGCTGGATCTTATCATGTTACAATTGGACGAAGAGCGAAGAGCTAGGCAAGCCTTGCAAGCGCAATTGACAAAGCTACAAGGAGCGTCCACTGATAAAGAAGAACCCCAAGTTGAAGATCTGATTCGCCGTACCATCGACGCCACTCTTGAAGCACAAACCATTCGCAAGGAATCCAAGATAAGTAAACGAAGTTTCAAGTTTCGCACTTTCAATGGCATAAGAGAAGGAAAGACTGTTTTATCATTCATTAGCCAGTTTGATGACTATTTCCATGAGGAAACTTATCGTGAGAAAGATAAAATCAAGTGTGTTACTAATCATCTGATAGATAGAGCATCACTTTGGTGGACTGTCGTCCGCAAGAGCATAGAATGTCCTGCTACATGGGAAGATTTCAAGAAGAAGTTCATGCAAAATTTTCTACCACCGCAATTTCATGAGAAGGCTATCAAGCAATGGGATTTACTTCAACAATGCGACCGTGAGCCTATTCCACAGTATACAGAGGGTTTTTGGAATGCACTCTTACAGCTACTCATGCTTGAAGACGTACCAGAGATGACACATAAGCGGAAGTACATGTCTGGACTTCTTGGACATTACTACGCTGAGGTGAATATGTTCAAGCCTGCTACCCTTGAAGATGCCATCTCCTTAGCTCACGACACTGAAGATAAGTTACGTGGAAGAGATCGACGACCACAGCCATTCCAAGCAAACGGTAATTATGGATCTAAACAATTCAATTCCAATTTCAGAAGGTTTAATCCAGGTCGTTTTTCATCACCATCTTTTCACAAGAATTGGCCTAAACCACCTGCATTACCATCCACTGTCAATCCAAACCCTAAGCCTATCCAACAAGCAAATCCAAATATACCCAGACTTCCAGCCATTGCAAATAATGTGACCAAAGCCAAGCCCATCGTATGCTACAAGTGTCACCAGCCAGGCCATCTCGCAGCCAATTGTCATTCAAAGAAGCCATCAGCACATATCAACTACCTTGGAGCTATGGACGAGGACGAGCATGAGGATATGCCGGATTTCACTAAAGAAGAAGATGATCCTACTACTACTTCCGACACTTTACCAGGTATGCCTACTTTACATTCATTGTTGACTATGAAATGTATGGTGCATGGAAAAGAAAGAATTATATTGCATGATGACGGTAGTACGCATGACTTTATTTCAGCAAAATTGGTAAAGGAATTGAAATTGCATACAGTACCTACGCACTATCGCATAAAAGCTGCATTCTTAGGCACTAGGTACAATGGCACACAAGAAGTTCAAGATCTAGAAATTCAAATTGGTCCATATATTGAAAGAAGAAATTTCTTAGTTGTCCCATTACAGTCTAGCGACATTATTCTAGGAATGCCATGGAGACACCAACATAATCCCAATATAGATTATTCCACACACACAATGAATATTAATTTTCAAGGAAAATCTATTACATTATTTGGTATGCATGCATCTCATATGTTTCCACTGCTTTCGCATACTCAAGCAAAACGTGCACTACGCAAGAATACTAAATCATATCTCATTTGGATGAATGAATTGCACGCAAAAGAAACTCATATGCATCCTAGGCATAAGGAATTTCTTGCATATTTTAAGGACTGTTTTGCAGAAGACCTACCACCAGGTTTACCTCCATCACGTCCAGAAGACCATAAGATTGACCTAATACCTGGCACACAACCACCTTGCAAAGCCCCATATAGGCACAATCAAATAGAGCAAAAAGAAATCCAGACTCAAGTAGAAGAATTACTAAATAGAGGTTTAATTCGACCTAGCAGTTCTCCATTCGGTGCACTTGTGCTCTTAGTCAAGAAAAAGAATAATACTTATCGGATGTGTATTGACTACCGAGCATTAAACAAGATCACTGTAAAGAATAGGTATCCTATACCTAGAGTTGACGACCTTATGGACAAACTGCAAGGATCTTCTATATTTAGTAAAATTGACCTTAAATCTGGATATCATCAGGTGAGGCTAGATAGATCCGACATATTTAAGACTGCATTCAGGACACAGTTTGGCCATTACGAATTCTTAGTTATGCCATTCGGATTAACTAATGCACCTGCCACTTTCAGTAGAATGATGAACCGTATTTTTCTAAAATATCAGTATTGTGTGATTGTTTTCTTTGATGATATTTTAGTGTTCAGTCAAAGTGAAAAAGAGCATTATGAGCATTTATCATTAGTTTTTCAATTATTGAAAGAAAATCAATTGTTTGCAAATCCTGACAAGAGTGAATTCTTTAAGACAGAAATAGAATATCTAGGTCATATTGTATCAAAAGAAGGAATAAAAGTTGATCCTAAGAAATTTGACGCAATATTGCATTGGCCTATTCCTAAAAATGTACATGAATTACGCTCATTCCTTGGTCTTGCTAGTTTCTATAGGAAGTTTGTACGTAATTTCTCATTACTTGCTTTACCACTGACCAAACTTCTTAAGAAAGGTATTGTTTATCAATGGACTGAAAACCAACAGAAATCCTTTGATTTACTTAAACGTGCATTGACCAATGCCCCTGTCCTACAATTGCCTGACTTTAATAGACCATTCTTTTTAGTTGTGACTGATGCTAGCGGATCAGGAATAGGAGCTGTGCTTATGCAAGACAACCATCCAATAGCATATTCTAGTTCTAAGCTGAAACCCTTTGAGCTTAAATATTCCACTTATGACAAGGAACTCTTAGCAGTTGTCCAAGCATTGAAACAATGGAAGCATTATTTAATGGGTTCAGAATTCATGATAAAGACTGACCAGCAAAGCATTAGACATCTACTTAGCCAACCCCAAATTTCTGACCGTCATATCAAATGGGCTTCATTCATTCAAAGTTTCCATCCTATCATTCAATACCAACCTGGAAAAGAAAATGTAGTTGCCGATGCATTAAGTAGAAGACCTGCAATTCATAACATTTCTATCATATCTTTTGATTCTTTGATTGCTATGAAAGACACATATCACCAGGATATTACTTTTCATTCTGATTGGCAAAAATTAGTTCAAAATAATTTCATTCCTGTTGATTCATTGTCATATAATGATGGATTCATGTTCTTTGAAAAGAGACTGTGTGTTACTATTCCATTCCGATCTTTTATTTTGAATGAAATTCATTGTCCCCCATATCAAGGTCATAGAGGTATCATCTCTACATTACGCATGTTAACTGAAGATTTTTATTGGCCGCATATGGATGCAGATGTGTCTAATTTTGTTTCTGAATGTTTGATTTGTCAAAGAATAAAGAGACATCATGGTAAACAGTATGGGTTATTAATGCCTTTATCTATTCCATCTAAACCTTGGGAACATATATCTATGGATTTCATTACTGGCTTACCAAATACTAAATCTAACCATGACATGATTTGGACAATTGTAGATAGATTTAGTAAGCAAGCATATTTCATTGCATGTAAGAAAACTTTAACAGCATCACAAGCAGCACAGTTATTTTTGAAAACTATTTTTACTAACCATGGATTGCCGAAAGTGATTATTTCAGATAGAGATTCTAGATTTTGTAATAATTTTTGGATTACACTGTTTGCAAATCTAGGCACAAAGATTGATTTTTCATCTGCATTTCATCCAGAAACAAATGGACAAACAGAAGCCACAAATAGCACCATTCTAGATCTTTTACGTGCATACACTATCTCTAAACCTTAGACATGGGATACTCATTTACATTTATTACAGTTTGCATATAACAATACACCGCACACATCTACAAAGAAAGCACCTTTTGAAGTTATTTATGGATATAGATTATCTACACCTGTTGCCTCTTTGTCTAATAGAATACAAAGTGCCGATGATATTGCTGTTATGCATAACACTATTTTTGATGAAGTAAAGGATATGATTGTTAAAGCCCAACAATCATATACCAAACAAACCAACAAGAAAAGACAAGCCATGAATTTCAAAGTTGATGATTATGTTTGGCTTAGAATAGAAAAGCGTAGACTGCAAAGTGTAGATAGACATCCAGTTGTTAAATTAGCCCCTAGATTCTACGGACCATTTAGAATCATTCATAAGATTAATGACAATGCATTCAAGTTAGAACTGCCATCCCATTGGAAAATTCATAATACATTTCATATTAGTTTATTGAGACCATTTAGAGGACAATTACCTATCCACCCTGTCTATGAAAACCCACCTTTACTAGAAGAAGAGACTGAAATACTTGAACCAGAAGCCATTATAGACACTGACTACATGACCACTAGAACTGGCCGAAGGTATTCTAGATATCTAGTGAAATTTAAGAACCATCCTGTAGAGGAAGCACAATGGATGCACGCTAGAGACCTAAATGCTTTCCCCACTCTGTTAGCTCCACATTGAGCTAATAGCAATTGAGGTCAATTGCTATCCCACCCCGGGGGTATGATGCCAGGAGGCATATTCCACGGTGGATTCCGTGAGGTTTTACGGTGGATTCCGTAAACTTAGATGACCGGGGCTCATACGCAAAGAGGATTCTTTGTGTGAGAAGTTGATGGGGACGCCTGTCCTTTTCGGGCGTTTCATTAATTTAGTGTGTACATGGGTGATTCCATAGCGGGTGATTCCGCAAAATGCATATTAAATTAATAAACGTTTATGAGTTTAGAGTGCGCACTCGTAATAAATTAAGGTTAGGATTTATTTCTAACCAGTTGATTTATTTATGTAGCTGAAGACTGCTAGGTATTCACTTTTGTCGGTTTAATTGTGTTATTTTACTAACGATTGTGAATGCTTCAGTTGATGTGTAGAGATAGCAGCAGTGGCGGAGGAAAGCATTGGAGTCTAGAGGGTTTTCGATCTTTGGACTATATTTTGATAGGCGCCACGCCTATATTTTGTTATGTCTATAGAGACATCGATTATTTATTATTATTTTGTATGCGCTTATGCGCCTGGATATGTTATTTTTATTTGGACATTGAGATTGGGCGTGCCAGACTCTTTGGGCACCGTCCATTAGCTTTATTTTCCTATTTTTGGTAGAAAGCAAACTCAAAAGCTAAAAGCTTGTCATATTTTTGTAATTGGGCTATTTTTGAGCATAAAGATTGGAAATATACATTAAATACATGCTTTGTGAAGCGCTCACACAAGGCATGGGGGAGATTCAACCCAATTTGGCTCTTGTCTCATGTCGTGCTTGTTTTTACATTGGTTTTTGTGCTAAAAAGTAGAGTGCTTTGTTCTTGGGGACCTTTGGGAATTCACTACGTGAGCTACCTGCGTCCGATCTGCGCACCACCCACGCATCATAATAGATGGAATGCCCAACTCACTATCCAAAATATCACTTTTAGATGACTCATAACCTATTGTAAGTGGACCTGTCACATCCTCAAGCATCTTTTCTTTTCCCTTATCCAATCTCCCCCTCATTGACATATTCGTGTCAGTGGACGTAGGAGTACGACTCCGAAAGCATCCTCACCAAGGACTTACTGTAGGTGACCCATCACCTGTAGGACCACTCATAGATGTACTCATTGTAGGTGTATTTTTAGCATTACTAGTGTTGGCTAATCCATCAGTAGCCATTGCAACATGATTACCATACCACGATGACAGCTCATCAAAAACAACATCTCTGCTAATCAATATCTCATGTGTAGATGGTACATAACACTTGTAAGCTTTCCGATCTTGTGCATAACCAAGGAACACACTCTTGAAAGCTTTAGGATCCAAATTTTGCCTCTTTTCATTAGAAACATGCACATATGCAATGCTACCAAATACCTTCAAGTGTGAAATATCAGGCTTATGACCATACAATCTCTCATATGGAGTCACATCATGAATCCCTGCTGTAGGGGTTGTATTTAGCACATAGACAGCTGTCACTACTGCTTCAGCCCAATAACCATTTGGCAAACTCTTCTCAGTCAACATAGCTCTTATAGATTCCATCATTACCCTATTTTTCCTTTCTGCTACACCATTTTGCTACGGTGTATAGCTACAAGTTAACAATCTTTTGATCCCATGTTTAGCAAGGTACCTGTCAAAGTAATTAGAGACATATTCTCCACCTCCATTTGATCTAAGACATGAAATTTTATAGCTCAACTCATTTTCAGCATGCTTTCTAAAGTCCTTGAATGCATCAAACACATCATCCTTATGTTTTGGTATGTAAAGCCAAGTATACCTGCCAAAATCATCAATGAAGAATACATAGTAAAGAGCACCACCAAACAAATCATTATGAGATGGACCCCATATATCTGAATGTACCAATTGCAAGGGCTATGAGCTATTCCATACATATCTCATAAATGGAAACCTTTTCTGCTTTCCAAACTAACATGCATCACATACATGTCCAAAGTCATGATACTTGAACTTAGGTAGTCCAAGCACAATCTCCTTCTGCTACATAGATTTCATCTTTTGTACATTCACATGGCCAATCCACTTATGCCATATCTCAACATCCCGTATAGCACCATCATCATGTGCAAATGTGGATGCTTTCAATTCTGGAATTGATGCACCAAGAGTAAACATTCTGCCATCTCTTCGGCCTCTAGCAATCAATTTGCAACCATTACCATATTCTTCAACAAAGCATCCATCTCTATTAAATCTCACTTGTAGATTCTATTCTGCCATCTGTCCAACTGAAAAAAAATTCTGGGTTATTGTAGGTACATGTAATACATCATGCAGGCTCTTTTTCTTACCATCAAGCACATCAACAATAGAACAATTCTTGTGTGCTAAATGTCATGTTGGGTGTCATCCCCAGTACACACATAACCATGTGAACCTGCAACCATCTCATCAAACTATTCTCCATGGGGTGTCATATGATTTGAAGCCCCTGAATTAATGTACCATCTCTCATCTCTGTTCTGCCTAGATGCATTCTTAGACACATGCTAAATGGCAAACAATATGTCAACTTGCTCATCATGAGCACCGCTAGAAGATGCATAGTGCCCATGCTATTTGCCCTTTGCCTTCATATCTTCTTGCTTCTTATAACAATTCTTTCTTATCTTTTTTTGATTGATAATTTGATTGCCATGAACCAGATCCACCACCTCTACCATGGGGTGATCTCCCTCTGCCTCTATAGTCGCCAAATCCACGTTGGTCTTGTGTATTTGTGCCATACCAAGCATTATGTTGATGCTATCCATAAGTGTTTCGAGTGTCTCCTCAACCTCAAAAAGAGCCATGGCTTCTGCCACCTCTACCACGCTGGCTAGATTAAAGAACAGTGTCTCCGCTTTGAGATGTACTAGAACCTATATTTAGCCCAAGCTTAACTTCCTCATGCAACGATAAAGCAATCAGCTCATCCCAATCAGGGGATTCAGCTCTCACAGAAATAGACGTATCAAATGCTTTATACTCTTTGTCAAGTCCATTCAATGTCACAGCAATCATATCATCCTCAGACATTGAAGATCCAATGGTGGCAAGCTGATCCGCTATGTTCTTGATCTCTGTAGTGTAGGCCTAAATGCTTCTGCCATTCCTAGACATGTTATTGAGCTGTTGCTTTAGTTGAATCTTTCTTGCATGTGTTACATTTCCATAATTCTTCATGAGTATGTCCCATGCATCCTTTGGGGAACTACATCCAATAATCTCCATAACCATAGCATTTGATATACATAAGGAAAACCAATGCAACACCTTGCATGCTCTCTCAATCCATAGCTTATGAGCCCGTTTCTGATCATTTGTCAAATTCCTTTCATGTATTTTAGGTTCAGCCTCATCACATGTACATAAGTCCCAATAACCTTTGCCAACCAAAAAATTCTTTATATAGAACTTCCATAAAGCAAAAAAAATTTTGTCTAGCTTTTCTCCCACAATTTGAGTAATATTGTCAGTGCCTTGAGAATTTGCCATAGTTGCAGCTTAGGTATTCATTGATTTATACAACCTGTAAGTATCTGACTCCTTTTCATACAGTTCAGGACAAGTTTCCTATTATTCATGTCAGTTTCTTGCAATTCACGACAGTTTTCCTTACAACATGCTTACTATAAACTGTATTCCAAGAATGAAAAAAACACAATCAATTGAGCATAAACCAAGCTCAAATCAGTTCAAAACATTCTACGGTAGTGGCAAAACATCCCAGCAACAAACTATGTCCATACAAGTATCGATGTTTGTATTGTATGCAAGTAGTAGTACCAAATATAGCCAATCCATTGCTATAGCCGGCAATATTTTCTCTATTAAAACAAGAGTATTCAGACCTCAAAACAGCCCCAAAACATCTCATTCAGTTGCCGCTCTATGCAGAAGTTGATACATGTCCAACCAGTCAGAATATATTGCATGTATGTCAAGTGAAGATGATAGGTATCCTTTCTATAAACAATAACCAATCAATACCCTAGTATAACCAGCCACAAATCAGTCCAAACTTTAGACTTTCAGCACTCACAGTATCCCAAAAATCATCTACCACTCAAGTGGTATGATCCAAGCATTTTTCAGTAGCAAATAAGCATCACAGATACTATTGAGAATCAGAGTTTGCAGCAGTAGAATGTGTGCACAAGAGGGAGAAGAGAGCTCAAAGTACAAGAATGAAATCTTGCTTACTAAGCTGCTTAGAGTATAACTTGGGTACACTCTCTCACACTTTGATAGTGATCCATAGGCTGTTTATATAGCCCTTTGCCAGCTAGGGTTAGGGTTTCCCCTACCCCTAGGGCTATTCACACTCATCTGTCCTTATACTTCCTTGCTTACAGTGGGTTTCTATGCCCATCTTCTAACACCCCCCCTCAATGCTAGGGTGGCATTGGATTACAAGGCATGTAAAAGATTCCCCCCCTTTTTGGGATGCATTTATAAATCAGGCTTACAAGGTAGTTTTAGGTAGATGATTTAAATAGTCAAAACAGTCGATCTTCAGATGAATTGGAGACATAGTTGGCCACCAATTCTTTGGGTATTTCAGGAGTGTTGGGACATTTACTAGTGATATGCCCTGTCTTCTTGCATTTGTTACATTTCATCTTCTTGGGATACTTCTTCCAGCAGTTTTTTACAAGATGTCATTTTTTCTTACAGAAAGAACATTTAGTGAGAACTGTATGAACCAATACTTGTTCACGGGAATTTGAAGTTGCCTGGCTGTTGCTGCTTTCTTTGTGGTTCTTCTTTTCTTCATCCAAACAGGATTGAATTGTACTTGCCAAAGTAGGATGTGGAATGTTGGTGAGAGTGGTTACAAGAGTAGGAAACACCTGTTTTATAGCTTTTAGGAGAATAGCAATAGCATCTTCTTCAAGTATTGGAGCTTGTACAGAAGCAAGCTATGCCATAAGTCCCTTCATATGAGAAATGAATTTTTCCAAATCTTCTCCTGAACGATATTCCAAGCTAAAGAATTCAATTTTAAGGAAGATTTAAGTATTTTTTCCAATGGCTCCATAGAGCTTTTCAAGCTCATCCCATTTTTCTTTAGCAGTGTTTAGTTGATCAACATGATGAATCAGGGATTCATCTAAGTGTAGCATTATGATTGCTTGAGCACGTTGGTCATCCTCTATATCAATCATATTTGCAGATTTTATAGCTCTACTGCCTTGAATAAGAGGCCAATACCCTCTCTCCATCATTTTGTATTTTATGAGTACCTGCCATGGATGGAAATCCTTACCATCAAACTTTGAAATTTGAGGATGGACATCAGCATATATTGTGGTCATTGGGAAGGTCTTACCACTTGTTAGGACAAGGGCAGTGTCTAGTCCCTTACAAACTTTTCATTGAATGCGGAAGCAAATTAGACAATGTGAAGTCAAAGTTGCAATGAAGAGAAAGGCTGAAAATCATATAAGTGTAATATTTCAAAGTATGACTTTGGTGGTCCTTTCTTGTGAGCAAGCTTCTTCCGTGGTTTAATAGTCTTTTTAGGTTTTAATGAAGTAAACCTAGACTGGACTTCAGGCTCCTCCTTGTGGTACGGCTTAGTGGATGAAGCTTGTGTTGGACACGGTTTGTCTATGATCTCAATGCTTGTTGCTGATGATTCTGAGGAGAGTATGATGACACTCATGCTATTGATTTTACTGACCAATGTACTTGAGACAAAGTCACTCATGGTATGCAATACACTTCTTGTGCATGATGGTCTATGTGTTAATTTTACACATAACCTTACAACAATATATGAAGTGGAATAAAAAACTCACTGGGTTTTAGTGAATGCCAAGCAAGCAAATAACCTGATGATTCATGATTAGTGTTAAAAAAACACTATTGTCAAGCTTAGTGACGTGCTTGAATGGAACCCGGTTGGAAGTCGGCTTCCCGATGCTTGGGGATGTCCATTGAGCATGCCCAAGAGCTTTAGACTCTAAAATAGGGTTCAGAGACTCTGGTTCAGTGATTAGAATCACTGTTAATGAAGCTCTAAATGTAAAAATGACAAAATGTCAAGCTTGGAGCTTGTTGGCTATGGCTGCCCAAAAAAACACAGTTAGGGTTTGGCTTGTAGCAGCCAACAGAGGATGAATTTCTCAGAGCCCTCTTAGCTAAGGATAGCCCACTTGGGGGGCTTTCAAAGCCCTATGGTGCTGGCTAAGATTGCGCTGCCTGCTACCTGCACCATGCCAGAAGATGCCACACTGTCACAAATTGTGCCGTTTCTGGGATCTTGACAATGCTGGCCTCACACGTGGACAATGTCAGGGTTTGAACTAATGAGGAGCTACGCCTTGTTGTGGGGAAAAGATCTCCAGAAGAAAGATCAGGCTAATATGGCCTCCTTTGTGCTCCTCAAGTCCTCCAATGGAGGTAGGTTGCAGGCAGCTATGGAGGAAAGAAGGATAGGATGAAGAAAATGATGGCTCATGTGCACTTAGTGATAACTGATGCTGAGGGAAGCTGAGGAGATCAGAGATGGCTCTGATACCATTTTGAGAATCAAAGTTTGTAGTAGTAGAATGTGTGCACAAGAGGGAGAAGAGAGCTCAAAGTACAAGAATGAAATCTTGCTTACTAAGTTGCTTAGAGTACAACTTGGGTACACTCTCTCACACTTTGATAGTGACCCATAGGCTGTTTATATAGCCCTTTGCCAGCTAGGGTTAGGGTTTCCCCTGCCCCTAGGGCTATTCACACTCATCTGCCCTTATACTCCCTTGCTTACAGTGGGTTTCTATGCCCATCTTCTAACAGATACTTCAACCTTGTAGGTATATTGTTTCCAAATTCAGGACAACAACCAGTTCACTATTTCTAACCTGCAAATAAGCTTCAAAATTGAGCATTTAACACTCCAATATCATGCTCAAATGCATGATAATAAGGGCATATACATTGTTAGGATGAAAGCCATGAGTGCCCTGGAATCACCTGTTGTTTACTGTAAACATCCAGACTGCACAGGTCTATGCTGAATATCTCAAAATTTGTGAGGAATTTGAAAAAACTTTCTTCTGCAAAGTTGTAGACCACACAGGCATAGTCTCCTTTGATGACATTTTCTTCAGATGTGATGTATTGATGTCAAATGGCCACTACCAAGCCTTCAGGCTTCAGGCGTTCAACTCTGATACCATGTTGGAAGAGAGGGAGAGAGACAGAGTGGAGTGGAAGATGAGCCTCAGCTCATTGTTGTTCTTCTTCCATTATTCTTCCATCATACTAACTGAGAGAGACTTACACACATATGTATGACTAACCAAGACTAATTGTGGTTAAGTCATTGACTACACCAACTTATTGAATGTCACACATATATACAACTATATCCAGCTAATGTCAATCACACACATAAAGATAGACTGACTAAAGAATAATGAGAGCTTGATATTCTAACAATTTCTTGGGTGTATAAGACTAGCTTAACCCTTATGAGCCTAGGGTGGATCTTGCGAAAGGCCCTGATACTAGCTAAGGGTAAACTTGGTGGGTTTTTTTGCCTTCAAGTGGACTCTTGATATGGACTTGAATAATTTTTATAATAAGAATAAAGATAATGACTTTGAATAAATATTTATTTTTTGAAAGATTTATATTTTCTTATTTTCATATTTCTACTTAAACTTATGTGAAAGAATATTGTTTAATGGGCTAATTAATGAAATTACTTTTATATGTCAAACTAAATTATGTTAGACCAATTAGAAAATTAAAACTACTCTCCAAGGAAAATGGATGTCTAGATTCTCTATGGATCTTTACTATGGCAAGCTGGTCAAAGATCGTAGTAATAATTTAGGCGATGTTTCAAGTCGATCCTTGCGGAGCTAAGCTAGAGCTTCCCCTACGAGGTAGGCTCAACCAATTCTAGTTTACAAAGTTTGGTTATTCTATGGGAGTTCCAAATGAGGGTTACCTTGATTATATCTTATTAAAGTACCAAAAGTTTTTGCCATTGAGATTCATTAGATAGGTACGTTACACTTGATATCAAAGAAAAAGAGAAATTTAGATGTAAACCTAGATATTATTTGCAAATTAATAAATGTAGATAATAGTCAATTGATTAAAAAATCATTATGATTCATTCCACCACTAATTATTATTGAATTTGTATCTAAATGATGAAGCTTGAAAGTGTTTTCTTGTATTACAAACTATGTTTAATTTAGCCATGAACTCTATATATTTTGGATAAAGGAATCTATTTATGCACACCTTGGATCAACTTGATGATCTGTCCATGGTATTGCAAAAGGCATTAAGGATGTATAATGTATGTATTGCTTCATAAATGCCAATCATCTTCTCTAATATTCAAACATTCATTCCTTTATTTCTCCAAAGTATACATAGAAACTAGGCATAAAGGTTGCACAAATATCCAAACTTTTTGTTGAGTTAACAAATGAAGGAAGTTATATTATCACAATAAACTAGGAATGTGGAGTTTAACCTAGGCAATGAGCCCACTAACATAAGGTCCCATGTCATTGTGGGTGCTTTCACTCAACCGCCAAGACCCACAGACCACTTATTGCTTCAAGAGTTTCAAGCCAAGTGCAATGGCTACCTCTCACATAGTTGTACGTGCTCTCACACCTATGAGTGTACTGAGCTTACATCCATGCTCGATCGAGTTGCCTCCTCCCTCAAGCACTCCAATAGTTGCATGATCCAAGGTGCAAGCTCAAGCTCCAAGCTCCATGCTTCATTGCCACTTATGAGACAAGAAGAAGAAGAAGAAGAAGAAGAAGAAGAAGAAGAAGAAGAAGAAGAAGAAGAAGAAGAAGAAGAGAGGAGAAGATGGAGAGCTTCTCCACCACAGTCCCTCACACTCCCTCTCTCAAGCACAAGCTTAAGCAAGAAAGAACAAGAAAAAGAAGAGAATAAGAGAGCTAGTTTTGGCCACACACAAGAATTAGCTTTTTCATTCACTTTTTTCCTTTTATACAAAATCTTAAACCTAATTCTCTTTGGGCACTATCCCTTTTTACATAACTGGCCATCTTAGCCTAGGTCCTCTTTTCCTATTCCCTTCCTATTTGCATTGTGCCTTCACCCATGCCCATCACATTTACAAATTGCACAAAAGGGAGGCTGCCACTCTTTTACAAGGATTTAGAGTGTGCTTTTATATTTAAAATGCACCTTTTCTCTTTTTCTTTTGCCTTGGACTTTTAAGGTTGTCCTTGCGCTTTTTGCCTTTTTTCCTCCCATTTCTTCATTTGTTGGGGCTACCTTTTTCCACTTTTCCCTATGTCTTTTAAATTTTCTTTTTTCTTTCTTTGCACTGTGGTTAACATCACCCCCCTCCTAGACGAGTGCCAGTCCCATAGCACTTGCTACACTTGTTGATGAGGGCTCGAATGGTTCAAGGGTTGCCATGTGGGTCGGTGATGGGGCTTTATGGAGATTGGACAGGGAGAAGAAGCATCAAAATTTGATTATAGATTGCAAAGGCCGAGAATAGATTTGATTGGGTAGTAGGGGCCTTTGATGTCGGTGCTTGATTGCCCTTCTTGAGTATACCTGAAAAAGAAAAAGGAACTACACTACTTGGGGGTGTATATACCTCACTATGCAGTGATGCATGGTGTCCATGCTAGTGAAAGTGGGAGTTGGGTCGAACCTCAAGGAAGCCTGTGGTATTGTCCCACACTTAAGGACCCAGTTTGTGTACAAGGGAGGTATTGTGGGTGTGACCTAGGGAGACAAGTTGAGCACAAACTCCCTAGTTGCAACCTGCCCTTGATGTGCCCTAAGTGTGAAGTGGGGGGAAATGAAGGGCTAGGGGTTAGACACAAAGCCGACTGACTAAGGCCACCCGACATGCCTAACTTGAGGACCCCTAGGGGTGCAATTTTTGTGGAACTATGATATACATGGAAAATATCATTGTTCCTTTCCTTTTGCTTTGTGTGGGTCTTTTCTTTGTTTCATTTTCTTTTTTTCTTTCTCTTCTTTTTTTTGGAGATGCATTGGGAGGGAGCATGCTAGACATCATCCTAATGCTCTACAATAGTTACATTTCGAGAGATTTGCAAGGAATGCATGGCTTGGCATAGAGCCCTTTGCTCTTGTAACTGTACTTGTTGTGGCCACGGAGGGGGCTTGGTTCTTGCACTCGTTCTTTCTTTTGTTGATCTAATTTAGAATCAGGCCCTTCTTCCTCAACTAGCTCCAATGGCTCTTGTTGAGGCGGCTAAATTTGCTATTTTGGCTCCTCGGAGCCCTAGCAAGGAGAGTTCCTGTGAGGTTCAATCTGTTGAGATTAGGGGAGCACGTTGCTCCTCTACTCCTAGGATTAGGTGCCATGGCATGCAGTCCATGTTGCAGTGCCCTCCTTGTTAGCTCTAGTTTTCTTTTTAGTTGTTCCAATGTCTCTTCTCCTTTTCGACTGTGTGACATTCAATGTGCTCAAGGAGGATACGCATTGCTGCTCTAGCCTTCCTATCTTGACAGTCGTGACTTTGATTTCCACCAAGAGGTGTTCACTCTAGGAATGTGCCAACTTGTAGGTTAAATCTTTGATTCCATCTTCGTTAGAGCAATCTCCTCCTCCTCCTTTTGCCTTAGTCATTCTTCCTCCTCTTCTGGTGTTTTCATGTGCTCTTCTTCTAGTCTCTTCGATTCCTCCTCCACCCTTTCCAACTCTCTGTTTCCTTTGAAGGTGGATCGAGTTCTTCTTATGGGGACTTTAAGAGTCATTTTTTCCTCTCCCCTTGACTTGACAATTTTTTAGCCTTGTTTCTCACTGGTTGTCCTCTCGCTCTTACTGTTGAGATGGTTGGTCATTCTTCTTTTTATTAGTAACTCTCTCCATGTTGTCTTGATGTTCCTTGTGGACTTCGTCTCCCCCTATTCTCCTAGTGCTAAAAGTGAGATGGTTGGGCTTGCTGGGGTGGGAGATCAATGCTCCTCTGAGATTGGTGATGGCTCCATGGTCTTCTCTGCTACTTCTCTTTCTGCCTCGCCCAGAGCTTCCTGAATGATGGTAGTTAACACTCCAAAGCCTACAATCGAAGCCTTGGAGGCAGGTTTTTTCTCTCGGACTCTGGGCTATAGTAGCTAGAGACTCATTTTTTTCCACCCTTGGTGATGTGGCTAGTACCTTTGTCGATGCCTATATTGTCTTTTGGAGACATAGGCATTTCAATTTTCCTTATGAGTAATAGGAAAAAGTTGCAAGAAAAAGAGAAAAGCAGGTGAAATATTGAAAAAGAGTCAAAGAGAGTGCAGGTAATAGGAAAAGATGATGGATCGACATTAAATATATTGATATTTAATGCCGTGCTGCCTATGGGCAGAAGTTGTAAAATTAAATTTTATCTAGCACCAAGCTTGTCCCATGAAACTTTTAAAATCAAAAGTGTAAATAATGACGTGTGGGTATGTGAGTAAGTCGCATGTGGAAAATAGATAGCTCAAAGGGTCACAGGAACTTGAGGGTGGGTTTTAAGTGAATGGGTGGTGGGGATCAATAGAGAATAGGGCCCTCCCCAAGCTTTAAAAAATTAAAACTTCATATATAAGGTGAGAAACCTTATTTGTAACTCATTCCATGACTAATGCAGCAAAGCCTTATCTGCTTCTCTACCACTATTCTATTTCTTCATCTCTGATTACTCTATGAATGTGAGCTTTCTAAGGTAGGGAGAGAGAAGTCTTCACCTTCTTAGGATTCCTTTTCTAGATTGGGAGGTAGAGAGATTGAGATGTTGCATCATGTGTAGAGAGCTTGAGAGACCTTGAGAGAGAGAGAAAAAGAGAGAGGGAGAAAGAGGGATCAAAGGTAAAACCATCTCGGCTTAGACAAATGAGCAAGAGGATTTGCTTCATGCATGCAAGGAAGACTATATTGGGGAATATGGGAATTTCCCATAAGTTTGGGACACGTGGTTAAATCTTTGGATTTGTCATAACTTGAACACTAGAACTCCAAATTGAGTGCTCTATAGCTAAATAGATTCTATTTTTCAAGCGCTTTCCAATGATAGGTCACGCCATATGGTTTTGAGAAACTTATGGGCATGTTATCTGGGTGCCACCTTTTTAGTATTCAAAAAATGGGAATTGGGAGATTCCCAAACTTACTAATATTGTGTTAAGGGATGACAAAGCAAAAAGTGTGAAGCTTGAGTGCAGACATTGGTGGAGTCATTGAAGCTTCAGAGCTCACAACACTCATCTAGAATATGATACATTGAACCCACCAAGTCTACCTTGAAGTAGGATCCACCTCAGGCTTGTAGGGGTTAAGCTAGTACTATTATATCCAATAAAGTATAACAAAAGACCCCCTAGGTCCCTAGCACCTCCTAGCTAAATGACAAGTCCCTATGGAGAGACCTCTTATATCTAGTGTCAAGGACTTGTCTTATTCAAAAGATTTATGTATAACTAAGTTGTCTTTTTGTTTCGATTTCATCAAGATTTATTTTTCAATCCACGAATGAAGAGATACTCAACTAGGAGATATTTTAGCAAAGAGTCATTGTATTTTTCTAATCCTTGCTAGCTTGAGAGATCAATCTCTTGTTACTAGTTAATCTTGTGATATGATTAGGATAGTATTTAACCATTATTCCTAGCTATCTTAACTTGAGTTTTTTTATTACATAGATATTTCCCTTCAAAAGATGAAAATTGAATTTGATGAATTTTCTTAATCAATCATTTCATCATCATAATATAAGCATCCAATGATTTAGAAAGTTCTAAGCATGGACTAGGTACCATCATAGGAGGGGTTTTCCCTATTGGGATTTCCCTCTTGAGCACCTATGTTTTTTTCCATGTACTTGACTCTCAAAGTGTTCACAAGGATCCTAGAACTCAAGTAGCTATGACTTAATTAATTTTCAAAAACATAAGGAGGACACTTGGACTTGGGTTGGTGTGATGGAAATATTGTACATATGTACTACTTCTTGCCCAACACCAACATGCCTTCATTTTGGGTGCATGTAAATTTTCCTAGCATGTCCCTTGTCTCACTTCTCCTTTGGGCCTTCATCAATCTTATAAGGCTTGCATATTGATTCAAGGCTTGTTGAGGCAAAAGGATAAGCTCCAAGAAAGTATAAAGTTTGGTTTAGTAAAGAAAAAATTCTTGGCATGTAAGGAGTAGACTTAATAATAAGATAAAAGATAAGCTATGATGGATTTAAGGTTTTTGATATATACTTGGATGGTTTTAGGATGGAGGGTAGGATATGTAATAAGGGTAAAGGTGGCAATTGGGAAAAATATTTGGTAGGGAATGGATATAGGCTTGATGTTAGATATGCTCAATGCCCCACCCTCGTAAGGTGCCACCAATGATCCATGGTGCTCTAAGTCGTAAGGCCCATGTTATGAGGACAAGCCCTGTGTGAGCATGGTTGGGTCCTGACTTATATGTGTGACTTTTGTGGATCTAGCCTTTAGGTTAGATAAAGTAGTTACACTGGTAGCAACTCAAGGCACAATGCATCAATTTGCAAGGTGTGGGAGTTTTTAGGGACCCTTATTCCAAGGTCTGAGATCTACGAAATTTCCTTTAGGTAGCTGGAAGGTCTCAAGCGGGATAGTGGGCCCCATAATAGGGGTAAGAGGGTAGTTCCCTTAGCCTAACACTAAAGGGAATATTCCTTAGCCAACTAGGAAAGGTTCATAATATGATTGAACAAGCCAACTAGACTACCTTTCCCGACTATAAATGAAGAGCCCTTCAAAGCCATCGTTAATGTATCCTTCACCCTCAATTAGAGTTCTTTTAGTTAGCCTTAAGCTCTTTGCCTATCATCTCTCTAGATCACCATCTAAGCTTCATAGTGGAAGTGCACGGGTGGATAGAATCATCTTTATATTAGTTCGTTTGAAATCTAAGCAATTTCTATTCTTCTCATATTTGCTGTGTATTCTCTACTCCTTGCTCATTTTTTTTCCATTACACTATGTAATTTCTACATGGTATTAGAGCTTAGGGGACTCTGAGGAGTGAAGAATACATGAGAGGTAAGGGATTTAATAGCAAAGGGAAGAAATGTCATTTATTGCATTGGTAGTGGTGTTGGAAAATCAAGTGGTAGTCGTGATGTACCAACAATTCAAACACTGGCAAGTTAGATGGTACAAACTACACTTTGTGGTGGAAGTTTAAAATTACAACTATCCTTGATTCTTATGAGCTTTTGGCGGCCATTTTCTTTTTGCTCCCACACTATGAGTTCTGCGTTCCAATCCATTGGGAAGCAATTCTCTTATGGTGGAATGGGTGCTTGAGCGGCCATTGCTGGTTGGGCTCTTATTCTCCTCCTTGCCTGCTCCAACATCCTTACCCTTTTCCTCTTGAATTCTGCTCTTTGCTCAAAAATGGGGTCCGCTTCTTGCTACATCTTTGGTTGTGGAGTGGGAGGTTGTGGTCTTGGCTCCTCTTCAAACTCCAGCTTGGCTTCTAGAAGTGGCCTTTGCCTTTCAGCTTCACTCTTAGGCCCTTGTAGTTCTTTCTCCATAAAGCTTAGTAGGTCCACCTCTTTGACCATTAGCCTTGCCCTTAGCAAGTAATCCCTTTGCTCTTAACGGCTTAGGCTAGTCCCTTCTTCCTACAGTTGAGCACACAACCCATATCTTATTGCTCTATGGACGATCTCTAGCTTCTTCTTTAGGGATTCAATGGCCTCCTCCTCCTTTGATTCTTTGACATCCATTATAGTGCTGAGGAAGGCATGTTGTTGGGCTTCTAGTGTTGTCTGAGTAGCCTCTACCCTACTCTCCGCCAACACTTTATTTCCTTCTACAAGGGCCAGGTGGCTCACTAGGGCTCTCACTCTTTCTTCATTGTTGTTCATCCAGTCATCTGCTTTTTCCCTCATATCTTCCAGGCTTTCGTTGTGCCTGTAGGCTTAGGCCCTTAGCCATCTCTCTTGTTCTTCAATTTCCCTTTCCAAGTGTTGTTTTTCTTCAAGCTCCGAGGCTAGCCTTTGTTCTAGATTTGCTATATGCTTTAGGTGTTGTCGGGTTCTTTCTTTTTCTACTACTACTAGCTGCTTTGCGGCATCTTGAATTTCTTCATTTTCTTTTTGCAACTCTTTATACAGTGCCACCAGCTCATCAAAATTGCATTGTAGACTCATAAGGTTGTGTTCTTGTGCCACGAGTTTTGCTTGCCATCTCTCATCTTCTCCTTCCTTGGCCTCGAGCTTCTCTTTTAGCTCCTTATTCTCTTTGATAGAGGGCTAGTTGATGGGTTCTTTCCAAGTGAGAGGCTGCCATTGTCTCTCTTTTGGCCTGGAGCTTATTTACAGCAATATTTTTGTCTTCCTTTGCCCATTCCAACTGTGACAAGAGTTCTTGCACATAGGCATTGTAGGTTATGAACAAGGGCAGTGCAGAGGGACCAGTGGTTGTAGATGCTTCAATCTTCAATTGTTTGAGATCCTGTTTGGATTTTGCATATGCAGCTACTTGTCTTCTTGCTCCTGTCATAGGGGTGCATGCACTCACACCTTGAGTTGCCTCCTTATTGACTAGGAACTGCACCCATTCCACAAGATTTCTAGCATCTACCATGGTAGAGGAGTCTTGGGTGGGTGCAGTGACCAAGGTGACAGGTAGTAGGACAATTGGGATAGGGAGGATCAAACCCTTGCCCTTTCCCTCGGTCACTGGGGGCAATAGGTTTTTTGCCTTGGAGCTGGTTCTTGGACCTTCGTGTTAGGGTGGGCTCATGGCTGCCAACTCTTCTTGCCTTGAAGGTCGCTCCACTGAGAGGTGGATAGTGAGAACTATGTCTTCTTCCTCCTTCTTTCTGAGCTCTGCCTCTTCCCCTTCAGCTCTTCTCTTTCTCTCTTCCTCAGCTCTTCTAGATTCCTCCTTTATTCTCTTTGCCTCATCACCTTCTTCTTTCTTTCTTCGTTCTTTTGTGCTTTTGGGCTTCCCTTGGGCTCCGTGTAGGTGTGTTTTCTCTTTCTTTCCCCCTTCTTCTTTGGCCTTCTTTTTCAGAGTCGCTTCTTTGACTTCTTGGCCCTTGGTCAAATTGTGTTTCTTTCTCTCCTTTGTCCTCACTCACAGTCCTTTTGCTAGACTACTCTTGTCCTTGCTACGGAGAGGACATGTCCGTGCCATCTTGTGCTTTCCCTATTGATTCTCTTATGATGGGTGTCAAGATTCCTTTGAAGCCAATGGTGGAGGCCTTTGAGGATGATGATTTCGTAGATTTTGAGGCTAGGGACTCTCCCCCCATGGGTCTTCTACCAATGGCTAATGCTTTTGTTGACATCTCTATCGTCTTCCTCATGAAGCCATTGAGGTTTAGTTTGTTGTGCAAGACTAGGCAACAATGCTCTCTAGTATTGGTATGTTGATTCTATTCATCAATGCGTTATACTACTGATTGGAGAATAGAGCGTGCACAATTTTGGCTTGGATTTGCACCTCAGGGTTGCAGATGTCACCTATGTTGATGCCATCATTTGTGTGTACTATCACTTTGTCCATCCCGAGCATGTTGTACATATCTCACTTTGGCATTTTTCCACTTTCTTTGGTAAAGCTAGTGCTTTCTGTACCAACTGAGGGCTTAGCTTGATTTCTACTTGGTGGGCTTCATTCTCTTGGTGCACCATGATAGTGCCTTGGTTTCTATTGAAGGTTCAAAGGAACTCGATGCTCTTCTCATAGTCGATGACTTGGCCCACCTTTTCCACGTACTTTTGTAGCCTGCACTGCTTCACCAATTGCTGGATGGCTAGTTCCTCCACAACTATGTCTTCTAGATTCAAGATATACCTGAATTTGAGTTGATTATAAGCCCTCATCTCCAACAAGAGGCCGTATTTTGCTTGCTCCTCCTCTGAGAATGGAAGTTTGTTGCTTTTGTCTTCACGTGCCATAGTGGGTACCTGTCATAATGCCCTAGTTCACCATTAGTGTCCTCAAGGTAATTTCTTACAGAAAGATGAGCAATAATTGATTATGCTTACATAAAACCACACATCCCCTAAACCACAAGATCAGTCTCACGCGCACTAAATAACAAACACTCCAATGACCAGCTCATAGCGGAGGCAACCATAGCTAAGCAATCTAGTTGAGTCAAAAACCCAACCACCAATAGACCTTAGACCATCTTATCAAAGTCTATCCATTATCAAATTGGCATCTGATATGGTCATGAACACGGGAGATGACTTAGTTACTTGTATCAAACAATTGAACTTAACTTTCATGCTATTTGCTAGAAGCTATGAATGCTTGGACCTAGGCATGCTTGACAAATAAATAGCAAATGGCGTACACTCTTTGCCTTGTTCTTGGGAGGAATTTAAATTCATATTCATAAAAACTCCCATGATTACAAAAGAGTGGATTGACATTGAAATCTCTTGAGAGTAAGCCTTAAACCAACATTTAATCATGTCCTTCAAAAAATGCAAAGTCCCAATGTCACCCAATGAACTAGATGAGTTGAAAAAGCTAGCTGAATTTGAATCCAATTTTCTACAAAAATGGTACACCCTTTGCATCCAATGGAAACAAGAGGGTTGTCAAATCATGACCAATGTAGAGCAAAGAGGCACCATCAAGACTGTTGAATATGACCCCACTTATATGGCCCCAACTTTGTTTAGAGTATTGGCCATGACACAAAACAAACTATTAGAAGATAATGTCATGTTGAATTCATACTTAGATAGGATCCTAATAGAAGAAGAACTTCATGTTGCTAGTAAAATGAACTCAAGTGATCTCTTGATTGATGTCTTGACCTATATCACACATGTGGGCATTCACCCACAAGACATGGAATGTCATGCTACATTAGAGTATAACCTAAACTTCTACAATTGGCTCTTGAAACACTCGAGTACACTAAGATCATACCAAACACTCTTGTACCATTCTCCAATCCTAGAAAGGATTCTCATTGTTTCAAAGAGAGGAGAGAGTAAGGTGAAAGGTGAAATAAGGTAAAAGGTGAATATGAATCAAAATATGATTGAACTCCAAAAAGAAGGATGCACTAAATTTTCATTTAGTGAAAATTTCTTCACTAAGTTCTTGCGTGAAATGTATGGATTGATTGATATTAAAAAAATCATTTCTTAGCTTATACATTTCACTATTTAATAATGTTTCCTTCTAATCACTTTGCTTTTTAAGTAAAAATTGTCATTCAAAGAGAACTCATTGTGAGATGTTGTGTTATGATAGGAATCTAAATGACACAACTCCCATTTACTAAGGAAAAATGGAACAAATATCACTTAACCACTAAGATGCAGGTTTTCAACTAGTTACGATATCAGAGCATACAGAACCTAGAAGAACTTGTGGCAACTGAAGACATAGCCAAATAGATTGTTAACCAATGCAATCTAGCCAAGTACCTTGAGAAGGTTGACTAGCAAATAGATCATGACAAATGAAGAAAATTTCTCAAATCCTTTGATGTCAAGAAGAACAATGGTACATTGACAATCAAACAAGGGGATGTAACCAAGAGTGTGAAAGTTGTGCTTAGACTTGATAAAGCCCTAGGGTTAGTGGACAAGCTAGAAAAGAGGCCAAAGAGAGATGTGTATGGCATGCTAGGGATGAATGAGCAACAAGTACACACGAATGATGGAATCACCATAGCAGACATCCCCGAGATTGACAAAGGTATGGAATTGCCAACTTGGCAATATAGTCTCTTATTCTCATTATTCAATCATATTCTGTAATACACCCAAAGTCTAAGTCACATATAACTAAAGGAACTACATCACTAACTGGTGGCACTACCAAACTGTGGTTGAGTTTGACAGACTCATTTATTACAACACACATGGATAATGACATCTAGAACTACATCTATCTAATAGAGTCTATGATACTAATGAGCTTGATTCTCAATACTCGCCCTCAAGCTCAAGCCAACTAATGTACTCCAAGTATCTCTCTCAAGTAAACAAACTTATCTCTACCATGTGATTCGGTAAAGATGTCAGCTACCTGGTCTTCAGTCTTCACATGAAGTAAATATATCTGTCCTATAAGTACCATTTCCCTGATGAAATGATAATGAACTTCTATGTGCTAGAACTAACTCTACAACCCATCCTAAAAAGGACTCCTATAATACACATGATCAAAACCAATGGCCTATAAAAAGGGTGACATAACCTTCGGTCTACTAATTTACTGAAATCATCATGCACAAGGGAATAATACCCAACAAGATGAGGGACCAAGACAAATACTGCAATGAGGAAAGGCTATTGTAGAGGAGTTGCCTCATGGTAGTGGAGTCATCCCTATCGAGGCCGTATGTGTCAATGATGTTGAAACTTCTAATCTACAAGCCATAACAAGAGGTCAAAAGACTAGAGAGGGTGACAAAGGAACTGTAAAACTTGTCGAGGGAAACCCTAAGCAAGATGCTAGGGGAAAGTAAGTTCTAAATCCTAATATGGAAGGTGGACCTCTAAGGCTTGTTGATAGTAAAGTTGATCCCAAGAAGGATAAAGGATTGCCAAGAAAGAAGGAAAAAGCTAAAAAAGAGGCACCAAAGCCGATCCAAAGACCAAAGGAGAGAATGGTTTGGCATGAGAAGAGAACTTTGACTAACTACCATGACTTTGATCTAGCAAGTTCTCTTTGCGAAGTCAAACCAGACGTGAATCTCTTGCAATTGATTAAACTATCGCCAGGAGTACGCAAGGAATTCAAGAAAATCCTATGTATTGGGTATATTGTAGAACCTTTGGGCATAGCATGAGTGGGAGAAGATTGGTTCGATCATGCTAAAAAGCATTGCCCTAGGCTTCCAGCGTACGTGGATGGAATATTGGTGGAGCATGCTATTGTGAACACTGGATCCTCTGTCAATATCATGAGTTCAGACTTGATGGAGAGGCTAGGTCTCAAAATTCAAAAAGATGGCTCCACACTTCTTAAGATGGCAGATAGTAGTCTAAGACAACCAGAAGGTTGTATCACTAAAGTCCACATTACCGTTGCGAGCATGGAATGCTATATGTACTTTAGGGTGATAAGGTTTGCAGGATGTCCTAGCTATAGAGTTTTGCTTATTTTTACTCCACAATTCTTCAGCATCATTATACGTCCAAGATGTATTGCTTCAGTCCCACCCCTCCCTCACATAGAATAGCCATGGGAATAAGGTGCATAAAGGAGAGAGAAAGGCTCAAAAAAGAAATCTTAATTCCTTACATCATATTGCATGTGTGATACTAAGCAAAGAAATTGTGGACCACATTCCCTGGAGCATTTCCCCATCTCTCCCCCAATTATCAAATTCACAAATTGATGGATTTGAGGGGGCACAAAAACATTTGTGCCCCCTATCTCGTGAAGAAAAAATGAGCTTTTAGCTCTTTTAATTAGTCATTAACTCAAATCATTAAAATATTTGGTTTATTTTTGCATGTTCACACTATCTACAAGTGGTTCCAGCCTAGATGGAGAGGCAAACAAGCTTGGAATTGTGATCCAACTGGACGATTGGCTTTGTGGCATCAAAATTTATCAACTTGGCCTCTGTCACGTGCTTTCGAGCTTTCAGATCTAGTAGTTACTTTATAATGCCAAACCTTGTGGGGACTAAATGGGGGGTCAAACGACCTTTGATTTGACAAATGGAGACTTGTATCAGATTCTTGGTGTCGAAATGCATCTAAGAAAACTCCAACTCCTTGATTTGCAAAAAATCATTTCATTTTCCATGAAAATTTACTCTTATACACCTCTTGAGACCTTTCATGCTCTAAAAACGGCTTCAAAAATTCGCTCTCATTCACTCAAAGCCTTAGCTTTGGACTTCTTTAACTTCTTCATAGTTTCCTTGACTGCAACCAGTAGCTCATGGTGGAACACTGCAAGGCACTAGAGCAAGGTATGTAGAAGCAAAGCCAGGTGCTTGAGTAGGTGGTACCAGATATGAATCGGGACTAGAAGATAGAATTTAGTTCCATAAGGTTACCATATAGTAAGTATAATATAGGTTTATCAATTGGTACCAGGAAGTCATTGCAATATTTCTAGCTTTGAAGCCCAGTCCAACCTAACTCTAATCATAATTATGGTCCCCAACCAGCTTATTAATGTCATAACCTACTTAATGAGTTAGATAGCACTTGGAAAGCTTACAGTGTGGGTGGAATAGACGTTGCACTTGCAATTGGATGCTTTGGGTCCAAAGTGCCTCTCTTGGGTTCCATGCTTCTCCTTCTCCTCGTGCTTTGACTTTAAATGCTTTGATTATCAAACTCCTTAAGCTACGGGCTTTAAAAGGCTCCAAAGACCTCTCTCTCTCTCTCTCTCTCTCTCTCTCTCTCTCTCTCTCTCTCTCTCTCTCTCTCTCTCTCTCTCTCTCTCTCTCTCTCTCTCTCTCTCTCTCTCTCTCTCTCTCTCTCTCTCTCTCTCTCTCTCTCTCTCTCTCTTTGTGCCACTTAGGCCTCCAAGCCTCCTTTCTTTGCCAGGGGGGGGGGGGGGGGAGTGGAGTGGTGGTGGTACCTCCACCACCCGATCGTTTCGCATGGCAGTAGGGATGTTTTCCGCCTCTTGGGTGGGCCATGGACTGGGCGTGCTGGCCAAGGGGAGAGGACTGGTCATTATGTCCAAGGGGGGAGAAGAGGTGGCATCACCGTCACAAGTGGCATCACCATCACAATTAATCATCATCTTCCACTCCAACTCCATGTCATCCTCTTCTTCATTGTCGTTCATCACCTTCTTCCTCCCATTGATATCATCACAATCTACTCCTTCCACTTCGCCACGGTCTTCTTCCTTACCCCTCATCGATATCGTCCCCTTCCTCCCCCTCGGCCACCTATTCCGCAATGACAAGGGGGAGGATTAATTTTTTAAAAAATAATTTAATATGTTTGGGGGGGTGGTTCCCATGTAGGAGCGAGGGTGAAATATTACAGTAAGCTTTCTTGTCATGTAGGTCTACTAAAACAAGACTCCAATGCTTGCTACATCACACACATCAAATTTTTGGATTAATATGTTTTCCATTATATAAATTCACTTAAAAAATAAGAATTTAATTTTTGCAATCACATCAAGTTTTTGAATTAGGATACATTCAATAACCTCTAAACTATATATGCTTAAAGGGTAAAATGATAATACCTGTTGTTATAAGCAAAAATTAGTTTACCAAAGTTCTTGGATTTGTAATGTGGTAAACATTTGTCAACTCCAGATCTTGATTGCAAAGGTAATGATACTAATGGATCTACAAATAGTAGATTTTTATGTTGCTCAAGACTTAATTCTAATCTTAGAATCCTATTTTTAATTTTTAGCACATCAAAAT
This sequence comes from Lygodium microphyllum, assembly GCF_053477565.2. NCBI lineage: Eukaryota > Viridiplantae > Streptophyta > Polypodiopsida > Schizaeales > Lygodiaceae > Lygodium > Lygodium microphyllum. Next base: position 100,156,542 of record NC_141160.1, read on the forward strand.
CTAGAATCTTGACCCATTTAAGAAGCATGCAAGACCATGAAAACACAATGTTTTAATTATTACCTCAATGATGCAAGGATTATTATTCGTAGATTGCAATATACGTACACCAAATGCTCTCAACTCTGCTTTGCTTAGCCCATCTATGTCACATATCTCACTTGTTATGGCACTAGAAAGTTGAACTAGAGCCCTTATATCATTTTTTGATAGCAATTTCATGAAGAAATATTCAATTTCTTTCTAGCGAAAAAATGATAAATTCAGAATTTTGAGTCTCTACAAGTTAACATATCAAATTCAATTTTTTATTTATGTGCATTGAGAAATATTGAAGCATCATATCCATTCACCATTGTATTGAACTTAGGATTAAAACTTTCTAGATGCTCTAAAGCTAACCTCAATCTCATAGAGGATATCATTGAGCTCATCCACAAGGGCATGCTCAACTTGGAGAGAGTTTGATTGTATTATTGAGCTTTGTCCATGCAACCAAGTATTTTCTACTATATTACTGTTAATAGTCCATCATTTTAATCCATTTCAATCCACATATAGAGTCATAGAGAATGGTTTTTGCATAAATACTACAACATTTATAGGCTTTTAGTGTCAAATCAAAGACTCGTGGCTAGAAAGGAAGAAATTCATATCAATACTTCATAAATATAGTTTAGCCCCCATGCAACCATATAGCTTATCAATATACACACAAGCTTAGAGCTCAACCAAAAACATACATGATGGATACATACATGGGTCAATTATTTTAATTAGAATTTTCTAATGATTGTGTACAAGGATGATGCATGATGGAAATAGAAAAGAAACCAATACAATGAGAATCTATGCCATCATGAACAACAATCTAGCACATAGCCCATTATTCATAACATATTGCCCAATTATAGCATATGAGCTATAAAAGTCTATCATTATCATAAGTGTATAAATGAGTTACAATAAGTGGTTGCATGTTGCTTGTTTCCATCAGAGGTTTGAGAATGCCTTTGTAACATGAGCATTCTTCTGATTAATGTTGGGATGTAGTAGTATTATCAACTAAAACCACAACATGAAAATGATATAGTTAATAGTAATTTGTAAAATTATAGAGATTTAATAATAATTTTAACTTGTTATACACATACATACTCACACAATGGTGTTAACCCTTAGACAAACAAGGTGGAAGATCTGGAAAATCTAAAGCAGAAAACAAAGCCAAGGCAAAAGTGAAATGGAAGACGAAGGCACGCCAAGAAAAATATGGAACCACAAGAAGTGCAGAAAAGTCCTAAATAAAGGAAAAGGACACGCAAGAAAAAGTGCAAGTCAATACTTTTGTAAAAGAGCACAAGCGCATCATGGTTCAATTTAAAGAGCGTCAAACTCTCACTATGCAATTTGTAAAGATAGATAGGCGGTAGGAAGGAAGCTAGGAAGATAGAAGGACAATGGGAAAAAGGGCCTAGGCCACGGTTGACCATGTAAAAAAGGGGATAAGGGGATGACCACCCAAAATGGATTTAGGGTTTTGTATATAAATTTGAAAAGTGAATGAGAAGCTCATTCTTGTGTGTGGCCAAAAGTGGATCTCCTCTTCTTCTTCTTCTTCTTGTTCTTGCTTGCTTGAGCTTGTGCTTGAGAGAGGGAATGTGAGAGTGTGAGGGAGTGAGTGTGTGAGGGTGAGGAACCGAGGAGGAGAAGCTCTCCATCTTCTCCTCTCTTCTTCTCTTCTCTTCTCCTCTCTTATCTTGCTCACAACAATGGAGCTTGGAGCTTGGAGCTTGAGGATGGATCTTTCTTGAAGCTTGCACTTGGATCGTGGAGCTACCGCAGTGCGCAGGAGAGGAGGTAACTCGATCGGCATGGAGGTAAGCTCACTGCACCCGTAGATATGGATGGCATGTCGGCTATGTGGGAGGTAGCCATTAGTGCTCATCTTGGAACTCTTGAATCAATAAGCGGTTCGTGGGTCTTGGCGGTTGAGTGAAAGTTTCCACATTTTGGTTACGTTGCCAGGACCAATGAATTCAAGCCTTGAACGCTTGCACGCTTTGAATTGAGCATCGAAGTAGGGTTTTCCCCGAACTGATGCTTGAGGTAGATAGGTAGGAAGCGAGGGATTTTAAAGAGGTATTCGACCTCTTTAGCAAGTAGGTTTTTGGTTTTTGGACTTGGAAAAGCATGATGGAGTAGTGTAGGTATTTCCCTTATGATTTTTTCTTGTATTTAAGAAGGATAGGAGAAAAACATTGGAGAAAATAGTAGGGTTTTTTGTTGCTATATAACAAGCTGAAACATGAAAAAGAAGGGGAAAAAATGAAATTTTGGGTTAACTGTTGGTGAAGGGAGCAAGACTAAAGTGAGCGCAGGCCTAGCAGGGTGATAAGGGGCCGGGAGTGGCAAGAAAGGCCACATTTTGCATTGTAGGTTTCAAGAGAGCCTGAGAGAGGGAGAGAGCTTCATTACATGGACCTGCTTTGATCTTGTCATCTAGGAGTTATTTTCCCAGCCTAGATAATTCCACACCTTTCCCTACATGAGTAGCTTGGATCTAGAGCTGCTCAGCAAGTAGGAAGCCCTTGATTGCTCGGTGCGAAGAATTTTTTGAAGTTCGGAAAAAATCACGACATGCTCGGCCCATTTGAGTGACGACGATTCTGGGCTGAGTCCCAGAATTGGCCCTCAGACCACTCAACCAATCGGCCCTCGGACCATCCAGCCATTCAGCCCACTACACTCGGATGCCTTCACTCGGCCCGTCCGAGTGAAGCATTTGGACCAACTTTGAAATTTAGCCCTTGGCCCTGCCGACTCGGCCCAACCACACTCGCACAAGTTGACATTTGGCTCAATCGAATTCACCACTCAGCCCTCGGCCCACTTGACTTGGCCCTCGGCCCACTCAGCCACTCGGCCCTCGAACAACCACACTTGGACTGGCCGAATTTGACATTCAAACCAGTTACATTCGACCCTTTCTCATTCAGCCCTCCACCCTCGAACAGGCCAAGTCGGCGGGCATTTGGCCCCTATAATTTGGACCTTTTGGGCCGAATTTGGATTTTTTCAAATCTTAACATGTAGACCCTGAAACTGATCGAGAGACCATATAGAGCCAAAAGCACTTCATAGACCTATCACTCGACTAAAATCTAGAGCAAGTAATTTGAAACTTGGCTATGAACAATCCTTCAAATCAAGCATGGTGTTTACCATAACGGCCTTACGGGCCGGGGGGCTGCCCCCCACGGACCCCCGTAGAGGAGGCTCTGCCCCCTCGGCACCTCCCCCAAGTAGGTTGGAGGGAAAACGCGCACCGTGACAGGTCCTCTAAATCAGACCCTATTGTAGTAATGGCTCTACACGGGCATAGATTCTCACCTGCAAAAGAGCAACCAAAAGTCCATACCCGAAGAAAGACAAACAAAGACCATAGAACCTCAATGGGCCAATCTAGTCAACAAGGGCAAAAAGACCACACTGCAAAAACACATATGTATTGCATTCGGGTTGCATCTAGTCAAAGTAGAATGCAACAGCATCAAGCTACAACTACAAGGATGACTAGACATGACATTCCTCATAATGGATGCTCCTTGAATAGCACTGCACAGACGATCTAAGACATCAGTGGAGAATCCACATCTAGTTGTGTAGTTAGAGACTCAGGGGCATTTTTCAAAAGGCTTAAATTTATAAGCCACGACCTGAAAGATGAAGACATAGTACCACCTGCTTATCTTAGGGTCAAACTCACCACGAAAAGAGAACACACTGTCGATGCTCTGATTAATGAAGAAGCATATTTTAATATCTTGACCTTTGAAGCATGGACCCTACTAGGCCAACCAGAGCTCACACTGACTAATGCAACTCTTAGCCCTTATGGGGGACACCCACAAGCACTCACAGGGAAGTGTAAAATCCTTGTGACAATTGAAACTGAAAGCTTGCCTATCCTATTTCATGTTCCTCCAAATAGTACTAATTGCGGGAAGGAAACTCTCCTAGGAAGACCCTTCAAAAGGGCGACCAAGTGTGAGGCTGATTACGTAGCACAGAGGATACACTTGACACTACTAGGTGTGAGGATAGTCACAACCTTTAGCAAGGGTGACCTCATCGAATCTCGAGGGAAAGGCAAGGAAGGTGCTGACATAACAGGCAAGCCTAGTAATGAGAGAAAGGACTTGTTGAAAGAGTTGATACAAGCACAGGTTGAACAATGAGAACCAGTGAGTGAGACCATGCTTGAAATAAGGAGATCGGGAGCCAATGCAAAGGATAGGATTTGGGCTTACAAATATCATAGAAGACCACAAAAGAAGCCCACAAGCCTTATAGATGAAGGCATCGATGGAGAGCCAACACAATGCCGAGATGGATATCCAAAGTGTTGCTACGTGCTCAAGGGTATTACGTAGTTAACAGATGGATTTGGATACCAAAACCCCCTACTAAATCTCCGCTATCAATTGAAGGCCAGATCTTATCAAGAGCAAAGAAGTGTAGGAGGAAATCTAAACGAAAACCAAGTCTCGAGTCAAAAACATTGGGGTGACTGAGCCCCTCACGATCAAAATCAAGAAACCAAATGTTGAGATATCGAGCTCCACTCGTGATACGCCAGGGTGACCATTGTGTACTTATGTCACCGACTTGTCAGTTGCAGATGCGGTTGGTACACCGCCCCTGAATAATAGCTACATGATAGCTATCCGTATCTACTCTAGTTCGTGGCTCAGTTAGTATGCCACTTTAGTTAGTTGAGTTTGGTTTGAGACCCATATAGAGGGTTCTTCTATTTCTTTGTACTAGAGTTCTTTTGGCTTACACAACTAAGAAGAGGAAAACTGTTTTCAGCCTCCACCCTTGTGTGTCTTCCCCCATTGTGCAAGCAAGAAAGCTTCAAGCGAGACTCCTTCCTTCTCTCCCACAATCTTGACATGGTATCAGAGCTTTGTTCGTGGTAAGGAGCTCAAGAAAGCAAGCCAAGCTCGCGGTGTTCTGGTAAGAGGAGCAGTGTTGCTTTCATTTTCTGTTTTGGGAGCAGATCTCTGCAGGTAGCACAGCCGGAAATTGCAGGAGTGCATTGTCTCAGGTTGAGACGCCCTTCGCGGTGAAGCAAGAGGGCAGTATATGCTGCGGGAAAGGGCTTTAGCCCTTGGCGACCTTGTTTTTTTGGTTTGAGGCCATTTCGGGGCCTGTTTTGCAGACGGAAGTTTTCTGCACGCACTCAGGAAAAGGCTCAGTTTTATGCTGTGCGACCACTGTTCTACAGGTCGGTGAAAAGTACTGTAGAAATTGCATCGTATGCTTGTGCGCAGAGACATTGGGAGTTTCAGAATCATCCTTGGTTCCTGTTTATGCAAAATCGTCACTAGGAAGTGACTGTGTGGTCAAATACCACTTTCGCCAGTTTTGCAGATTTGCCCTTGTGAGGGTGAAGCTGTGTTTTTTGCAGTGACAGAATTTCTTGCAGTATTCTGTAATGGCGTCTGATTCTCTTTCACAGATTGTCACTGAAAAGCTTGACAAGAACAACTTCTAGGCATGGAAGTTTAGAATGACGAATTTCCTTATGGGAAAAGGATATTGGGAATTTGTTGCAGGAAATGAAGAAGAACCAGTTCTTCCTGATGTTCCCAATCAACAACAAATGCAGGCATTTAAAACATGGCATGAGAGAGCCAGGAAAGTTATGTATTGGCTGTCTATCAGCATTTCAGACTCTATGATTGTGCATATTCAGGATGCAAGTACGCCAAAGGAGGCATGGGATACTTTGTCAAAAATGTATAGCACAAATACGCAAGCCAGGAAAATGCAGCTCAAGCAAGAGTTGCACAATGTGCAAAGAGAAAATATGAGCATCAACGACTACCACATGAAGGTGAAGAAGATTGCAGATGCACTTGCTTCCATTGGGTCGCCAGTGGAAGATGATGATTTAGTTTCCGTGACCTTGAATGGTCTAGGAAAGGATTATGCACAGTTTCGGACATCCATTTCAGTTCGTGAAAGATTTCCTGATTTTGAGGAGTTGATTGCTCTTCTAATTTCTGAGGAGCAGAGAAATGGTGGTGCATCTTCTTCAGGAGGAACTTCAAAAGAAGCTGTCTTCTACTCAAATGCTGGAAGAGGTAGAGGCAGAGGTAGAGGAGGCCGATTTGGAGGCCGTGGTAGAAATCAGAATATGCAGCAAACTCAAGAAAACCAGTCCTATGGAGGAGGACGTGGTAACTCTAGAGGCAGGGGGAGCCAAAGAGGTCGTGGTGGATGGCAAAGAGGTCAAAATGCAAACAGTAATGTTGAATGCTACTATTGTGGTAAAATGGGTCATATGGCTAAAGACTGCTATAAAAAGCAGAATGACATCATGAATGGAAAACTGCAACAAGGGAATTATGCATCTTCTAACAGACAGGGTGATGACAGAAATGAGCATTTGTTCATGGTGCAGCACATGAACAATTCTGTGACAAGTGCAGAAGAAAGCAATGATGTATGGTATGTTGACTCAGGTGCATCAAACCACATGACAGGTCATGCAGAATGGATGGAGGATGCAAGGAAAATGGAAAAACCAGGATTTGTGGAGACTGGTGATGATACTGCACATCCTATTGTGCAGATTGGAAAAATTCCTTTGTCTATGCAGGATGGGAAAAAGAAATACCTGTCCGATGTATTTCATGTCCCGAATATCACCAAGAATCTGGTTTCAGTTGGTCAAATGGTTGAACAGGGCTTGCAGGTCAGATTTAATCCTCATGGATGCTTTGTTGAGGATATGAAAAATAAAGGTCGCTTGATAGCAAAAGGAAAGAAGAAGGGCAGAATGTTTACATTGGATGCAGACATGTCTGAATTGAGTGCAGCAATGTTTGCACATGGGACCGGTGTAGTTGCAGATATTGATATCTGGCATAAACGCATTGGTCATGTTAATGTACAACGACTTAAATCAATGCAGGCCCAAAATATTGTTGCAGGATTGCCCAAATTCAAGGTTGCAGAAATGCATAAGGTATGTGAAGCCTATCAGTTTGGAAAACAGGCAAGGAAACCATTTCCTAGACATGTTCAAGAGAGTGAGAAGCCATTGGAATTAATCCACTCTGATGTGTGGACTACTAAAGCTGCATCTCTTGGAGGCTGTCATTATTTTGTCACTTTTATTGATGACTATAGCAGAAAAGTTTGGGTGTATTTTATGAAAAAGAAAAGTGAAGTTTTTGGGCATTTCAAAACCCTTAAAGCTATGGCTGAAAAAGAAACAGGTCTGCAAATAAAATGCCTGAGGTCAGATGGAGGGGGAGAGTACCTCTCAAATGAGTTTGCAAAGTTCTTGCAGGAGCATGGCATAAAGCAGCAATATTCATGCAGTTATACCCCACAACAAAATGGAATTGCAGAAAGGAAGAACAGGCATATTGGAGAGGTATCTCGTGCCATGCTCAATGAAAAAGACTTGCCAGATTTTTATTGGGCTGAAGCAGTTGCTACAGCAGTCTACATAATGAACAGGACTCCCACTGCAGCAATACATGGAATGACTCCAGAGGAGAGGTATACTGGTAGGAAACCAGATATTTCTCATTTGAAAATTTTTGGTTGCATTGCCTATGTACATGTGCCAGATGAGCTGAGATCCAAGTTGGATCCAAAAGCTGAGAAGTGCATCTTTATTGGTTACTCTCTGCAGCAAAAAGGGTATAGATGCTATAACCCTTCTACTCGTAAGTTTACAGTGAGCAGAGATGTTGTTTTTGATGAGATGAGTAGCTGGTATAAACCAGTAAATGTGATTGATGATGAAGATGCACAAAATGGTAATGCTACACAGAATTCATAGCAGCAGTCACAAAATATTAGTGGACCTGGAGCGTCCTCTAGCAGTGGTTCTCATTCTTCGCCATGGACAGGAAGATTGAGATCAGGAGAATCTTCTCAAAGTAATGCAGATAGTGGTATGCAGGTATCACAAAAAGGAAAAGAGAAGGTTGATCAGCCCATGTTTGATGTGAATGCAGGTCACTCTTATGTGGATGGTGAATCCAGTGGCTCAGAACAGAGCATTGATGATGAGTTGGGTATCCCCTCTATTGTTACACCTGGAGTAAGGAAGACCAGGGATGTTTTGAGAGCACCTGGGAGTGAACCCACTTTGCGCAGGTCTACCAGAGTTAGGTATCCTGTGGATAGGCTGAAATATGATGGATTTACAGCCATTCACTATGCATATATGGTCAAGGTGATACAGGAACCAGAACCCACTTCTTTTGAGCAAGCCATGGGAAAAGAAAAATGGGAGAAAGCCATGGATGAAGAAATGGATGCCTTGGAAGAAAATGCTACATGGGAATTGGTACCTTTGCCTAAAGGTAAGAATGCAATTGGCTGTAAGTGGGTTTATAAGGTGAAGCACAATGCAGATGGTTCTGTGAACAGATACAAGGCAAGATTAGTAGTCAAGGGGTATGCACAAACATATGGTATTGACTATGAAGAAACATTTAGTCCGGTTGCAAGGATGGAAACCGTAAGAGCAGTCATTGCTATGGCTGCATCAAAGGGATGGTCTTTACATCAGATGGATGTAAACAATGCCTTCTTGCATGGTGATTTGCAAGAAGAGGTCTATATGGAGCAGCCACCAGGTTATGTGCATGCTGTTCATCCTGAGTTTGTTTGTAGGTTGAAGAAAGCCTTGTATGGCTTGAAGCAAGCACCTAGAGCATGGTCTAACAAGATAGGACAGTATCTTGTCACTATTGGCTTTCAGATTTCCAAGGCAGATTTCTCACTTTATGTGAGAAAAACAGAGAAAGGTATTATGCTGCTTGTCATTTATGTTGATGATTTGATTATGACAGGTGACAGTGATGAAGATATCCTTCATGTGAAAATGCTATTGAAGCAGAAGTTTGAGATGAAGGATTTGGGAGAGCTGCGTTATTTCTTGGGCATTGAGGTGATTAGATCACCAAGTGGGATACAGCTCTTGCAGAGGCAGTATGGATTGGACATGCTGTCCAAATATGGGATGACAGGCTGTAAGCCTATTTCAGTTTCTTTCGAGCAAAATGTGAAGCTGAGCACAGATGCAGGTGAGCTTCTAGAAGACCCTACTATGTACAGACGCATAGTAGGAAGTTTGATTTATATGACTATTACCAGGCCAGATTTGAGCTATGCTGTTGGATTGGTAAGTCAGTTTTTGCAGGCTCCAAGGAAACCACATTTGGATGCGGCTAGACGCATACTCAGGTATGTGAAGTCCACATTGCAGTATGGACTATTTTATGAGACTGGGGTTCAGATACAGTTGCATGGATACACTGATGCTGATTGGGCTGGTAGTATTTCTGATAGACGATCTACCAGTGGATATGTGTTCTCTTTTGGGAGTGCTGCATTCACTTGGAGCAGCAAGAAACAGCCTACAGTTGCCTTGTCGAGCACAGAGGCTGAGTACAGGGGTGCAGCAATGGCTGCATGTGAGGTAGCTTGGTTGCATAAGCTACTTTATGATATGCATCAGTCTACAGATGGGCCAGTTGTCATTTATTGTGACAACATGAGTAGTATACACTTGGCAAATAACCCAGTCTATCATGCTAGAACAAAGCACATTGAGGTGCATTATCACTATGTGCGAGAGAGGGTTTTACTAGGTCTTATTGATCTAGTTTATGTCAGCACAGAGGATCAGGTAGCTGACATATTCACGAAGGCATTGGGCGCAGAGAAGCTGCGCAAGTTCAGAGACCTGCTTGGTGTGCAGGAATTGGGATTGAGCTCGAGGGGGAGTGTTGAGATATCGAGCTCCACTCGTGATACGCCAGGGTGACCGTTGTGTACTTATGTCACCGACTTGTCAGTTGCAGATGCGGTTGGTACACCGCCCCTGAATAATAGCTACATGATAGCTATCCGTATCTACTCTAGTTCGTGGCTCAGTTAGTATGCCACTTTAGTTAGTTGAGTTTGGTTTGAGACCCATATAGAGGGTTCTTCTATTTCTTTGTACTAGAGTTCTTTTGGCTTACACAACTAAGAAGAGGAAAACTGTTTTCAGCCTCCACCCTTGTGTGTCTTCCCCCATTGTGCAAGCAAGAAAGCTTCAAGCGAGACTCCTTCCTTCTCTCCCACAATCTTGACACCAAACGGGACTATTCAAAGGGTAGAGCCTCAACCTAGCATGCTTAATAAGTAGATGTCAGATGTAACCGTTGAGCATGCACAAAGACCACTAGTGCTCAAGGAGCCTTTGATTTCCCAATAGGATAACAGGCATCATAGCCACAACATTGCTCATGTGACAAGGTTAAATGCTCAACAAAGAAAATGGCAAAATCATCTAACAGCCACGAGCAAATCTTCCAGTCAGTGTCAAAGCCACTTAGGAGTCCCAAGTCTCCTATACCCTCTTTTCCGAAATGGACACAGGAAGCACAACAGTAGTCGTCAAGTGTAGCTGCTCTATCTCCATCTAAGCTTCCAAATGTCCAAGAGGTGGGACATGACACCACACATAGCTCTCAGTCCAAGGATATACCTATGCAATCTAATTGATGGACCTAAAAACGGGCCGGCACTGGCTCATGCACTAGCCGGACCTCGTCACTATGCACAAGACAACCCCTCGGCCTCGCGGCCAGGAGCGTCTATCAAAATCTCTGCCTTCCTGCACATTGCGTTTGTAATACGTTGTAGTCCAACTGATCCTAACCCAATATTACTCCTCAAAGGGAGTCCCTTTCACATAGCCAAAAGGCTTGAATCACATACACATGGGGTTCCTCCTACGGCTGAATGCCCTCAACCCTCTGCGACTCTCCTACACCTTGGGGATTGGCCCCTCGATGCGTCGCTCAACATTTAGACATTTCGCACAAACGTCGCTCAAGGTACCCAATAAGCGTGTCCAGGAATGTACCATTGTCCTTACTTAATTTCCCCTTTAGGATCCCACGACTAGCCTACAGCATGGGTATCTCACTGCCTCTCAACGTAGGTCGTGTTCCAAAAACAATTGCAATGCATGTCCAGGAGCTGATCACCGATATCTTAAATTCTTTTCATGCTCTATGCATTTGGTGGATGTCTAGTGCTCAAACATTTAGCAAAACAGTATCGTGCACAAGTGCAAATCATTCTTTTAATGGTTTCCAACTACCGTTCGTGCGTCGTTGCATGGGCCTAGCACCGAGGTGATCCTCGTGCTATTAAGCTCTTAATTTTAATTATCATCCGTCCTAAATGCTATGCATAGAAATCAGCAACTTTCCCATCATTTCACACGGCATTTAGACATATTTCAACTTCTCTACCCTTCCCCGTTTAAGTATTGCATCGTTGGATAGATTTATAGGGTATTTCACCATCATTTTATGTGGAAAAAACAGAAAAAGACACACTAGAACAAGAAGGTGGGGTTGAACTGAGGCAAATCCTCATGCTTCAGTCCCCACAAACATTCACAAACATTGCTCTTATTTATCCTTATTTTTCGGAACCCAAAATGTATTTTTCCCTTATTTTTTAGGGTTTTTCCACCATTTTCTTGTATTTTTCCTTATTTTTATGCATTATTTGATTGCTGAAAATTAAGAACAGGTTATGGGCTGTGGCCCTTAGTTCCTTCTTGCAGAAAATGAAAGTTTAGTTGATGTTCCTATTTACCTCCCCCTTTTTATGCCAGAACCCATCATTTTCCCTTGATTTTTCATGTTTTTCGTGTTTTAGCATATTATCTTGACCCACAAAATGCATATTTTTCTGATTTTTTGATTATGACCAGCAAGAACTCATAGAAAACAGTAACATGAATAATTTTTATCCCACATGAACAGCATTTCATCAATCAAAAGCCATAAAAGCTCAAATTTCCTTTGAAAATTTTAAATTACCGCTTATTTGCGTGTTTCGGGTTTCATGTCCATGGCTGTAGATTTGGAAACCAGCAGCACTTCATGTCCAGCACAATCACCAATCACCATTTCCAGCCCGTGGAGCAATCCGATCCATGCCGGACAAGCCTCCATCATTCTTTCTTCTTCCTTCTTCTTCCCACATGAACTTGCCTTTAGAAGAGAGAGAGGGAGGAGAGAGAAAGACTGAAATCAGAGATCTTCAAAGAGAGCATCATTCGACGGGTGAAGGGCGGCGAAATGATTGGCATCCAGGAGGGAATGAGGGGCAGTGATCAGTTGCAGGGGTTGTTTGCAGGCTGCCATGGTGATCACCAAGCATGGAGCGCAAATTTCGGCGCCTGCTGTCGTGATCCTCTTCTCTCTCTCTCCACGATTTTCCTCCTTCATTTTATGTAACATTTCATTTTGGGCCCCAAGGGTCACTTACTCATTTGGCCAAACTCATGTCCACCTTTTCAAATCTTGCCCAATTCTTGGCCATTTCCCCGTCCGATCTCCGAATTGAGCTCTGAAAAATCCTGGGCGTCTGGCTTAGCATCCCGCATTGGCCAGTAGCTCGTGTCAACCCGCACGACTGTCTGAAAAATTATGAAAAATCAACAAGTGTCGCTCGGGCGCCTTTAAAGCACTTTGGCGCTTAAAATCGTCCTAGATCGAGCCGCCGCCTTTGACAGTGAATATTTTTCCCTTGATATTCATAATTTTTAGCTATTTTTAAGCACTTCCCGTCACCTAAATTCCGCTTTCATTGGCGACCACGGGATAGGGCGACACAGTCCGTCGAATCCACGAACATATCTGTACATAAACAACCAAAGAAGCATCAAACTGATACAAAACAATTATCATCATAAAACTCAACACAATGCTCCCCCTACCCCTGGCAGAACCAAGGCATAACATCCACAAGGAGTAGGCCTAGCCTCATTTAATACAAGATCCGAAGCGAGTCACTAACCAGCTGCTCCAACACAGCCAAACTAAAAAGAACTGTCAAAGAGGTTGCCCTAAGTGGTAGTCTGAACTACTGACCAACTAAAGACAACACAACTAGGAGGTCCTACAAGGCAAGGACTCCTATAGCCTGATCAAAGTGTACTTTCTTCCAGTACATGTCTTCTTTTGGGGTTTGTATTGGATGAACATACTTGGGCATGTAAAAAGGAGGGAGCTGAGCATAGTGACCCAAGGAGAACATGGCATCGGTCTCAGGACCTGTCTCGGCACCCAAGAACCTACCAAGCCCTCACAAGGCGACACTTAATCCTTTTCTAATGCTCACTTTTATTTTCGCTCCACCCTTCCTTGTTTTGGTATTATTTATCCAGCAAGAAGCCACCCCTAGGAAGACAAGGTATCGGCCCCGGGTCTGACTCGTCCCCAGGAACCTACCAAGCCTTCGCAAGGCAATGAGCAACGGCTTATATATTTTCATTTCTTTTCTTTTCTTTGATAGGGGTTAGAACCCCTTTTTACACACCTTCGTATTGATATTCATCTTTTAGGATATTCAGGATTTCTTGGCATTATTATTATTATCTTCTAGCAGGCTTCTCTAACTGCCTCACTACTAACAAGAACGCCTAGAACGGCTGCCTAGCAGGCTGGCAGAACAGGGCCACTAGGACTTCCTTCTCAAACAGGTCTTTCAATGCCTAACAATGTCTTTACAAGAGGCAATGACTACTCCGACCTCCCTCAAACATACTTAGCCTAAACCTGGGACTTCATGCCTTGGTTGCCGGTCCCCAACAAAAATGTGTCCCCTCGACAAGGACAAATACACATATAACAGGAAGGAAAGGTAGTCGTAAAGGAGAAATATCACCTGGATTGACCACAAGAAGCTTCCATCGCAGCAAAGGCTCCTCCAGGCTCCACCGAATTCCACTAACCACGAAATCTGTCCAGCACAACACTTAAAACAAAAAACCGATTAAACGCACCCGCACTAGACAGGGAAATGGCCCTCTTGGCCTAATGAAATGAAACACTTCACTACAAAACTAAATCGGCCCTCTTGGCCTAATGAAATAAAACAATACTATGTAGAACATCCACCTGGGAACAACCATGATAGACATCAAAGCATACTATTCCCAGGGGAATAGAGGCTCGTAGCCCTATACTAAGTGCATTAAATTATGACCTATCCCTCCTGCATATATCGCAAGAGGTGTTCGCATCACATGTCGTCTAACCAGTTTGCGGGTCCAAGATAATAAAGGCAGATGAGTCTCGCTTACCCTCTGCATCACCCAGATCAACCATCGTCTGCCAAAGAGGGCATGTTCAGAAAGCATACCCCACAAGCAACCAGGTCCTGTCTCATCGTCAATAGATATATCGGGACAAGGGCCACAATTAAAGAAGAGGTCTTCTTCATACGCAAAATTAGCCAATGAATCGGCAAACTGATTCCAATTCCGTGGAATCAGCTGAAAAGACACTCTATCGAATTCGTCTAGCAGGGCTATGGTAGTATGATGGTACATACAAAGGATGGGGTTTCGTACCATGTACGTCCCATTGAGTTGATTTAAAACCAACTGAGAGTCCCCTTTTATCAACAACTGGCGGATACCACCCTTCTTTGCAATATTCAAACCCATGATCAGGGCTTTGTATTCGGCCATATTATTAGTAAAATTCGCCCCGAGATAAGCAGCTAACTTCATGACAATGCATCGTCGGGGGTCTCGGATGACAACTCCTACACTTCCTTTTTTACATGCACCCCTGGACGCCCCATCAAAGTACAAGGTGTACGACCATAAAGGGTTTACATATCCCGCCATCCCGGACTCTACTCGTAATTATGGTAATCGAAATTCAGCATATTCAACGGGTGGACTGTAGGCTCCATCCCTCCATCATCATTGAATTCAACAGGGATGCTCGTCAAAATTTGTAGGCAGTGATGGCAGAAGACCTTGATTTCCCAAATAAATGTCCCGCCTTCTTGCTCAATCACCTTGTATCCTTTGCTCCACCAAATGAGCTTCCCGTGATGATACCTCTGTTCTAAATATGGGTGTTCTAAATAAGGGATCAGACGACCCATCAACCTCTATCACGATTTCCTTGCAGATGTTTGATCGATCTTGCCTAGACCTGCAAGGCAGTCATAGCATTAGTGCAATCAGAAGTAATAAGGTTTAATCTTATTAAGATTAACCTTATTTTTAAATTCTATCCCCTCAAGGTCAGCTAAAAACACTGTAGATTTATTCTTTCCTATCCTAACGATCTTATAGGGCCCATCCCATTTGGGTTCTAGCTTGCCTGGGAATAATTCACGTCGTGCGTCATAATACAGAACAAGCTGTCCTTTCTTGAAGGTGTATTTCTTGGCTTTGAGGTCGTGTAGCTGCTTCATTCGGCGCTTCGCCACTTCTTGGTGCAATAAGCTCTGCAACTTAAGCTCATCTAAATGTGCCAGTGTCGTCAAGCGCTCAAAAAGTGCATCTTCATCGCTCAAAGAATGATTGATGGCAAACCGAATAGTCGGCAGCTCAATTTCTAGAGGCAAGACACACTCCTCCCCATATACTAACTTGAACGGGGTATGGCCAGTGGCTCGTTTGAAGGTCGTATTATAAGCCCACACTGCCACGTATAACTTTTTATCCCAATCCCGTTTCTTTTCTGATACAATTTTGGACAGGATGCCCACAAGCTGCTTGTTGGTGCTTTCGACTTGCCCATTGGCTTGCGGATTATATGGGGTTGTCTTGTTATGCTTGATGTGCCACAACTCCGTCAAACCTTTGATCACCTTATTTAGGAAATGGGTTCTGCGGTCCGACACTAATTCTTTCGGTGGACCAAACCGGCATATTATCTGCTCTAAAAGGAAACTAGCAGTTTCTTTAGCATCATCTTTCCTTGTTGCACGTGCTTCTGACCACTTTGTGAAGTAGTCAGTTGCTACAATGATGTACCGCTTTTGCGTAGTCGATGACGGAGTAATAGGACCCACAAAGTCTATTCCCCACTTCTCAAATGGAAGTATTGCCATAATAGGGGTGAGTGGTCGTTTCCTATTCTCTCGACTATCATGTCGTTGGCAAATATCGCATCGCTTAACATACGCAAACGCATCCTGGAAGATGGCAGGCCACCAATAACCTGCTCTTAAAGCCTTCTGTGCTGTAAGCCGTCCAGCAAAATGGCCACCACAAGCAGAATCATGGCACTCTTCCAAAATGAATGGCACCTCGTCAGGCATCACACACCGGCGATAGATGTCATCAACCCCTTGCCGATATAATGTACCTGCGATCAATGCAAACTTTAACGCTTGCTGCTTAATTTTCCTTTTCTCAGCCTTAGATAATTCGGATCCCGCCTCTCCCGTTGATAAATAATGCGTTATTGCAGCATATCAGGAGGGAATAGATGCCGTATCTATTTTAAATAACCACTCCATATCACTACCTTCAGCCACAGATTCTTTCGGCTCCCCAAAGTCCACAAGACATTCCACGATGCCTTGCAACCTTGGTGGCTTACTCTTGATTTCATAATCAAATTCTTGCAAAGTGATTAACCACTTCGCTAAACGATCAGGCGGCTGTAACTTATTCATCAATAGTCGAAGTCCCTCCGCCTTCGTATAAAGCACGACTTTCTCATAGAGAATATAATGCCTGAATTTCTTGGTCCCAAAGACCATCGCTAGACACAGCTTCTCCATGTAGATGTAATTGATTTCGGATACCCCCAGCTTCCGACTAGCAAAAGCAATCGGGTGGTACCACTTCTCTTCCCAAATTTGGGCTAAACAGCAGCTGATACTATACATGGTGGCTGCTGAGAATATATAGAACACCTCACCTCTTTTAGGTGCTTTTAAAACGGGCGCTCTTGCTAGCTCTTGTTTCACATCCTCGAATGCTACCTTACAAGGGTCACCCCATACAAACGAACAGCTAAAGGACAATAAATTTGTAAGTGGCAACGTTCTTTCTGCTAAGGCGTTGATGAATCTACGGTAGTAACCAACCGAAGACAGAAAGCTATGAACCTCTTTCGGAGTGCGTGGTGGACCCATGGCAACTATAACTTTGACCTTCTCGGGGTCTGTCGCAATTCCTACCGAACTGACCACATGACCCAGCAATAGCCCATAAGGTACTCCAAAAACACACTTCCGTGGTTTTAGGGCGATGCAAAATTGTCTACAGCGCTCAAAGCATTTTCTTAAAATGATCAACTGCCTTGCTCTCACGGTGGCAGCCCCTAAGTCATCAATAAACACCTTCAACTCTTCAGGGGATATGTCACCGAATGTCTTATCTGCTGTTCGTTGCCACGAACCAGGCGCATTGCATAAACCAAAGGCCATCACATGGTACGCAAAAGTACCAAATACAGTTATGAAAGTTGTTTTCAACTTATCCCCTTCTGCAATTGCCATTTGGTTATATCCTGCAAAGCAATCCATAAACGAATATATCTCCCTACCCGCTAATTGATCCAAAATCTGGTCAATAAATGGCAACGGGTAATAGTCCTTAACTGTGTGCTTATTCAGCTCCCTAAAGTCTATACATAAACGGATCTGATTATTCTTCTTCTTTCTAATCACAACTGGCGAACACCATTCCGTTGTTGCACAGGAAAAATCAAACCCGCTTCTCGAAGCTTCTGTAACTCTTCAAACAGGCCGTCCCTCAATTCGAAAGGCATACGCCTTACTTTCTGCCGTACACGACGACTGCCCTCTTTCAACGGAATTGTATGAACAGCAAGGCTAGGAGGAATGCCTCTCAACTCATCATAACTCCAGGCAAAAATATCACGGAATTCCTGGATCAAGGCCACATAGTCCTCCCTTTCTGCTGTGCTGAGCATAGAACCTAATTTGATTGGCCGCGAATCACCAAGCGTACCAAGGTCTAGCTCGATGACATCTGCATCTCTTATACGATCTTGGCCCTCTATCGGCTCATTCAAAGTGATCTGATAGATGTCCTCCGTGGTGGATCCCTCTTTGGACTCATCACTCGATGATGTCTCACTGCCAGATAAATCTTCTAATGTCTCCAATTTTGTAGAAGATAGAGGAGCTCTCTCACTCTGCGGGGACTCAGGATAAGCATCAACCACCACACGTTGGGCACCTCTGCCGAATATCAGTCGACCGGCAGGTATATCTACTTGGCAGTCCGCTTGCAAGATCCAAGGTCGTCCAAGTAATACTTGGTAACTTGGCCGCCTTGCAAAACGAATCACCCTAAAGTCCAACATGCATTCTACATTTGCAACAGTGACATGGACCTTAGTAATGCAGCCTTCTGGCTATCTCAAACTGTCATCTGCCATTCTGAGAATTGTGGAGGTATCTTTCTGAATCGCAAGACCCAACCTTTCCATCAGTTCAGAACTCATAATGTTAACAGATGATCCCGTGTCGACAATGGCATAATCTACTAATATCCCATCGACATAGGCTGCAACCCTTGGGCAATGCTTCTCAGCATGCTCAAACCAGTCATCACCAACTCGCGCAATACCCAAAGGTTCTACAATATACCCGGTACGTAGGATCTTTCTAAATTCCTTACGTACTCCTGGGGAAAGCTTAATAAGCTGTAAAAGATTCACATCCGGCTTGACTTCGCAAAGAGAGCTTGCCAAATCAAATTCATGATAGTTCGATAGAGCTCGCTTTTCACGCCAAACCATCCGCTCTTTAGGTCGCTGAACCGGCTTTATTGCCTCTTTCTTAACTTTCACCTTCTTCTTTGGTGGTTCCTTATCGGCTTTACTTTCCACGGGCTTCAAAGGTCCCCCTTCCATGGCAGGATCCAAAACTTGCGTTCCTTTGTCGCCTTGTTTAGGGTTTCCGTCGACAGGCTTATCCCTGTCGGCTCCTCTACCCTTTTGACCTCTTGTAAGAACAGCTCGCAGATTAGAGGTTTTAGCATCATTAACGTGTACAGCCTCAATCAAACTAACCCCACTACCACTAGGTAGCTCCTCCACTATAGTCTTTGGTCGTTGAAGTATTTGTTTAGGCCCGTTCTCTCGCTGGGAATCATTTCCTTGGGCACGATGATTAACAGGCCCTCGTTGCCGACTTCCTCGCTGGAGGGAACTGATCTTACTCCAGCAAGTAGCTGCTAAATGGCCGGATTTTCCACAAATGTCGCACTTAACATTTGGGCAATTTCTTGGATAGTGCTGCCCGCCACACCATTTGCAACTAAACCTCGACGGTGCACCCTCCTCCGGGTATCTACTTCCTATCAAATTTTGTTGTTTTTTAAGGAAGTTGACATCAACAGCTATTTGTCGATACTGCTCCGTAATCATGTCGGTATAATGCTTCATCATGTCCTTAACCTCGCCAAGAACATTGGAAGAACTCGACTCATAGCCTTGGTCATTACCATGTCGTTCAATCGGCCTAACAATTCGATTAGGCACAGGCTGTTGAGCTATAGGCATGGTGTTAGAATTGACCGCCTGGCCTCCACTACTTGGAGCCATTTGACTGCCCGTAGGCATCGACATGCTAGGGGGAGCTGGTAATAAAGGGACATTTTGCATCATGTTCCCTCTCCCATTAGGATTAGCCATCGCTATCCCTTGACCACTACTGCCATTGGTCATTGCCACATTGTTTCCCAATACTAAACCCATATTCGAATTGCCGCGAGAAGCATAGGCTGCTTGTAGTCGGGATTCCACCTCTTGTGCTCGTGTAATGGCAGTATCTATATCCCCCAAGGGAACACTACTCAACTGCAATTGGATATTAAAGTCCAAACCATGTAGGAAATATTGCAATTGGGCAGCTGCGGGGATAGGGATAGAGGTGTCCAACTTACGGAAAACCTCTTTTATCTTCTTCGCATAAGCACGAATATCTTCATGTGGTTCTTGGCGGGTCACGTTGAGTACACGCAACCAATATTGCCCACCCCTTTCAGGGGCAAACTCCCTTCGAAAAGCTCCATAAAATGCATCAATGTTCAATATGGTTCCGGCTTCTAAACCATGATACCATATAGCAGCTCTTCCTTTGAGAGTCATATTGAAGAACATCATCAAATGTCCTTCCTCTTGAATGCGACAGTTAAACATCAGCTTTTGAAACTCCCTAATGTGGAGTTCCGCATCTTCCTCAACTAACCCATTAAAAATGGGTAGCGGGTAACCTAGAGCCGACAAATCCGTCATTCCTACTGGAATTGCAATAGGCTGCGCCATGACGAGGATTGGATTTGCACTAGGAATAGGGGACGGTGGGGTTACACTTCCCGTACTTGACGTGGACTGGCTTATAGAAGGAAGGGGAGCACTAGAGCTTCCGCCTTCTCCTAACTTACTGCTTGTGGTCCTAAGACCACTAGATCCACTCCCTCGTAAGGGTTCAGTACCGCTACGCTTAGGGGAATATCTCCTAAAAATTTTAGCACGTCGCCTAGCTCTTTCGTCTCTTTCTTGCTTTTGGATTTCTGCTAGACGATGCTTATCAATAAATAACAGATCAATCTCAGTATCCTCTGGCATAAACTGTTAGTTGGTCCTTAAACAACCAGGATTCGAGAACCGCCACTTTTAAGCGGCTCCCGGCAGACGCACCACTGATGGACCTAAAAATGGGCCGGCACTGGCTCATGCACTAGCCGGACCTCGTCACTATGCACAAGACAACCCCTCGGCCTCGCGGCCAGGAGCGTCTATCAAAATCTCTGCCTTCCTGCACATTGCGTTTGTAATACGTTGTAGTCCAACTGATCCTAACCCAATATTACTCCTCAAAGGGAGTCCCTTTCACATAGCCAAAAGGCTCGAATCACATACACATGGGGTTCCTCCTACGGCTGAATGCCGTCAACCCTCTGCGACTCTCCTACACCTTGGGGATTGGCCCCTCGATGCATCGCTCAACATTTAGACATTTCGCACAAACGTCGCTCAAGGTACCCAATAAGCGTGTCCAGGAATGTACCATTGTCCTTACTTAATTTCCCCTTTAGGATCCCACGACTAGCCTACAGCATGGGTATCTCACTGCCTCTCAACGTAGGTCGTGTTCCAAAAACAATTGCAATGCATGTCCAGGAGCTGATCACCGATACTGTTAAATTCTTTTCATGATCTATGCATTTGGTGGATGTCTAGTGCTCAAAAATTTAGCAAAATAGTATCGTGCACAAGTGCAAATCATTCTTTTAATGGTTTCCAACTACCGTTCGTGCTTCGTTGCATGGGCCTAGCACCGAGGTGATCCTCGTGCTACTAAGCTCTTAATTTTAATTATCATCCGTCCTAAATGCTATGCATAGAAATCAGCAACTTTCCCATCATTTCACATGGCATTTAGACATATTTCAACTTCTCTACCCTTCCCCGTTTAAGTATTGCATCGTTGGATAGATTTATAGGGTATTTCACCATCATTTTATGTGGAAAAAACAGAAAAAGACACACTAGAACAAGAAGGTGGGGTTGAACTGAGGCAAATCCTCATGCTTCAGTCCCCACAAACATTCGCAAACATTGCTCTTATTTATCCTTATTTTTCGGAACCCAAAATGTATTTTTCCCCTATTTTTTAGGGTTTTTCCACCATTTTCTTGTATTTTCCCTTATTTTTATGCATTATTTGATTGCTGAAAATTAAGAACAGGTTATGGGCTGTGGCCCTTAGTTCCTTCTTGCAGAAAAATGAAAGTTTAGTTGATGTTCCTATTTACCTCCCCCTTTTTATGCCAGAACCCATCATTTTCCCTTGATTTTTCATGTTTTTCGTGTTTTAGCATATTATCTTGACCCACAAAATGCATATTTTTCTGATTTTTTGATTATGACCAGCAAGAACTCATAGAAAACAGTAACATGAACAATTTTTATCCCACATGAACAGCATTTCATCAATCAAAAGCCATAAAAGCTCAAATTTCCTTTGAAAATTTTAAATTACCGCTTATTTGCGTGTTTCGGGTTTCATGTCCATGGCTGTAGATTTGGAAACTAGCAGCACTTCATGTCCGGCACAATCACCAATCACCATTTCCAGCCCGTGGAGCAATCCGATCCATGCCGGACAAGCCTCCATCATTCTTTCTTCTTCCTTCTTCTTCCCACATGAACTTGCCTTTAGAAGAGAGAGAGGGAGGAGAGAGAAAGACTGAAATCAGAGATCTTCAAAGAGAGCATCATTCGACGGGCGAAGGGCGGCGAAATGATTGGCATCCAGGAGGGAATGAGGGGCAGTGATCAGTTGCAGGGGTTGTTTGCAGGCTGCCATGGTGATCACCAAGCATGGAGCTCAAATTTCGGCGCCTGCTGTCGTGATCCTCTTCTCTCTCTCTCCACGATTTTCCTCCTTCATTTTATGTAACATTTCATTTTGGGCCCCAAGGGTCACTTACTCATTTGGCCAAACTCATGTCCACCTTTTCAAATCTTGCCCAATTCTTGGCCATTTCCCCGTCCGATCTCCGAATTGAGCTCTAAAAAATCCTGGGCGTCTGGCTTAGCATCCCGCATTGGCCAGTAGCTCGTGTCAACCCGCACGACTCTCTGAAAAATTATGAAAAATCAACAAGTGTCGCTCGAGCGCCTTTAAAGCACTTTGGCGCTTAAAATCGTCCTAGATCGAGCCGCCGCCTTTGACAGTGAATATTTTTCCCTTGATATTCATAAATTTTAGCTATTTTTAAGCACTTCCCATCACCTAAATTCCGCTCTCACTAATGTGACTAGATCAACTGAGGCTCGATCTACACAAGTGAATGCTCAAAGGGCAACAAAAGACACACCCACTTTCGATCTGCCTGAGGACCTGACACCGCAATCTACTAACAATAGGAAATCCACTAGACTAGCCGTTACTACTTCTAATAAGGAATCACAGCAGTCACAGCCTTTGTCCATGATGATGCCCCTTGTGGAACATGTCCTTAGCCATTTACATGTGAAAGAGGTGTTGCAACCAATATCTTTCACACCGTTGGCACTGCCAAAGCACCTAAAGCCTAGGTTTGAGGAGAGACCTCTCAAAGATGTGGCCAAAGAGATGGCGCATCCGACCAATCAACCTAGCAAGGCTATTTAGTAGGTCACAACTAAGTCCCATGAGAGTACACCAAAGAAAGAGAGTGTTAAGGCCTAGCCAAGCACATCAACGACTGACCTAGTTTAGGGTCATGAGTCCTTAAAGGAGACATTGCAATTTCCCATGAAAAGAGGACAAAAAAATGGAAACAACAGCAGTTGCAAGTGGTGGTAGATACCAATAAGATCGAGACCAAGAGCACTGAAGAGATGAGGAATAAAACATCAAGCCCATCCACCAATGAACCCATTGCCATCTCTCCTAACAGCGGTGAAACCTCAAATACATCCATGTTTTTTGATAAGTCAGAGCAGTCGTTACCATCAACGATTGCTTGCAACACTCAATCCACCGACAACAGAACTCACATTGACAAATCAAGAGTGGATACAACACTGTCACAACAGGGTGACAAATTTATACCAATCACATCCAAGGAGAACTATGGTGTAATAACAAAGCCTCAGGAGAAACATGGAAACCCCAAGAGCATAAGAAATCCTAGCATTGACCAATCTTGCTCATCTAGGCCTAAGCCCCCAGCTATGCTAAAGCCTAGGAAAACTCCTAGAACCTTGTATGAGATAGCAACCGAGAAAGCCCTCATTGAACATAAAAGTGTCACAGAATGCTTAACTGAGTTGGATGCTAAACTCAAAGTATTCGCACGTGTCTACATCCTTGCAGACATGGGTGCATTCCCTAAGGAGCAGCTTGAAGAATACTTGCCATTTCCCCTATCCTAGGAAGAGCAAGAACATCTTGACGAGCACTATGACAGGGTCCTACATGAACGCATGCGACTCACCTCTGACAAGGAAGTCAACGAACTACGCTTAACTGTAACATTCAATGATGTGCTCTGGCAACCAAATCTCTTAGAAATAGAGCAACTAAAGCGACAATCAGAAGGTCAAAGTAAATTTGAAAAACGTTGGTTTAAAAACCTCATTGCAATGGCCGAACTAGGAGCCCAGATTATGACAGTCTCAGAGGAGTGATTGGATAAATGGCATTCTCAAAGAGACCCAACCTATGTGGCCTCAACTTCCTTTTGAGTGTTGACTGCCATTCGGGGTACAGACTTAGCTAGAACTAGCCAAGAGAACTCTCTGGCTAATAAGGTTCTCACTGAGGAGGAGTTACATGTTGTCAGTAGACTCGGATAAGGTACCATGCTACTCGATGTTGCAAAATATCTATTGTTATTGACTAAGCTGCCATGAGTACTAGATGCGTGTGCCACACTCCAGTACAATCCGGAGTTCTACAATTGGTTTTTATCCTCATGAAGTGATATGGATTCGTAAATATATACATAAATAAACAATGAATTTTGTTACCTTGTATAGATAATATCAACACACACAAGCAATGATAGTCAAGTGCATGGAGAAGAGTTGGGTTTGACAAGCTGATCTCCTCAGGTCCTCCTCTCACCACACATTTAGAAGTCGTGTGACCATTCTTGCCTCCAGGTGGAGGGTATGCAACCCTCATTATTGCCATAGGAAGCCATGACCAACATCTCTGATGGTGTAGACGGGGCACCGTCCCTTTCTATACACCTTTTCCCTTTCCGGTCTATCCTTCCGGGGATGAGCCCTGCCCCACTCCATGACAACTAGTCCACGCAACTTAGCATAAGCCAAGATCTACTAATGGATGGAGGCAAAATGAACATCATCACGGGAGCCGTCCCTCTACAACAAACATTGCATGCCTCACCTCTCCTCTCCTCATCATATGCGCTTAATAACCCACTATGTAATCCCTCCCATGCAAATAGTTTTATCGTGCCTCAGGGCCTAACCCTTGGTTCGCATTTTGTAGGTTCCCCTATGGTAGCAGTCATGGACCACATAGTGTAGCTGGCCTGCAAGGAAGCTCTCCGTCATTGGAGGGAGGATAAGGCACTAGCACCCCAACCAAAATGCTACGTGCCTACTCTAAAGAGGTACATGCCAAAAAGAGATCCCAAACGACACTGCCCAAGACGCAGGCCAAAAACCCCCCAAGCCAAGAGGATGAGGACTCAAGGGAGCACACGGGGTGTGGCAACACTGGCCTGTAGGTCCCCCACCAAACGTTCAGGCACCAGGTGCTCAAAAGAGGAGAGGGCAGCTTGAGACAAGTAGGATTTTGATGCATTGTTCAAAAGCATTCTGGAAACAATTACAGTTAGGGACTACACCATTTGGGTCCCGGTCGATATCTTCCCCGCCCATCCTCTCACAGGAGCCCCTCACCTGCACAGCCTTAGTTGCCCAACCACCCGGACTCACCCCGTCTTATACAAATAGAGTAGCCCCTATGATATATAAGCTATTTAACAAAGGCCATCCTACTAAAACTTTTTGTCTTTCAATGGTTAAAGGGGCAGGCTCCCCAACTATACACACTTTCCTTGCCTATTGCTAATATATGCCACATCTTTAACAAGCACTGGAATATGCATCACACTCATCATCATAGGATTTTGACAACGTAATATCTTGTCGTGATTGCATTTGTTTGTTGTACTTTATGCATGCAACTTGCATATACTCTCATGAATTGACGAGTGGATGCAGGATAGCATAGGTCTTCGTGCGAAAGTGTTCAACGCCCAAGTCACAGCAAGACCACCAACCTCACAAGAGCCATGACGGAAGTCTCACCGCTGAAAGTAAAAATCACCCTTGCAATCATCCACATCGTGTGGCCCACACAGCGTGATTAGTGGTAACTCTCTCCTTTTGGGTCAAACTCTACACCTGGCACTCACAGTAGCTGTCACCTCAATTGCACCAACATCGCACGTTCCAAAGAGGGTTGCAAAATCTCAAGTGTATCTCCCCATCTCAACAACTGTTTCTCGACAATGTGGCTAGGGCACAATCATCACTGTAATATCCATTTCTTGAGCCTTCAAATCTTGACATTTCCCAATCCATTGATAGGTTGATAGCCTCAACATATTGCAATGGTTCTACTCAGGCAAGTCCAAAAAAAAAACAAACAAAACAAAACAAAACAAAACAAAAAGAAAGAAAAAAGAAAAAAGAAAAGAAAATAATAAAAAAGCGATGAAAAGAAAAGAAGCACCCATGATCATAGCACAGCACCTAGGGGTCCTCAAATTAGGTACATCCAGTGACCTTGGTCAGTTGGCTCCATCCCTAGTCCCTTCGCCCTTTCGCATCACCCACAATTTTTCAGGGCACATCAAGGGCAGGACATACCCAGGGAGCTTATCTCGCCTATGGTTAGACTTGTCACCCTGACCCATTCACACAATTCCCTCTTGCACTCTGCCTTAGTACCATTGCAATCAATCGTGGTAAGCACCGCATGAATGGCAATGAAGAGTACACCGTCCTCATCATGCAAGTCTAGTAGCTACTAGCTACTAAAAGTGCGGTGTCCCTGTGTTCAAGTATGCTACGTTGTGCAGTCACAATGCAAAGGATGTCTCATAGACCTTCACGTGTACTTCTCCTCAACATGGATAACTTTGCTTCATCCAGAGAAACCAGCCCGCGATCTTCTAACTATGTAATATCTAAGTATGCACGAGCACTCACATTATATCTTCACCAAAATATATACACAATTTGGGTCCTCAAGTGCAAGACAAGACTCTCAGCTTGCTTAGAGTTTGACCTGTCTCTCAAACTAATTGAACTATGTCTTGTGCACGATAAAGAAGATTAGCACTACCCCTAGGGAGAGACCGCATATGAGAGGTTTTCAATTGCAGGTACTGAAGACGCCTATGAAAGTGTCATTTTCTCTTCATCGACACTCAACTCTGAATTATTATCCCTTATCATCTTGCAAGCCTGCCAAGAATCGTCATGTGCAGAATCTCCAACAAATCAACACTTGTGCTAGCCATTAGTGCAATCCCCAACAAAGAACAACCCTACCACCAACTCCAACAACCAACACTCCTCCATCGTAATCAGAGATGTCCCTTCCACCTATGTCTTCAGTGCATGCCAAATCCCGCTACCTACAATAGTGAGTGCCATGGGACTGGCACTCGTCTAGGAGGGGGTAATGGTAATCGTCAGACAAACAAGGTGGAAGATCTGGAAAATCTAAAGCAAAAGACAAAGGACAAGGCAAAAGTGAAACAAAAGACAAAGGCGTGCCAAGAAAAATATGGAAGAACAAGAAGTACAGAAAAGTCCTAAATAAAGAAAAAAAACGCACAAGAAAAAGTGCAAGTCAATACTTTTGTAAAAGAGCGCAAGCGCATCATGGTTTAATTTAAAGAGCGTTGGGCTCTCACCCGTGCAATTTGTAAAGGTAGATAGGCGGTAGGAAGGAAGCTAGGAAGATAGAAGGACAATGGGAAAAAGGGTCTAGGCCATGGCCAACCATGTAAAAAAGGGGATAAGGGGATGACCGTGCAAAAGGGATTTAGGATTTTGTATATAAAGTTGAAAAGTGAATGAGAAGCTCATTCTTATGTGTGACCAAAAGTGTCTCTCCTCTTCTTCTTCTTCTTCTTCTTCTTCTTCTTCTTCTTCTTCTTGCTTGCTTGAGCTTGTGCTTGAGAGAGGGAGTGTGAGAGTGTGAGGGAGTGAGTGTGTGAGGGTGAGGAATCGAGGAGGAGAAGCTCTCCATCTTCTCCTCTCTTCTTCTCTTATCTTATCTTATCTTCTCTTGGTCGCAACAATGGAGCTTGGAGCTTGGAGCTTGGAGCTTGAGGATGGAGCTTGCTTGAAGCTTGCACTTGGATCGTGGAGCTAGCTATGTGAGAGATAGCCATTAGTGCTCATCTTGGAACGCTTGAAGCAATAAGTGGTCTGTGGGTCTTGGCGGTTGAGCGAAAGCTCCCACATTCTTTGGAAATCCATATTGGTGTAGCAATATTTTCAAAAATTTCTTTGCAACTCTTGCATTCATCTTCCTTCTCTTTTTGCAACCCAATTTTTTTGCTAGCCTAATCAAGGAAATTGGTTTCATTATAGGAAGTCTATGTTCTTTATTTTAAGAACTTGTAAAATACATTGATTGAGTACATCTAGACTTGTACTTCTACTTTGTAGATTTTTTTATAGGAGACAACCTCTTTGTGTGAACATTTGGTTGTATCATATATTATTCATGTCATCCCACTCACTCATGACTCGTCTAACTTGGTTGTACCAATTGTGATCTTCAAGTAGAGGTATCTGACCATATTGAGTGCTTGTAATAGCACTTTGCACATTAGACATATCATTCAACACAAGAAGATAGGGGAGTAAATGTCCCATAAGCATATCATCATCCTTTTCTTCAATATCAATGTAGTTGCTACTTGGTGTAATACAACCCCTATAAGGATCATCATCAATAAGGATGGTCCGTGCAACATCACACCCAAATCGCATAGCCATTTTTTCCAAGGGCTTGAACTATGCTTCAACACCTAGCTTTCCTAGTCTATACATTTTCATTTTTCCATATCTATAGCAGTGACCCTCACACTATATGGCAAAAAATCCTAAACAATATCCAGCTTTTTGCTCTAAACTTCTAACCATTGATACGACATTATGTTCTTGTGTAGTTGACCAAATTTAGACATTAAACCTTTCTAGCAAATTATTCAAGAATTCTATACAACCGGTTTGAAGCACTAGATACTTGTTATAGCCATACAGTATGGATTTATGAAGTGGCGATGGTTGGATACAATGCTTGAACAGTAAGCCATTCAAATTCAATACCACCATTAGAATGGATTTCTTTGTTGTGCTCAGTATTGTAGAAACATTAATGTTTCTACCAAATGATTCCTCCATCACTCCATCCTCCATTTGCATCTCAGTATTGAAAACACTTGGTGACTCTATCTTATATCTTTCTCAGTTGAAAGATTAGTAAATGTCAAGATTGTGGGAGAGAAGGAAGGAGTCTCGCTTGAAGCTTTCTTGCTTGCACAATGGGGGAAGACACACACGGGTGGAGGCTGAAAACAGTTTTCCTCTTCTTACTTGTGTAAGCCAAAAGAACTCAAGTACAAAGAAATAGAAGAACCCTCTATATGGGTCTCAAACCAAACTCAACTAACTAAGGTTGCATACTAACTGAGCCACAAACTAGAGTAGATAAGGATAGCTATCATGTAGCTATTATTCATGGGCGGTGTACCAACCGCATCTGCAACTGACAAGTCGGTGACATAAATATACAACGGTCACCCTGGCGTATCACGAGTGGAGCTCGATATCTCAACACTCCCCCTCGAGCTCAATCCCAATTCCTGCACACCAAGCAGGTCTCTGAACTTGCGCAGCTTCTCTGCGCCCAATGCCTTCGTGAATATGTCAGCTACCTGATCCTCTGTGCTGACATAAACTAGATCAATAAGACCTAGTAAAACCCTCTCTCGCACATAGTGATAATGCACCTCAATGTGCTTTGTTCTAGCATGATAGACTGGGTTATTTGCCAAGTGTATACTACTCATGTTGTCACAATAAATGACAACTGGCCCATCTGTAGACTGATGCATATCATAAAGTAGCTTATGCAACCAAGCTACCTCACATGCAGCCATTGCTGCACCCCTGTACTCAGCCTCTGTGCTCGATAAGGCAACTGTAGGCTGTTTCTTGCTGCTCCAAGTGACTGCAGCACTCCCAAAAGAGAACACATATCCACTGGTAGATCGTCTATCAGAAATGCTACCAGCCCAATCAGCATCAGTGTATCCATGCAACTGTATTTGAACCCCAGTCTCATAAAATAGTCCATACTGCAATGTGGACTTCACATACCTGAGTATGCGTCTAGCTGCATCCAAATGCGGTTTCCTTGGAGCCTGCATAAACTGACTTACCAATCCAACAACATAGCTCAAATCTGGCCTGGTAATAGTCATATAAATCAAACTTCCTACTATGCGTCTGTACATAGTAGGATCTTCTAGAAGCTCACCTGCATCTGTGCTCAGCTTCACATTTTGCTCCAAAGGAACTGAAATAGGCTTACAGCCTGTCATCCCATATTTGGACAGCATGTCCAATCCATACTGCCTTTGCAAAATCTGTATCCCACTTGGTGATCTAATCACCTCAATGCCCAAGAAATAGCGCAGCTCTCCCAAATCCTTCATCTCAAAGTGGGATACAGCTTTCTAGCCCAAATCCCACTTGGTGACTACTAATCTTGCCTTGTATCTATTCACAGAACCATCAGCATTGTGCTTCACCTTATAAACCCACTTACATCCAATTGCATTCTTACCTTTAGGAAAAGGTACCAATTCCCATGTAGCATTTGCTTCCAAGGCATCCATTTCTTCATCCATGGCTTTCTCCCATTTTTCTTTTCCCATGGCTTGCTCAAAAGAAGTGGGTTCTGGTTCCTGTATCACCTTGACCATATATGCATAGTGAATGGCTGTAAATCCATCATATTTCAGCCTATCCACAGGATACCTAACTCTGGTAGACCTGCGCAAAGTGGGTTCACTCCCAGGTGCCCTCAAAACATCCCTGGTCTTCCTTACTCCAGGTGTAACAATAGAGGGAATACCCAACTCATCATCAATGCTCTGTTCTGAGCCACTGGATTCACCATCCACATAAGAGTGACCTGCATTCACATCAAACATGGGCTGATCAACCTTCTCTTTTCCTTTTCGTGATACCTGCATACCACTATCTGCATTTCTTTGAGAAGATTCTCCTGATCTCAATCTGCCTGTCCATGGCGAAGAATGTGAACCACTGCTAGAGGACGCTCCAGGTCCACTAATATTTTGTGACTGCTGCTGTGAATTCTGTGCAGCATTACCATTTTGTGCATCTACATCATCAATCACATTTACTGGTTTATACCAGCTACTCATCTCATCAAAAAAAACATCTCTGCTCACTGTAAACTTACGAGTAGAAGGGTTATAGCATCTATACCCTTTTTGCTGCAGAGAGTAACCAATAAAGATGCACTTCTCAGCTTTTGGATCCAACTTGGATCTCAGCTCATCTGGCACATGTACATAGGCAATGCAACCAAAAATTTTCAAATGAGAAATATCTGGTTTCCTACCAGTATACCTCTCCTCTGGAGTCATTCCATGTATTGCTGCAGTGGGAGTCATGTTCATTATGTAGACTGCTGTAGCAACTGCTTCAGCCCAATAAAAATCTGGCAAGTCTTTTTCATTGAGCATGGCACGAGATACCTCTCCAATATGCATGTTTTTCCTTTCTGCAATTCCATTTTGTTGTGGGGTATAACTGCATGAATATTGCTGCTTTATGCCATGCTCCTGCAAGAACTTTGCAAACTCATTTGAGAGGTACTCTCCCCCTCCATCTGACCTTAGGCATTTTATCTGCAAGCCTGTTTCTTTTTCAACCATAGCTTTAAGAGTTTTGAAATGCCCAAAAACTTCACTTTTCTTTTTCATAAAATACACCCAAACTTTTCTGCTATAGTCATCAATAAAACTGACAAAATAATGACAGCCTCCAAGAGATGCAGCTTTAGTTGTCCACACATCAGAGTGAATTAATTCCAATGGCTTCTCACTCTCTTGAACATGTCTAGGAAATGGTTTCCTTGCCTGTTTTCCAAACTGACAGGCTTCACATACCTTATGCATTTCTGCAACCTTGAATTTGGGCAATCCTGCAACAATATTTTGGGCCTGCATTGATTTAAGTCGCTGTACATTAACATGACCAATGCGTTTATGCCAGATATCAATATCTGCAACTACACCGGTCCCATGTGCAAACATTGCTGCACTCAATTCAGACATGTCTGCATCCAATGTAAACATTCTGCCCTTCTTCTTTCCTTTTGCTATCAAGCGACCTTTATTTTTCATATCCTCAACAAAGCATCCATGAGGATTAAATCTGACCTGCAAGCCCTGTTCAACCATTTGACCAACTGAAACCAGATTCTTGGTGATATTCGGGACATGAAATACATCGGACAGGTATTTCTTTTTCCCACCCTGCATAGACAAGGGAATTTTTCCAATCTGCACAATAGGATGTGCAGTATCATCACCAGTCTCCACAAATCCTGGTTTTTCCATTTTCCTTGCATCCTCCATCCATTCTGCATGACCTGTCATGTGGTTTGATGCACCTGAGTCAACATACCATACATCATTGCTTTCTTCTGCACTTGTCATAGAATTGTTCATGTGCTGCACCATGAACAAAAGCTCATTTCTGTCATCACCCTGTCTACTAGAAGATGCATAATTCCCTTGTTGCAGTTTTCCATTCATGATGTCATTCTGCTTTTTATAGCAGTCTTTAGCCATATGACCCATTTTACCACAGTAGTAGCATTCAACATTACTGTTTGCATTTTGGCCTCTTTGCCATCCACCACGACCTCTTTGGCTCCCCCTGCCTCTAGAGTTACCACGTCCTCCTCCATAGGACTGGTTTTCTTGAGTTTGCTGCATATTCTGATTTCTGCCACGGCCTCCAAATCGGCCTCCTCTACCTCTGCCTCTACCTCTTCCAGCATTTGAGTAGAAGACAGCTTCTTTTGAAGTTCCTCCTGAAGAAGATGCACCACCATTTCTCTGTTCCTCAGAAATTAGAAGAGCAATCAACTCCTCAAAATCAGGAAATCTTTCACGAACTGAAATGGATGTCCGAAACTGTGCATAATCCTTTCCTAGACCATTCAAGGTCACGGAAACTAAATCATCATCTTCCACTGGCGACCCAATGGAAGCAAGTGCATCTGCAATCTTCTTCACCTTCATGTGGTAGTCGTTGATGCTCATATTTTCTCTTTGCACATTGTGCAACTCTTGCTTGAGCTGCATTTTCCTGGCTTGCGTATTTGTGCTATACATTTTTGACAAAGTATCCCATGCCTCCTTTGGCGTACTTGCATCCTGAATATGCACAATCATAGAGTCTGAAATGCTGATAGACAGCCAGTACATAACTTTCCTGGCTCTCTCATGCCATGTTTTAAATGCCTGCATTTGTTGTTGATTGGGAACATCAGAAAGAACTGGTTCTTCTTCATTTCCTGCAACAAATTCCCAATATCCTTTTCCCATAAGGAAATTCGTCATTCTAAACTTCCATGCCTGGAAGTTGTTCTTGTCAAGCTTTTCAGTGACAATCTGTGAAAGAGAATCAGACGCCATTACAGAATACTGCAAGAAATTCTGTCACTGCAAAAAACACAGCTTCACCCTCACAAGGGCAAATCTGCAAAATTGGCGAAAGTGGTATTTGACCACACAGTCACTTCCTAGTGACGATTTTGCATAAACAGGAACCACAGATGATTCTGAAACTCCCAATGTCTCTGCGCACAAGCATACGATGCAATTTCTACAGTAACTTTTCACCGACCTGTAGAACAGTGGCTGCACAGCATAAAACTGAGCCTTTTCCTGAGTGCGTGCAGAAAACTTCCGTCTGCAAAACAGGCCCCGAAATGGCCTCAAATCAGAAAAACAAGGTCGCCGAGGGCTAAAGCCCTCACCCGCAGCATATACTGCTCTCTTGCTTCACCGCGAAGGGCGTCTCAACCTGAGACAATGCACTCCTGCAATTTCCGGCTGTGCTACCTGCAGAGATCTGCTCCCAAAACAGAAAATGAAAGCAACACTGCTCCTCTTACCAGAACACCGCGAGCTTGGCTTGCTTTCTTGAGCTCCTTACTACGAACAAGGCTCTGATACCATGTCAAGATTGTGGGAGAGAAGGAAGGAGTCTCGCTTGAAGCTTTCTTGCTTGCACAATGGGGGAAGACACACACGGGTGGAGGCTGAAAACAGTTTTCCTCTTCTTACTTGTGTAAGCCAAAAGAACTCAAGTACAAAGAAATAGAAGAACCCTCTATATGGGTCTCAAACCAAACTCAACTAACTAAGGTTGCATACTAACTGAGCCACAAACTAGAGTAGATAAGGATAGCTATCATGTAGCTATTATTCATGGGCGGTGTACCAACCGCATCTGCAACTGACAAGTCGGTGACATAAATATACAACGGTCACCCTGGCGTATCACGAGTGGAGCTCGATATCTCAACAGTAAATATCACAATGGATTGGATAGTTGAACTCACATCATCACTTACATTATGGACAATACAAGTCTTCAATATTCCTAAACTAACTTAGTATTTCTCTTTTAAATAATTTTTTCAAGCTATATATGTAAGAAAAATTACATACTCTCTTTGAAATAAATTAGTCAAGCTGTATATGCCATATGTCCAAGATTAATCAAACTCTCTCTTTTTTATGTGTTGTTTGGCAATGTGCTCAATTTTATAGCATTTCTCTTGTTGATCACAAGCCTTAAGTAGGCAAACCCTGAGCATGTGCTTAAGATTTGGGTTATGGGCATGTGCTCAAACTTTCTTCTATGTCCTTGAGCATATATCTCTGTTTGAGTTCTCTTTGAGAAATAATTTAGCAAAGTGCTCAAAACACAATATGAGTTTGGGAATCTCCCAATTCCCATTTTTTGAATACTAAAAAGGTGGCACCTAGATAAAATTCCCATAAGTTTCTCAAAACCATATGATGTGACATATCATTGGAAAGTGCTTGAAAAATGGAATCTATTGAGCTATAGAGCACTTGATTTAGAGTTATAGTGTTGAAGTTATGACAAATCCAAAGATTTGACCACGTGTCCCAAACTTATGGGAAATTTTCATATTCCCCAATATGGTGTTGACCGTCACAATCTTGTAACAATTTTTTATTTGGTTCCAATTCTTAAGGAGGAAAATCTCAGGCATGTGCTCAAGCCTATAGAAGTATGCTACACTTTGAAATGCCTCCAAGATCAAGATATTTCCTTGAGATTAAGTTTAGGCAGAACTTGGGTGTACTTCAAAGCCCAATCATAGAAAATTAACCTTGATCTACTAGTTTAATACAACATCATTGCTAAAACACAAGAACTATCAATATATTAAAAAGAAAACACCAATTTTTTTAAAAAATAAGACACAAATCACCCTTTATTTGGGTATACGAGATTCATACAAACATTTTACAAACACTACAAAAGATATATCTACTCTATATCCATATCATCCTCCTAGGCTACAAGATTTGCCACACCTTCAAGATCCTCTAGAAGACTTGGTTTTGGAGTTTGTTTTCCTTTTTCACTTGTGGCCTCTTCTATTATTTGAACCTCCTCTGGTTGTCCTGCCCAAACTCTAATGTTTGGCTGAGTATTTATCCATGCCATCAATGTTTCATGTAACTCGTCATGGATTTTTGGTGTTTCTACCAAACATATCACAAGTCTTTGAATTTCTAAGACAACCCTTGCTATATATCCATCAAAGAAAGCATCCATGATGTAGCCTTCAATATTACAAAATTTTCTTAATATGCATGTGTGGATCAAGTGTGTCTTCTTTTGTTTGGAGATCACCTTCCACTAGATTGTAAATATTAAGATTTGGTTTATCTTCATTTGAAACACTCAAATATGTATCAAAACCCTCATAATCATGTTCCTTTGCAATAAAGACAAACACTGACATGATTGAAGGGTGCATGCTTGGTTGTGCTTGCCATCCCAAAGAAGATCTTATGCTTCCAAGATTCCTATTTCAAGGCTCGTTGCATCACCACAAGCTCTCCATTTTCACAAAGCCAATAATAATGGTTTTCTCTAGAACGTGCATGAGTCCTCGAAGAACTTGATATACATTTGGAAATCCCATGACATTTTAGAAGCATGTCCCTCAGTTTGGTTAATTATACACATGCCCAAAGATAGAATTTTTTAGGCAAAGCATATGTCTAGGAAAAAATCACCCTTCTTCTCAATATTTGCTATATATATTTTCCATTTGAGGTCTCCTTCCTGCTGTTGGATTGCCTCTACTTGGTCTACTAACCACTTTACCTATGCTTTAGCATTTGAAGGAAACTTGACATGTGTTCTTCTGACTTGAATCTTTGATTTGATCCAGTCAGTGCACATTTCTTGCAATTGACTATATATATTTTCTACAATCATGAATTTTCCACACAAGTCTTCCTAGCAATTACATTTTTTCTTAGCAAATGTGTTGAATATGGGAAGTAGTTCCACCTACACAACCCAATCCTGCTTGATCCATTTTACCCTATCAGCAATGTCAATCTTATCTATGTCCTTTGTACCCTTTGCAAGTAATACCTTTTTTTGCATAATCTCTCTTTGTAACATTCTTATATCTTTGTTTGTTAATCCAACCCGACAACAAAAGGTACTTACTATTGGTTTAGTCCCATCTAGTTTCCCCTCCATTGTACTATTTAAGATCTTGAGCCATGTCTTATAGATATTTTCTTCACACATAACCATGTGGAAAAACCTTTGCTAAAAGCCTTGGCCAATGCTCATTCTAGCAATACTAACAAATTTCTGCATTGACACAAGTACAAGGATCAATTTATTTCTCATAAAAGCTATATAAACAAGAAACTATAGATCAATCAAACTAGTTGAGAGAAAAGTTGATTAGAGATACTCACATCCCATTGTTGGCAACTTTTGGCACACTTGGTCACACCTGCTACAGGTCTTCCATGGGTTATCCACTGGGATCTCAAGTGCTCTAAGGTATTCTTATAAGTTTGTTTCTCAAGGTGCTCCTGCATTTCTTCATTAGATAAGATGGATATGGCCACCAATACCTCTAGAGGGGCGTCCACAACAATACGTGCAATTCACCTAACATAGTGTTGCTTAATGCTCTCATTTTCATGAAAATTCATTTTAACAAGTATTCTTGCTACACAAATTGAGTGTTGTCCACCCAAGATGTAGTAGTAATAATTATCTAACTCCTCCTCTTTCACCAATTCCCTTGGCCTTGGAACAATCTCCCCATGATTATTCTTATATATGGGTATCAAATATGCACAAAAGGTTATTATGGGCCTTAGTGTGTGTTCAAGCTCTATCTCCTAAGAGGTCTCAAAGAAAAAATTGGGTTTGACTCTCTTTCCTCCTTGAGGTAGAGCTTGGCTATGTGCTCAAGTCTATAGAACCTCTTCTATCACAGTGGGCTCTCTTTAAGAAGGTAGAGCTTATCCATGTGCTTCTATATAGGACCAAGCTTCTATCTAAAAGACAATTTTAAGAGGTATGAGCATGTGGTGAAGCTTGAGAGAAGGTTTGACTACACATGTCGAAACCCAATGTTTTATGCTTTCAAGATTCTAATTTTATGGTGTAAAGTATTTAACCTCACAGTGATTGCATTTGAACTTCAATCAATTCCAAGTCTCCTAGTTGTACTATAAAATACCACAAGATTTTGAATTTCATATTTACATCTCAACTATAAAGAGGTATATCTCTAACAAACTATTTTTTCATTTTTGAGCATTAGAGTTGTCACCTCCCTCTTCTACAAGCTTCAACTAGGATTCACATTTCAACACAAGGGTCAGGAAAGATTGAGCATGTGGTAAAAAAGTTGTGGCACAAAGACATCTTAAAGACACATAACAAAGGAGGGGATTATCACTAGCTTGGTCATGTGCCCAAGCTCTCCTCTCACTTATCAAGGTCTCCCCATTCCCTCTCTTCCCCTACCCAAAAGGAAGAGAGGTTTATCCAAGCTTGATCACATGATCAAGCCCTATCCTAGAGATGCCTCAATGGTGTGTTAAAAAGAGATGATTATTATGGGCCTTAGTGTGTGCTCAAGCTTTATCTCCTAAGATGTCTCAAAGACAAAGATATGGTTTAACTCTCTTTCCTCCTTGAGGTAGATCTTGGCTACGTACTCAAGCCTATAGCACCTCTTCTATCAGTGGGCTCTCTTTAAGAAGGTAGAGCATGTCCATATGCTTCTTTAGAGGGCCAAGCTTCTATCTAAAAGATAGTTTGAAGAATCATGAGAACGTGGTCAAGCTTGAGAGAAGGTTTGACTCACATGTGCAAACCCAATGTTTTATGCTTTGAGGATTCTAATTTTATGGTGTAAAGTATTTAACCTCATAGTGATTGACCTCAAAATTTTGAATTTCAAATTTACATCTTAACTATAAAGAGGTATATTTCTAATAAATAAAATTTTCATTTTTGAACATTAGAGTTGTCACCTCGCTCTTCTCTACAAGCTTCAACTAGGATTTAAACTTTGACACAAGGGCCAGGAAAGCTTGAGCATGTGGTCAACAAGCTATGGCACAAGGACATCTTAAAGCCACATAATAAAGGAGGGGATTACCACTAGCTTGATCATAGCTCTCTCTTACCAAGCTCTCCCCCTCTCCCTTCTCCCCAAAAGGAATAGAGGTTTATTCAAGCTTGATCACATGCTCAAGCTCTATCCTAAAGACAACTCAAAGGTGTGGTAAAAAGAGATGGTTATTATGGGATTTAATATGTGCTGAAGCTCTATCTCCTAAGATGTCTCAAAGACAAAGATAGGGTTTGACTCTCTTTCCTCCTTGAGGTAGAGCTTGGCTATGTGCTCAAGCTTGTCTCAAAGACAAAGATAGGGTTTGACTCTCTTTCCTCCTTGAGGTAGAGCTTGGCTATGTGCTTAAGCTTGTAGCACCTCTTCTATTAGTGGGCTCTCTTTAAGAAGGTAGAGCTTGTCCATGTGCTTCTATATAGGACCAAGCTTCTATCTAAAAGATAGTTTGAAGAAGCATGAGCACGTGGTCAAGCTTGAGAGACATATGTGCAAATCTAATGTTTTATGCTTTCAAGATCCTAATTTTATGGTGTAAAGTACATAACCTCACATTGATTGCATTTAAGCTTTAATCAATTCCAAATCTCCTGTTTATACTATTAAATACTTAAAGTTTTGAATTTCAAATTTACATCTTAACTATAAAGAGGTAAATCTCTTTTCGAGGCTATCCTAGTGAAGTGCGCACCAGTTGCTTTTGCAACCATATGCCAATGTGCCCTCCTTGTGAGGTCCATTGTCCCCACATGTGTTATCCTCCTCTGTTTTGCACAATTCTTCATGGAAGAGGTGTGGAGAAGGAAATAACCCATCTTGACTAGATCAAACTTGCCTATGCCTACTTGTTGAAAACTATAGTGTTGGTCCTCTCTTACCCGATCTATCTCAGTGATGCAAAAATGGATGCAGAGGCCATTGCTATCAGGTTTCCGCATTGCATCGACTTGCATTAAGAGGCCTTGCTTGGCCAGATTGAGTTGGATCACCCTCGTGTAGGTTAGAGGAGTTCGATGAAAACCATCAAACCTTCTGGCCTACAACACAAGGGCCATCTCCCTCGCTGTGTCCTCCTCGGAGTAGCCCTATTTGGCCTAATTTTTCAAGTAGGTCTAGAATGGCTTATACAAGTTGATATGCAGTGTTGCCGTATGCCACCTTGCCCTCACAGCCAAGTCCATTTCTTTGGTTTTCAACATTAGCCTCTCATTGCCGAGATCAAGCATTATGTTCCGAGTTGAGGCCAAGCCTTCACACGTGGCCCCAACAACTATGTTGGGCTCCTCACCAAACTTGATGTGTCTTTGATCGCTTTGAGGGTGAAGCCTCTATACAACTTGCTTAGCTCTGCCATGAAGCCATCCAACCACGATGACATCACCTAGCAGGTTGCATCCCTTTGGTCCTAAGATCGGAATGGGCATCAATGTGTAGGTAGACTTTGACGATGAAGAAGATTCCTTGAATGATACTCTCATCCACATCACAAGTCTCCCAGCATTCTGCACTTCTGCAACTTGAGTCTTGTTCCAAAAAATCCACTCGTGGTTTTTTGTCCACACTAGGGGTGCCCCAATACCCCCATCTTCTTTGTTGCATGAGGGCTCACCTCCTTTGCAATCAGCCGAGACTGTACCACAGTCTCTTTCCTCATTAGTGTCGCAAGAGAAAACTTTCACCTCATCATTGAAGCACACACATTTCCCCTTGCTAGATGACATAGTTTATTGCGGCTCCTTTTAGGTTGACTCAGTCATCTCACCCTTTGCCTTGTGGTTCAAAGCATCATGAGATTGAGCCCATTCCCCAGTTTGGGCCTTTGTTTGTGTCCTCTTCTCCACAATCTCTCTTCTATTTCATTGGCCCCATCGGTCTCATCATCTATCTCAACACATTCGGTCGTTCATTTAGGCTCGTGGCTCACGAGCTCTTCAACACCACCTGGCCTCTCATGGCCCACTACCTCATCATCTTAACTCTTTTCACACCGCATGTCCATTTGTTTATACTCTCGGCTCACGAGGTCCTCAACACACCCTGGACCCTTGGTCTCATCACCCAACTCAACACAAATGGCAAGTTCGTTTAGACTCGTGGATCCACGAGCTTCACCCACCTCAAGCTCAAACATGGCTATTCATTTATACTTACGGCTCACGAGTTCTTCAAGAGTTGGCCACTTGGCCTTGTCATCCATCTCCACATCAGGTTTGGATGTCATTTTATCCCCTTGGCACCAGGAGTCTTCTGCTCTAAGGTAATCCATGTACTCAACCATTTCTTTAGACTTGCAGCTCACGAGTTCATCAAGGGTTGGCCACCTTCGAGGAAGTTACTACATATATATCCTCTACATCACGTGCATTCAAGGCCTATTTATGAATATCCTTATCTATGAATTTTTCTTGAATAAAACATAACCCTTTTCTATTCAATATGTAGATAACCCCTTTATATTACACCCTTCTATACGTAAAAAATGTATAGAAATGGTATTTTAAAAATACCTTATTGTGAACCCACATGATGCACACATATATTCATAAGTAACTTACCTAAGTTGGCCACATGGCCTCATTTTCCTCTTCTGCAGTCCAATAACCCTCATCATCTGATTCATTATCCGTTCCATCCAAAAAAATGCTTCTAGGCCCCTTTCACTTCTTTCCTCAACCCAAGCCATCTCCTCATCAACACATTCAAGCTCGACCCGCTCTTTAACACATGATGGTTCAACCTATCTTGGATTATTTATACTCCCCCTAGGTGCAAGAGTCTCTATATTTGCCCTGATTTCTTTACACTCCCTCTAGGTACATGATTCTTTGGCTTCGCTGCTATGTACATCTTCAATCTGCTCTTCGCTCATTCCATAGATTAGGTGTCCATAAGAATCATTAGTTTGGGGCTTGACTCCTTTTGCATTGTACCCCTTTTTGCACTCCTCAAGAATCACCCCATCTGGGAATGGACCCGACCTGTAGGCCATCTTCGTTTCTGCACACTCCTTGATGTGTACCTCATCAAACGCAAAACTTGGCCCATAGGCCACCTCTATGCACACAAGAGACTCTATGGTCATGTGACATTTTTACTCACCCATGATGTTATGAGTTCTTCAAATTGCCCTTTCACATCTGACCCATTGGCCCCCCATAGTTCTTCTTGGCATAGTGTCTGGTCATTATCATCATAATATGGCCCATAGGCCTCCTCATTTTTCCTTCCCACTTGCCATCATCAACTTCATAACCATGCTCAAAAGATTCATCATGATAGGATCATCTCTCCCTTCTCAAGTCATCTCTTGGTATTGGGCATATTGATCTTCTTCAATCACCTCATTATGCACATAGCCCACTTCAAAAGATTGCTCATCATATCCTTGGAAACACTCTTCATCCTTCTCTTCCCATCTTGGATCTTCATGTTGGTCATTTTGGTATTCAATCACTTCATCTTCATAATCGTATGTGGGTTGGTCATCATAATTATGGTATGGCTCTTCTACCACCCATTCTTCCATTTCATTCCATTGACTCCCCCCATGCATTTCTTCTTCTTCGACAACATCATCAAACCTACTTGAATCTTTGTCTAATAAGGCTGTCCCCTCTCTCATCCAGTTTTCTTCATTCCACCTCATCACTCACCTTTCAACATCCTAGTCTATGTGTTCATTCAACTAGGGCTCATCCATGTAAGTATCCGGTTCTGAGAGCGAAGTTTTGAGCTCGGGATGTGCCTAAAATTTGCCAAAAAATCCGAAATTTAGGGGAAAAATATTCAACATTGAAGGCAGCAGCTCCAGCTAGGACGATTTAAGAACCAAGTGAAATACGACTCTTAAAAGGTGCCCGAGCGACACTTGTTGATTTTTGATAAATTTTCAAACTGCCATACGGGTTGTCAGGAGTTGCCAGCCAATGTAGGATGTCAAGTCAGACGCCCAAAAATTACAGCACTCAAATCGGAGCCCGGACGGGGAAATGGCCACAAGATGGGCAATATTTGAAAAGGTGGACTTATTCTGGGCCAAATGGGATGTGCCTTTTGGAGTCTTTGACCCCCCCTTCAAAATTTTAAGCATACAAGATGAAAAATCATGGAGAGAGAAGATGAAGAAGGTGGAGACGGAGGCACCAACATCACGCCTAAATTTGCGCCCTCTCTCATGATGGGGGTGATGGCAGGTTACAAACACCCTATCCAACCGATGATACCCTTGATCTTCTCCCTCTCTGCTGGTCTTATCGCCTGTCTTAGCCCGTGAAATGGCTGTGGGAACGAGAAAAACCAAATATAGTCTTTCTCTCTCCTCCCTCTCTCTCCCTT
The DNA here is from genome assembly GCF_053477565.2 of Lygodium microphyllum. Lineage (NCBI taxonomy): Eukaryota > Viridiplantae > Streptophyta > Polypodiopsida > Schizaeales > Lygodiaceae > Lygodium > Lygodium microphyllum. The sequence goes on from NC_141160.1 coordinate 100,199,076, forward strand.
AAGGGGCTATTCTTGTGTGCAAGAGGAAAATGAAGAATGGTGAAGGAAAGCTTGTGCGGTTGGAACCAGATTGCTTCCGGGTGGATGAAGACATGAAGATTGCTGATTGTGAAGATGCTTGACATTGAATGTGGGCTGACCCGCAGTCCCGCACCAAAACCAAGATCCCGAGACATGAAGCCTAAGCGGTAATTCAATTTTTATGAAGGAAAAATGAGTTTTTATGCTATTTGGATGATGAAATATTGTTCCCATGGCCTGATTATGCATTATGATGTTGTTTGCTATGATTTTGATCACTTTATGCTCTGAAAATCAGAAAATCATAAGTGATATGGCTGAAATTAATGGTATAAAACCTGTAAAGCACGTGCTTAAGGGGTAAAATGGGGTTTTTTGCAAAATAAATGAGGAATATGAGATATAACATCAATAAAACCCTGAAATTTTGCTGTCAAGGAACCTAAGGGTCACAACCCATAATCAATCTTAATTTCTAGTCATTTTCATTGAAGAAAATAGAGGAAAATACCAAAAAATGGTGAAAAATGGGTTTTAAATGAGAGAAAATTAGAAAACGATAAAAGGAAAATTCCAAAAAAATTACATAAGTGTTTGTGAAATGTATAATAAAGGTAGAGCATGAGGTTGGCCTCGGTTTACCCTCGTTTCTATGTTTCTGTCTGTGTTTATCGCTTTCTTTATAAAGAAATACACATAAAACGACCTTTTCACCTATCAATGAATGCAAAACATTAAACGGTAGGGTGAGAGGGGAGGTTGAGCGTCAAAATATGAATTAAAATCTAATTTATGTGTTGCATCATGCCTATAGGACGTTGTTTTAAAATAAAGGGAAAGGCAACATGAGCGTAAGACTCAGTGTCTTCTCTCTTTGCAATACATAAACGTTAGCATGGAAATCATGAAAAGATTGGTTTCGCATGATTCACAATGCTGATTTTCTTTTGTTTGTGCACTAAACCATTCACATTATGCACTATGCATGGTTCATGGTATCAAAGGAAAAGCTCTTGGACTGCATAGCAATTGTTTGCCTAGGAATTTGACCCACGATTGAGAGTGTGAGGTTATCCCTTGCCGTAGGATAGAGGGGCGGTTTCCTAAGGGACTGTTAAGTAAGGACACATGGTACATCTCCCGGAAATACAAGAAATATAAAAGCGAGGAGTTTGTGTTCGTTTGTGTTATATGTTTAGCAACACATCAAGGGGCCAATCCTTGCAATGTAGGAGAGTTGTAGTGGGGCCGCGGTGTTTCTACCGAGAGGTTGCCTCCATGTATGTGTTCGTGGCATTGCCAATGTGTATGGGTTCTCCCTCTAAGGAGTCTAGAAAAAGGGAAACACTGGACTATAAACTATAAATGCATAGATTAGGCTTTAAGGCAGTTTGTCCTTTAGCATTAGATTGATGCTCCTGGTCTGCGAGGCCGTGAGGGTGTTTGTGTGTCATGAGCATGAGGTCCGGCTAGTACCATAGCTAGTGCCGGCCCATTTCAGGTCCCATCAGTGGTGCATTTGCCGAGAGCTGCCTATAAGTGGTGGTTCTCGAATCTAGGGTTTTTAGGGACCAAAAAGTTGGTTTATGTCCTCTAACAAGGACCGTCAAGCCGAAATAGAAAAAGCAGAATGTGTTGAGAGGGCTAGGTGGCAGTTAGAGATCGTAAGTCGTTATTCTCCCCAAAGGAGTAGCCCAATACGCATAAGAGGCAGTGGTCTTAGTAACCCAACTGCTCCACATAGTCCTCTAGGTGCAGGAGGAAGCATAAGTTCTTCCTCTCTTCTACCAAGTAAACCCACTTCAAGTGGGGGTGTGAGTGCATCAATTCAAGCTCATATTGTTAATCCGATTGTCGCCATGGCTCAACCCATTGCAATTCCTACAGGGACGCTGGATTTGCTAGCTTTAGGAGTTCCTTTGCTCATTTTCAATGGGTTAGTTGAAGAGGATGCAGAGTTTCATATTTGTGAATTTCAAATGTTAATGTTTAATTATCGCATCCAAGAAGAGGGACATCTCATGATGTTCTTTAACATGACGTTAAAAGGAAGGGCTGCGGTATGGTATCATAGCATAGAGTCTGGAACCATAACCACAATCGACCAATTTTATGTAGCTTTCCAAGGAGAATATGCCCCTAAAAGAGGTGGCCAATACTGGTTGTGTGTCTTGAATGTAACACGCCAAGACCCCCATGAGAATGTGAAAGCCTATGCCAATAAGCTTAGGGAAGTGTTTCGTAAGTTACAAACTTACATTCCTATTCCGTCAACTACCCAATTGCAATACTTCTTGCATGGATTGGATTTCAATATTCAAGTGCAATTGAGCAGTGTGGCTTTGGCTGATATAGACACCGCCATTACACAGGCAGAAGGAGTAGAAGCACGATTAGAAATGGCCTACTCCTCTCAAGTAAATGTTAATGCGGGTTTAGTACCTGGAGACAATCTACCATTGACAAATGGAAGTCAAGGGATGCCTACGACTAACCCTAATGGGAGAGGAAGCATGGTTCAAAATGTACCTTTGTTACCAGCCCCTCCCAGTGTGACTATGCCTATGGCAAGTCAATTGGCTCCACCAAAGGTTGGAGGCCAAGTTTCGAACCCTAATGTTGTTCCTGTGAGTCAACAATCAATGCCAAATCAAATTGTTAGGCAAATGGAACGACGGGTAGACGATCGAGGCTATGAGTCGAGTGCATCTAATGTCCTTAGTGAAGCTAAGGATATGATGAAGCATTATACCAACATGATTTCTGAACAATATCGAAAAATAGCTGTTGACGTCAATTTCTTGAAGAAGCAGCAGAATCTGATAGGGAGTCGACACCCTGAAGAGGGTGGACCCTCTAGATTCAGCTGTAAGTGGTATGGTGGACAACATTTCCCTAGAAACTGTCCAAATGTTAAATGTGATACTTGTGGGAAGTCAGGCCACTTAGCCACTACATGTTGGAGTAAGATTAGTTCCCTCCAACAAGGGAGTAAACAGCCAGGTCCAATTAATCATAGAGCGCAAGGTAATAACTTGCAGCAAAATGATGTACTAATACAAATATTGCAAAGGGGAAAGACCACTATAGAAGAGTTGCCACAAGGCAATGGAGTCAGCCTTATTGAGGATGTACACGTCAATGACGCTGAAACCTCTAACCTAAGAGCCATGACAAGAGGCCAAAAGGCTAAAGAGGGTGATAAAGATAAGGAAAAACCGGTCGAGGGAAACCCTAAGTAAGGGGATAAGGGGATGCAAGTCTTTAATCCTAGCATGGAAGGGGGACCTCTAAGGCATGTTGACAGAAAAGTTGATCCTAAGAAGGATGAGAAAGTGCCAAGAAAGAAGGAAAGAGCTAAAAAAGAAGCACCAAAGCCGGTCTCGAGACCAAAAGAAAGAATGGTTTGGCGAGAAAAGAGAGCTTTGGCTACCTATCATGATTTTGATTTAGCAAGTTCTCTTTGCGAAGTTAAACCATATGTAAACCTTTTACAGTTGATTAAATTATCTCTAGGAGTACGCAAGGAATTCAAGAAGATCATGTGTATTGGGTATATTGTAGAACCTTTGGGCATAGCACGAGTAGGGGAAGATTGGTTTGATCATGCTGAAAAGAATTGCCCTAGGGTTCCAGCATATGTGGATGAAATATTAGTGGAACATGCTATTGTAGATACTGGATCCTCCATCAATATCATGAGTTCAGAGTTGATGGAGAGGTTGGGTCTAGGCATCCAAAAAGACAACTCCACCCTTCTTAGAATGGTTGATGATAGTCTAAGACAACCAGAAGGTTGTGTAATTAGAGTCCATGTTACAGTTTGCAAGTGTAGAATGCTTCTTGGACTTTAGGGTGATCAGATTTGCAAGACGTCCTAGCTATCGAGTTTTTTTAGGGAGGCCTTGGATCTTACGAATAGACTGTCAAGTTGATATACCCACCGGTCGAGTGGTTCTAGGCAGAGGTGCTAATCGAGTAGTAGTCGATGCTTACCCTGAGTCTCCTCAGAGTGAGAGAGCTCCTTTATCCTCTTGTGAATTAGAAACAGTAGATGATCCATCTGGTAGTGAGACATCATCTAGTGACGAGTCTCAAGAGGGGTCCACTACAGAGGATATTTATCAGATAACTCTAAATGAGCCGATAGAGCCGCAAGATAGGATAAGAGATGCGGATGTGATTGAATTGGACCTTGGCACGCCGAATGATTCGCAGCCAATTAAATTAGGTTCCATGCTTAGTTTAGCAAAAAGGGAGGACTATGTGTCCTTGATTCAAGAATTCCGCGACATCTTTGCTTGGAGTTATGATGAGCTGAGAGGCATTCCTCCTAGCCTGGCTGTTCATACTATTCTTGTAAAAGAAGGCGGTCATCCTATGCATCAAAAGGTAAGACGTATGCCTTTTGAATTGAGGGACCGGCTGTTTGAGAAGTTACAGAAGTTAAGAAAATCTAGTTTAATCTTCCATGTACACAACACAGAATGGTGTTCACTAGTTGTCACCAGGAAGAATAAAAACAACCAGATCCAACTCTATGTAGATTTTAGAGAGCTGAATAAGTAGATGGTTAAGGATTACTACCCATTGCCATTTATTAACCAGATTTTGGATCAATTAGTGGGTAGGGAAATATATTCTTTTATGGATTGCTTTGCAGGATACAACCAGATGGCAATTGCAAAAGACGACAAGTTGAAAACAACTTTTATTACTGTCTTTGGTACTTTTGCGTACCATGTGATGGCCTTTGGTTTGTGCAATGCACCTGGATCATGGCAACGAACAGCAGACAAGACCTTTGGTGATATCTCCCCAGATGAATTGAAAGTATTTATCGATGACCTGGGGGCAGCCACTGTAAGGGAAAGGATGTTGATTATTTTAAGAAAGTGCTTTGAGTGCTGCAAACAATTTTGTATCGCTCTTAACCCACGGAAGTGTGTCTTTGGAGTGCCTTATGGGGTATTGCTAGGCCATGTGGTCAGTTCAGTAGGAATTGCAACTGACCATGAAAAGATCAAGGTCATAGTTGCTATTAGTTCACCACGCACTTCGAAAGAGGTACCTAGCTTTTTGTCATCGATAGGGTACTATTGGAGGTTTATAAATGCCTTGGCAAAAAGGATGGTTCCATTAACGAATTTATTATCATTTAGCTATCTATTTGAATGGAGCGACCCTTGTAAGGTATCTTTCGAGGATGTGAAACAGGAGCTAGTAAAAGCACCCATTTTTAAAAGCACCTAAAAGAGGCAAGATATTCTATATTTTTTCAGCAGCCACCATGCATAGTATCAGCTACTGTTTAGCCCAAATTTGGGAGAAAAAATGGTATCATCCGATAGCTTTTGCTAGTCGAAAATTGGGCATTTCAAAAATTAACTACACCTACATGGAGAAGTTGTGTCTTGGGATGGTCTTTGGGACTAAAAAATTCAGGCACTACATCCTCTATGAGAAGGTAGTTTTCTATACGAAGGCAGAAGGGCTTAGGTTGCTTATGAATAAGCTACAACTACCTGATCGTTTGGCAAAGTGGTTAATCACTTTGCAGGAGTTAGATTATGAGATTAAGAGTAAGCCACCGAGGTTGTAGGGTATTGTGGAATGCCTTGTGGATTTCGGGGAGTCGAAAGAGACTTTGGCTGAAGGAAGTGATATTGAAGAAATATTTAAAATTGATACAGCTTCCATCCCATCTTGGTATGCTGCTATCACGCATTATCTATCAACAGGAGAGACTGGAGCTGGTTTATTAAAATCAGAAAAGAGAAAGATCAAACAACAGGCTTTGAAGTTTTTCTTGATCGCAGGAACACTATATCAGCAGGGAGTTGATGATATCTATCGTCGATGTGTGATGCCTGACAAGGTTCCTTTCATCTTGGAAGAGTGCCATGACTATGCATGTGGAGGGTACTTTGTTGGACAATTGACGGCACAGAAAGCTTTAAGAGCTAGATATTGGTGGCCATCCGTCTTCCAAGATTCTTTTGAGTATGTTCAGAGATGTGATATATGCCAAAGACATGATAGCAGAGAGAATATGAAACGGCCACTTACGCCTATCATAGCAATCCTTCCATTTGAGAAGTGGGGCATTGACTTTGTGGGTCCCATCACCCCGTCGTTTACTAATCAGAAGTGATACATTATAGTAGCCACTGATTATTTCACAAAATGGTCAGAAGCACGGGTGACGAGGCAAGACAATGCAAAAGAGACTACAAGTTTTCTTTTAGAGCAGATCATCTGTTGTTTCGGTCCACCGAGGGAACTAGTGTCGGGGACTGTGGAACCCATTTCTTGAATAAGGTGATTAAAAGCCTGACTGAAGCTTGGCAAATCAAGCACAATAAAATGACCCCCTATAATCCGCAAGCAAATTGGCAAGTTGAAAGTACTAATAAGAAACTTGTGGGTATCTTGTCTAAAATAGTATAAGAGAAGAAACGAGACTGGGATAGGAAGTTGTACGTGGTAGTATGGGCGTATAATATAACGTTCAAGTGAGCTACCGGCGATACTCCATTTAAATTAGTTTATGGGGAAGAGTGTGTGTTACCCCTTGAAATCGAGTTTCCAACCATACGGTTTGCAATTAACCACTCTTTGGGAGACGAGGGTTCTCTCTTTGAACGTTTCAGGACCATAGCCCACCTAGATGAGCTGAAATTGCAGAGCTTATTACACCAGGAGGTAGCTAAACGTCGGATGAAGCAGTTGCATGACCTTAAAGCAAAGAAGTATACCTTTAAAAAAGGTCAATTAGTTCTATACTACGATGCGCGTAGGGAGCTGTTTCCAGGGAAGCTGGAACCTAAATGGAATGGCCCCTACAAGATTGTTAGGATAGGAAAAAATAGGTCTACGACTCTACTAGCTGATCTGCAAGGAGTAGAGTTTAAAAATAAGATTAATTTTAATAAGATTAAACCTTATTATTTCTAAGTATGCTAGTACAAAGAAAATGCATTGCAGGTCCATGCTGGGGCTGATTTGAGACATGCAAAAGAGCTTAAAGCTGGTTGATGGGTCAGTTAATTCCTTATTTGGAGCACCCATATCTGGAGCAGAGATACCATCAAGGGAAACTTATTTGGTGGAGCAAAGGATACAATGTGATTGAGCAAGAATACAGGACCTTTGTGTGGGAGATCAAGGTCTTTTGCCATCACTGCTTACGATTGTTGACAAGAGTATCCCTGTTGAGTTTAATGAAGAAGGTGGGATGGAGCCGTCAGTTCATCCTCTCAACATGCTAAACTTTGACTATCATAATTACGAATAGAGGAGTTTGTGATGGCCGACTGTGTAAACCCATTGTGGATGTACACATTATATTTTGACAGAGCATCCAGGGGCCCTAATAAAAAAGAAAGTGTTGGAGTAGTAATCCGAGATCCCCGACGTAGAGTTACAATGAAGTTAGTTGCTTATCTCAGGGTAGGATTCACTAACAATATGGCAGAGTATAAAGCCTCGATTATAGGACTGCATATTGCCAGGCGGTTGCTAGTAAAAGGGGATTCCCAGTTGATCCTGAATCAACTAGATGGGACATACATAGTGCGGAATCCCATTCTTTATATGTATCATCGAACTGCAATGACCCTACTTCAGGAGTTTGAGAGAGTGTCTTTTCAGTTGATTCCACGTTACTGGAATCCGTTTGCGGATTCACTGGCAAATCTTGCTTATGAATAAGACCTTTTCTTTAACTGTGGTCCTAGTTTGGATATTGTTATCAATGATGAAACAGGACCCAGTTGCTTGTGGGGAATGTTATTAGAGCATGCAATATATGGCGGACGATGGTTAGTATGGGTGATGCAAAGAATAGTCGAGACCAATCTACTGTTGTTATCTTGGACCCATAGGTTGATTAGACAACATATTATGCATACGCCTCTTGTTGTATATGCAGGAGGGATGGGTCATAACCTTATGCATTCAGTTTAGGGCTAGGAGCCCTGGTTTTTTCTCCTTGGAAAGGAGCCTATTATTGTATATCTGTACTCTTTCGGGGGGGATGTGTAGGTGCTATTTTGTTTGATCTCATTAGGCCAAGAGGGCCAATTGTCTATTTAGTGCAGGTGCAGTTAACGGTTTCTTGTTTTAGTTTTGTGCTAGACAGGTTCGGAAGAAGAGCTTGGAAGGAGCCTTTTGTTGCGCGGAAGCTTCTCGTGGCCCTATCCAGGTGATATTTCTCCTTTATGAGTATCGTGTTTTATGCTATATGTGTTTGTGTGCTTGTAGGCGGTGTCCAAGGCATGAAGTCCCAAGTTTAGGTTAGGTATGGCTGAGGGAGGTCTGAGTAGTCATTGCCTCCTGTAAAGACATTGCCAGACATCAAAAAACCTGTTTTAGAAGGCAGTTCTAGTGACCCTGTTCTGCTAGCCTACTATGCAGCCATTCTAGGAATTCTTATTAGTTGTGAGGCAATTAGAGAAGCCTGCTAGAGGAAAAATGATGATGGTATAAGAGAAAACAAACCCTGAATATCCAAAAGGAAATAAATAAATACAAAGGTGTGTAAAAAGGCATTCTAACCCCCTATAAAAATCGAAAAGAAAAGAAAGAAAAATTTATAAGCAATTGATCATCGCCTTGCAAAGGCCTGGTAGGTTCCTGGGGACGAGTCCGACGCCTTGTCTTCCTAGGGGTAGCGTCTTGCTGGAAAAGAAGAAAATCAGGAAGGTTGGAGCGAAAATAAAAGTGAGCTTCAGAAAAGGATTGAGTGTTGCCTTGCGAGGGCTTGGTAGGTTCTTGGGTACGGAGACAAGACCCGAGGTCGATGCCCTGTTCTCCTTGGGTCACTACGCTCAACTCCCTCCTTTTTACATGCCCGAGTATGGAAAAATAAAAACCCTAAAAGAAGTAGAAATGTGTTGAAAGCAAATACTTCTTGATCAGGCTATAGGAGTCCTCACCTAGTAGGAGCTCCTGGTTGTGTTGTCCTTAGTTGAATAGGTAGTTCAGACCACCACTTAGGGCGACCTCTTTGATAGTTCTTTTTAGTTTGGCCATGTTGGAGCAGTTGGTTAGTGACTAGCTTTGGACCTTCTATCAGATTATGCCAGGCCTACTCCTTGTGCATTTTATGCCTCGGTTTTGTTAGGGGATAGGGTGAGCATTGTGCTCTGTTTTTCGTATATATCTATTTTGTATCCGCTTTATGCTTCCTTTGGTTGTTTTGTATAGATCTGTTGTGGGATTCGACGGGCTGAGTCGCCCTATCCCATGGTCGCCAATGAGAGCGGAGTTTTGAGCTCGTGATGTGCCTAAAATTTGCCAAAAAATCTAGAATTTAGGGGAAAAATATTCAATATTGAAGGCGGTGGCTCCAGCTCGGATGATTTTAAGCACCAAGTGAAATACGACTCTTAAAAGGCACCCGAGAGACACTTTTTGATTTTTGATAATTTTTCAGACTACCATGCTGGTTTTCAGGAGTTGCCAACCAATGCGGGATGTCAAGACGGATGCCCAGAAATTTACAACACTCAAATCGGAGCCTGGACAGGGAAATGGCCACAAGATGGGCAAGATTTGAAAAGGTGGCCTTATTTTGGGCCAAATGGGATGTGCCTTTTGGAGTCTTTGACCCCCCCTTCAAAATTTTAAGCATACAAGATGAAAAAACGTGGAGAGAAAAGATGAAGAAGGTGGAGATGGAGGCGCCAACATCACGCCGAAATTTCCACCCTCTCTCATGATGGGGGTGATGGCAGGTTACAAACACCCTATCCAACCGATGATACCCCTGATCTTCTCCCTCTTTGCCAGTCTTATTGCTTGTCTTCACCCATGAAATGGCTATGGGAATGAGAAGAACCAAATCTAGTCTTTCTCTCTCCTCCCTCTCTCTCCCTTAAGGGGTTGTTCTTATGTGCAAGAGGAAAATGAAGAATGGTGAAGGAAAGCTTGTGCGGTTGGAACCGGATTACTTCCGGGTGGATGAAGACATGAAGATTGCTGATTGTGAAGATGCTGGACATTGAATGTGGGCGGACCCGCAGTCCTGCACCAAAACCGAGATCCCGAGACATGAAGCCTTAGCGGTAATTCAATTTTTATGAAGGAAAAATGAGTTTTTATGCTATTTGGATGATGAAATATTGTTCCCATGGCTTGATTATGCATTATGATGCTTTTTCCTATGAGTTTGATCACTTTATGCTCTGAAAATTAGAAAATCATAAGTGATATGGCTAAAATTAATGATATAAAACCCGTAAAACACACGTTTAAGGGGTAAATTGGGGTTTTTGCAAAATGAATGAGAAATATGAGATATAACATCAATAAAACCCTGAAATTTTGCTGTCAAGGAACCTAAGGGTCACAACCCATAATAAATCTTAATTTCTAGTCATTTTTTATTGAAGAAAATAGAGGAAAATACAAAAAAAATGGTGAAAAATGGGTTTTAAATGGGAGAAAATTAGGAAACGGTAAAAGGAAAATTCCAAAAAATCACATAAGCATTTTTGCAATGTATAATGAAGGTAGAGCATGAGGTTGGCCTCGATTTACCCTCGTTTCTATGTTTCTGTCTGTGTTTATCGCTTTCTTTATAAAGAAATACACATAAAACGACCTTTTCACCTATCAACGAATGCAAAACATTAAATGGTAGGGTGAGAGGGGAGGTTGAGTGTCAAAATATGAATTAAAATCTAATTTATGTGTTGCATCATGCCTATAGGACGTTGTTTTAAAATAAAGGGAAAGGCAACATGAGCATAAGGCTCAGTGTCTTCTCTCCTTGCAATACATAAACGTTAGCATGGAAATCATGAAAAGATTGGTTTCGCATGATGCACAATGCTGATTTTCTTTTGTTTGTGCACTAAACCATTCACATTATGCACTATGCATGGTTCATGATATCAAAGGAAAATCTCTTGGACTGCATAGCAATTATTTGCCTAGGAATTTGACCCACGATTGAGAGTGTGAGGTTATCCCTTGCCGTAGGCTAGAGGGGCGGTTTCCTAAGGGATTGTTAAGTAAGGACACATGGTACATCTCCTGGAAATACGAGAAATATAAAAGCGAGGAGTTTGTGTTTGTTTGTGTTATATGTTTAGCAGCGCATCAAGGGGCCAATCCTTGCGATGTAAGAGAGCTATAGTGGGGCCACGTTGTTTCTACCGAGAGGTTGCCTCCATATATGTATTCGTGGCATTGCCAATGTGTATGGGTTCTCCCTCTGAGGAGTCTAGAAAAAGGGAAACGTTGGACTATAAACTATAAACGCATAGATTAGGCTTTAGGAAAGTTTGTCCTTTAGCATTAGATTGACACTCTTGGTCCGCGAGACCGTGAGGGTGTTTGTGTGTCATGAGCATGAGGTTCGGCTAGTGCCATAGCCAGTTCCGGCCCATTTCAAGTCCCATCAGGTTCACTAGTCTCTGAATCCTCATCCTCAAATTTGCTCGTGGTATACCTGGTAGCTTGACATTCTTTTCATATTGCCTTTTGCATTCTACCATCCCCTTTCTCAATGTAGTCATCAGTTGTTGTAGCATGTTACATTGTTCTCTACTCAGTTGCCCATTTGATATCATCTTTTTGGTCATAACCAATTGGTTTTCCATTGCAGTATAGATGTTCTCATCTCTATCCACCTCATCGTCATCGTCACTACTTTCACTATCTATCTCACTCTCCATTTCAGATTCTTGCATTTTAGGACATAGCTTTTCTTGTCACTCTTGGGGTTTCTTAGCTTTTAACTTCTCATCCAGCATAGCCCCTTGTGCTATAATCTCACCATATTCTTCAATAATCCCCATTCTTAATTCATGTTCTACAAGCAATAGATCATACTTTGAATCACTCTTATGTTCTTCATACCAATCTTCAATTTTTTCATTCAATGCTCAAAACAGTGTTTTGAGATCACTTTGTTTGTCTCTCACTTGACTCAATCTACTTTCCATATCTCCCTCTTCCTTTTTCAAAAAATTATAGCCACTTTATAGCCATTTTACCTTTTTTGCCCAATAGGATTCTCCATTCAACCTCACAATCATGCCTCTGAGCCAAAACCCTGTTTTTTGATGCATACAAATTTTCAAATCTAACCCTTTTGGCTTCATTTTTATATTTTTCCTCTTCTTTGTGCTTACTCTTCATTTTTCTAGCAATAATCTTGTTTTTTCCCATTTTTCATGTTTCTAGTCTTCCCTCGCCTCTAAATGATAGCACTGCATCATGGGGGTCTAGCTCTGATACCAAGTGTTATGGATCCCCCTTAGACCCGATCACACGCATTGCACCATGGACCATCTCAACATGACACCCCAACTCGGCACGGCACCTCAACACGACATGGCACAACACGTCATGGCTCCCCCTTCGGGCTAGGAATCCAACATGACATGTTAACATGACACGGAGGTCAACACAACACGATATCATGACACAATACGGCACCAACGCATCTCAACAATCCACCATATCATCTTCCCCCAATGGTCAAGGAGTTTCCTATGGCACTTGAACTTTCTTGGTGCTTATGCAAGGGCGCACCCTTGAAACCCTTCATGTGTTACCATTCAGCCATTCCTGATGAGACAACCTACAACACTTGTTAATGTAGTGGCCCATGATTGGCTTGTTGTATAGGATCATGTTGTTAAACCTAGAGGATATGCCATATAGCCTCTATAGCTAGCTTTGAGATGATGTGCTAGAGCTCCACATCCTCCTAAATGCTATAAGACCTCTACGGATTATGTCATGGTGACAAACTCCATTGAGCCACTTACCTATGAGGAGACTATACATAGAGATGATTCTCACTCTTTGAAGAGGGCTACTAAATTCAAGTTTGATTCACTACAAAAGAGTCAAATATTGGACTTAGTTTCCTTGGTTGATGAGAAATTTGTATTGGCATGCAAGTAGGTGTATAAGTTGATAAGAATTGTGCATTGCCATGCAAGTAGGTATATAGGTTGAAGAGTATCCCTAGTCACCCCAAGCTACCAATAAGGCTACATTGGTTGCAAAGGGTTTTAAGTAGGAGCATGGTGTTGACTTCAATCAAGCCTTTTCTCTTGTGGTCAGGATGACTACCCTATGCTTGCCCTTGCCCTTGGTAGCTTAGTTGGATGTGAATCTTTGTCAAAGGGATGTTAAGACAACTTTTGTACATGGAGACTTACATGATGATATGTATATATAGTATCCTAAGAGATTTACTGAGAATATCCAAAAATACCTAGTGTGAAAATTGAAGAAGGGTCTTTATGGGCTTAAGTAAGCACGTAGAGAGTGGTACCATAATTTTGATGCTTTTATGCATTCGTAGGGATATTCACACAATGATATGGATATGTGATTATACAAGAAGATAGCACATGATGGTAGTCTTATTAACTTGGTGCTTTATATTGATGATATGCTTATAGCTGAGAGTACTCATGCTAAGTTAGATGCTTTAAATAATCACCTCAAGACCTTTGAGATGAAGGACATTGGAAAGCCTCATGCATACTTTGTATGTGTGTTACATGCAATCCCTCTAAGAGACTTATCTACTGATTCTAGAAGAAGTATATACAAAGAGTCATCCAAGGCTTCATGTGCATCCATAGTGGGCATTTTGATGTATACCCTGACAGCCACTTGTCGTGATATAACATTTGTAGTCAGAGTCATTGCACGCTATATGGCTAAACCTAGTAGGTAGCATTGGGATGCAGTGAAGAGTATCATGTGATACATGAAAGGTACATCAAATAAGTCTATTTGCTATGGTAGCTAGGATGTAGGAGTTTTTTATTACACCAGCTTGGATTATGCACAACATGCAAACAACATGAAATCCACCTATGGCTATGTCTTTATGTATGCTAGAGGTGCTATTTCTTCAATGTCCAAGGTGCAAAACAAGAAAAGAGGGCCTATAATTAGGCTATCTAGTTGCAAATCTTGGTACGACTGTTACTCCTACATTGCATTCAAATTCAATGAGCGCCATTCAGATGGCTTGTAATCTAGTTTTCCATGAGAAGACAAAGCATACTATGGTGTAGTATCACTTCATTAGGGAGGTGGTAGAGAACAAGCCCATTTAGCTTGTCAAGATACCTACATATATGAAACCTACAAATCTCTTCCCTAAAAGTGTCACAGTGGAATGATATGCCTTCCTTAGGAGGTTAATTGGCATAGGATGAGATGATGCCTTTTTTCTCATCTTGTTGTACTCTTTATATAGGTTGTAGTTTTCTCTTTGTTCTTTTACTCCTCACAAATGCACATTTTCCTTTAACTGGGAGGTTGTTGGGGGCAAAGGTGCTTTATGCCTATTCTCCCACATTTACTCACTGTACATTGTATCCACACATCTATACAATGCAGGTATATTGGGCACTCATTATTGTCACTTCAATCTTGATTCTTTTAGTGGCTATTGAATAAGGGAAGGCTAGTCACACATTGTGATTATTGGAGTGCTCACATAGAATGTCTCCCTGTATTTCTCTCTTGCTCCATCGGCTGCCACAACTCTTGCTTCTCTTACTTCAGCTCGTGCTTCTACCTTTTGCTCACATTTCCACTCAGTGGTAACTACTTAAGGAGTAGTGAAATAGATTAGAGTAACTAGCATTCCTGTATGCATTTTATATTCATGCATTCTATTTTCTAACATTCTATTAGAGAAATTCTCCATTGCTATATCACTTTCACTTTCACTTTTCTAGTCTCACACTCTATTTTCTAATACTATTAGTGGGTTAAAAAAACAAGAAAAGTGGATGTAAAAGAACATTTAAATTTATATTAAAATTGCACTTGTGAGCACCTTTAAAAATTCATTAAAACTTGCCCTTGCACTTTGTTGAATAGATGCAAGCATAGCCATGCATCTCATCATGTGATTTGATGCTAGCAAGACTAGTGCCAACAAGCACACTCCTCTATTATGGGTTGAGTTGATCATCAATCACATTGTTAATACTAGAGAGGAGGATATATTTGATGTAGCTAGCAATTGCAAATGCCACCCCAAAGCATATAATGTTCCTAGGTTTCACTAGGAACATCATTGCTCTATAGGGCCACATCGATCACACAAGCCAACATAGACACACTAAAGTTAGTCACACAAACATAAATTACCCTTGGAAATAAAGAATGCAACAATCTAGGCAAGATGGGGTGGACATGAGAACCATGTCAACTTTGGAGATGCAAGTAGGGTTGTTGCCATCAATTCTTATGGAGAAGACAATGTTGTCAAAGTTGGAGGAGGCCATGTTGCATCAAATACCCATAGGCAAAGTAGTGGCTTATAACTCAAAGTTGTAGTAATGTTGCCATAACTAGAGTTGGAGGAGATCATGCTAGATCCAAGGCTAGATAACCTTAGGATGACTTTACACAACCAAATAAATTAATGTATGTAATCTCTAGATGGTGTAGTTAAGGATAAGAAATCGAATCGATTACTAAAGTTTATCTTTCCTCGATCTAGGAAAGTTAACTACCTTGCATAAAGGTATAACAAAACCCTCATGTGCTATTGAATGACCTTTTGTGTGCAATTTGCAGGAACAATCAAAGAATAATAATGCATTTTTGTTTCTTCTCATATCATTGTAGAAATATTATTTTTGTTAATTTTTATGCTTTTCTTTTTCTTTTTCTTCCCATTCTTCTTCTTCTTCTTACCATCCTCACTTTGAAGAAATAAACAAATTTTTCTTTTCCTTTTCCTTCATAGTTCAAGAGAGAAGCTCAAAGGAGGGGCAATGAAGGACCATTCCATGGGTGTATAGCCAAGCTGGAAGAAGGAAAACATAATTTTCATCCTCTTTTTTTAAAACTAAATGTGGGTATTTTTTATTAATTGGATTACTATGCCAAAGTTTCAAATTTTATCTTTTATTAATTTTCTTGTTGTATTATTTTGTTCAATCTAGTCTATAGAATCATGTCATGCACATGTTTAACAATATACACAAATGAACATTAGACATGTTGATTAACATTCTTAGATGCACAATTGATAGTAATATATATGTGGATATATACTTGTCTAGATTTATTGCCTATATTACTATAATGATAGCCCATTATGCTCTTAGTGTGTTAGTTTATATCTAGTTTCTAACTAAAGCTATTTTAGCATCAAAACTAACTAACATTAGTTTCTATGTGCATGAAGTTTGACAAATGCTCGTTTAATATTAGTAGTTAAACCGATAGTAGTTTGATTTACATTTTTTTAATTGTCATTACTTTTACATTAGTGTCATTTTATTCATTTGGCTTTTATGTTAGTTCAACTAATACTAGATTAGATAAGACTAACATTAGCTCAATATTAATTTAACTATTAGTAGCATCTTAAGCATTCTACATTTAAGATATACATTTATTATCTTACCCTTTACAAAACTAAAAATCCTACATGTTAGACTTTAAATCTTAAGTGATAAACCCTAAATCATATATCCCTAAACCCTTGACGATAAACCCCAAACATGTATGCTCTATGCTAAGCTTGAATACATCGAAGGGCTTGGGTGATGCTTGCATGGTACACACTCAAGCTCTTCTTACTAGATACATGCGATCCAATGGTTGGACTTTTGTCTTTGAGGTGGCTAGATGGGTTGTCAAATCACACATATGTTGGTCAAGTTAGTAGCAAGAGATCCATTGTCAAGAAAATAATATCTCTTTTTTACCAACGCTAGCTAAAAATGGGATTTCGTTGGGTCAATAGGAAGATATCCACTACAAGAAAACATCCCCCTTTTTCTCATGCTAGCTATTTTCAGCTTGCTCCTCATGGACACAGTGCAAACTCTCATGGCCTTTTAGACTTCCACTACTAGCAATGCAATG
This sequence comes from Lygodium microphyllum, assembly GCF_053477565.2. NCBI lineage: Eukaryota > Viridiplantae > Streptophyta > Polypodiopsida > Schizaeales > Lygodiaceae > Lygodium > Lygodium microphyllum. Next base: position 100,215,981 of record NC_141160.1, read on the forward strand.
TCTTAGTAAATAACTCTAAATAAATGCAAAAGGTGCAGCCCTAATTAATTTGTGGAAATTGATATCTAAAATAAGTGACCTAAGATGTATGACTATAGGTGACCCATTTTGCAAACCTTATTCATAGTGCAAGGTGTGAGGTATGTGTCAAAGGCTATGCCTCAATAGATAATGGTTTTCTATGCACAAGGACTTGAAAGGAACCTAAATGTGCCTAGGTTCATGAACTCTTTGCACTTGTGAATTATGGAAAGTCAATTATGCATGGTGGAATGCTAGTCATAATTTAACACGTTATCCATCAAACACTAGACACCTTCTTATACCCATGTTCCTTACGACTCACATCCACTTGAATTTTCTAATAACTTTTGCAAAAATAATGTCAATTATGAAAGAATTTTCCTATGGAAATTTAAGAGATAAAAAGGGAAGTCATATGATGTAAATATTCTTTGTCTGATATGACTTTAGGGTGTCTATAACACACAAGGGATGGTAGCTTGGTGAGATAATGGGAGATTGGGGTCTCTTTTATGTGAAGTTGAGGTCTCTTTAGGAAGAATCTTGAGCACATGCTCAAGATTGCATCAACCCTCTTCACCAAGGAGGATCTTGGTAATATTGTTTCCCATCTGCCTTTGTTGACGGTGAGATGATAATTGCTCCTTCTCTCATTGAGCTTGAGCATGTGCTCAAGATGGTACAAGGACTATATTTTTTATAATTACTTTCTTTCTATTCTAGATATATTTGAGAGGGATCGTGAGCATATGATCAAGCCTATAGCAGCCTTTTGTGTTTCATATGACTTTGAGGTGTTTTTGAGATGCAAGGGAGGGAAACTTGGTAAGATAGCGGGACACAACTTGAGCATGTGCCCAAGATTATATAGAATCTCTCCATTTTTATGTGGCTTTGAGTTCCCTTTAGGGAAAAGCTTGAACATGTGCTCAAGGTGGTATCAACACTGTCTTTTTGTGTTGACTTCCTTTCTCTTTTAGATGTATTTGAGAGGAGTTTGAGCATGTGATTATGCCTATAGTGGCCTTTTGTGTTTCACATGACTTTGAGGTGTCTTCTAGACACAAGGGAGGGAAACTTTGCAAGATAATGGGACACAACTTGAGCATGTGCTCGCATCTATATAGATCCTCTCCACTTTTATTTGGCTTTGAGATCTCTTTAGGATAGAGCCTAAGCACACATTCAAGCTTGTATCCACCATCTCTCAATTGGGAAGGAGCCTAGTAATATTGTTTCCCCTCTATATTTGAGATTGAGCACATGGTCACACTCATACCAATCCTCTCTCACTTTGAAATGAGTTTGAGGCACCTCTCAAAAAAAGCTTGAGCATGCTCAAGCTTTTATCAACCCTCAATTTAAGTGGGAGGGCAAGGAGCTTGGCAATATAGTGAGATGATACGGTTTGGTCAAGTTTGTATAAATCCTCTATTTAAGTGTGAGGGCAAGGAGCTTGGAAAGAAAGTGAGACGATGGAGCTTGCTAGTATCAATTCTCTCTTTATTACGTGACTTGAGTCATCTTTGGGACAGAACTTGAGGACATGCTCCAAGCTTGTATCAACCCTCTCCTTATGGGGAAGGATCTTGTTAAGAAGGTTCCCCCCTCTTCTTTTGAGGGCATGGAAAAGTAGTTTCCCTTCACTCACTGAGATGGCTATGACATAGTGCAGTCTTAGACTTGGATCCACCCTTCACTAAGGAGAGGATCTTGGTAATATTGTTTCCCCTTCATCTCTGAGGGAAACTCAATAGTTTTCCCTCTCTCATTAAGCTTGAGCATGTGCTCAAGCTAGTATCAACACCATATTTTTAGTATAGACTTTCTTTTTCTCTTAGATGTATTCGAGAGGGAGCTTGAGCACATGATGAAGCTTATAGTAGCCTTTTGTATTTCATTTGACTTTAAGGTGTCTTTGAGACATGTGGACGGGAAACTTGGCAAGATAATGGAACAGAGAGCTTTAGCATGTGCTCAAACCTATATAGACCTTGAGCTAGTATCAACCCTCTCTTTATTATGTGATTGAAAGTTGTCTTTGGGACGGAGCTTGAGCATGCACTTGAGCTCATATCAACCCTCTCCTTATGGGGAAGGAGCTTGTTAATAGGGCTTCCCCCTTTTCCTTTGAGGGCATGGAAAAATAATTTATCCTCTCTCATTGAGACTACTTAAGCTGGTATTGACACTATTTTTTTAATATTGGCTTCCTTTCTCTTTTAGGTGTATTTGAGAGGGAGCTTTAGCATGTGATCAAGCCTATAGTATCCTTATACATTTCATATGATTCTGAGGTGTCTTTATGACATAGAGGAAGGAAACTTGGCAAGATAATGGGACATGGCTTGAGCACATGCTCAAGCTTGCATCAACCCTCCATCTACTAGGAAGAGCTTGATAGTATTGTTTCCCCTCTACCTTTGAGGTCATGGAAAAATAGTACCTCTTCTCTCATTGAGATGGCTATGGAACAACATGCTCTCAAGCTTGGATTCACTATTCACCGAGGAGGAGCTTGGTAATATTTTTTCCCTCAATTTCTATGGGAAATACGATAGATTTTCCTTTCTCGTTGAGCTTAAGCACGTGCTCAAGTTGGTATCAATAGTATCTTTTTTATATTGAATTCCTTTCTCTTTTAGATGTATTTGAGAGGGAGCTTGAGCATGTGATCAAGCCTATAGGAGCCTTCTATATTTCGTATGACTTTGTGAGGTGTCTTTGAGACATAGAGGAAGAAAACTTGGCAAGATAATGGGACGTAGCTTGAGCATGTGCTCAAGCTTGTATCAACTCTCTATCTAACAAGAAGCACTTGATAATATTATTTTCCCTCTGTCTTTGAGGGCATGTCAAAATAGTACCTCCTCTCTCATTGAGATGGCTATGAAACAACATGCTCTGAATCTTGGATCCACTCTTCACTGGGAAAGAGCTTGGTAATACTATTTCCCTCCATCTCCGAGAGCAATATTGTCACGTGCCTACCTAACAATTCCTTGGTAGCATGTTTTAGTGGTCCATCAGGGAACTATCCTAGACGGCTTTGCCTGGCACTCGCAAGAATGCATGGGGTCTATCGTCTAGGTTTCCTAGAGTCCACCCCATAATGGAAGGTACCAACCACCCCCATGAGGATCAACCTACAAGGTTAAGGTCCTAATTTGACAATTGAGGTCTTGATGCATTAGTTAGATCCATCGGAGGTTTCCCACAAGGGCCTCTCGTCCCACTAGAGCGATCGTAGTTACCCTTGGTTCATGGAGTACAACACTTTTTTCCAACCAACTGGTTAGGAGTCAGGGAATCTTAACAAAGTTTTGGCACAGCTGTCACACCTTTTCCCTAAGATAAATTTTTATCAAGGTTTTAAGACTTAACCCTATGTAAGTCAATGCTCAACTCTACCTAATTTTTCCTAATTAACGTTTCGTTCAATCTCTTGTAAGAGAAGCTCCCAGCTTATCGGGACCACCCAACCGTAGGACAGATCCGTCAAGGATCTCGCCTACCCACTTACCGCAAATGTTTTTCTTTAGTTATCTAATGACCTATCACATTAGGTTATGACATATAAAAGAAGCTTTGTTAATTAACCCATTATCACAGGTTCCTTCGAGTAATTTTACGGCACAACACAAAGATAGAGAGAGAAAATAAACATTTGGCAAAAAATATTTATTTATTATTTTGCAAAGTTATTTACAATGATTTTTCCATTTTTTCTATGCAGAAGATAAACCTCCATTCACTAGAAAATCCCTTCTCTCTATGCAGAAGAAAAGAAGCCCTCCAAGATTTCCATCCCTTCATTTAGTACCGGGGACTCTAGGATCCCATCACGATTCGCATGAGGGTCAGGCAGTTCCTAGGAGCAATCGAGAGATTTACGGCTAGATCTCCCCTTGCACTCCCACCTCCTCTTGCCTAATGGATTCCTCACAAAGTGACCTCTTATCGTCGGGGCCGGCGGTCCAAAGCTCCTCGTGGTGGTACAAAACAATCCCCCTTAGAGCATGGTTCCACATCTAGCCATGGGGGAGGCATAGTGTAATCTTTCCTCTTATTATTGTGATTATATATTTACAATCAGATCTAACTACTACAAGCACAATTAGTCTTTCCTGTGCAACCATTAATGCATGCACAAATCAGAAGGAACAGCATCAAGTGTTTTTAGCATAGGAAGCAACCCCACCCAAATCTAGGTTTTTTCTCTTAAGGTCCCACATTATTCTTAGGGTTTCACTTCCTACTTGCAACTCTTTTTCGAGATCCACAAGTTATTTTGTGAATCTAAAGTCTATTTTATCCTTATAAAAATTTAGTCTTTTTGCCCTAAAAGATAACATGGGCATTTATACCTATGGCAGGCAATTCATATGCTAACATGCCCTAACCCGCACTTAGCAAGATTTCAAATGCTTTTCCAAGTCTGTTTAGGCTTTTAAAATTTGTATGGATAAATTCTTATCAATGTCCAATGAGTCCTACAAACTTCCAATATTTATTTAATTTCTTAATACTAATAGTTTCAGGGTTGTCGAGTATTTCACAGTTGTTTTTGCTTAAACATTCTCGATATTTTAGGTGAGGTTTTCTCATTGACTCATATATGGGTCAACTCATGATATTGATGCTCTTGCTAATATAATCATTTATATTAATATTGTATGTGTTTTTAGCAAGAAAAATAATGCTTATATTTAATTGACAATGTTCCTCTTTCAACTTTATCTAGAAATATCACTTTTCATTTAGATATGTCCTAAGTGTAATGCTGATTGTTTTTTTGAAAACTTTACTCTAGGCAATGCAAAAATCATAAGTGCAATTTTTCTTTCATCTTTCAGACATTAAAGTATATTACTATACACCTAATTTATGCATCTCTAGCATATATTTTCTTATACAATTTTCTATTGATTTAATGCATTGACTATTTTATGATATTATCTAGATGCTTTTCAATAAATTATTATAAAACTCATATGTGTCTATTTATCATTAGCAAAATGAAATCAAGATAGTCACTTTCAAGGGAAAATTATAAAATATTCCCCTGCCTAACACTATCTACCTTTTCTTTGTTATTATAATCACATGCGTCATTAATGAAATAGCAATAAATATAACGAAATAAACCATAATTAAGATATTTTCTTAATGACGGGCATACAATCATTTTCCAAGTGAAAGAGATGACATGCAAAATTGACGTGGTAGTTCAGGAAAAGTTGGTGGTCATCTAGAGAAATTTTGCCAACGTTTTGCTTAGCAATCTGGCTATATGGAAGGAAGGCGGTGTCGATGGGGATCGCGTGGAGAGTTCATGAAGTCGCTTGTTGCTGGGATGCTTAGCAAGATGGGAGGAAAGGATGATGAAGAAAACTCAATTTTAAGGCATTTGCGTGGAGTAGAAGATTCAAACACATTAGTGTTCAAGGTAAAGTTTCAAACTTGCTTTGTATTTGGGAACAAGATACCAAGAAATAATATTCCGAGGTAAGAGATCTTCACCAAGTGTATAAGCACAAAATGAAGAAGAGAAGATGATTTATATTGGAAGCATGGATAGTGGATTACAAACTGTAAGTTGACATGTGATGAGTATGTGGGAACAAATTGATATGCATCGATTGAAGCATGCTTTGGTGAAAGATATGGACTTGTTGAAGCCTTGATCTTGTTGTAGCCTTTTGTCGCCTTCATGTTCTTTGTTTATCTCTGCAAAGGAGACATTCAAAAAGCTGCCATTTATAGACAATCAGTAGAAGAGGATATTGAATTTTTTTAGACATAATGAGGTTTCAATAGATACTCTTGAAGTGTTGGAGATTTGAAGAAGCTTTAGGTCTGTTCATTCCGTGCTAACACCATTTCTTTTCTTAATAAAAGAGAGTGCGCCTATTTTTTGTAGTTCTTACTATATCTCATGTAAGCTTTCAAACACTCGAGCTTCCTCCAGCCATGTCCTTTGATTAAACAAACTAGTATCCACAGCAACTTTGAAATATTAGAAAAGTACTTTGGCTGTTTCTTATAGCAACTCCTTTCGATATTGTCTTCATCAGTCTTCAGTGTGAGTACTTAAGCGAAATTCACGGGACGTCATCAAGAAGGCTGGTAGATTGCCAAATCACTTCCTTCACAAGCCATGGTATTTCATAACAACAAAAGAAACAGAACCAGTCTACTACGATCATAGTGTCGTGTCATCCTTTTTTTTTCAAAAGTAGGCAAAACTATCAGCTACTTTGAAAGTGGCAAAAATTTTGGAGGAGGTATTGTCAAATTAACATCGTCGTCACCCTTGACTATCTATCAATCTTTGATCATCTCTTCTACAGCAGCTTTGCGATCACCTCTGAGTTCGACGATACCTCCAACTTCACCTTCCATCGTCGTTGTCATCTGCATGACAGCAGGTTGTTCGGTCTTCTACTTCAATCATTGCTACTGGTCTTTTTTTTCCTCAACGTACACCTTCCACCCTCTTAAATAATCAATGCCATCGTTCTTTTCTGTAAGAATAAAAGCAACAGCTTACAAAAGCTTCAAAAAAGCTTCCACCAAATTATCATTTGGTGCCAATTTGAAAGCAAAAAGCATTCATAAATGTTTCCTTGATATACTTCAGAGATTAAGTTCTTTTTCATCAACATAGGCCACCTTGACATACTCCTCCTTTCTTCCAAGTTATAATTTCCATTTGCATAATTAGCTTAGAGTTGATTTGAAACATTCGCATGATCTTTTCTTGTGATCGCACTTTTCTTTAATCGTGAAAGGAATAGAAGATCATTGGACAATTGAAAAATCTACTGTTGGTCAATATAAAATTGACCCTCACTATTATGTCCAGTCAAAACAGAAACGGGATGAGTAGTATCATCATTTGGCATAGTGAAGATGGGAATGTGTATAATGGATCATTCTCTTCCTTGGATTCTTCTTGCATACCCATATATTGTGACCAAGTCAGTATACATATAACCAATTCAATGATCATGATCATTATGCCCTTTCATGCAATGCTTGCGATGCTTCGTCTTGGCAGCTTATCAAACTCTTCATATGCTTCTTGTAGGCTTGCTACTTGACATGCATGAGTCTTCTGAGTTTTCAAAAACAGATTTCTTCATATGAACTTGTTTCTCCATGCAATGTTCCCTATCAAAGATGATGCTTTGGAAAAGAACTTCATGCCCATTCACTCATGCAGCTTGCAAATTTGAGTCCATGATTTGTAATCAATCAAGCAATGATCCACCCAAAAAAAAAGAATGCATTGAGAAATTTGTGCCTAGCCTAACTACATGCGCTGGTGCATCATGCAAACACAAAAGATACACACAACAGAAATCAAACTCATAATGATGCTTACTTAAGAGTTCAAAATCTTGGCATTCCACCCTCAAGTTTGCAATGGTAGACACGCATCGTCACGACATCAGCCCCCTCCAAATGTGCACATCCTCCGGATGGGCCACAACTACCCATCCTCATCACCGCCAAGCTCGACGGTCAATGCAACCCTTCATCTTTGCAAAAGCATCTTCAATGTCCACATCTTCATCTTCATCCTCTCTTGGCTCAAGTCCATCGTAATTCGCATCATCCAACTCCTCGACTGCATAGGCTATAGCATCTCTTCTCTTGAAGAGTTTGATTCTCTTCCCTGCAATGAGAATTCGCAAGACCGTACCATCAAGTTCTACTAAGGAATATGTAGCATTATCATGGACATGCTGCACTAGATAGGGTCCAAACCATCATGTGGAAACCTTGCGGATAGTACTATACTGGTTTTCTAGACTGATATCATAGACCAACACCCAATCTCCCTCTTTAATCTCTTTAGGCCTCAATCTATGTCTGCTATCAAAGTGGTCTTTGTTGCAAATTTTGGCCTCTTTAAGCTTTTGAATTTCTCTCTCAATATCTTGAGGTCTTCTCTCCAACTAACGAATACGAAGAGCCAAAAGATCTTCTCTAGACATCTCTTCCTATTGCCACGGTAAAGCACTCCAAGTAAGTGTGCAAGTCTTTGTAGGCATAACTGGCTTCTGCGCATACATCAACTCAGCTAGCATATAACATGTAGTCACACTATGAGTAGTGCGATCAGCCCATATACGTCATAAGGCAGCAACCTAGGCCACTCTCAAACTCATCCACTACATGCTTTGGCCAAGGCTTTCACAATTGGTGGATGGCCTCTTTCGCTCTTTCCATTCCCTTCTAGATTATATGCTAAAGTCAAAGCAAGTTTAATGCCAAGGTGAGAGAAAAACTCTCTAGCCTCATCAGCATCCAACTCCCCTCAATCTATAGTAACTTTTCCAATATATCCATACCTGCAAATAACATCCTCCAATAGAAACTTACAAACCATTGAAGTAGACTTTGTTCGTAATGCTCTTCCTTCCACTTGATTTGTGAGGTCTTCTCATGCCAAAACAATATAGCGCATCTGCCATAAACCAACAAGCATAGTAATCAAATCAAGAATCCACTTGTAATGAATACATAGTGGGTAGGTAGAATGAAGCTCATCTTTATGCCTCGCGGGAAGAGAACAACTGACAATTAGGGCATGTCTCAACAAATTGCGAAATATCTCTATACATGCCTCTCCACCAATAGCGTTCTTTGATCTTCTCATAGGTCGCCCATATAGCTCAATGTCCAGCCCAAAGACTTTCATGGAATTCTTTCATGATATGCACCTGTGAAGCTCTATCACAAACAACTCTCAATGGATGTCCTTGCTTTCGTGAATGCTTCCAAAGTGGCCCACTTCGCAAGAAGAAACCATAAGCTTTTCTTCTAATATTCTTGAAGTCTACATCAGTCCAACTATCCTGTCTAGACATTGTACTCAAATAACGACCAATCTGCAAATACTCTCATGTATACAAAGTTTCATCAAAGCTTTCCAAAGTAGACACATGACAAATATGGTCAGCATGCATGGCTGAAAGATCAGCCCCATCATGAGCATCATCAATACAAGAAAAATCCATATCATCATACCTCGCTCATGAAAGCATATCAGCTACTGGGTTGTCTTTACGTGCTATGTGCCTAAACTCAGGATTCATGGATTTTATGCACCCAATCCACCTAAGTATGGTAATATTTGGGTCAGAACAACTCATGATCATACCTAGAAGAGGCAAGCAGCTTCAATGAAGTACTTTTTGTCATTCTTGAGAGCCGAGACAACTCCTAAGAGCTCTCTTTTAACTTGTGGATACCTTCGTTGTCACTCATTTAGGACTTTTTCCCCAAACCGAATAGCATACCTATTCCCATCTGCATCATCTTGGCCAACAGCCCATCCAATGTCGATAGGACTAATATCAACAGTAAGCACAATAGGGCTCCCACACTCATAATCTGCCTTTTGAAGAGTCGGAGCAACTCTTAATAATTTCTTTAGTTTTTGCATGGATTTAGTATGTTTTATCTCCCAAGAAAAACATTGCCCTTTTCTCAAGAGCTGATAAAGATAATCTACAATATGAGCAAAGTGAGGAATCCAAATAAGATAAAGCACACAAGCTCCAAGAAACCTGCGAACCTCCGAAGTAGAAGAGCAAGTCTCTACAATCTTTTCTATGGCATCAACCTTTGCAGGAGAAGGCTTCATGCCATAATATCCACACATATGACCAACAATCAAAACTTCTCTGGAACCAAAAATAGACTTCAACCCTTAAAGATTAAATTCACTTCCTCCAATCTACAAAGAATTTTCTCAACATCTCTAATACATGAAGCCACAAAGAATCTACATATGTGATCATCTAAAGAATCATCTTTACCTTCTTCCAAATATCCTTTGATAGGTAAGTCATTAATGAAAGGCATAGTAAGCTCATGAATAAAACCTCATAGAACCTTGTTCATCCCATTCATCATATGGGCAACCAAATTAGTAGCTCCTTGTGGTAGCGTACACATTCAACCAAGACCTAGAGACATCTTCATCATAGTCAAATCTCTACTTTCAAGGGCAAGCTGGAACTGATCATATCCAGAATAAAGAACACCAAGATAATAGATAGCACGTCCAACAAAAGCTTCAATGAACTCATCCACAATAGGTTCAGCACTAACATTTCAAATAGCGACCTTGTTTACTGGCTGTAGGTCTTGTATGAATCCCAGTGTCCCATTCTTTTTAGGAATGGTGAACCACCTATTGGAATATGGAGCTGCTGATGGATCTAGAATTCCCATCCTAATCTGCTCATTCAAGAGCTCTACCAATTTGGGAAAGTGAGCCCTCAACACAGGAATAGGTAGTAGATTCCAAGGAACATGCGGAATGGTAAAAATAACCATAGGCATCACAACTCTGGGATTAACGCATCCAATCTCATGTGGAAAGAAAGCAAAAACTTTTTCATGTTTGCATAACACCTCTTCAAAACATCTTACCTCTTTAAGAAGCAAAAAATCTTCGGTGCCAATCTTCATCTCTTTCAATGTCTCAACTGAAAACTTATATCCAATACATGCACAATCTTGCAAAGGAGGTTGCGTAGCAGCTCTCCTAATTATCTCATCACTGTCCAAAGGTAGTAGTCCTGCAATTGGTCTTACCTTCTTGTCAACTGTCTTATATTTTGTCTGAACTCTGGCTTCATTGCTACAACCTACAAATTTCACCACTTGATGAAAATACCCTAGTAAACACAAATTTTGCTGTGTATAAACAGCAACACCCAAATCTTTTTGCTAAAATATGTTAGCAAGGAATACTTTTTGCTGAGAATCCTCAACATCCAAATTTTTTTGAAGCATGAAATCAGAAATCTCACAATACATCACCAGAGAATGAACCTATAAGACATATGACAACTCTTGATTGTTAGCATTTAGCAATACCAAAAGTTCTTCCATGGTATCTGAGCATGAAAGACCATCATAGAGACCATCTATCCGGTCCTCTTCCTGTAAAACACCTGCAATCATCAATTCTTTTTCTTTTCTTTTTACATACTGCATGGTAGCTCTAGGCATGTCTGAAATATACTAAAAATTCGAAGTACTTTCAGTGGATACACTATAACACATGAGGAAAACTATCGATGCCAGGAGATGAGAGCTTCCCCTGACTCATACCACCATTGTCTCGTAAGACCATGGTACCTAGCAAAAATCTGGATCTCCTACTAGAAGAGGGGAATCCCTCAAAGAATCTTTATTCTGCTAATGATTGATGCAAACGGTCATGAACTAGACAGCTCTCTTCCCATCCTTACTTTAGATCTGTGCATAGGCAAACCCATCATCCAAAACTTTAGTCTCCATCCAAGACTCAACAATAAATGGCTACCCCAAAATAATAGGATAAGAACAATATTTTTGTACAAAGAAATGATAAGACTCACCCACATCTCTGATAGAAATCTTCATATTTGAAGAAGCAACATATAAATCTCCTGCAGTGTTGTTGGCCACAGGCATGCACCAACCACGATCCACATCAACTAGCCATCTACCAGTATCATATAAACCTCACACAATTACATTAACCTTCGAACCATGATCCAAAAGAGCAACACAAGGAGTCTCACTCTCACCAAGTTTGACGATAGTTTTCATAGTCGCGCGAGCCCAATGACTTTGAGAAAAATGGCTATGGGGCACCAATCTAGGCACATCTTCACTCTCATCATATTGTACAGGCTGAAGTAAAGGATGAAGAGACTTCTTGGACTGCATACATAGAGCTCCATCTATAGGCTCCTCAAAGGTCTCTTCTTTAGAATCAACCTCCTCAATCTGTAATCCATAGAGAATAGTCTTGGCAATAGCTAAAGCCTCTCGATGGACCATATCCTACGTTGGCTCTTCAATAATTTGACACTTTAATTTCTTTTTATGATGTCAATGATAACATCATGAAACTCTCTCTTGGAAATCCCCAAAACTTTTCCAAGTGAAATTCAATTTTGCAATTAAGAATTGGATCCTCAAGTACCTTTTTCAAGTCTGTGGATGTCTCAATGTCGGATACCAGCTTGAATCTAGGTTGATTCTTCAACTTCAAATCCTTTAACTTTGGGACCTTTTGGTCTTCTTGCACATTTGGCTTCTGCACGTCACCCATACTCATGTCCTAAAGAAGAAGGCTGAAGAACTAGCTCACTCCTCCGAGTTGTCTTCTTTGATCCTTCAAGTTGATCATGATCTCTTTTGCACTTTTCTTCAACAAGTGCTTCAAACCCTTGAGATTTTGCAATATAAGCATAGATAGAGAAGACATCTACACGATCACTCCATCTGGTTCCTTTTCTACTTGCATCTCCTATGAATGAAAGTTCAGATGATGAAGCTTTACCTTTCTTTTCTGCGTGTAGTGCACAGGACCATAAAGGAGACTTATCTTTCAGTAACTTCTATTGAAGACCATAGGCTGCAACTTCTATTGCCACCTCTTGCTTCACATAAGAAGAATGTAAGAGAGTTTCTTCCAATAATTTCTCCATATCTCCTTTGCCAAAAAAAAATTTGATTGATTGCTCTATGTCTCCGAAACATATCATCCTATCCTTCCAGACCACTAACTTCAATCTTTTCGCTTCTTCAAATTCTTGACAGTCCTTGCACTCATGGTCTAGACTATCACACCATATGCAATGGAAAGCACGATCAATTCTGGAAGAATTCATAGGAGTAGAAGAGGATGGGACAAAAGTTAGAGCTGGATTAAGTGGTTGTTGATCTCTTTTGGCCATCTTTATCTGAAGATCCTTCAAGTTCTTTGAAATTTCTTCCACCATATCTTTGACAATTGGTTTGGTAGATGGCCTGACAACTACTGCAGGAATAGGCATAGGCATAGGCATAGGAGTAGGCATAGACATAGGATGAGGGGTAGGAGAAGAAGTGGAAGGAGCAGTAGGAGAAGTAGGAGAAGTGGATGTAGAAGAAGACATTGTTAGAGGTGTTTGCATACTGTTTTGTAAGTGACCCTTCTATCTCTGCCTCTTCGTCAATCTGGAAACAACATCAACAGCATCTTGCCAGTCCGTCTTCAATTCCATAGGATGCGTACGGTCTTCAAGAAGCTCTCCCAACTCATCCTGAAGTGCAGGATCAGCCACCTGCAAGAATAACTCCAATTTCTTCCAGTTTAGGGCTCTTTGTTCAAGTGCATCCAACTGGTTGTAACGTTCTTCAAACTCGCACAATAACTTGGAAGCAACAAGTCCTTTGTTGGGCTGATAGACCCACTCTCTGAACGTCTTCCGAGTAGCAATACCATAATCCTCCAAAAAATATTCATTCCAATTTGAATCTTGCACAAATAAATTTGTCACTCTAACCCACAAAGCATGCATGACAAGTTGTAAGAAATAGTTGCTCCAGTTGGTAGGAACTTCGAAGAAGCGCATCTGGATTTCAAAAGTTTTAAGATAAGCGGAGACATTTCGACCATCAAATAATTTACGCTCACTTACCACGGCCTCAATTTCTTTGGTTGCTCCATGTGTATGCTCTTGTTCTTGATGTAGCATTCGTTGTTGATCCAATTGTTGCTAATGTAATTGCTGCTACTGCTGCATAGATAACTGAATCTGCTGATTCTGCATCATACTAGCCAAAGATAGAGTTTGCAATAAATTCTTCATTTCATCAGTCAAAAAGGATGAAGCACTCGATGATGAAGTGGGTGGAGTATTTGAAGAATCTCCCATCTTGACAATTAGAAGCGACGCTTTCACATCACGTTCACCAGGTGTCGATGGGGATCATGCGGAGAGTTCATGAAGTCGCTCCCGCAGGGATGCTTAGCAAGATGGGAGGAAAGGATGATGAAGAAGACTCAATTTTAAGGCATTTACATGGAGTAGAAGATTCAAATACATTAGTGTTCAAGGTAAAGTTTAAACTTGCTTTGTATATGGGAACAAGATACAAAGAAATAATATTCCGAGGTAAGAGATCTTCACCAAGTGTATAAGCACAAAATGAAGAAGAGAACAGGATTTATAGTGAAGGTATGGATAGTGGATTGCACAATTGTAAGTTCACATGTGATGAGTATGTGGGAACAAATTGATATGAATCGATTGAAGCATGCTTTGGTGAAAGATATGAACTTCTTGAATCCTTGATCTTGTTGTAGCCTTTTGTCGTATTTATGTTCTTTGCTTATCTTTGCAAAGGAGACATTCAAAAAGCTGCCATTTAGAGACAATCAGTATAAGAGGATATTAAATTTTTAGACCTAATGAGGTTTCACTAGATACTCTTGAAGTGTTGGAGATCTGAAGAAGCTTTAGGTATGTTCATTCCGTGCTAACACCATTTCTTTTCTTAACAAAAGAGAGTGCGCCTATTTTCTGTAGTTCTACTATATCTCATGTAAGCTTTCAAACACTCGAGCTTCCTCCAGCCATGTCCTTCGATCAAACAAACTAGCATCCATAGCAACTTCGGAATATTAGAAAAGTACTTTGGATGTTTCTTATAGCAACTCCTTTCAATATTGTCTTCATCCATCTTCAGTGTGAGTACTCAAGTGAAATTCACAGGGCATCATCAAGAAGGCCGATAAATCACTTCCTTCACAAGCCACGGTATTTCATAACAACAAAAGAAACAGAACCACTCTACTATGATCATAGTGTTGTGTCATCCTTTTTTATACAAAGCAAACAGAACTATCAGCTACTCTGAAAGTAGCAACAATTTCGGAGGAGGTCTTGTTAGATTAACATCGTTGTCACTTCTTTATCGGCTTCCTTCAGCTACAATTTTTGTCTACTTCTTCATAATCTCGATCCATCCGACAATGAAGTTCCTTCCCTCTGACCCAACTCAAACCGCTCCAGCTTTTCCTCCTTCATCACGTCACCTTCTGCAAACTTTTCATCTTTATCCTTATTCCCATGCTTCTCTGGCTAATACCTCACCTGTAATAGTTGAGCTAGACGAGCACTACCTGCGGTCCGTCCATCCAAAGAAGAAATTGCACAAGGTCAATAAGATTAGGAGGAGATTCATGATCATGAACATAGTCGACGTATTGGCTGATGATGAAAAAGGAGGAGGAATCAGTAATTGCAAGAATGACGCTCCTCCATCGGGCTGTGGATATATATTAGCAAGGGCCCAACGCTCTTTCACGGGTTTACCCGGTCGTTGGGTGAGTGTGGGGCCCACAAATTAAAAGCCCCCTAAAAGGTGCATTGGTCTCACCCGGAGGATCGTCCCGAGGATTGAACCCTGTACCACCGATCCCACACCCTGAAGACTTACACCACGCGCCCGCGAATCACATTTGTGAAAGAGACTTATCTCGTTTTGACTTGACTTTGAAAAAACGAAAAGGTCGAGAGACCGGCCAGCAACCGGGAGTTTACCGACACGTCCCCATAAAAGCGGGACCCATGCTGATATTTATCTTCGGCCCCTCCATCGTAGCGAGTTTGACATTTCTCCTCACATCACCCTTGACTATCAGTCTTTCATCGTCTCTTCTGCAACAGCTTTTCCATCACCTCCGATTTCGACGACACCTCCAACTTCACCTTCCACCTTCGCTATCATATGCATGATAGTAGGCTGTTCGGTCTTCTGCTTCGATCATCGCTACTGGTCTTTTTTGTTTTCCTCAACGTACACCTTCCACTCTCTTAAATAATCAATGCCATCATTCTTTTCCGCATGAATAAAAGCAGCAACTTACAAAAGCTTAAAAAAAGCTTCCACCAAATTATCATTCAGTGTCAATTTGAAAGCAAAAAGCATTCTTAAAATTTTCCTTGATATACGTTAGAGATTATGTTCTTTTTCATCAACGTAGGCCACCTTGATGTACTCTTCCTTTCTTCCAAGTTATAATATTTAGTTCTCATATTTTAACCTGCATGCTCTTCCATTTGCATAGTTAGTTTAGAGTTGATTTGAAATATGCACATGATCTTTTCTTGTGATCGCACTTTTCTTTAATCGTGAAAGGAATAGAACATCATTGTATGATTGACAAATCTGCTGTTGGTCAATATAAATTTGACCCTCGGTATTATGTCCAGTCAAATCAGAAACTGGATGAGTAGTATCATCATTTGGCATAGTGAAGATGGGAATTTGTATAATGGATCATTCTCTTCCTTGGATTCTTCTTGGATACTCATAAATTGTGACCAAGTTAGTATACATATAACCAATTCGATGATCATGATCATTATGCCCTTTCATGCAATGCTTGCAATGCTTCATCTTGGCAGCTTATCAAACTCTTCATATGTTTCTTGTAGGCTTGGTACTTGACATGCATGACTCTTCTGAGTTTTCAAAAATGGATTTCTTCATATGAACTTGTTTCTCCATGCAATGTGCCCTATCAAAGATGATGCTTTGGAAAAGAACTTCGTGCCCATTCACTCATGCAGCTTGTAAATTTCAGTCCATGATTTGCAATCAATCAAGGGATGATTCACACACAAAAAAATATGAATGCATTAAGAAATTTATGCCTAGCCTAACTACATGTGCTCATGCGTCATGCAAACACAAAAGATACACACAACGGAAATCAAACTCATAATAATGCTGAGTTAAGAGTTCAAAATCTTGGCAAAAAATTCCACCCTCAGATTTGCAGTGGTAGATGCACAGCGTCACAACAGCATAATAGGCACTAGAGAAAATGGAAATGAGGTAAAAAAAATGTATTTTCCTCCTTCAAGGCTCAAGCTACAATGGAAAATAGAAGTAGAGAAAATTTTCCATTTCCATCATCAAGAGGTCTTCCTTCTTGCTTTCTTTGTAAAGGAGAGGGGGTGTATTTATAGGCATGAGGGGGAGCATGCAATCGACTCTTTCTTTAGGCTACTTGTCAAGAGCCAAGTGAGCTTTATTAAAAATGCATTTTGATTGTCAACCTGTTGGATGGTTTCATGGGGATGATTTTATTCGAGTAAGTTACTCATGAATATATGTGTGCATTACGTGGGTTCAAAATAAGGTATTTTTAAAATACCATTTTTTTAACATACACAAGGTAACTTGTAATATAAAGGGGTGATTTACTGATTGAATAGAAAAGGGTTATGTTTTATTCATGAAAAATTCACAGATAAAGATCTTTATAAGTAGACCTTAAACGCATGTGATGTAGAGGATATACATATAGTACTTTCTTGAGTGATTTTAAGATGCTTTCTCTCCCTCCAAGCATTAAAAAAGTCATGATTTTTTGCCTATTTTTTAAAAAACATCTTTTTTTCTTCAAAAAAACTTCATCTGGTGGTTTTTAGCCAAGTTACTTCATGACTTATCTAGTTTATAAAGTCATGCCATACTCTTTGATACTTAACTTAATATCATACTCATTCTTGTCAAGATTGTGGGAGAGAAGGAAGGAGTCTCGCTTGAAGCTTTCTTGCTTGCACAATGGGGGAAGACACACAAGGGTGGAGGCTGAAAACAGTTTTCCTCTTCTTAGTTGTGTAAGCCAAAAGAACTCTAGTACAAAGAAATAGAAGAACCCTATATATGGGTCTCAAACCAAACTCAACTAACTAAGGTGGCATACTAACTGAGCCACAAACTAGAGTAGATAAGGATAGCTATCATGTAGCTATTATTCATGGGCGGTGTACCAACCGCGTCTGCAACTGACAAGTCGGTGACATAAATACACAACGGTCACCCTGGCATATCACGAGTGGAGCTCGATATCTCAACACTCCCCCTCGAGCTCAATCCCAATTCCTGCACACCAAGCAGGTCTCTGAACTTGCGCAGCTTCTCTGCGCCCAATGCCTTCGTGAATATGTCAGCTACCTGATCCTCTGTGCTGACATAAACTAGATCAATAAGACCTAGTAAAACCCTCTCTCGCACATAGTGATAATGCACCTCAATGTGCTTTGTTCTAGCATGATAGACTGGGTTATTTGCCAAGTGTATACTACTCATGTTGTCACAATAAATGACAATTGGTCCATCTGTAGACTGATGCATATCATAAAGTAGCTTATGCAACCAAGCTACCTCACATGCAGCCATTGCTGCACCCCTGTACTCAGCCTCTGTGCTCGACAAGGCAACTGTAGGCTGTTTCTTGCTACTCCAAGTGACTGCAGCACTCCCAAAAGAGAACACATATCCACTGGTAGATCGTCTATCAGAAATACTACTAGCCCAATCAGCATCAGTGTATCCATGCAACTGTATCTGAACCCCAGTCTCATAAAATAATCCATACTGCAATGTGGACTTCACATACCTGAGTATGCGTCTAGCCGCATCCAAATGTGGTTTCCTTGGAGCCTGCATAAACTGACTTACCAATCCAACATCATAGCTCAAATCTGGCCTGGTAATAGTCATATAAATCAAACTTCCTACTATGCGTCTGTACATAGTAGGGTCTTCTAGAAGCTCACATGCATCTGTGCTCAGCTTCACATTCTGCTCCAAAGGAACTGAAATAGGCTTACAGCCTGTCATCCCATATTTGGACAGCATGTCCAATCCATACTGCCTCTGCAAGAGCTGTATCCCACTTGGTGATCTAATCACCTCAATGCCCAAGAAATAACGCAGCTCTCCCAAATCCTTCATCTCAAACTTCTGCTTCAATAGCATTTTCACATGAAGGATATCTTCATCACTGTCACCTGTCATAATCAAATCATCAACATAAATGACAAGTAGCATAATACCTTTCTCTGTTTTTCTCACATAAAGTGAGAAATCTGCCTTGGAAATCTGAAAGCCAATAGTGACAAGATACTGTCCTATGTTGTCAGACCATGCTCTAGGTGCTTGCTTCAAGCCATACAAGGCTTTCTTCAACCTGCAAACAAACTCAGGATGAACAGCATGCACATAACCTGGTGGCTGCTCCATATAGACCTCTTCTTGCAAATCACCATGCAAGAAGGCATTCTTTACATCCATCTGATGTAAAGACCATCCCTTTGATGCAGCCATAGCAATGACTGCTCTTACGGTTTCCATCCTTGCAACCGGACTGAATGTTTCTTCATAGTCAATGCCATATGTTTGTGCATACCCCTTGACTACTAATCTTGCCTTGTATCTATTCACAGAACCATCTGCATTGTGCTTCACCTTATAAACCCACTTACAGCCAATTGCATTTTTACCTTTAGGCAAAGGTACCAATTCCCATGTAGCATTTGCTTCCAAGGCATCCATTTCTTCATCCATGGCTTTCTCCCATTTTTCTTTTCCCATGGCTTCCTCAAAAGAAGTGGGTTCTGGTTCCTGTATCACTTTAACCATATATGCATAGTGAATGGCTGTAAATCCATCATATTTCAGCCTATCCACAGGATACCTAGCTCTCGTAGACCTGCGCAAAGTAGGTTCACTCCCAGGTGCTCTCAAAACATCCCTGGTCTTCCTTACTCCAGATGTAACAATAGAAGGAATACCCAACTCATCATCAATGCTCTGTTCTGAGCCACTGGATTCACCATCCACATAAGAGTGACATGCATTCACATCAAACATGGGCTGATCAACCTTCTCTTTTCCTTTCCGTGATACCTGCATACCACTATCTACATTACTTTGAGAAGATTCTCCTGATCTCAATCTGCCTGTCCATGGCGAAGAATGTGAACCACTACTAGAGGACGCTCCAGGTCCACTAATATTTTGTGACTGCTGCTGTGAATTTTGTGCAGCATTACCATTTTGTGCATCTACATCATCAATCACATTTACTGGTTTATACCAGCTACTCATCTCATCAAAAACAACATCTCTGCTCACTGTAAACTTACGAGTAGAAGGGTTATAGCATCTATACCCTTTTTGCTGCAGAGAGTAACCAATAAAGATGCACTTCTCAGTTTTTGGATCCAACTTGGATCTCAACTCATCTGGCACATGTACATAGGCAATGCAACCAAAAATTTTCAAATGAGAAATATTTGGTTTCCTACCAGTATACCTCTCCTCTGGAGTCATTCCATGTATTGCTGTAGTGGGAGTCCTGTTCATTATGTAGACTGCTGTAGCAACTGCTTCAGCCCAATAAAAATCTGGCAAGTCTTTTTCATTGAGCATGGCACGAGATACCTCTCCAATATGCCTGTTTTTCCTTTTTGCCATTCCATTTTGTTGTGGGGTATGACTGCATGAATATTGCTGCTTTATGCCATGCTCCTGCAAGAACCTTGCAAACTCATTTGAGAGGTACTCTCCCCCTCCATCTGACCTTAGGCATTTTATCTGCAGGCCTGTTTCTTTTTCAACTATCGCATTAAGAGTTTTGAAATGCCCAAAAACTTCACTTTTCTTTTTCATAAAATACACCCAAACTTTTCTGCTATAGTCATCAATAAAACTGACAAAATAATGACAGCCTCCAAGAGATGCAGCTTTAGTTGTCCACACATCAGAGTGGATTAATTCCAATGGCTTCTTACTCTCTTGAACATGTCTAGGAAATGGTTTCCTTGCCTGTTTTCCAAATTGACAGGCTTCACATACCTTATGCATTTCTGCAACCTTGAATTTCGGCAAACCTGCAATAATATTTTGGGCCTGCATTGATTTAAGTCACTGTACATTAACATGACCAATGCGTTTATGCCAGATATCAATATCTGCAACTACACCGGTCCCATGTGCAAACATTGCTGCACTCAATTCAGACATGTCTGCATCCAATGTAAACATTCTGCCCTTCTTCTTTCCTTTTGCTATCAAGCGACCTTTATTTTTCATATCCTCAACAAAGCATCCATGAGGATTAAATCTGACCTGCAAGCCCTGTTCAACCATTTGACCAACAGAAACCAGATTCTTGGTGATATTCGGGACATGAAATACATCGGACAGGTATTTCTTTTTCCCATCCTGCATAGACAAGGGAATTTTTCCAATCTGCACAATAGGATGTGCAGTATCATCACCAGTCTCCACAAATCCTGGTTTTTCCATTTTCCTTGCATCCTCCATCCATTCTGCATGACCTGTCATGTGGTTTGATGCACCTGAGTCAACATACCATACATCGTTGCTTTCTTCTGCACTTGTCACAGAATTGTTCATGTGCTGCACCATAAACAGATGCTCATTTCTGTCATCACCCTGTCTACTAGAGGATGCATAATTTCCTTGTTGCAGTTTTCCATTCATGATGTCATTCTACTTTTTATAGCAGTCTTTAGCCATATGACCCATTTTACCACAATAGTAGCATTCAACATTACTGTTTGCATTTTGGCCTCTTTGCCATCCACCACGACCTCTTTGGCTCCCCCTGCCTCTAGAGTTACCACGTCCTCCTCCATAGGACTGGTTTTCTTGAGTTTGCTGCATATTCTGATTTCTACCACGGCCTCCATATCGGCCTCCTCTACCTCTGCCTCTACCTCTTCCAGCATTTGAGTAGAAGACAGCTTCTTTTGAAGTTCCTCCTAAAGAAGATGCACCACCATTTCTTTGCTCCTCAGAAATTAGAAGAGCAATCAGCTCCTCAAAATTAGGAAATCTTTCACGAACTGAAATGGATGTCCGAAACTGTGCATAATCCTTTCCTAGACCATTCAAGGTCACAAAAACTAAATCATCATCTTCCACTGGTGACCCAATGGAAGCAAGTGCATCTGCAATCTTCTTCACCTTCATGTGGTAGTCGTTGATGCTCATATTTTCTCTTTGCACATTGTGCAACTCTTGCTTGAGCTGCATTTTCCTGGCTTGCGTATTTGTGCTATACATTTTTGACAAAGTATCCCATGCCACCTTTGGCGTACTTGCATCCTGAATATGCACAATCATAGAGTCTGAAATGCTGATAGACAGCCAATGCATAACTTTCCTGGCTCTCTCATGCCATGCTTTAAATGCCTGCATTTGCTGTTGATTGGGAACATCAGGAAGAACTGGTTCTTCTTCATTTCCTGCAACAAATTCCCAATATCCTTTTCCCATAAGGAAATTCGTCATTCTAAACTTCCATGCTTGGAAGTTGTTCTTGTCAAGCTTTTCAGTGACAATCTGTGAAAGAGAATCAGATGCCATTACAAAAGACTGCAAAAAATTCTGTCACTGCAAAAACCACAGCTTCACCCTCACAAGGGAAAATCTACAAAACTGGCGAAAGTGGTATTTGACCACACAGTCACTTCCTAGTGACGATTTTGCTTCAACAGGCAATAGGGATGATTCTGTAACTCCCAATGTCTCTGCGCACAATCATACAAAGCAATTTTTACAGTAACTATTCACCGACCTGTAGAACAGTGGCTGCACAGCATAAAACTGGGCCTTTTCCTGAGTGCGTGCAGAAAACTTCCGCCTCCAAAACAAGCCCCGAAATGGCCTCAAATAAAAAAAACAAGGTCGCCAAGGGCTAAAGCCCACTCCCGCAGCATATACTGCCCTCTTGCTTCACCGCGAAGGGCGTCTCAACCTGAGACAATGCACTCCTGCACTTTCCGGCTGTGCTACCTGCAGAGATCTGCTCCCGAAACAGAAAATGAAAGCAACACTGCTCCTCTTACCAAAACACCGTGAGCTTGGCTTGCTTTCTTGAGCTCCTTACCACGAACAAGGCTCTGATACCATGTCAAGATTGTGGGAGACAAGGAAGGAGTCTTGCTTGAAGCTTTCTTGCTTGCACAATGGGGGAAGACACACAAGGGTGGAGACTGAAAACAATTTTCCTCTTCTTAGTTGTGTAAGCCAAAAGAACTCTAGTACAAAGAAATAGAAGAACCCTATATATGGGTCTCAAACCAAACTCAACTAACTAAGGTGGCATACTAACTGAGCCACGAACTAGAGTAGATAAGGACAGCTATCATGTAGCTATTATTCATGGGCGGTGTACCAACCGCGTCTGCAACTGACAAGTCGGTGACATAAATACACAACGGTCACCCTGGCGTATCACGAGTGGAGCTCGATATCTCAACAATTCTTGTGCGTTCTTTGTATATTGATTGAGAATTTTGTGATTTGTCTTGTGGTTACCAAATCAATGTGATCTTTAACGCATTAAATAGAATAGTAAATACTAAATCAAATATAATGTGGAAATTTTTTTAATCAAGCCATCATAGTATTATTTACGACGTGTCTTTGCTTCTTGTTGACCGAAAACATTGAGATTTCTTCTCGTGACGGATTGCAAAATTGATTTAATGCAAGACTTGATATTAAGAAAATTACACGTGGCCACTTATGTGATACCTCAATGAGTAGTTTTTAAAATGCTTCAAGCTTGAATTCATTTTATGATACGAAGTGTTGAGGCCGAAATATTACATCCTCTCCTCCTTAGAGAAATCAAGATATCCTCATCTCAAAAAGAACTGGGGAAACTATTTTTTAGAGTTGTCTCTTCTATCTAGGTGGCATCCTCCTCATGATAGTCTTTCCATTGGATAAGGTACTCTCTAATGGTTCTGTTTCTTGGAGGTTTCTCTTTTACATATAGGATCTTATCAAGCTGGGGTTCAAGGGCTCCTTGACTAGGCATTACAATTTGCTGCTCATCAAGAATATGATCTTGATTTTCCACATAAGATTTCAAAAGACTAACATGAAATATATTGTGGACTTTCACATGATCAGGAAGTTGTAGTTTGTAGGCATTAGCTCCTAGGAATTTGAGAACCTTGTATGGCCCACAATACCTTGAACTCAACTTTTTCAACTTTTCCAATGACATAGAACTCTTCTTTGAGCGTACACGGATAAAAACTATGTCTCCCTCTTGGAAGATACGCTCTTGACGTCCTAGATCAGCATAAGCTTTCTGGCAGTCTTTGGTAGCTTGGATGTCTTGTGTTTGATAGTTTTGACTTGATCATCCATGTTTTCTAGCATTTTCTTAGAAGCCTTAACCTTTAGGGTTGGATCATAGAAATTTAGTGGCGCCAAACAATCTTGCCCATACAATGCTTGAAATGGAGTCATTTGTATACTTTGGTGATATAACGTATTGTAGTGAAAATACTACTAAAGGAAAATATTGTATCCACCTTGTCGATTCTCTCGAACAATAAGCTCTCCGTATATCTTCAATGGCCTAATTAACCCCCTCTGTTTGACCATCAGTTTGGGGATGATAAGCTATGCTAAGGCAAATTTGGGTTCCGATTGCTTCAAATAGGCTTCTCCACAAATGTGATATAAACAGAGAGTCATGATCACTAACGATTCATTTAGGCAATCCATGAATCCCAAAGATTTCTTTCACAAATAGTCATGCAATATCTAAAGCTTTGTAGTTGGTCTCGACTGGGATAAGATGAGTGACCTTTGTCAACATATCCACAATCACCATGATTAAATTATACCCTCTTGGAACAAAAGGTAACCCAACTACAAAATCCATAATGATAAACTCCCATTTCATCTATGGAATGTCAAGTGACTAGAGCTTGGCCTGGCATTTTGACACGCTCAGCTTTCATCTGCTGGCAACTTAGGCATTCAGTAACATATCTGAATACATCATGCTTCAATCATTTCCAGTAGTAACTTTTCCTAACTGCATTAAGAGTTTTGCATAGCCAGGATGTCCTGAGAATAGGGAGTCATGGGCTTCCCATAATGTCTTCTTTTTCAACATTTGACTGAGGGGAATGCAGAGCCTTGTCCTGAGATAGACAAGTCCATCATCCATATTGAAATTTTGATATTTGACTCTAAGCTTAGAATCAGTGTCCTTAACTAGGATTTCTCTAAGCATTAGCTGATACTTAGTATCCTTGTCTACCTCTTCTTTGGCTAGCTCAATGATTGGATTGCTAGGCATCAATATCATGGTAGCTAAAGTCTCTCCTTTAGATGGCTCTTCCATGACCCGGGGGTCCACTAGGGTTTACCGTATGGTACCACGTGAGTGTAAGGGAGGGGGGTTATTTAAGGGAAGGAAGGTGCATTTTATAAGGTAAGGTCCCATAAATAGGGGCTAGATAAGGGGTATTTTCATATATTTCTTGCACGCAGGTGATGTCTCCTTATTACTACTAGTGAATCCCCCGTGTTCCATGATAAGTGCATTTAGAAAAGCTTTACGACTTAATGCATCAACAATCACATTCTCTTTTTCAGGTCTGAACTTGATTTCAAAATCAAATTCTTACAAGACTTCAATCCACCGATGATGCCTCATGTTGAGGTCTGGTTGAGACTTTTGTGGTCAATGACCAAAGTAAACTTGCTTCCAAATAGATAATGTCGCCACAATTTGAGAGCATGGATCAAAGCTAACATGAGCTCGAAATCATGGATGGCCTAATTCCTCTCATGGATTTTCAATTTCCTTGAGGAATAGGGTATTGAATGACCTTGTTGCATAAGCACATAACCTAGTGCAAGAGAACTTTGTATCTGTTATGACCTCAAACTCTTGACTTAGGTCAAGTAGCTTTAAAATGGGTGTTGTTACCAAATTTTTCTTGAGATGCTCAAAACTGGCTTGTAAATGGGCGTCCATACAATGGTAGTTTACTTTTTCAGCAAATCATTGAGAGATGCAGCTATTAGGGCCTAATTTTTTATGAAAACTCTATACCATCCGGTCAACCCTAAGAAACTTCTTACTTCCTTAACTATCATTGGAGGTTGCCACTCTTGAATATCTCTAACATTGGCTAGATCTATAGAGATTCCTTTAGTAGATACTATGAATCTGAGATATTCCATCTGTCTTTTGAAAAATGCATACTTCTTTTTCTTTGCACAGACCTTGTGCATCCTCATTGTGTCCAACACAATGCGCAATTACAGCTCATGGTCTTCCTCTCTCTTGGAGTATGTTAGGATGTCATCAAAGAAGACTAGGACAAACTCATCAAGATAAGTCCTACATTAGTCTATTAAATGTAGCAAAGGCATTAGTTAGACCAAAAGACATTACAAGAAATTCAAAATGATCATACCTAGTATTGAAGGTAGTTTTGGGGATATCTTCTTCCTTGATTCTTATTTGGTAATAACGAGATCACAAATCAATCTTGAAAAATATTCTTTCCCCTTGCAATCTATCAAGTAGCTCGTCTATTCTTGGGATCGAATACTTATTCTTGATTGTTACTTGGTTTAGACCTTGGTAATTAATGCAAAGGCGGAGAGTTCTGACCTTTTTCTTTTGAAACAATACTGGGGCTCCTAGGGCCCCAAGAGGAACACCAAGGAAAAGGGAATTCTCTTGCAAGAAAATCTATCTTGTAACATCAACAATCTTGTTTATCATATTTCATATGATCACAATGAAGAAAAGAACACCAGGCACAACAAATCTTCATACAGCATCATGTAGATCTCCCACGGTTTTGATAGAATCAATCATATTCTTCAATATCTTCATAAAATCCATCAATAGAACAAAGAAAGCAAAGGAATACACCATCTTTGAATGGAAATACATCACATAGTATTCATCTTCAATATCTTCATAGTCTTCTCTCTCAATCTCTCATATACAATCACTCTGTTTGAGTAGAATTGGCTATCTCTGACTCTCTCTCTCTCACTTCATCAATAATACATCATATCCTCACTACAATCTCTCAAAAATCACTCTCAATAATCCCTCTTAGGTCTTGGATACCCCTCCCAAGAGGTATGTCTGATATGAAGAGTCACCAGATCCACTACAGTGTCCTTTCATAGCTCACTACTGTCACTTCACTCTAGTCTTCACTTGAGTCTTCAGCAGCTACTTCTTCCACTTCTTTCAGCTCTTTTACACTTGTATTCACCTCTTTCCAAGGCTAGAAAACTTTCCCAAGCTACACTCTCATCCATCAGAACACATACAGAACAGTACCAGAACAGCTACAGTACAGAACATAACAGAATAGAACAGAAGCTCTACAGAAGGTTACAGAAGACCATCAAAACCACATAACTCACTTTCAAACCATTCCAAACTCTCACAAACCATTCAATAAGCTTTCACAAGATCTCAATCTTCATCAATCAATACTCCATCCCCCCTTACAGAAGACAATCAGAACAAAACAGAGCAAAACAGAGCAAAACAGAAGGTATACAGAACCAATCAGAACCTATCAGAACATCACAGAACCACCAACAAACATCATGAATTTTCAAAACACAATCAATATCATCCAAAACACTCTCAAGCCACTTCCAAACCAATCAATTATCTCATAAAATCAACCATTCAGCTCTCAAAAACAACAAAAATCAGCCAAAAAACAAGTCATTTCAACACTCAACATATCCCCACACTTAATAAGGAAGCGTCCTCGCGAACCAGGAAAAAGGGAATACAAGTTCAGGGAAAAGCTCAATTTTGATCTTCAATATCTTCTCAAAAAGAATCTATCCACCACGACCCCAACTTATAACCTGTTTCTGATATAAAAATACAAAGAAAGGAAAACCCTTTATACATTAACACCTCTTATCAAACTAAAAATCACAACAAATTTGTAAAGGATATAAGAGTTTGCTTCTTCTTCATCAGCATCAACTTCAATTCTGCATCCACGACCCCATCACCACAAATCTCCAAAATGTAGCTCGTACACGAAATCCAATCCAATAGAAAACCACCACGTTCGTTTTACATAAATGAACTCACAACACAAACACTAATACACAACACAACCATCTAAATGACTCCTCCAAAAAGAGAGATTTTCATTAAAAAGCATCCACCATACATTGGAAAGGTATCAATGAAGATGGTCCCTCTTGAAAGATTGATGTTGTCGGAAACGATCCATAGACAAGGATTCATCTACAAAGTTTTTGGGAGGATTTTGAAAAAACTGGAGACAGCACATCCTTTCCAACAGGACCAAGTATCTGCTAGGCAAACAAAGGGCATGAAAATACAATATATCCAGCTGTTGGGAATCAATGCTCACTTTGACATTCATGCACAACTTTGGAATAGGCTTGGAATCATTATGAGAGTGCCTATGCATATACGCCAGGTACCAAGCAAAGTGAGCAATTAATCTCACTGAGGGATCTGCAGACTGTGAATACTGCTGAGCAAAATGAACATAGTTCTGATAAGCTTGACTGGAAGCTGTCCATTCTCCTGGAATTACTGGCCAATTAATCTGAGGTCATGTAAGGCAATCATCCGAACTCCATCCCCTTCTTCTAGAAATCTGATTATCAAACCCGTCACAGTCACTAACCAACTGAGGTGGTTGAGATATAGAAGTGTTAGGAGAGGGTAGTGGAATAAGGAAGAGTGGATGAAGTGAGGGATAGGAAAAATCATAAAAGGAAGAAAAGCGGTAGAAATTTGGAGGGAATCACTAAGGAAGGGTTTTAACTGATAAATAGGAAATGTGGAGGGTACATTAATGGAGGGAGAAGGACAGGGCGGAGAAGGGGAAAATACCCTATCCTCAATAAAGGAACAGTATGTAAAAATGGAAATTTGAGGGAAAGATGAAGGTTGGAAAAGAAGGGGTAAAATAGTTGTGTAATTAGATTGACAAAGGGAAAGATATATAGCATAGCGGTGAGTCATTTGTTGGTAATAGAGGAGGGTAGGAACAGAAGGTCCTAAGAGAGATCGTCTATGATAGGCATCAAAGAAGGTAGCATCAAATGGATTATGTTTTGAAATATAGGCTAAGAGATCCAGCCTCAATTGATTAGTACTCTAGGCAAAGGTAGGAGCTGTGTTTTGTCTTTGATTTAGGACCACAGAATCAATCATGGGATGCCACGAATTATCATGACAATCAGCCACTTTGGAGGAATAACTCTGGAACATGTCAGCTATGCGCAACTCCAAATGGTTGACATACAAAAAAGCTTGTAAGACCACATCCCCCACATACCATGCCATATCCACCTCATCTGGAATTAACAAGTCTCCTCGTAGATACATGTATGACATCAACATGGTATCTGGCGTGACAGAATCTTCAAAGACCATCCTGACTACCTCTGTCAACAACTCAGCAGACCAAGCCCCACTCCATCCATCCTCTAGAAGAGGTAAATCCATCGTAGAAAGCTTCATGTAGAAGAGCAACTTCTGTAAGTGGTAGTGGACAAAGAAAGAATGGTCTGGGGAGACATATTCCTGAAACTGCTCAAATGTAGACCATAACAAGTCCATTCTGGACTGCAATCGTTCCACTTTATCTTGGAATAGAGGGCACAAAGTAGCCTGTCTCTGAAGAGCAGCCAAGTCCTACTGTGAAAGAGAAGGAATCAATGGAACATTAGGGCTTGGAGGAACAGAGCGGGACTTTGCAAGTTGATCTTGCAACTGCTTGATTTGGAAGGCTTGGTTTGCCACTGTGTCATTAGCCATCTGTAAAGTTGAAAGTTTGTCATCTAAGATATCTTGGAACTCCTGCGCTTCTCTAGACATCCTCTCCTTCTCCTCTGAAAGGCTAGCAACCTGTGATTGAGCCTCTAGTAACTGGATCTTCAAAGAAGAAATCTCATCGCTTTGGGTGGCAACCAGTTGGGTTTGCTGTTCCATTTGCTTAAATAAATCTGCTAGGGTATCCTTAGCAGAAGCTAACTCAGATGTTGCCTTATGCAACTGGTCCTTAGACTGCATGAACTCTTCATAAAAAGACGCATACAGCTGTTGAACACAGGCTGTCACTGACAACTCAATGGAGCTCTGAATATCTTTACAAAGAAAAGGAATTGCATCTCCTGAGACGAGACTATTCAGGGAGGAAACTGAGATGTCCAAGGATCCTTCGCGATGTGCTCTGAACAGGTTATTACAAGTGAGATACCCAGGGAGGTCACTCCCAGAGGTAGCAGGAATGGGCACTGAAGGAAGTACTGAAGGAGCTTTATCCGCTACCCGCTTCAAGCGTTTGCGCTGGATGACCAGGGGAGGCGGAGAATCATCATCCTCTATGTAAATGGGTTCGGAGTCATTTGAAGGTGGAGGAGGAGGTACTAGATCTGATGGAGGAGGTGGAGGCACAGTCTTCTATAAACCTGAATAGGTCAAGAAGGCAGACAAATATGATCCATATGTGACATTGGTAACATTACCCCTGGTGACTTTAACGAAATGCTGATCCATTTTAGTGAGGAGGTAAGTGCTCCAATCAATAGCAACTCCTTTCAACACCATCCTGGAAGCTGTGAAAAGCTCTTTAGACAAGTACTGGGATGGCGTTTTGGCAGGCATAAACCTGTCCTGGAGAAACTGACAGATTGTCTTCCATACAGGATCAATGATCATAGAAAAGGAAACTCCTGAAGAGTTGATCACCTTCTTAACATCCAACATTTCCCTTGTCTGCTTTTGCAACAGCTTCAGAATCTCTTCATTAGAGAAAAGCTGACGAGTGGTAACAAAAGGTTCACCTTTGGAGGGAAGAGACAGAGCCTTCCCTAAGCCTCGCGGTGTCAAAGTCATAGAAATGCCCTGGACGAGTCCTGTCTTCTTATTGTAAGAGGCCAGAAACTCATCACATAATGACGGATCCGCTGGAAGCAATGGAAAAGAAGTAGCCACAAAAGCAGCAAGTCCCGCCTTCGTGAGAGACTCAAAAGTAAGTAGGGAAGAGTAATCCCTACTAACTAATGGGACGTACTGGATAGGGGGAGGAGCATGAGAAGGCGCCATTTAGATGGTTACACACACACCACAAACACAGACAATCAAGGAGAATACCTGCAAAGCAACAGACAAAAATCCAAGGATAAGAGAACGACCAAACAATAAAACCTGACTCGACCAACTACCCCCAAGCAAACCACAACCTAGAAAAAATTCGACATGACCTTAAGACATATGCGACCGAAAGCTTCATGCGATGCATCAGACAAACATCGTGAACCCTGTATCAGGCAAGAAAAGAAAAGACTGCATACCGTACCCTTAACCGTAACAAAGACAGTAAACCAAAACAATACCATATCCGACACATATCAAGACTACATCAGTGATAGAACTCTAAGGACTGCGCATACCCATCCCACGAAACGATTCATTAAAAAGGGGAATTAAGTGTAGTGAGGGGGAATTAATTTAATGAAAGGTTGATTTTAATAAATTATTAAGAATGGGTGAATTTTTATTAGGTGATAAACCTTACCAAGAAAACGGCAGTTCCTTCTTATAAATTAAATTACCAATTATTAGGTGAAAACGGTGCATTAATTCGAATCCCGGACTTCGATACCCAGACTGGGTCTCTAAATGCAAGTTCATTGATTACAAATTAAGGTGATGTGGAGCACTTTTTTGCCAGTGCGTGCTCTTGTGACGGCTGGTTCATTTTAATTAAAAATTAAAGTGCCTCTGTAGCGCACGTAGCGCGTGCTAAGTGAACGGCGGGTTGATTTTAATTAAAAAGTATGTGCGTGTATAGCTCGAATACGCGTGGAAACTGTGGGTGAAGAAAGAGTTCATTTTAACAATTAATTTGTGATTAAGGGGGAAATGAAAATAAATAAAGCACATAAAATAAATACCTGGAAGGGGTGTGTATGTAATGCAGAAATGAACAACAAAGACCTGGAAGTGAATCCAGTAAAGGAAAAGTAAAGACCACTGACGAAACAACAAAGACAACACCTTAGTGGATGGGTTGATTTGTTTTTTGGTTGGTTTGTTAATTTTTGTAATTTGGGATTATTTATGGTGGTTGTTTTGTTTGTGTGGTTGTTATGTGTTGTGGATGTGTTTTGTTGTTTTTTGTTTGTGTAGTTTGGTTTTTTATTTTATTTTTAAATAAGAATAAAAATAATAATAGGGAAATCAAGATATATAACACATGAATATGGAGGAAATATCCACAATGGAGTGGATGCAAATAAAATAGAGAGTGTGAAGGGAAATTTTCGTTTGTTGGTTGGTTTGTTTGTTTTTTTTAAAACAATAGGGGTACCATGTATGATAATATTTTAAAGTGAAAAATAAATGAAAAATGGTCAAGGGGGGGTGAGGGAAATTTTGGATAATTTTTTAAGAATTGTTTTACTATTTTTAAATGAATTTTCTACATTTGTTGGTAATTTGGGGGATAAATTAGGAAATATTTAATTTTCAGAAATTTTAGGGTTGGAAATTTCCAGCGGACAAATTCCCAAAAATTGGCAAAAAGCGAAGGGAATTTTGAGAAAATTTTCTGAATTTTTATGAGGTGGAAATTAATTTATAACTTAATTAAATCGTGTAAATCATGTTAATCTGATAAGTAAGTTAAAAGTAAGTATGTTAAGTCTGGTTAGTCTGTGTAAGTCATGGTAGTCTGACTAAGTCAAGTCAGGTTAGTCAGATGGAATTAGGTTAGTCTGGGTAAAGTTAGATAAGTCAGATAAGGCAAGTTAGTAGAAACTAACCTAAAGGGGGTTAGTTAACCTAAGTTGGGTTAGGGTTAGGGTTAGGGTTAGGGTTAGGGTTAACTAGGGGTAGTTAGAACTAACCTAACTATGGTTAATGAAACTAACCTAACTATGGTTAATGAAACTAACCTAACTATGGTTAATAAAACTAATGTTAGGTTAGTTAACAATGGTTAGGTTTTGAGGCCTTTGTCTTTTGTTCGTCTAGAAGGAATCCACTTATGATTACCATTGCTTGGCAAATATGTCTAGACTGTTATGTCTATGACAAGGTACTAAAGTTAATCCTAGCCGACAGGATTATAATCGAAGGACGTCACAAGTATTGAGATTACCGTATCCATGGTTTTCCAGATCTGTCATTTTCATTGTATAGGTTTCTGGACATAGATAGCAATTGGCTTACTTTTTTCTACATGAATGTAATTGATATCCATCCTTGAAAAAGAAAGATATAATGATATCATGTTTTGGAAATTATACATAGCATCTAGCCTATCCTATCGATGCTGATGTATCTCTACTTGTAAACATCTTCCATTTGTAAATATCCCTTACTTATAAAAATTGTAGCATATGGCTAATGATAATAAAAGGTAACATTGTAAAAATATTGTGCTCTTTGGCCCATCATTATTTTACAAATCTACTAGGTATGTTAATCTAAAAACAAAGTAAAAAATTTTAAGTACTAAAATAATTCGTGAAACTTATGATAACCTAGGGTAATACAACTATTGTTAGTCCAACTAAAATTCAGGAGAAGAAGTATCTCCTTAACTGTAACATGCCCTATTGGCTATCCAAGCACGTTTTTAGAGGTCCATCGAGAGATGAATCTAAGCGATGCCAACCGACACTCCCATTGAATGCTATGGGATTTGTCGCTTAGGGTTTCCCGAGTCCACCGCGCAATGGAACTTTTGCGGTCAAGTCGAACCCACTAGGATCGACCTAAAATCTGGGTTCCTAGTGGTCAAGATCTCCTGACAGCATTCTAGCCTAGAGGTCCTGGACACCCAACTTTACGCAGAGATACCCAAGCTGAAGTAGATCCATGCCGCACTTGTTTCAAAGAGCATGGGGAACGAGAGGGATGCACTACTCAACCTCTCTGTCCATAGGGCATAGTTCCATTTCGATCCCTTAAAATGACACGAATCGAGTTTTAACCTAGCAATGCCTAAGGTTAAATGATGGTAAAACCTTGTGAGAAGCCTCCCAGTTCTCTAGGAAAAACCTACCATAGGATGGACCCATTGGGAATTTTGTCTATCTGCTTCCCTTGATAACTTTAGTTTTGTAATTAGGTCCTATCACATTTATGTGTGACATTCAAATTCAGCTTCCTTAATTAGGCCTTTTAGGAAATAGGGTTCATTCGCATAATTTATGGCACAAACATGAATACAGAGCAAGCAATCCTTTGACAAACAAGTTCAAAAAAATCCTTAACTTATCTTCACGTTAATCTTTGTCTCCTACCCATACAGGAGAAACTATATATTTCCTTCTGTCCAATAGAAGTACCCAATCCAATTCACATGGCACCATAATTTCCATCCAATATCTAGAATAGGATCTTCCAATGTGCTAGATGTTGCACTCATGGTGCTCATGACAATCTACAAGTCCGTTCAAGACTAGGCAAGGGGTGTCTAGAGCTCCACTGATCCCAAGTGACCTAGGAGTGAGACACAACTTTTGAGGTTGGCCTTTTCACCACTCCACCTTCTGCTTGTGAATCGAGCAATGCCCTCTTTGGTTGAAACATGGTGTGACCTTGGAGATGGTCCACTTGTGCAAAATATCCTTCCTTAATTAATCCAATTAAGAATCAAGCACAATCAAGGCAATCAGCCTAACCTCATCTTCCAAGAAAAACATTCATTTATTTCCCTATGGCAACTTGTCATCATTGACCCCTGCCATGCATTTACCATCAAACACAAGCACTTGGAATAATCATCCAAATCACATCCCACAATCAATTCAATGGAAAATAATTTAGGATGTTATTCAATAAATCACAAAAACAATGGTATCCTTTTCCAAACATTGCAGGAATAGACCCGATAACCTTTCCGTCGCATATTTTCTCTCCCTTGGGACCAGGAGCGGTTCTATGTAAAATTTACTTAACATACCCTTCTTTCGACTAAGGCCTATGTTAAGGTTTCAAACATTGTACAAGACATAAGTTCAATTAATCACTTACATTGATTGATAACCCAACCTTGTTTCTAATAAGTACAAAAGCATCAGTCTTTCCTTTGACTGAGGGTTTCCCTAATCCTCGAGCTCTTCGCTTCCCCTATAATTTTTGTTGCATCTAGCCCAACCTCGAATAGGATTGATAAAGAGAGTCGCTATTGGGCATCTTAATTCTAATCCTTATGATCATTGTTTGTGTTAAGTATGCATTAGAGTTTCGAGATTGAATTACCTCTAGGATAGATTACTTACCATGTGATATGTCAAGCGTGCAAGCTCAATGCACTTTCAGTGTGGTAAAATACATAACTATTATTTTCCAGAAAAAGAGAGCGGACAACACCTTGGAACCTTGTATGTCGTTCATGCTATGTATGAATTTGTCACATAGCATCTAGATGCACTTTGCAAACTCCACCTTTTGAATACCTAAAATGAAATTTAGCCTTTTTGAAGACCTATTCTTGTGTAGCATAGTGTGGGGCCTAATGTGCTTCATGCAAGAATCAAGCAAGCATTCATCAATTTGGAAATACGTTACTTATGATCGGTACCGCGGTTGGATGGGTAGTGATGTGCCTGCCCGAGGCTTTGTTGCTCGTTGTGGGGTTTCCATCCACGTGCACCATTTTCTACTTGGGGGCCATCCTCAATCTTTGCGAGTTGCACAAGACTTTTGCACCTTATGCTCAATTAGTGAGGTCGATTGGGGAGAGAATTAAGTTTGCGAGTGGTGGATAATCTTGTGAGACAAGTATAGGTTCATGGCAACGGGGGAAAAAAAATGCGTGTGGCCACCCTCTTCGAAGGGGAAGGGAAAGAGTCTCTCTCCCTCCCTCCCCCCTCTCTCTCTCTCTCTCTCTCTCTTTCCCTCTTCTTCTTCTTTCTCTCTTTCTCTCTCCCTCTTCTTCTTCTTCTTATTCTTCTCTCTCTTCTCGCCTCTCTTCCTTCTCTCCCTCCCTCCCTCCCTCCCTCCCTCCCTCTCTCTCTCTCTCTCTCTCTCTCTCTCTCTCTCTCTCTCTCTCTCTCTCTCTCTCTCTCTCTCTCTCTCTCTCTCTCTCTCTCTCTCTCTCTCTCCTACAAGCTAGGAGAAAGGGTGGCAAGAGGTGGTATATCCCTACAATTTGGGGGAAGGAACGGGGGTTTATATAAGGGTTTGGGAGGTTTATTGGGGGGGAGAGTTATAATTGGGGGGACATGGAGTGAAGGTGGAGAGGTGGTGTCGTTTGCATGATGGTGGGCTCTTTGGCCCCTCCAAGTGGCTGCGGTGGGGTTAATACTCCCAAGGGGAGGTGCTGGGCCACATGGCCTCCCCCTCCATCAACGATGTCATTCATCTTCCTCTCCCACTTCCACTTCATTTGTGTCCTCATCGGCTTCTTCTCCCATCGTCGTTACTCGCCGCCTTCCTTCTCCTTCCCTTCTTTCCCTCCTTGCCACCTGTTGGCGCGATGACAGGGGGAATTAATAAAATTTGAATTAATCATATTAATAAGGGGGTGGTGGTTCCTACATGGGCAGTCGAGGGGGAAATATTACATCCTCTCCCCCTTAGAGAACTCAAGATGTCCTCATCTCGCAAGAACAAGGGAAGACAAGCACTAATGGGGATCAAGGCTTGTGGGTTAGGACCCACCATACATTTGTACCTCACTCATAAACATATGATATTTTTCAACAAAAAATTATTGTAATTGATATATCCGAACCTAGATTACAAGATTTTATTGTAGTTATAGCTCATGGATATCTTCTAGGTTAATCCTAAGTATCATATAATTTCCTAGTAAGTTTTGGATCACTATCAACCTAGATGAGAAGCTTGTACAACTTCATTTCCTGTAAGTTCAAGTTCTCTTTGAGTCTTGTTAAGACAGTTTACATGGATATGTCTAATGTTGTGGCACCAAGAGTATCAGTGTTTAGGGTGCTTTGGACATTCCCTTTTGAAATGGCCTTACTCCCTGCAATAGAAATAGCGCGAAGCTTCATCACTTGGAGTCACAAGATTCCTGGTCATCCTTGGCAGGATTTTCTTCTTTAGACCAAATTGCCCTAGGATCCTTTCAGCAGACTAAAGTGGTCCTTTCTTCGCGGAAACTTTTTTTCTGTTTTGTCTTCTTTTTAGATTTGGACTAAGGTCCATGGTCAATTAGCTTTGCTTCTAATATTAAAGAATACTCCCAAACTTTGACATTCTGGCAAGACCCAATCTATATTATTTGAGAAGAACACTTTAAGGAAAATTCATTGCAAGTTATAAGTGTCATTCCTTCCTAGAGTATCTCTAATCATTTACAAGTTCTAAGCCCCAAGTAGATGCAACTCATATTACTTGTAGTTACAAGAGTAAGGTATATTCCCAATATAATTTGTATTACATGTGGATAATACTTCTAGGATTTCTAGTCATCCTGATAAGGTTAGTAGGTTCTAGGTCTTTGTCTTCATCCGATTCCTCTATATATCCATAGATTGCACGTGTGTAGCTTCGTTTTCTTAGAGGCTCAATATCTTCTAGACTTTAGGGTAGTTTGCTTGGGCACGTCCTAGCTCATTGTAATGGAAGCATTGACGATAGGGACATCTCCTACAGATGTGCCCTATCTATTTGCATGTGTGGCATCTCTTGTCCTAATCTCTGGAAACATCTTTGTCCGATCCAAATTCTTGGATGATTGGCTTTGCTTGAAGTAACACATCTTGCAATTTCGTTGGACGCATTGCTTCAAGATGGTAATTCAGAGCAATGTTCATGCCATGGAAAAATTGGATACTTGCTGCACAATATCCATAGGTGGCACATCTTTCAGTAGGGTTACACACTTTGAGTAGTAGGCTTCCAAGCTTAATTCTAGCTGCTTGAGCTTGAAGAATTCATTCATCCTCAAAGTTTGGTAGGTTGGTGGAAGGTATCATTCGCATATAGCATCTTTCAACTGAGTCCAAGTGGCTTCAAAAACACCTCGGTCTTTGCACCATTACTTCCACCATATCTGAGCATGGTCAAACTAACTTAAGTTTGGCTATCATTGCTTGATTGGTAGTAGAAATTTTGGAACCAGAGAAATAATCATCCATCGACTCAATCCATATCTCCGCATCTAATGCAACGTCTATCCCTTCTCCACCAAACTCGGGTGTCTTGATTTGCTTGAAAAGAAAACTCTTCTCTTGCATTTGAACATTTGTGGTTGCAAAAGGTGCCTTACAATCAAGCCATACCACTTGGGTTATTCTATTTAGGATATGCCTACAAACCATACGTTAATTAATCACGCATCATTAGAAAGTTTTGCTCTGATACCAACTATAACGTGCCTGCTTATCGGCTATCCAAGCACGTTTTTAGTGGTCCATCAAGAGATGAATCTAAACGATGCCATTCGGCACTCCCATGGAATGCTAGAGGGTTTGTTGCCTAGGGTTTCTCGAGTCCTCCTCACAATGGAACGTTCGAGGCCGAACCCACTAGAATCAACCTAAAATCTGGGTACCTAATGGTCAAGATCTCATGACAACATTCGAGTGTCCGGTCATGGAAACCCTACTTTACCTAGAGATACCCAAGCTGAAGTAGATCCATGCCGCACTTGGTGCAAAGAGAATAGGGAACGAGAGGGATGTGCTACTCAACCTCTCTATCCGTAGGGCATAGTTCCATTTAGGTCTCCTAAAATGACACGAATCGGGTTTTAACCTAGCAATGCCTAAGGTCAAATGATGGTAAAACCTTGTGAGAAGCCTTCTAGTTCTCTAGGACAAACTTGCCATAGGACGGACCCGTCGGGAGTTCTGTTTACCTGCTTCCCTTGATAACTTTAGTTTTGTAATTAGGTCCTATCACATTTATGTGTGACATTCAAATTCAACTTCCTTGATTAGGCCTTTTAGGAAATAGGGTTCATTCGCATAATTTATGGCATAAACATGAATACAGAGCAAGCAATCCTTTGACAAACAAGTTCAAAAAAAATATTTAGCTTATCTTCATGTTAATCTTTGTCTCCTGCCCATATAGGAGAAATTGTATATTCCCTTATGTCCAATATAAGTACCCAGTCCAATTCACATGCCACCACAATTTCCATCCAATATTTAGAATAGGATCTTCCAACATGCTAGACATTGGGCTCACGGTAGTCTACAACTCTGTTCTGGATTAGGCAAGGGATGTCCAGAGCTCCACTGACCCCAAGCAACCTAGGAGTGAGACACAACTTCTGTGGTTGGGCTTTTCACCACTCGACCTTCTGCCTGTGAATCAAGTAGTGCCCTCTTAGGTTGAAACACGGCGTGACCTTGGAGATGGTCCAACTATGCAAAATATCCTTCCTTCATCAATCCAATTAAGAATCAAGTACAATCAAGGAAATTAACCTAATGTCATCTTCCATGAAAAACATTAATTTATTTTCCCATAGCAACTTGCCATGCATTTACCATCAAACACAAGCACTTCAAATAATCATCCAAATCACATCCCACAATTAGTTTAATACAAAAGCATTTAGAACATTATTCGATCAATCAGAAAAACAATGGTATCCTTTTCCAAACATTGCAGGAATAGACCCGATAACCTTTCCGTTGCATATTTTCTCTCCCCCTTGGCACCACGAGCACTTTAATGTAAAATTTACTTAACACACCCTTCTTTTCACTAAGGCCTATGTTAAGGTTTCAAACATTGTACAAGACATAAGTTCTATTAATTACTTACATTGATTGATAACCTAGCCTTCTTCCCAACAAGTACAAAAGCATCGGTCTTTCCTTCAACTTAGGGTATCCCTAATCCTTGAGCTCTTTTCTTCCCCTAGAGTTGTTGTTGCATCTAGCCCAACCCCAAAAACGATTGATAAACACACTCGCTATTGGATGGGTCTCAAGGCGTCTTAATTCTAATCCTTATGATCATTGTTTGTGTTAACTACGCATAAGAGTTTCGAGATTGAATTACCTCCAAGATAGATTACTTACCATGTGATCTGTCAAGCGTGCAAGCTCAATGTACTTTCAATGTGGTAAAGTACTTAACTATTATTTTCCAAAAAAAGAGAGCCGACAACACCTTGGAACCTTGTATGTCGTTCATGCTACGTATGGATTTGTTGCATAGCATCTAGATGCACTTTGCAAACTCCACCTTTTGAATATGTGAAATGAAATTTAGCCTTTTTGAAGACCTATTCTTGTATAACATAATATGGGGCCTAACATACTTCATGCTAGAATCAAGCAAGCATTCATCAATTTGGAAATACGTTACTTATACCCAGTGATGTGGTTGGATGGGCAATGATGTCCTTGCTCGAGGCTTCATTGCTTGTTGTGGGGTTGACAATCCGTGTGCGTCATTTTCTACTTGGGGGCCATCCTCGATCTTTGTGAGTCGCACAAGACTTTCACACCTTATGCTCTATTAGTGGGACTAATTGGGGAGAGAATTAAGTTTGTGAGTGGTGGATAATCTTGTGAGACAGGTATAGGTTCGCAGCAACAGGGGGGGAAAAGATGGATGTGGCCACCCTCTTCGAAGGGGAAGGGAAGAGTCTCTCTCCCTCCCTCTCCCCCCCTCTTCTTCTTCTTCTTCTCTCTCTTCTCACCTCTCTTCCTTCTCTCCCTCTCTCTCTCCTGCTCTCTTCTTCTTCTTCTTCTTCTTCTTCTTCTTCTTCTTCTTCTTCTTCTTCTCTTCCTTCTTTCTCTCTCTCTCTCTCTCTCTCTCTCTCTCTCTCTCTCTCTCTTCTTGTTCTTCTTGTTATTCTTCTTCTCCTATCTCTTCTCATGCCTCTTCCTTCCCTCCCTCCCCCCTTCTCTCTCTCTCCTATGGGCCACCAGCACAAGGGGGCAAGAGATGGTATATCTCTTCCTTTCGGGGGGGAGAGGTGTTTATATAAGGGTTTGGGAGGTTTATTATTTGGGGGGGGGGGGGGGGGGGGGGGAGAGTTATAATTGGGGGGACATGGAGTGAAGGTGGAGGGGTGGTGTCATTTGCATGCAACGGGGCTCTTTGGCCCCTCTAGGTGGTCATAGTGGGGTTGATACACCCAAGGGGGGGTGTTGATCCACGTGGCCTCCCTCTCCATCAGCAACGTTGTTATCATCTTCCTCTCCCACTTCCACTTCTCCTATGTCCTCATCGGCTTCTTCTCCCACCGTCGTCTTCTTCCTCTTTCCCTTCTCTCCCCCCTCGCCACTTGTCAGCAACGATAGGGGGGAGAATTAAAATTTTTTAAATTAATCATATTAATAAGGGGGGTGGTGGTTCCTATGCAGGTGGTCGAGGGGGAAATATTAAATGAAGCAGGTTAAGCCATGGGAATTCTATGGCAAGGGCAAAGACATTTTAACCAAGGTAGAGATTTGGATTGAGACCATGGAGGACTACTTTACTACATCGAGAACTACCCCTACTAATCAAGCTATGATTACCAATTTGAAATTGACTAGTGAGGTATGCCTGTGGTGGAAATGGTGGTGTAAAGAATAGGGACTCTTTGAGACAGTTATTACCTTTGAAAAGCCAAAAGAAGCTATGCATGGTCGATTTTTACCACTAGCCTATCGCACACTAAAAATGAATGAGCTCTTTAACTTAGGATAGTTAGGAATGATCGTGGAGACATCTTACTCAAATTTTCCAGTAGCTTATCACACACTAAAAATGAATGAGTTCTTTAACTTAAGATAGCTGGGAATGAGCCCTGGAGGCATATTACTCAATGTTGATCTTACTGCTTAAATATGCACATTCCATGACTATTGCTCATCAGTAGTAGCAGGTGTCTAAGTTTTTTCATGGATTGAATGCTCCTCTAAACACATGCCTTGAATCTATGTGGCCAACTAATTTGCAAGATGCCTTGATTCACGCAACACCTCTTGTTTAGGAGATTTAGTCAAGGCCAATGAATAATAAGCTCTAGAATCAAAACAAAGGGATTTCACAGGGCTATGCTAAAGACAATACAGAGGTCATAACCAAGATTCAATTACAAAATTAAAAGCATCTGATGTAAATCTTAAAGAGCTTGAAGAAGAGGGAAACCCAACTATGGAACCCAATATGGAGAGGGTATCAATTCACACCACCCTCCATAAGAAAGACCAAAATCACTAGTTTTCAGTGATTCAAACACCAGCATAATATGAGGGCGTCCTTTAAAATTTTGATTGACTATGGAAGTGTTGAGATATCGAGCTCCACTCGTGATACGCCAGGGTGACCGTTGTGTATTTATGTCACCGACTTGTCAGTTGCAAACGCGGTTGGTACACCGCCCATGAATAATAGCTACATGATAGCTATCCTTATCTACTCTAGTTCGTGGCTCAGTTAGTATGCCACCTTAGTTAGTTGAGTTTGGTTTGAGACCCATATATAGGGTTCTTCTATTTCTTTGTACTTGAGTTCTTTTGGCTTACACAACTAAGAAGAGGAAAACTGTTTTCAGCCTCCACCCTTGTGTGTCTTCCCCCATTGTGCAAGCAAGAAAGCTTCAAGCGAGACTCCTTCCTTCTCTTCCACAATCTTGACATGGTATCAGAGCCTTTTCGTGGTAAGGAGCTCAAGAAAGCAAGCCAAGCTCGCGGTGTTATGGTAAGAGGAGCAGTGTTGCTTTCATTTTCTTTTTTGGGAGCAGATCTCTACAGGTAGCACAGCCGGAAAGTGCAGGAGTGCATTGTCTCAGGTTGAGACGCCCTTCGCGGTGATTTGAGGCCATTTCGGGGCCTGTTTTGGAGGCGGAAGTTTTCTGCACGCACTCAGGAAAAGGCCCAGTTTTATGCTGTGCAACCACTGTTCTACAGTTTTGCAGATTTTCCCTTGTGAGGGTGAAGCTGTGGTTTTTGCAGTGACAGAATTTTTTGCAGTCTTCTATAATGGCATCTGATTCTCTTTCACAGATTGTCACTGAAAAGCTTGACAAGAACAACTTCCAAGCATGGAAGTTTAGAATGACGAATTTCCTTATGGGAAAAGGATATTGGGAATTTGTTGCAGGAAATGAAGAAGAACCAGTTCTTCCTGATGTTCCCAATCAACAGCAAATGCAAGCATTTAAAGCATGGCATGAGAGAGCTAGGAAAGTTATGTATTGGCTGTCTATCAGCATTTCAGACTCTATGATTGTGCATATTTAGGATGCAAGTACGCCAAAGGAGGCATGGGATACTTTGTCAAAAATGTATAGCACAAATACACAAGCCAGGAAAATGCAGCTCAAGCAAGAGTTGCACAATGTGCAAAGAGAAAATATGAGCATCAACGACTACCACATGAAGGTGAAGAAGATTGCAGATGCACTTGCTTCCATTGGGTCACCAGTGGAAGATGATGATTT
This sequence comes from Lygodium microphyllum, assembly GCF_053477565.2. NCBI lineage: Eukaryota > Viridiplantae > Streptophyta > Polypodiopsida > Schizaeales > Lygodiaceae > Lygodium > Lygodium microphyllum. The sequence goes on from NC_141160.1 coordinate 100,258,886, forward strand.
AGTTTCTGTGACCTTGAATGGTCTAGGAAAGGATTATGCACAGTTTCGGACATCCATTTCAGTTCGTGAAAGATTTCCTGATTTTGAGGAGCTGATTGCTCTTCTAATTTCTGAGGAGCAAAGAAATGGTGGTGCATCTTCTTCAGGAGGAACTTCAAAAGAAGCTGTCTTCTACTCAAATGCTGGAAGAGGTAGAGGCAGAGGTAGAGGAGGCCGATATGGAGGCCGTGGTAGAAATCAGAATATGCAGCAAACTCAAGAAAACCAGTCCTATGGAGGAGGACGTGGTAACTCTAGAGGCAGGGGGAGCCAAAGAGGTCGTGGTGGATGGCAAAGAGGCCAAAATGCAAACAGTAATGTTGAATGCTACTATTGTGGTAAAATGGGTCATATGGCTAAAGACTGCTATAAAAAGCAGAATGACATCATGAATGGGAAACTGCAACAAGGAAATTATGCATCCTCTAGTAGACAGGGTGATGACAGAAATGAGCATCTGTTTATGGTGCAGCACATGAACAATTCTGTGACAAGTGCAGAAGAAAGAAACGATGTATGGTATGTTGACTCAGGTGCATCAAACCATATGACAGGTCATGCAGAATGGATGGAGGATGCAAGGAAAATGGAAAAACCAGGATTTGTGGAGACTAGTGATGATACTGCACATCCCATTGTGCAGATTGGAAAATTTCCTTTGTCTATGCAGGATGGGAAAAAGAAATACCTGTCCGATGTATTTCATGTCCCGAATATCACCAAGAAACTGGTTTCTGTTGGTCAAATGGTTGAGCAGGGCTTGCAGGTCAGATTTAATCCTCATGGATGCTTTGTTGAGGATATGAAAAATAAAGGTCGCTTGATAGCAAAAGGAAAGAAGAAGGGCAAAATGTTTACATTGGATGTAGACATGTCTGAATTGAGTGCAACAATGTTTGCACATGGGACCGATGTAGTTGCAGATATTGATATCTGGCATAAACGCATTGGTCATGTTAATGTACAACGACTTAAATCAATGCAGGCCCAAAATATTGTTGCAGGTTTGCCTAAATTCAAGGTTGCAGAAATGCATAAGGTATGTGAAGCCTGTCAGTTTGGAAAACAGGCAAGGAAACCATTTCCTAGACATGTTCAAGAGAGTAAGAAGCCATTGGAATTAATCCACTCTGATGTGTGGACTACTAAAGCTACATCTCTTGGAGGCTGTAATTATTTTGTCAGTTTTATTGATGACTATAGCAGAAAAGTTTGGGTGTATTTTATGAAAAAGAAAAGTGAAGTTTTTGGGCATTTCAAAACTCTTAAAGCTATGGTTGAAAAAGAAACAGGCTTGCAGATAAAATGCCTAAGGTCAAATGGAGGGGGAGAGTACCTCTCAAATGAGTTTGCAAGGTTCCTGCAGGAGCATGGCATAAAGCAGCAATATTCATGCAGTCATACCCCACAACAAAATGGGATTGCAGAAAGGAAAAACAAGCATATTGGAGAGGTATCTCGTGCCATGCTCAATGAAAAAGACTTGCCAGATTTTTATTGGGCTGAAGCAGTTGCTACAGCAGTCTACATAATGAACAGGACTCCCACTGCAGCAATACATGGAATGACTCCAGAGGAGAGGTATACTGGTAGGAAACCAGATATTTCTCATTTGAAAATTTTTTGTTGCATTGCCTATGTACATGTGCCAGATGAGTTGAGATCCAAGTTGGATCCAAAAGCTGAGAAGTGCATCTTTATTGGTTACTCTCTGCAGCAAAAAGGGTATAGATGCTATAACCCTTCTACTCGTAAGTTTACAGTGAGCAGAGATATTGTTTTTGATGAGATGAGTAGCTGGTATAAACCAGTAAATGTGATTGATGATGTAGATGCACAAAATGGTAATGCTGCACAAAATTCATAGCAGCAATCACAAAATATTAGTGGATCTGGAGCGTCCTCTAGTAGTGGTTCACATTCTTCGCCATGGACAGGCAGATTGAGATCAGGAGAATCTTCTCAAAGTAATGCAGATAGTGGTATGCAGGTATCACGAAAAGGAAAAGAGAAGGTTGATCAGCCCATGTTTGATGTGAATGCAGGTCACTCTTATGTGGATGGTGAATCCAGTGGCTCAGAACAGAGCATTGATGATGAGTTGGGTATTCCTTCTATTGTTACACCTGGAGTAAGGAAGACCAGGGATGTTTTGAGAGCACCTGGGAGTGAACCTACTTTGCACAGGTCTACGAGAGCTAGGTATCCTGTGGATAGGCTGAAATATGATGGATTTACAGCCATTCACTATGCATATATGGTTAAAGTGATACAGGAACTAGAACCCACTTCTTTTGAGGAAGCCATGGGAAAAGAAAAATGGGAGAAAGCCATGGATGAAGAAATGGATTCCTTGGAAGCAAATGCTACATGGGAATTGGTACCTTTGCCTAAAGGTAAAAATGCAATTGGCTGTAAGTGGGTTTATAAGGTGAAGCACAATGCAGATGGTTCTGTGAACAGATACAAGGCAAGATTAGTGGTCAAGGGGTATGCACAAACATATGGCATTGACTATGAAGAAACATTCAGTCCGGTTGCAAGGATGGCAACCGTAAGAGCAGTCATTGCTATGGCTGCATCAAAGGGATGGTCTTTACATCAGATGGATGTAAAGAATGCCTTCTTGCATGGTGATTTGCAAGAAGAGGTCTATATGGAGCAGCCACCAGGTTATGTGCATGCTGTTCATCCTGAGTTTGTTTGCAGGTTGAAGAAAGCCTTGTATGGCTTGAAGCAAGCACCTAGAGCATGGTCTGACAAGATAGGACAGTATCTTGTCACTATTGGCTTTCAGATTTCCAAGGCAGATTTCTCACTTTATGTGAGAAAAACAGAGAAAGGTATTATGCTACTTATCATTTATGTTGATGACTTGATTATGACAGGTGACAGTGATGAAGATATCCTTCATGTGAAAATGCTATTGAAGCAGGAGTTTTGAGATGAAGGATTTGGGAGAGCTGCGTTATTTCTTGGGCATTGAGGTGATTAGATCACCAAGTGGGATACAGCTCTTGCAGAGGCAGTATGGATTGGACATGCTGTCCAAATATGGGATGACAAGCTGTAATCCTATTTCAGTTCCTTTGGAGCAAAATGTGAAGCTGAGCACAGATGCAGATGAGCTTCTAGAAGACCCTACTATGTACAGACGCATAGTAGGAAGTTTGATTTATATGACTATTACCAGGCCAGATTTGAGCTATGCTGTTGGATTGGTAAGTCAGTTTATGCAGGCTCCAAGGAAACCACATTTGGATGCGGCTAGACGCATACTCAGGTATGTGAAGTCCACATTGCAGTATGGACTATTTTATGAGACTGGGATTCAGATACAGTTGCATGGATACACTGATGCTGATTGGGCTGGTAGTATTTCTGATAGACGATCTACCAGTGGATATGTGTTCTCTTTTGGGAGTACTGCAGTCACTTGGAGCAGCAAGAAACAGCCTACAGTTGCCTTGTTGAGCACAGAGGCTGAGTGCAGGGGTGTAGCAATGGCTGCATGTGAGGTAGCTTGGTTGCATAAGCTACTTTATGATATGCATCAGTCTACAGATGGACCAGTTGTCATTTATTGTGACAACATGAGTAGTATACACTTGGCAAATAACCCAGTCTATCATGCTAGAACAAAGCACATTGAGGTGCATTATCACTATGTGCGAGAGAGGGTTTTACTAGGTCTTATTGATCTAGTTTATGTCAGCACAGAGGATCAGGTAGCTGACATATTCACGAAGGCATTGGGCGCAGAGAAGCTGCGCAAGTTCAGAGACCTGCTTGGTGTGCAGGAATTGGGATTGAGCTCGAGGGGGAGTGTTGAGATATCGAGCTCCACTCGTGATACGCCAGGGTGACCGTTGTGTATTTATGTCACCGACTTGTCAGTTGCAGACGCGGTTGGTACACCGCCCATGAATAATAGCTACATGATAGCTATCCTTATCTACTCTAGTTCGTGGCTCAGTTAGTATGCCACCTTAGTTAGTTGAGTTTGGTTTGAGACCCATATATAGGGTTCCTCTATTTCTTTGTACTTGAGTTCTTTTGGCTTACACAACTAAGAAGAGGAAAACTGTTTTCAGCCTCCACCCTTGTGTGTCTTCCCCCATTGTGCAAGCAAGAAAGCTTCAAGCGAGACTCCTTCCTTCTCTCCCACAATCTTGACAAAGCACACACTCGTTCATGTTACCAAAGTGTGCCAAGAAATTAGGTATAGATACAATACCTACATCTAGGTTGCTTGTTGAACTTGCCAATGGAAAAGAAATCATATCTACTCACTAAACTTACAAAGTGATATTTAGCCCAGGAAGCAATCTCTCTAAAATGGGATTTAGGATCATGAATTTAGAGGCCTACGAATGTCTATGGATATGGATTGGCTAATCCCCAATGATGCACATATTCAGTGTAGAAAAGGCCAAGTGACTTTTCAAAACCTAAAGGGGGAAACATTGATGACCCAAGGTGAGGTAGGAAAACCCAAGGTTCAACTAGCCAAATCATCTCGTATAATAAAAGGGTTAAGAAAATGAATACCTGTGTATCTCATAAAATTAAATTAAGGTTGACTAGAATAAACAAGATGAGGGAGAGTCATATTGGCTGAAGGAATATGATGACATCTTGCTAGAAGAGCTGATTGAATTATCACCTTGAAGACAAGTCAATCATGAGATCAAACTTGAACCAAGAGCCGCTCCAATCGCTAAGATTCCATATAAAATGTCTATCCTTGAATAAATTGAGCTAAAAGAGCAACTCAAGTAGTTACTAGATTAAGGATACATCAAACCTAGTAATTTGCCATGGGGAGCTATTGAGTATTGAAATGACTTGTTTTTTGGCTGATTTTTGTTGTTTTTGAGAGCTGAATGGTTGATCTTATGAGATGATTGATTGGTTTGGAAGTGGCTTGAGAGTGTTTTGGATGATATTGATTGGGTTTTGGAAATTCATGATGTTTGCTGGTGGTTCTCTGATGTTCTGATAGGTTCTGATTGGTTCCGTATACCTTCTGTTTTGCTCAGTTTTGATCTGCTTTGTTCTAATTGTCTTCTGTAAGGGGGGATGGAGTATTGATTGATGAAGATTGAGATCTTGTGAAAGCTTATTGAATGGTTTGTGAGAGTTTGGAATGGTTTGAAAGTGAGTTATGTGGTTTTGATGGTCTTCTGTAACCTTTTGTAGAGCTTCTGTTCTGTTCTGTTCTGTTCTGTACTGTAGCTGTTCTGGTACTGTTCTGTGACTGTTCTGTATGCTTCTGTATGTGTTCTAATGGATGAGAGTGTAGCTTGGGAAAGTTTTCTAGCCTTGGGAAGAGGTGAATACAAGTCCAAAAGAGCTGAAAGAAGTGGAAGAAGTAGCTGCTGAAGACTCAAGTGAAGACTAGAGTGAAGTGACATTAGTGAGCTATGAAAGGACACTGTAGTGGCTCTGGTGACTCTTCATATCAGACATACCTCTTGGGATGGGTATCCACGACCTAAGAGGGATTATTGAGAGTGATTTTTGAGAGATTTTAGTGAGGATATGATGTATTATTGATGAAGTGAGAGAGAGAGAGTCAGAGATAGCCAATTCTACTCAAACAGAGTGATTGTATATGAGAGATTGAGAGAGAAGACTATGAAGATATTGAAGATGAATACTATGTGATGTATTTCCATTCAAAGATGGTGTATTCCTTTGCTTTCTTTGTTCTATTGATGGATTTTATGAAGATATTGAAGAATATGATTGATTCTATCAAAACCGTGGGAGATCTACATGATGCTGTATGAAGATTTGTTGTGCCTGGTGTTCTTTTCTTCATTGTGATCATATGAAACATGATAAACAAGCTTGTTGATGTTACAAGATAGATTTTCTTGCAAGAGAATTCCCTTTTCCTTGGTGTTCCTCTTGGGGCCCCATGTTTTTGGTGCGCAGCCGGGGAAACTTGCCATCAACAAGCTTCAGAAGAGGCTGAAAATGAAGGAAATGGCATTGCGAAGAATAGAAGAATTCAATGGATGTTTGTAAAGTTCCTTCTTCCACTGAAGAATTGGAATTCCTCATAATCAAAGCCACTTTCCACAAAAAGTTCATCCCACAATGGCGGAAACACATCACCATCATGATGCATGCTTTATGTGGTGGACAGTTTTCTCTTCCTATTGAAGCAGCAAAAACTTGCATCTTGGTGGCAAACTGTTTGGGAATAAACTGAAGAGCAGAAACAGAGAGAATGACCATCCATGGAAAATTTGGCATTCATTGAGAAGTTTCCAGACAACATCAAGTGGAAGATTGTGAAGAAGCTTCAGGAGTCTTGGTTTGTAGAGGTTCACAAAGACAAGAAGGAAAAGAGTTAGAATTTGTTCGTGGATGCTCAACAGCAAGATACATGGGATGCTTGGTGTACTGATAATCTTCTGTTTGTTCAATTAGCAACCCACTGGAAGTTGGTAGACAGAGTGTTTTTCACAACCTACACTGTTGAAACCATTAGAAGTTGGCATTACTATGATGATGGCACCACCACAATGCTCAGACGTTTGCATTTTGACACCTTCAAAACCGAATACCTTCCTCTTTGCAGTGGAATGAAAGCAGAATTCAGGGACGTTGAAAAGAAAGAAGTAGAAGAAATGTTGGCAAGAGAGTCCTCCGGAGACCAAAGCCTTCTGTTAACCCTCTGTGGAGCACTAACAACCTAGTGGAGCCAACCCCCTGATGAATGACGCAATAAAGAGGCAAGCGTTAGAACGAGTCCAGAGGTACGTGAGAAGAGAGAAAGCAAAAATGAAGGCTGAGAGCGAGCTCGTAGCAGAAGCCGCCTTTGACGCCCTTGCGGAACTCTTTATAGAAGTCCCAATGGCACATCAAGCCCTTCCTCCTCCTGCTGGAGGTCCACTTCCAAGCCAAATCCGTCCTGGAAATATTGATGACAGGCCAGCGAATGTAGTCCCATTGCCAGTTTTTAAGGGAGAGTACAATGAAGACCCCGATCTTCATGTAGCAGAATTTATGGTAGCATGTGTGGCTAACAATGCCAGAACCCCTGAGCATTGGTTGGCAATATTCCCTGCCACTTTCAAGGGCGCGGCGTTTCAGTGGTATGAGAGACAAGCAGCAGGAACTTTTGGCACATGGGACGACCTGAAGTTGGCATTCCTCACTAAATTCAGGCGTGAAGGTTTTGAAGAGCAGATGAGAGAGAAATTTATGAACCTAAGTCAGTTTTCTGGAGAAAGAGTAGAAGCCTATGTCTCATGAATAGAATCCATCCTGAAGAGATGGACTAACCATAATCTAGATGATGGCATTTAGAAGGGAGTGTTTCTCAGAGGATTACAACCAGAAGTCCGTAAGTTTGTGGAGCTACAAAGACCAGCCACACTGCAAGCTGCAATAGAAGGTGCAAGACTGTACGATGAAGTGGAAGCTAGATTGGCGATGAATTCAGGAAGAGGAGTCCTACCTCCTCTGATGCCAGGAATGATGTATCCACCAAATGCAGTTCCAGGGACTATTCCCTATCCCTACCAACAGATGCCCCCGGTATCACAGTACAGTGCACCAAATCCACAGTGGCCACAATCCATGCCTCAAATGGTGGTTCAACCTCAACAACAATGGTCCCAACCAATTTCCTCAATGCCAAATCAGCAGCAACAGTGGAACCCTACCAACTGGAGCCAACAGCCAACAGTTCAAACAGGAGCTCTGAATCAGAACCAGAACACAGACCCCTCTGTACCAGCCCAGCCCGTTTATGCAGTGATTACAGAGACTCCTCAAAACCCTCCTGCTAGTGCGTCAGGAGGAGAAAGCTTGAAGGACTACTTATCCAACTCAGTTGCAAACATAAAAAAGGAGTTGATGGATGTGATTACAAAACAACTATAGACGTTGAAAGTGAATACCGCTAGCCTATCCAATGTTGTAGGAGCAGGAAGAGATGTGATGCGGTCAAATACTTGGTGTGGTAAGTGTCATCAAGCAGGCCATTTAGCCACTGAATGTACACGAAAACCAACCATCCCTGGGGCCTTCTGTTCCTACTGTTTGTGGAAGAACCATACAGAGGACATTTGCTCTCTGAAAGAGATGCATGATAAGAGAAGGAAGGAAGAAGACGCAAGATTTAACTTGCTGGAATCCAAAATGACAACACAAGATATTGGACCCAAGCCTAGAGAGTTTGGTCCTAATTTCGGACCCAAAAGATTTCCCTCCCAAAGTTACAGAGGAAGACAGTCTGGCGGTGGTCAGAGATCAGAAGTGGAGTGTTACAAATGCGGAGAAAAGGGACATATCTCACCAAATTGTCCAAATCCTCGAAGGTCAGTGGATTACAAGCCCTTATGCAGTCGATGCAAAGGAGAAGGCCACACTACAAAAGACTGTCCAAGCCCAGCCCCAGTGAAAAAGAGTGCTACTGATAGTTCGGCCAAGGCTCAAGAGCCTACCTCCAATTTGGTGGAATTGGAAGTTGCTTCCATCACACGTGCAAAGCAGAAGGAACCACCTATCCAGAAAGAAAATAACCCTCCTGCCAGAATAGTGAAGTTCAATCTTCCACCAGAAGAACAGAACAGTGCAGAGCCTAACAGTGTCGTATAGAGCCCTACAGTGCCACAGACAGTTACAGAGACAGGACCAGAGGTCCAGGAGACAGAAGAGGAGGAAGTGCCACAAGTGGCAGAAGAAGTTCCTGTAATTCCTCTATTGGAAGAAAGAGGGAAAATGAAAATGGGTGTTGCCCCATTCCCTAACTGGTTAGAGAAGCCAGTGGATCCTATTAAGGAATACGATCTGGTCAGAGATCTAGATACCTTTAAACCAAACCTTACATTCCGACAATTATTGATGTTATCTCCCAGTTGCCGAAAAAGGTTCAAAAGTATACTGACAAGAAGACGTGGTTTAAGGATTGCTCCCTCAACAGCAACAAAGTCCAACAAGGCTCCAGAGCCTGTAAAAGAAGTGGATGTGGCTAACGCCTTTCTAGATCCGGGTACTCCAGAGACTGGCGTGTGGATAGAAGGCTGCTTCATCGCAAATGCACTGATTGATGGAGGTTCATCAGTGAATATTATGACGGATGTTACAATGAAGGATCTAGACCTACAAGGTGTGCAACCCACCCAATGGCTCATCAGACTGGCGGATCAGAGTAGAATCAGGCCTTTGGGCATTCTCCCATATGTGAAGACTACACTGGCAGGAAAAGATTATTGGCTAACCTATTTGGTGGTGAAGCCAAACTCTTATGGTACATCCTATCCTCTGTTACTGGGCAAACCATGGCTTTTTGAAGCCCAAGCAAGGACAAATTGGTTCAAAGGAACCTTGACCTTGGGTAGAGGACCCAATAAAGTGGTGCTGAAGCTATATGGTTCTCAAAAAGGACATGGATCCACCTCCTTGGAATTATCTTCTGACTCCCCTGATGAGGCTACGGATGGAACATCAACAGACGAAGATGCTGTCAAACAGATCCTTCCCAAGAAAACAGTGGCACATTCCTTAACAGTGGATACTATAAGCCGACTTCCAAAAGATGCAAAGCCATTATCAATGGGTGAATACTTCATGCCTGAACCGGGATTGACTTCTGAAATCACTTCTGACAGTGAGATAGAAGCATGGATGTACTGCTCTCCCTGTTACATGGCCATAGCAGAGACAGAGACAGAGGCAGAAGAGGAAACAATGAATCTGTTCTTCTATTACAGAGTGCCTACAGAGACAGAAGCAGAGACAGAAGCAGAGACAGAGACAGAAGAGGTTGGATATGATATGGACGAAGAAGGTGATGAAAGTGAGCCAGAAGAATCTATCCCACCTGAAGAGGATACATTTGAAGAAGAATTTCCAGAAGCATCAGAAACAGACGAGCTCATGCTATGGGACAGAATGGTGATGGTACCATTTGGTTTGGTAAATGGATCTTCTTATATGCAAAATTCTTATAAGACGTGGGTTAAGAAGAACAAGCCGTCTTTCAGCAGTGGCTCATGCCGTCCTCACCCATCCTTGCCAAAGAAAGATGATGATGATGCACCGTGCCAACAAGCACCAGTCCCACCAATCCAACAGGCATCATAGGGTCCCTGTTATGTGACGTTCCTGGATGTGTCATCTTCAGAAGAGGAGTCTTCAAGCCAAGAGGTAATTAATTTTGAAACCAAACCCGAAACGGCCCTAATCCCATTACAACATTTTAAGGAGCAACCTAAGTCTCCACCAAAAGAAAAAGTTGGTTCTAGTGGGGCATCAGAAGAGGACACCACTCCCTTGAAGGAGTCGGATCTGTATCCAGAAGCAATCCGTGGGACCTTCATCCATGAAGTAGAAGGTGAAAGGCAGTTAACCTTTGTGGATGCAGATAGCACTGAACACCACTTGAAGGTGGGTAGCAGCCTCCCAGAAGAGGAGTCGTCAACCTTGTACAACTTGTTAAAAGAGAATTTGGACGTGTTTGCATGGTCCTACAAAGACCTAAAGGGGATTGATCCCACAATATGTCAACATCATGTTGACTTGGAGCCTGATGCCAAGCTAGTACGGCAACGACAGAGGCGAATGAACCGGAATTATTCCACATTGGTGAAAGCGAAGCTGCTGAAGCTTCTGGAAGCCGAGTTCATCTATCCAGTGGCAAATAGTGAATGGGTTTCACCCATCGTGGTTGTACCCAAGAAGAATGGCAAATTGCGAATATGTGTGGATTTCCGAAAGCTTAATTCCAAGACAAAGAAGGATCACTTTCCTATCCCTTTCACAGACCAACTGTTGGACACAGTGGCAGGACATGAGCTTTATTCCCTTCTGGATGGATTCAGCGGATACAACCAAGTCCAAATCGCAGAAGAAGACCAATCCAAAACAACCTTCACCACAGAATGGGGGACCTACGCTTACCGAGTGATGCCATTTGGGCTCTGCAATGCCCCTGCTACTTTCCAGCGAGTCATGATGGCCGCATTTCAAAATCATCTACATGACTTTATTGAAGTATATTTGGATGACTTCTGTGTCTATAGTTTGATCCGTGAACACTGGGAACACCTGGAACAATGCTTTGACCGATGCCGGGAGTATGGGATTTCCCTTAACCCCGACAAATGCATCTTTGGAGTCTCTTCTGGAGTCATGTTGGGCAACATTGTCTCTGCACAAGGGATATCAACAGACCCTGCAAAGATTGAAAAGATCGCAGCTCTGACAGCACCCACCAACCTCAAACAGTTGAGGGGATTCTTAGGCCATGTGGGTTACTACAGAAGGTTCATAGCCCATTTTGCAACAAAGGAAACCTCCTTGCACAAGCTTCTGAGGAAAGATGCAGAGTTTACTTGGACGGAAGAATGTGACAAAGCTTTCTACACTCTGAAGCAGTGTCTGATTGAGGCATCCATTCTGCAACCTCATGATTGGACGAAAGAGTTCCATGTACACACTGATGCATCAATTGAAGGTTTAGGTGCTGTCCTCTGCCAGAAGGGCTCCTCGAAGTTGGATCAACCGATCTATTACGCAAGCCAAAAAGTCACTAATAGGGAACGGAACTATACAGTGACAGAGCTGGAGTGCTTGGCAATGGTGTTTGCCCTAGAGAAGTTCCGCCATTACCTCCTATCTACCCACTTTAAATTTTATGTGGATCATGAGGCCCTGTCCATCTTGATGAACAAAGCAGATGTGAAAGGACGAATGATGAGATGGCTCCTTTTATTTCAGGAGTTCGACTTTGAGGTGATTACTAAGCCCGGTCGTTCCCATGTTCTGGCTGATCATCTGTCGCGTATCCCACAAACTGCAGACGAGGAGCAGGATGACCCAGACCTCCCTGATGCTTTCCTATTCTTGGTAGAAACTATAACTCCCTGGTATGCAGACATTGCCAATCTGTTGGCAACCCAACAGTACCCTCCTGGCATTTCTAGTCGGGAGAGGAAGAAGCTTATGCTAGAATCAGCCCCATACACCCCGCTAGGTGGTGCACTGTACAAGAAAGGAAAAGATGAAGTGCTCAGAAGATGTGTTGCAGGAGGAGAGATTGGGAATGTTCTGAAAGCTTGCCATGACGAGCCATGTGGAGGTCACTTTGTAGGAGAAGCTACAGCCAGGAAGGCTCTGCTAGCAGGATATTGGTGGCCTACAATTCACAAAGATGCCTATGATTACTGTAAAAGATGTGATGCTTGTCAAAGAATGGGGAAACCCACGAAGACAAGTGCCATGCCACTGCAACCTATCCTTCCTTTAAAGCCATTTGAGAAGTGGGGCATCGACTTCGTAGGTCCGATCAATCCTCCTACCAGAAGGAAACAGAACCGATACATCCTCGTATGTACGGATTATGTTACAAAGTGGTGTGAAGCTAAAGCCCTAAAGCGGAACGATGGTAACAGCGTGGCCCTGTTCATGTACGAGAATATCATCACCCGTTTTGGCAGTCCCTTAGAGCTGGTAAGTGATAGAGGCACTCATTTCCTTAATAAAGTCATGGAAGAGTTGACAGAGTTGTATAAGATCCGCCATCGCAAGTCCACTCCTTATTACCCTAGAGCCAACGGCCAAGTCGAAGTCACCAATCGCATCCTCTGTTCGATTCTGACAAGAACGATTGCCGCACATTGTTGTGATTGGGATGATCGACTTATAGAGGCCCTCTGGGCGTATAGAACCTCCCATAAAGCAGCAACAGGACAGACACCGTTCCAGCTGGTATATGGTACAGAAGCTGTTTTTCCTGTTGAACTGGAATTACCCTCTTTGAGAGTGGCTATCAAAGAGCGTTTGGGGGATGATGATTCACTGCAATGCCATCTCTTGCACCTGGAATGTTTGGACGAAATTCGTAGGATGGCTCTCCAGTGTATGGAAGCCACGCAAGCTCGACGTAAGGCTTACCATGACAGCTTCATCAAGCACAAGGAGTTCAAAGAAGGTGATTTGGTCCTAGCCTATGATTCACGATTTGGCAAGTTTCCTGGCAAGCTCCAACAGCGGTGGATGGGCCCCTATAAGGTACTTGCCATCAACCCTAATGGCTCTGTCCAAGTGTAGACCGTTGATGCCTCTGATGATCCCTTTCTGATTAATGGATATCGCCTGAGGAAGTACTTCCCTCCTTGGGGATCTTGACAATTATGGACACTTGATCCTTTCCCTCGTTGGCATGGCATTGTACTTCTTATGATGCTACTTTTGATAGCCGTTCTTCAGTCACTCCTGATGAACTGGACGCAACCCTCTGTCCCCTCAACTCCATCTTCCAGCCTTGATCTCTTATCCTCTATTTTCCACCAATGACAATGGCGAGGTTGGTCTTGACAAATGGTCTTTCTACTATTCCCTTGCTCAATTCGAAAAAAAGAAGAAGAAAAATATACATATCGGTCATGGGAGAAAAGGACTTAGGTCCCTGTCATGCCGACCTATTCTTCGAGAAAAGGTGGAAACACCCTCGGGAATAGGGGAAAACAAGAAAAAGAAAAAAAAAACAAATCTGTTATGAGAGAAAAGGAAGCAATTCCCTGTCATAGCAGGCCTCGTTCCAAGAAAAGGTGGTCAACACCCTTGGGCGGGAAGCTGGCTGTGGAAAAGGTGGTAACACCCAGCAGTCCAGAAAGTGGATTCATTAATTGATATTTCCAGGATCCAATTCCAAAGCTGCCTCCCTTGGTACGCTATGTCCTGGTTCTTTCTGCAGAGCGTCTAACTGTCCTCTAGTAGATGACATGTCCTATTCAACACAACATTCGATTTGATGGCTACCTCCCTGGGTACGCCTCTTCAACAAAACTGATGACGCGATCTTCATCGACAAACAATCAAGTGACGTGAGCTTTCATCCTAACCGGATGGGGAAGTGAGTATGGGTTGCTCTCTGTGAGACAGAGGGTGGGGCAAGTGACCAGTCTTTTCCCTTCAAATCAAATGAGAGGTGCGAATTGTGAATGCAGTATTGCACCCACGGGATGGGCCTCTCAATGCACAAAGCACAATTTGTTTCTGTGCACTACATCGTAAGGCTCCCTGGCCTTCCTTCTCGCACCGTATGCCGGCACAGGGAGGGATGCACAGTTGCACCATCAAATGCGCACAAGGCATACAACCTTTACACAAGTGACCGTGAGGATTATATCAATGGGTTTCAGGAACGGGTTGCCCTCCTGTAACTATCAACAGAGCGTGAGACAGAGGGTGGATTGAGTTTGACTGGAGTTTCTTCAATCAATTACCGAGAGGTGCATTTGAGGGACATTACGACACTTGGAGTCAGGTATGTTCCAGTTTCCCTGTGCACCCACGGGATGGGTCTTTGCCCTCATCACAAGACACATCACCCTGTTCTGTCCACTGCACTGTAAGGCTCCCTTGCCTTCCTTCTTGCACCTATGCCAGATGGGTTGGACGCACTAATGCACCATCAAATGTGCACCCTAGCATACTCCTTCTGCACCATTCCCCCTTGTCGATTTCTAAACCGAGTATGCAATATGGGTTTCAATCCTTATTCCTCGAGTGATATTAGTCATGGGGCGAGTGACTGTTCTTTCATTCTAATTGAGTGACTGTGAGTTGAGTGCAATATCCCTTATCATCGACAATGCATTTCCTGCGATTCCTTCCATCAGCTACCTCCCTGGGTGCTGCCACGTGGTACCTGCCATGACGAACGTGTACAGCGAAGATGCCTTGGTACCTCCAGAAGCTGACTACAACACTGGACGTGCCATCGACACTCACCCTTACTTTGATCCTCAACAAAATGGGCCAAGTTTTTCTAACCCTCCCACTTTGGTTTCTTCGTAATGTTCATGTTTTAAGTGTGGGGACGTTAGTGGATGGTCTGTGGCGTGGTCCTAGGTCCATGTTGCTCAGTTAACCCTATCCGTTAAGGTCTTAAGTGTGGGGACGAGTCCCTGCGCGTCTACATTGCATATCCTCTGCATATGCCTTAACCTGCTCATGCATGTTTGCCATGCCTTGTTGTTACCCTGATGGGTCCCTTCCCACCCATTCATTTATGTTCCACCCACCCTTGGGGCTGTTCCCTTCCCGTTTTCCTTCATTCCCTGCTTTTGCGGTCGTGCCATGTGAATGTACCCTACGTTCCCCAAAGTCCACATCAAGCCTCATAGCCATGTTCCTATCTTTAAACTGACCATTTTTCCTTTTTACCTACCCCTGTTCCGGTGTATGGTTTTCGCGTTATTAATTTTTGAACCATTTTGCGCAACTTAGCCGGTTTTCAATGTGAATGCGCTTTTCTTGCTTTGAAACCATGCTCTGACATCATAGCCCTGACAACCACTTTTCCCCTGACATTTTTCCTTTTTATTCCGTGTCATTCCGATACACGGTTTGTCCAATATTAATTTTCCGGTTTTTTACACCTTTTTCGTGCATTTTTTTGACATTTTTCCATGTGAACCTGCCCTGTTTGCATCAAAAATTCAATTTGATTTGACCGTTGTGTTCCCTGTGTTGTCCCCCACCTTTTTCCTTTTTCCTCCACCCTCTTTCGACTTTCGAATTTTTACGTATTAATTTTTAAATCAGTTTTCGAGAGTATTTTTGGAGTTTTTCACATGTGGACCCTTCCTACTTCCACCAGAACTGTGGTTTAACATGATAACCTTGTGCCACTCCTTCCTACACACATTTTTCCTTCTTACTGCATGTCATTCCGGCGAAAGGTTCGTCCGATATTAATTTCTGATCCCATTTTCGGGTTTTTTTTTGGGTTTTTCCCATGTGAATGCGTCTTATCTCAGTCGGAATTATGTTTTGATGTGATAGGATTGTCGAGCACGTCTTTTTGCACAATTTTCCTTTTTCTTGCACCTCATTCCGATGCACGGATCTCCCGCTATTAATTTTTCATTGCGTTTTTTGGTTCATTTTTTGTGTTTTTTGCACGTGACTACCCTTTACCCCTCCCGAACCCTCCGTCATATATTTTTCTTGTTTTCCCCCTGTCGTCCTGCCCACTTTTTGTTTTTACGATATTTCGGTTTGACATCCGGATTGGGAGATATTAATTTTTCTTTAATTTTACGTGTTTTCGTGCGACTCGTCCCGCTCGTGAATGCGCCCGTTTTTTATTTTACGCGTCTTAATGCGCCTCCGTCGCCTCCACGTGCCCCGTCGCGGCATTCCGGTGCCTTTCTCTCCGGTCACTGCAAATTTTTTTACCCCCGCCCCGCGCATGCGCGCGGGACAGGGGCGTCTCACCTTTCCCTCTCTTTTCTTTCTTTTACTTAACTAATTTAATTTTTCATTTTATTGATTTATTTCAAGACAATCACCCTCCCAACGGGCAACTCCCCCCCAAATCCCAACCACCATCCCTCTCACTCTCTCTCCTCTTTCTTCTTCTTCTTCTTCTTCCTCTCTCCTACCCCTCTTTCTCTCTCCCCGACCCTCCTCCACCATCTCCCCCACCCTCTCACCTCCTCCTTCTGCGCCTTTCCCCCCTACCCCCCCCCCCCCCCCCCCCACATTCACCTCCTCCCTCCACCCACCCCATTCCTCCCACTCCCTTCCCCTCCCTTTCTTCTTCTTCCCCTCCCTTCACCCCTCTGCCTTCCTTCTTCCCCTCCCTCCCCTCCTCGGGCCCCCCAGCGGTCGCCTTCCTCTCCATCGACGGTCCTCCTCTCTTCCAACACGCGCCGCCCGCCCCACAGAAGACGCGCCGCACGCAGACTTCGCCCACCAGCCCAGAGCCGTCGCCGTCCGTCGCCTGCAGGCCGGGACGTCGTCCGCCCCGTCGCACCGCCACGCCGGCTTCGCCCGCCAGCCTGGAGCCGTCGCCGTCCGTCGTTTGCCCCGTCGCGCCGCCATGCAGACGCTGCCGCCGCCGGACGCGTGGCCATCCTCGTGCGTGTCGTGTGTAGGTCCTGGGGGGGGGGGGGGGGGGGGAAGAAAGGGCTACGAGGCTACGGGGGGGAAAAGTTAAGTTGAGGGGGACTTATGAAGGGCATAGGAAGGGGGCTTAGAAGGGGGGGGGGGGGGGGTAAGAGAGGGGGTTTAGAAGGGGGGTAAGAACAGGGGCTTAAGAAGGGGGGGTCAAATGCAGGGGGCGGGACCCATTTTAGGGGGGGCGAGGGGGTAAATTTGGCGCGAGGGGGACCAAATTTGGGGGGGGTCAAATTTGGTGGAGGGTCAAATTTAGAAGGGGGTAAATTTGGGGAAGGGAGGGTCGAATTGATGGAGGGGCCAATTTGGTGTGGGGGGGGGGTCAAAATGGTGGAGGGGGGCCCCAAAATAGGGGGATGGGTGAATGTGGTAGCAGGGGGGAGGGGTAAATTTGGTGGATAGGCCAAAAGGACTGGCAGGCAAGGAGAGTTGGGAGAGGAGGTAAAGGGCGACCGAGGCCAAAAGGCCAGGCATGGCAGGAGGCCAGAGGGCGGCCACAGAGGTGGGGGAAGGAGGAGAGGGTGGGCGAGACCAGAGGGCGGCGAGGTAGGGAAGGAGGAGAGGGCGAGTGAGGCTGGCGAGGGATGGGGCAGGAGGCAAGAGAGAGCAGCAATGAGGTGGTGGTGGGGGAGGTCGCAGAGGCAGGGCGGGCGAGGTGGTGGTGGGGGAGGTGACCCGCAGGCGAGGTGGAGAAGGAGACAGTACGCAGGCAAGGTGAAGAGGTGAGATGGAGATGGAGAGGTGAAGATGGAGATGGAGAGGGTTTTTTTTTTGTTGTTTTGTTGTGTTTTGTTTTTTGGTTTTTTTTTTTCCATTGATTTTGTTTTAAAAAAAGAAATGAAAATAAAAGAAAAACCCAAAAGAAAGGGAGTGCACCCTCGTCCCGTGCATATGCACGAGGGGTTTTAAAAAAATTTGCACGGACGGGATGGAAAACGGCCGGGATGCCGGGACGAAAGGGCGTGAAGAGAACGGGGCATCTCGAGGTGTGTAAAGTCAAAAACACACGCGTAAGACAAGGCATGTAGGAACACCACAAAACAAAGAAAAATTAATAACTTGCAAACTGTTCGTCGGAACGCAATGCGATAAAAAGGAAAACTAGGCTGGAAGGTAAGGGGGAGATTTCGAAAAAGTACAACGAGATGTTCGGGAGCAAGGCGTTCCCATGGAAAAAAGGCAAAAAATAGGTGCAAAAACCCATACAACAATTAATAGCAAAGAATCCATTCGCCAAAAGGAAACACGGGAAAAAGGAAAATTGTGAGAAAAGGATACCAGAGAGGCCTATCATGTCAGGACACAGTTTCGACGAAGATAAGACCCATTCACATGGAAAAAACCCAAAAATAGTATTTGAAAACGGAATTCGAAAATTAATACGAAATGATTCGTGCATCGAAAGGGAGGGCGGAAAAAAGAAAAAATATCAGGACATATAGAATCTTCAGGGCTGCCACATCAAATTTCAGTTCGAATGGGGCCTGTTCACATGGAAAAAACCAAAAATTTAAGCTAAAAAACACCAATAAAATTTAATAATAATAAATTGAGAGGTCAAAACAGGGCAAAGAAAAAAGAAGAATTGGGCAAGAAGGTGGCTAGACAAGGCTATCCAAGCAGAATTGAATTTTGAGGAGAATAGGACAGGTTCACATGGAAAAAGGCCAAAAGGATACGCGAAAAAGGCACGAAAACACACAAAAATTAATTGCGGACAAATCGTATGTCAAAATGACATGTGATTAAAAGAAACAATATCCAAGGGAAAGCATAGGACATGGTTGGTATGTTAGATCACTGTTCTAAAGCGATAACGGCGCGTTCGCATGGAAAGACATCCAATTATGCAGGAAAAACTTAAAAAATGAATAACGCAAAAATGGTAACCCGGAACACGGGGATGTAAAAAGAAAAAGTGTATCATTCAAAGGGACAAACAAGGCTATAAGGTTGGATCTGGAGTTTGGTGAACATAGGGGATGTTCACATAGAAAAGGAAAAATTGTGCAATAAAAGCATCCACAAGGGAAACGGCCTCAACGATTGGGGGTATGAGGGTGAGTAGGTGAGGAAGGGACCCCAGTAGAACAGAACTAGTACAGGATAGACACGCATGATTGGGTAATGACATATGCAGGGGGTATGCACATCATCACAGATGCGAGGGATGTGTCCCCACACTTAAGACCTTACTGGTTAGAGTAGATTGATCGACACGGCCACAGACTTGTCAACCAACTGGACATTGGCATCCCCACATTTAAGACATAACATACACTTGCAAATAGAAAAGTAGGGTTAGGAACACTTGGCCCATTTTGTAGATGGTTGAAGGGAACCGCCATTGTTGATGCAAAAAGATTGAGACCGTTGTCAAGCAGCAAGCGGGACCAGGGCGCGCCACAGAACATGTCCAGCATGGCATAGACCATGCAACAACACCAAGGGAGGTATTTTTGTCAATAAAATCCATCGAGTCAAGTGTCAATGACGAAGAATAGAACTCTCAGCTCACGGGCACTCAAGAGGATGATAGAATAGTCGTTCACCCCGTGACGCACATCGCTCAATGAATAAGCATGAAATCCCATAACTCACAGCCGGTTTAGAATTGAAAAAGGGAAAAGTGATTGGGATGGAGTATGCCACTATGCACAATTGATGATGCATTCATGTGTTCCACCCATCTGGCATAGGTGTAAGGAGGAAGGCCAAGGAGCCTTGTAGTGCAATGCACAGAATAGGGTGACGTGCCATGTGATAATGACAGAGACCCGTCCGTGTGTGCATAGGGAAACAGAAACTCACACCTCTCAGAATTGATTGAGAAGAAGCACCAATCACACTTAGCCCACCCTCTATCTCACACTCTGTTGAAAGATACAGGGGGGCAACCTGTTCCTGACACCCATTGATGTAATCCTCACATTCACTTGTGCAAAGATTGTATGCATTGTGCACATTTGATGGTGGAACAGTGCATCCCGCCCTGTGCCGGCATTTAGTGCAAGAAGGAAGGCCAGGGAGCCTTATAGTACAGTGCACAGGAATAGATCATGCATTGTGCATTGGGAGGCCCAACCCGTGTGTGCAACACACCATTCACACATCGCGCCTCTCATTTGATTTGAAGGGAAAGACTGGTCACTCACCCCACCCTCTGTCTCACACTCTTTTGATAGATACAGAGAGCAGCCCATACACACGTCCCCATCCTATTAGGATGAAAGCTTGCATCACTCAAGGGGTTGGTGATGAAAGATCGCGTCAGCTGTTGTTATCAATAGAGTGTTGAAGATGATGCGTACCCAGGGAGGTAGCTGCCAAGTATGGTACTTCAATGATTTGTATGAAAGATCGTCTGTTAAGGAGGGCAGATGGACTAATATTGTAGAGACATCGCACCAAGGGAGGTGGCTTCAAATTTCTTGCGAAAAGGTTCTGTTGATGAATCAACTATCTTGAATTGCGGGGTGTTACCACCTTTTCCACAGTCAGCTTCCCGTCCAAGGGTGTTTCCACCTTTTCTTGGAACGAGGCTTGCTATGGCATGGAATTTCTTCCTTTTTTCCCATGACAATTTGTTTGTTTTGTTTTGTTTTGTTTTATTTTATTTTTTCAGAGGAGAAATGGTAGAAACACCATTTGTCAAAACCAACCTCTTCACCACGGCTGATTAAAAATAGAGGATAAGAGATCAAAGGCAGGAGGTGGGCCGGAGGGGACAGAGGGTTGCATGCGCCTCTTCAAGAATGGCAGAAGAATGGCTATCAGAAGTAGCACCAGAAGAATTACAGTGCCACACCAATGGGGGAAAGGATGGGGTGACTGTGATTGTCAAGATCCCCAAGGAGAGAAGTACTTCTTCAGGCGATAGCCATTAATCAAGAAGGGATCATCAGAGGCATCAACGGTCTGCACTTAGATAGAGCCATTAGGATTGACAGTAAGTATCTTGTACGGGCCCATCTACCGTTGTTGAAGCTTGCCATGAAACTTGCCAAATCTTGAATCATAGGCCAGGATAAGATCACCTTCTTTGAACTCCTTGTGCTTGATGAAACTGTCATGATAGGCCTTACGTCGTGCTTGAGTGGTTTCCATGCACTGTAAAGCCATCCTGCGAGTCTCGTCTAAACATTCCAAGTGCACGAGATGGTGTTGTAGAGACTCATCATCCCCAAACGCAGAGGGTAACTCTAGTTCAACCGGGAAAACAGATTCTGTACCATACACCAATTAGAAAGGAGTTTTTCATGTAGTAGTCTTATGGGAGGTTCTGTATGCCCAAAGGGCCTTTGTAAGTCGATTGTCCCAATCACGATGATGTGCGACAATCGTTCTTGTCAAGATTGAGCAAAGGATATGGTTCGTGACTTCAACTTAGCCGTTGGCTCTGGGGTAGTAAGGAGCGGACTTGCGATGGCGGATCTTATACAGCTCCGTCAACTCTTCCATGATCTTGTTAAGTAAATGAGCACCTCTATCACTCTCGAGGGGACTGCCAAAATGGGTGATAATATTCTCATACATGAACAGGATTACACTGTTACCATTGTCCCGCTTTAGAGCTTTAGCTTCACACCACTTTGTGACATAATACGTACATACTAGGATGTATCTCTTCTGCTTCCATCTAGTAGGTGGATCAATGGGACCCAAAAATCAATCCCCCACTTCTCGAATAGCTTTAGGGGAAGAATAGGTTGCAGTGGTATGGCACTTGTTTTGGTGGGTTTCCCCATTCGCTAACAAGCATCCCATCTCTTGCAGTACTCATTTGCATCCTTGTGGAGGGTCAGCCACCAGTACCTCACTAACAGAGCCTTCCTGGCTGTTGCTTCTCGTGCGAAGTGTCCACCACATGGTTTGTCATTGCATGCTTTCAATATTGTGCCAATTTCATCTCCTGCAATATATCTTCGGAACACTTCATCTTTGCTTTGCTTGTATAGGGTATCGCCTAGTAAAGTGTAGGGGGCTGATTCTAATAGGAGCTTCTTCTTCTCATGGCTTGAGATACTAGGAGGAGGACAGGGCTTCATGATCCACATAGAAGTTGAAATGCGTTGACAATAGATAGTGTTGAAACTTTTCTAGTGCAAACACCATTGCTAAGTACTCAAGCTCTATCACTATGTAGTTCCATTCTCTATCACTGACCTTTTGGCTTGCATAATATATTGGTTGATCTGATTTAGAGGGGGCCTTTTGACATAGGACAGTACCTAGCCCTTCAATGGATGCATCTGTGTGCACATGAAACTCCTTCGTCTAGTTAGGAGGTTGCATGATAGGTGCTTGGATAAGGCACTATTTCAGGGTATTAAAGGATTCTTCGCAGTCATTAGTCCAAAGGAAATCCGCATCTTTCCTTAGGATCTTGTGCAGAGGGACTGCCTTGGTTACAAAATGTACAATAAATCTTATGTAGTAACCCCCATGGCCAAGAAATCGTCTCAGTTGCTTGAGGTTTATTGGTGCTGTCAAGGCAACAATCTTCTCAATCTTTGTTGGGTCTATTGCAATCCCTTGTGCAGAGACAATATGGCCCAAAAGAACTCCTAATGAGACCCCAAATACACATTTGTCGGGGTTGAGAGGAATCCCATACTCTCGGCATCTATCAAAATATTACTCTAGGTGTCCCCAAGGCTCACGTATTAAGCTATAGACATAGAAGTCATCAAGATACACCTCAATGAAATCATGCAGATGATTTTGGAAGGCAGCCATCATTACTCGTTGGAAGGTGGTAGGAGCATTACAGAGCCCAAATGGCATCACTCTATAGGCATAGGTCCCCCATTTTGTGGTGAAGGTTGTTTTGGATTGGTCCTCTTTTGTGATTTGGACTTGGTTATATTCGTTGAATCCATCCAAGAGGGAATAGAGCTCATGGCCTGCCACTGTGTCCAATACTTGGTCTGTGAAAGTGATAGGGAAATGATCCTTCTTCGTCTTCTAGTTCAGCTTATAAAATTCCACACATATTCAAAGTTTTTCATTCTTCTTGGGTACTACCACAATGGGCGAAACCCATTTACTATTAGCCACAAGATAAATGAACTCGGCTTCAAGAAGCTTCAATAATTTAGCCTTCACCATAATAGAATAATTAGGATTCATACACCTTTGTCTTTTCCTTACAGGTTTGGCATCAGTCTCTAGATCAATGTGATATTGGCATACTGTGGGATCAATCCCATTTAGATCTTTATATGACCAAGAAAACACATCTAAATTCTCCTTTAGTAAGTCTTGCAAAACCACTAGTTCTTCTTCTGGAAGATCGAGACCCATTTTTAGGTGACGTTCAGTACCGTCAGTATCCAAGAATGTCACTTGCCTTTCACCTTCCACTTTGCGGATAAATGTCCCACGGATTTCTTCTAGATAGAGGTCTAACTCTTTCAAGGAATTAGTGTCATTGTCTGATGTTCCACTAGAACTAGTATCCTCCTTTCTGAACAGATGACTCATTTGTCTATTGAGATTGCTAGAAGGGTATCAGAGCTTTGTTTTCTTTTGTGTGAGTAGTGATTTCTTATGAACTTAGGGATTCATCTTCATAGGATGTATCCAGGAATGTCACATAGCACGGACCTTCTATAAGTTGCAGCTTTGATGGCTTTGGCTTCTATTGACAAGGGGCATCATTATCATCTTTTCTCCAGAATGAATGGTCAAGGCGACAGGAGCCATTGGTGAACTTAATTTTTATACCTTTGATCCATTGCTTATGCAAATCCTATATACTTTGTGGTCCATTGGTTAACCCAAATGGAATCATGGTCATTCCATCCAACATCCCGAGATCTTCAGCCTCTGAGGTCTCTGTAGGGACATCAATAAGATTGTCCGCTATCAGAGAAACATTTTCATTTGCACTTTCATAACCTGCTTCATTTTCTTTCTCATCATTTTCATCATCTTCCTCTATGGAGGCTCTGTCCCTGCTTCTGTAGAGGCTTTGTAGGAGAAGAACAGATCCTCCATCTCTGTGTCTGCTTCTACTTATGCCTTTGTCTTTGGCTCTGCCTCTGCGACTGCCATGTAACAGGGAGAATAGTACATCCATGCTTCTATCTCGTTGTTAGAGGTGATTTCACAAGTCAATTCGAGTTGAGGCAAGAGGTATTCTCCCATGGACAAATACTTTACTTCCTTCGATAGTTGGCTTATAGTGCCCTTTTGATAAATATGTCATATCCTATGGTTGTATGTATCTAAAGTACAACCGTATGTAAAGTGTCTTTAAGTTTGGGGTATCTATCTTTTGAGGATACCATTTTAGTGTGTGTGGACTGTGAGAAATAGAAGAAGAATAATGGAGGAGAAGATGACATTGAGCTCCTGACTTCCCATCTGATTGGTCTCACTGACTCCCTCCATTTCGGTTTTATCATTTGGTATCAGAGCAGGGAGATTGTATAGTTTGTAGTAATAGCAATGCTCAAGCCTCCTACCCACCATCAGAATCCTCAAAGAATTTCTGATATCTTTTGAGAACCCAATATATTGGACTGTTTTTGTTTTTTGTCAAGCACAACAAACACAGTAGCTTGTGTGTTTGGCTCCAGAGGGGGGATAATTTTACCATCTCAGTGTTGATGAAGTTGGGCAAAGGAAGACTGATCAAGGAAGGCGAGGATGAATCTGCAGAAGCCATCACATTGACAGATCTGCATTGGTGCGCAGCAGGGCTCCTGTACAATAATCGGAGATTAAGTTCACATTTGTGCAAGCTACATTTTCTTAGACCATTGTACGAGACTAGTCGATTGATTGTCCTGCTTCTTGGAATCTCATTCTGATGAGTGTTTGAGATGGATGCTTGTGGTGGTACTAAAGAATACAGAGATGTAGAGAAAGAAGCAGTAGCCATATCTCTCCGACAATAAGCCTGCAAGGTTTCCTCTCATCCATGCCAAATGTGGCTCTGATGGTAGAACCTTCGCAAGAATGGCAAACATGGTTGTAGCAAGCATCGAGTCGATTCTTATCTGCTCGTTCCTGTTTCTTGTTTTTCCTTGTCTTCAAATTGGTCGAGAAGGCTCGTTGATTAGGACTCTTCGAAAACTGGTTGAGTCCGCAGGCCTCGGTTAGCGTTTAACATCATGAGGAGGATTTGCAAGACCAGATTGCTAATATCGCCTTTTGAGGAATCACTACTGTTGCGCGGACTCCAAGAAAAAGAAGCTATACCTGGGAATGAGAATGTGGCGATCGAGAAGAGAAGAATCATGACAGCTTAATCACTGAAGGGTTGAGTGTTGGTGAGGATATGCTAGAGTATGCAAGTGTAGGATCTACGCAAGTTTATATTAATAACAGGGAGATTACAAAAATAGAGTTGAGGATGCTAAAGCTTACAGAGGTGCAATGTATACCTGGGACACATTTATCCATTGATTGTGACCCATGCAGAAGGATTGAATAAATACCTCATCGACCATTTACCCATACTGAAGCAGACATACAAGAGTTATCCATTGCTATCAAACAAGCACCAAGAGACTGTGGGAACATGTCTGTTATGATTTACAGATATGATTAAGCTATGGTGTCAAGTCCTATGCAACTTACGGAAGACTATTTGGAAGCTGGTTTTTTGCTCAGAAAATTCTGGGAAACCTTCTGCAACTTCAGCTTGACAAGTACTTTCAATTTGGCACAAAAATTTGCATAAAAATTGCAGGAAAAGTGGTCAACTTTAGACCCATGTTTTGATGTATTTTGGGTCATATAGACATCGTGTGGGATCCGATTTGGATGTCTCTTGTTGGGAACTGAATGTATGACATGTTGGCATCATGGATGGATGTATATGACAGTTTTTGGACACATGTATGACAATCATATTGCTGAATACCATTTTTGGACAAGTTGTATTGTTGTTTTCTTTTGAATTTGCAGCAATCGTAATGTCTGACATGGCACAGATCACTTAGATCATGGGAGACAAATTGACCAAAGACAACTATAGTGTTTGATCCTACAAGATGGAGAATTTTTTTATGGGTAGAGGTCTATGGGACCTCATAACAGGTGATGATGAATGTCCAGAAGTTCCTGAACATCCAACTGAAGAGCAAAAGAAAGCGTATAAGGATTGGATTGGGAAGAACAGGAAGGTTTTGCATTGGATCTCCATATGTATTTCAAAAACATTGATTCCTCATATAAAAAAGGCAAGTACTTGTAAGGAGGCATGGGAAATCATAGAAAAAATGTATGGAACATGTACAGAGGCTCGTAAGATACAGCTTAAGAAGAGATTACATGGTGCATGGAGAGGCAATCGCAATATCAGTGACTATGTGGCAGAAATCAAGCAAATTTCAGAAGACCTTGCATCCATTAATGCACCTGTTGATGATGATGATTTAGTGTCAGTGACACTAAATGGGCTTGGACCAGGTTTCACATCTTTGGATACCTCTATTTCCGTTAGGGGAGGCTCTATGCCTGACTTTGAGGAGCTTATTCGATTGCTACTTAGCTTACAGAAGAAATCAAGTTGGGATTGAATGCATCTAGTAGTGGCAAAAATACAGGTGGAGATAGTGTTTTCTATCACCAGAGAGGTCGTGGTAGCTCATCTAGAGCTAGAGGCTCTTCACTTGGTTGTAGTAATTATGGGTTTGCTCGTGGAAGAGGTAACTTTGGTCGTGGTGACTTCATGCATAGAGGCAGGGGGAGATCTTTCCCTAGAGGTAGAGGACGGTCTAGTCCTTCTTCACAAAGAGATGGCACTTGTCATTATTGTGGGCAGCTTGGTCACTTTGAGAGGGATTGTTATCAGAAACAGAATGCCATGTCTAGGGGTCATGGAAGGACCCAATATGGCCACTATGCAGGCACTTATGGTGGTACAGGTTATGGACCTAGAGGTGGATCCCTAGAGGTCACCTATTTGCTATAGAGCATGTGCTTGGGAGCATGACTCATCCTCTTCGTGAGAATGACTGGTTTTTGGATTCAGGAGCTACAAACCACATGACTCATCATGCTGAGTGGTTTGATAGCAAGGAGCAAATGCAGAATGATGAATATGTTGCCATTGGTGATGATACTTTACACAAAATTACTCATATTGGTAGTGTGCCACTTGTTACTAAAGATGGGATTGAGAACAAGCTTGGTGATGTACTTTATGTGCCCACAATAACTAAGAACCTAGCATCGGTTGGTCAAATGACATCAAGGATTCCAAGTGAGATTCAATAAGTTTGGATGTTTCATTGAAGAGTTCCATAATGGGAGAACTGCCAAGGTGATTGCTCATGGTAGAAAGAAAGGGAGATTGTTTGCCTTGGATGCAGGTACTCTAGTGATTCAAAACTCTATGTATGTTGAGAGAGGACATGGGCAAGATAAGGATGTGGAATTATGGCATAGATGGATTGGTCATGTCAATTTGCAAAGATTGAAGCAAATGCAATCAAAATAGATAGTCTGTGGTTTACCGCATTTAGGATATGTGAATTTTGATCATGTGTGTGAGGCTTGTCAATTTGGCAAGCAGTCCAGATTGCCATTTCCAAAGAGGGGGAGAATAAAAAGCTATCCTTTGGAAATAATAGACTCAGATATTTGGGGCCCATGTCAGAATGTTTCCATGAGTGGAAAATGTAGATTCTATATCACTTTCATTGATGATTTTAGCAGGATGACTTAGGTGTAGTCGGTATCCTTTGGAAATAATACACTCAGATATTTGGGGCCCATGTTAGAATGTTTCCATGAGTGGAAAATGTAGATTCTATATCACTTTCATTGATGATTTTAGTAGGATGACTTGGGTGTAGCAGCTATCCTTTGGAAATAATACACTTAGATATTTGGGGCCCATGTTAGAATGTTTCCATGAGTGGAAAATGTAGATTCTATATCACTTTCATTAATGATTTTAGCAGGATGACTTGGGTGTACTTTATGCAGCATAAAAGTGAAGCATTTGAAAAGTTCTTGGAATTTAAAACTATGGCTGAAAAGCACTTTGGATACTACATAAAATGTTTGAGGTCAGATAATGGTGGAGAGTATATGTCATATGAGTTTTGTGACTTCTTGAGAGATCATGGTATCAAAAGGAAATTGACATGCAGGTATACACCTCAGCAAAATGGTGTGGTTGAAAGGAAGAATCAGATTATTGCAGAGGTTGCAAGAGCAATGATGAACCAAATGAACATGCCATTGTCATATTGGGCACAAGCAGTGCATACTGCACTTCACATTATGAATAGAACACCTACAGCCTTGATTCATAATATGTCACCATATGAGAGAATGTATGGCATGAAACCCACTGTTGCATACCTTAGAGTCTTTGGATGTTTCTGTTATGTTTATGTTCTGGATGATTTGAGAAAGAAGATGGAACCTAAGGTTGTAAAATGCATTTTCCTTGGATATCCTGATGAGAAGAAGGGATACAAATGCTATGATCCAGTGAGTAAGGAAGTATACATAAGCAGGGATGTTAGATTCAGTGAATATGAATCATGGTACAAGCCCAAAATTGCAGTGGATGTTGATTCCTATTAAAACAATGATGATGATTTCTATGGAAGAAAAATTTCAACAAACAACAAGGCTGAAAATTAGCATGTGGAAGATGCTTCAGGACCTCAAGAGAATGTGGAAAGTAGTGGCAGCTACAGTCCATGGAGTGGTAGATTGAGAAATGCACAAAGGAGAGCAGAAGTTGCAAAAGGTAAGAGACCAATGATTGAAAGTTCAGAAGATGAATCTATAGATGACGAGTATGGCATTCCGCATGTTAAAACACTTGGCACTAGAAGTGCAGGAAAGTATGTGCCACCACATGCTAGATCAGATGAGACACACGGTAGTGCACCTCAATTGAGAAGGTCAGAAAGGGTAAGGTATCTAGTTGATAAATTGACTTATAATGGGTTCATGAAGATGCATTATGCATACATGGTTTCTTATGTACAACATGTGGGGCCTACTTGCTTTGAAGAACCAGTAGAGAGCAAAGAGTAGAGACAAGCAATGGATGAAGAGATGGATGCACTAAGGAAAAACAAGACTTGGGATTTGGTGAAACTACCTTATGGCAAGAAGTCCATTTGATGTAAATGGGTTTATAAGGTCAAATGTAAGTCAGATGGTTCTCTTGAAAGGTATAAAGCAAGGCTAGTTGCAAAAGGATATGCACAAACTTATGGTTTGGACTATGAAGAAACATTCAATCTAGTAGCTAAAATGACGACAGTGAGATCGGTAATTGCTTTGGCTTCTATCTATGGTTGGAGGCTTTATCAAATGGATGTGAAAAATGCATTTTTGAATGGCAACTTAGAAGAGGAAGTGTACATGGATCAACCAGAGGGCTATGTGGATCCAAAATACCCACATTATATATGCAGGTTGAAGAAGGCTTTATATGGATTGAAGTAAGCACCAAGAGCATGGTGTGATAGAATCAGCAAATTCTTATGCAGTATGGGATTTTAGCAGAACAAAGCTGATTATTCACTTTATGTGAGGCATACAGAAGATGGTATTGTTGTTGTGGTAATATATGCTGATGATCTTATTATTACAAGTACACTTGAGAAGGAGATTACTAAAGTCAAGCATGGGTTTCATAAAGAGTTTGATATAAAGGACCTTGGTTTGTTGAGATACTTCTTTGGTATTGAGGTTATTGAAACACCTCATGATATATGGCTGATACAAAGACAATATGTATTGGAGATGTTGGAAAAATATGGCATGATAAGATGCAAACCAGTTGATACACCATTGGATCAAAATGCTAAGTTGATGGATGATGGATCTTATGTTGAGGATGTTACTATGTTCAGAAAGATGGTTGGTAGTCTTATCTACTTGACCATTACAAGACCATACTTGAGTTACGCTGTTGGATTGATAAGTCAGTTTATGCAAAAACCATGCAAATCACATTTGGATGTAGTGAGAAGAGTTCTTAGATATGTGAAGAAGACAACTGGATTTGGGCTGTTTTATGAAAAAGGAATCAAGCCTACATTATTTGGATACTCAGATGCAAACTGGGCAGGTAGCTCTATGGATAGAAGATCTACTAGTGGCTATGCATTCTCATTTGGATCAGACATGGTAAGTTCGAGCAGTAAGAAGCAACCTACAGTTGCTTTATCAAGCACTGAAGCAGAGTATAGAGGCATTGCATTGGCAGCATGTGAGTAGACATGGCTGAGATTGATCTTATATGACATGGGCATAGAGATTGATGGTGGAGTCATTATGTATTGTGACAATGTTAGTAGCATTATGTTGGCAAAGAACCCAGTCTACCATGCAAAAACAAAACACATAGAAGTGCACTATCATTTCATTAGAGAAAAAGTCATTGATGGAGAGATTGACTTGGTCCATGTGAAAAAAAATGACCAAGTTGCTGATATCTTTACCAAAGCATTAGGTAAAGATAAGTTTGACAACTCCCCCCCAAATCCCAACCACCATCCCTCTCACTCTCTCTCCTCTTTCTTCTTCTTCTTCTTCTTCCTCTCTCCTACCCCTCTTTCTCTCTCCCCGACCCTCCTCCACCATCTCCCCCACCCTCTCACCTCCTCCTTCTGCGCCTTTCCCCCCTACCCCCCCCCCCCCCCCCCCCCACATTCACCTCCTCCCTCCACCCACCCCATTCCTCCCACTCCCTTCCCCTCCCTTTCTTCTTCTTCCCCTCCCTTCACCCCTCTGCCTTCCTTCTTCCCCTCCCTCCCCTCCTCGGGCCCCCCAGCGGTCGCCTTCCTCTCCATCGACGGTCCTCCTCTCTTCCAACACGCGCCGCCCGCCCCACAGAAGACGCGCCGCACGCAGACTTCGCCCACCAGCCCAGAGCCGTCGCCGTCCGTCGCCTGCAGGCCGGGACGTCGTCCGCCCCGTCGCACCGCCACGCCGGCTTCGCCCGCCAGCCTGGAGCCGTCGCCGTCCGTCGTTTGCCCCGTCGCGCCGCCATGCAGACGCTGCCGCCGCCGGACGCGTGGCCATCCTCGTGCGTGTCGTGTGTAGGTCCTGGGGGGGGGGGGGGGAAGAAAGGGCTACGAGGCTACGGGGGGGAAAAGTTAAGTTGAGGGGGACTTATGAAGGGCATAGGAAGGGGGCTTAGAAGGGGGGGGGGGGGGGTAAGAGAGGGGGTTTAGAAGGGGGGTAAGAACAGGGGCTTAAGAAGGGGGGGTCAAATGCAGGGGGCGGGACCCATTTTAGGGGGGGCGAGGGGGTAAATTTGGCGCGAGGGGGACCAAATTTGGGGGGGGTCAAATTTGGTGGAGGGTCAAATTTAGAAGGGGGTAAATTTGGGGAAGGGAGGGTCGAATTGATGGAGGGGCCAATTTGGTGTGGGGGGGGGGTCAAAATGGTGGAGGGGGGCCCCAAAATAGGGGGATGGGTGAATGTGGTAGCAGGGGGGAGGGGTAAATTTGGTGGATAGGCCAAAAGGACTGGCAGGCAAGGAGAGTTGGGAGAGGAGGTAAAGGGCGACCGAGGCCAAAAGGCCAGGCATGGCAGGAGGCCAGAGGGCGGCCACAGAGGTGGGGGAAGGAGGAGAGGGTGGGCGAGACCAGAGGGCGGCGAGGTAGGGAAGGAGGAGAGGGCGAGTGAGGCTGGCGAGGGATGGGGCAGGAGGCAAGAGAGAGCAGCAATGAGGTGGTGGTGGGGGAGGTCGCAGAGGCAGGGCGGGCGAGGTGGTGGTGGGGGAGGTGACCCGCAGGCGAGGTGGAGAAGGAGACAGTACGCAGGCAAGGTGAAGAGGTGAGATGGAGATGGAGAGGTGAAGATGGAGATGGAGAGGGTTTTTTTTTTGTTGTTTTGTTGTGTTTTGTTTTTTGGTTTTTTTTTTTCCATTGATTTTGTTTTAAAAAAAGAAATGAAAATAAAAGAAAAACCCAAAAGAAAGGGAGTGCACCCTCGTCCCGTGCATATGCACGAGGGGTTTTAAAAAAATTTGCACGGACGGGATGGAAAACGGCCGGGATGCCGGGACGAAAGGGCGTGAAGAGAACGGGGCATCTCGAGGTGTGTAAAGTCAAAAACACACGCGTAAGACAAGGCATGTAGGAACACCACAAAACAAAGAAAAATTAATAACTTGCAAACTGTTCGTCGGAACGCAATGCGATAAAAAGGAAAACTAGGCTGGAAGGTAAGGGGGAGATTTCGAAAAAGTACAACGAGATGTTCGGGAGCAAGGCGTTCCCATGGAAAAAAGGCAAAAAATAGGTGCAAAAACCCATACAACAATTAATAGCAAAGAATCCATTCGCCAAAAGGAAACACGGGAAAAAGGAAAATTGTGAGAAAAGGATACCAGAGAGGCCTATCATGTCAGGACACAGTTTCGACGAAGATAAGACCCATTCACATGGAAAAAACCCAAAAATAGTATTTGAAAACGGAATTCGAAAATTAATACGAAATGATTCGTGCATCGAAAGGGAGGGCGGAAAAAAGAAAAAATATCAGGACATATAGAATCTTCAGGGCTGCCACATCAAATTTCAGTTCGAATGGGGCCTGTTCACATGGAAAAAACCAAAAATTTAAGCTAAAAAACACCAATAAAATTTAATAATAATAAATTGAGAGGTCAAAACAGGGCAAAGAAAAAAGAAGAATTGGGCAAGAAGGTGGCTAGACAAGGCTATCCAAGCAGAATTGAATTTTGAGGAGAATAGGACAGGTTCACATGGAAAAAGGCCAAAAGGATACGCGAAAAAGGCACGAAAACACACAAAAATTAATTGCGGACAAATCGTATGTCAAAATGACATGTGATTAAAAGAAACAATATCCAAGGGAAAGCATAGGACATGGTTGGTATGTTAGATCACTGTTCTAAAGCGATAACGGCGCGTTCGCATGGAAAGACATCCAATTATGCAGGAAAAACTTAAAAAATGAATAACGCAAAAATGGTAACCCGGAACACGGGGATGTAAAAAGAAAAAGTGTATCATTCAAAGGGACAAACAAGGCTATAAGGTTGGATCTGGAGTTTGGTGAACATAGGGGATGTTCACATAGAAAAGGAAAAATTGTGCAATAAAAGCATCCACAAGGGAAACGGCCTCAACGATTGGGGGTATGAGGGTGAGTAGGTGAGGAAGGGACCCCAGTAGAACAGAACTAGTACAGGATAGACACGCATGATTGGGTAATGACATATGCAGGGGGTATGCACATCATCACAGATGCGAGGGATGTGTCCCCACACTTAAGACCTTACTGGTTAGAGTAGATTGATCGACACGGCCACAGACTTGTCAACCAACTGGACATTGGCATCCCCACATTTAAGACATAACATACACTTGCAAATAGAAAAGTAGGGTTAGGAACACTTGGCCCATTTTGTAGATGGTTGAAGGGAACCGCCATTGTTGATGCAAAAAGATTGAGACCGTTGTCAAGCAGCAAGCGGGACCAGGGCGCGCCACAGAACATGTCCAGCATGGCATAGACCATGCAACAACACCAAGGGAGGTATTTTTGTCAATAAAATCCATCGAGTCAAGTGTCAATGACGAAGAATAGAACTCTCAGCTCACGGGCACTCAAGAGGATGATAGAATAGTCGTTCACCCCGTGACGCACATCGCTCAATGAATAAGCATGAAATCCCATAACTCACAGCCGGTTTAGAATTGAAAAAGGGAAAAGTGATTGGGATGGAGTATGCCACTATGCACAATTGATGATGCATTCATGTGTTCCACCCATCTGGCATAGGTGTAAGGAGGAAGGCCAAGGAGCCTTGTAGTGCAATGCACAGAATAGGGTGACGTGCCATGTGATAATGACAGAGACCCGTCCGTGTGTGCATAGGGAAACAGAAACTCACACCTCTCAGAATTGATTGAGAAGAAGCACCAATCACACTTAGCCCACCCTCTATCTCACACTCTGTTGAAAGATACAGGGGGGCAACCTGTTCCTGACACCCATTGATGTAATCCTCACATTCACTTGTGCAAAGATTGTATGCATTGTGCACATTTGATGGTGGAACAGTGCATCCCGCCCTGTGCCGGCATTTAGTGCAAGAAGGAAGGCCAGGGAGCCTTATAGTACAGTGCACAGGAATAGATCATGCATTGTGCATTGGGAGGCCCAACCCGTGTGTGCAACACACCATTCACACATCGCGCCTCTCATTTGATTTGAAGGGAAAGACTGGTCACTCACCCCACCCTCTGTCTCACACTCTTTTGATAGATACAGAG
Organism: Lygodium microphyllum; assembly: GCF_053477565.2. Classification (NCBI taxonomy): domain Eukaryota; kingdom Viridiplantae; phylum Streptophyta; class Polypodiopsida; order Schizaeales; family Lygodiaceae; genus Lygodium; species Lygodium microphyllum. The sequence goes on from NC_141160.1 coordinate 100,293,115, forward strand.
AGCAGCCCATACACACGTCCCCATCCTATTAGGATGAAAGCTTGCATCACTCAAGGGGTTGGTGATGAAAGATCGCGTCAGCTGTTGTTATCAATAGAGTGTTGAAGATGATGCGTACCCAGGGAGGTAGCTGACAAGTATGGTACTTCAATGATTTGTATGAAAGATCGTCTGTTAAGGAGGGCAGATGGACTAATATTGTAGAGACATCGCACCAAGGGAGGTGGCTTCAAATTTCTTGCGAAAAGGTTCTGTTGATGAATCAACTATCTTGAATTGCGGGGTGTTACCACCTTTTCCACAGTCAGCTTCCCGTCCAAGGGTGTTTCCACCTTTTCTTGGAACGAGGCTTGCTATGGCATGGAATTTCTTCCTTTTTTCCCATGACAATTTGTTTGTTTTGTTTTGTTTTGTTTTATTTTATTTTTTCAGAGGAGAAATGGTAGAAACACCATTTGTCAAAACCAACCTCTTCACCACGGCTGATTAAAAATAGAGGATAAGAGATCAAAGGCAGGAGGTGGGCCGGAGGGGACAGAGGGTTGCATGCGCCTCTTCAAGAATGGCAGAAGAATGGCTATCAGAAGTAGCACCAGAAGAATTACAGTGCCACACCAATGGGGGAAAGGATGGGGTGACTGTGATTGTCAAGATCCCCAAGGAGAGAAGTACTTCTTCAGGCGATAGCCATTAATCAAGAAGGGATCATCAGAGGCATCAACGGTCTGCACTTAGATAGAGCCATTAGGATTGACAGTAAGTATCTTGTACGGGCCCATCTACCGTTGTTGAAGCTTGCCATGAAACTTGCCAAATCTTGAATCATAGGCCAGGATAAGATCACCTTCTTTGAACTCCTTGTGCTTGATGAAACTGTCATGATAGGCCTTACGTCGTGCTTGAGTGGTTTCCATGCACTGTAAAGCCATCCTGCGAGTCTCGTCTAAACATTCCAAGTGCACGAGATGGTGTTGTAGAGACTCATCATCCCCAAACGCAGAGGGTAACTCTAGTTCAACCGGGAAAACAGATTCTGTACCATACACCAATTAGAAAGGAGTTTTTCATGTAGTAGTCTTATGGGAGGTTCTGTATGCCCAAAGGGCCTTTGTAAGTCGATTGTCCCAATCACGATGATGTGCGACAATCGTTCTTGTCAAGATTGAGCAAAGGATATGGTTCGTGACTTCAACTTAGCCGTTGGCTCTGGGGTAGTAAGGAGCGGACTTGCGATGGCGAATCTTATACAGCTCCGTCAACTCTTCCATGATCTTGTTAAGTAAATGAGCACCTCTATCACTCTCGAGGGGACTGCCAAAATGGGTGATAATATTCTCATACATGAACAGGATTACACTGTTACCATTGTCCCGCTTTAGAGCTTTAGCTTCACACCACTTTGTGACATAATACGTACATACTAGGATGTATCTCTTCTGCTTCCATCTAGTAGGTGGATCAATGGGACCCAAAAATCAATCCCCCACTTCTCGAATAGCTTTAGGGGAAGAATAGGTTGCAGTGGTATGGCACTTGTTTTGGTGGGTTTCCCCATTCGCTAACAAGCATCCCATCTCTTGCAGTACTCATTTGCATCCTTGTGGAGGGTCAGCCACCAGTACCTCACTAACAGAGCCTTCCTGGCTGTTGCTTCTCGTGCGAAGTGTCCACCACATGGTTTGTCATTGCATGCTTTCAATATTGTGCCAATTTCATCTCCTGCAATATATCTTCGGAACACTTCATCTTTGCTTTGCTTGTATAGGGTATCGCCTAGTAAAGTGTAGGGGGCTGATTCTAATAGGAGCTTCTTCTTCTCATGGCTTGAGATACTAGGAGGAGGACAGGGCTTCATGATCCACATAGAAGTTGAAATGCGTTGACAATAGATAGTGTTGAAACTTTTCTAGTGCAAACACCATTGCTAAGTACTCAAGCTCTATCACTATGTAGTTCCATTCTCTATCACTGACCTTTTGGCTTGCATAATATATTGGTTGATCTGATTTAGAGGGGGCCTTTTGACATAGGACAGTACCTAGCCCTTCAATGGATGCATCTGTGTGCACATGAAACTCCTTCGTCTAGTTAGGAGGTTGCATGATAGGTGCTTGGATAAGGCACTATTTCAGGGTATTAAAGGATTCTTCGCAGTCATTAGTCCAAAGGAAATCCGCATCTTTCCTTAGGATCTTGTGCAGAGGGACTACCTTGGTTACAAAATGTACAATAAATCTTATGTAGTAACCCCCATGGCCAAGAAATCGTCTCAGTTGCTTGAGGTTTATTGGTGCTGTCAAGGCAACAATCTTCTCAATCTTTGTTGGGTCTATTGCAATCCCTTGTGCAGAGACAATATGGCCCAAAAGAACTCCTAATGAGACCCCAAATACACATTTGTCGGGGTTGAGAGGAATCCCATACTCTCGGCATCTATCAAAATATTACTCTAGGTGTCCCCAAGGCTCACGTATTAAGCTATAGACATAGAAGTCATCAAGATACACCTCAATGAAATCATGCAGATGATTTTGGAAGGCAGCCATCATTACTCGTTGGAAGGTGGTAGGAGCATTACAGAGCCCAAATGGCATCACTCTATAGGCATAGGTCCCCCATTTTGTGGTGAAGGTTGTTTTGGATTGGTCCTCTTTTGTGATTTGGACTTGGTTATATTCGTTGAATCCATCCAAGAGGGAATAGAGCTCATGGCCTGCCACTGTGTCCAATACTTGGTCTGTGAAAGTGATAGGGAAATGATCCTTCTTCGTCTTCTAGTTCAGCTTATAAAATTCCACACATATTCAAAGTTTTTCATTCTTCTTGGGTACTACCACAATGGGCGAAACCCATTTACTATTAGCCACAAGATAAATGAACTCGGCTTCAAGAAGCTTCAATAATTTAGCCTTCACCATAATAGAATAATTAGGATTCATACACCTTTGTCTTTTCCTTACAGGTTTGGCATCAGTCTCTAGATCAATGTGATATTGGCATACTGTGGGATCAATCCCATTTAGATCTTTATATGACCAAGAAAACACATCTAAATTCTCCTTTAGTAAGTCTTGCAAAACCACTAGTTCTTCTTCTGGAAGATCGAGACCCATTTTTAGGTGACGTTCAGTACCGTCAGTATCCAAGAATGTCACTTGCCTTTCACCTTCCACTTTGCGGATAAATGTCCCACGGATTTCTTCTAGATAGAGGTCTAACTCTTTCAAGGAATTAGTGTCATTGTCTGATGTTCCACTAGAACTAGTATCCTCCTTTCTGAACAGATGACTCATTTGTCTATTGAGATTGCTAGAAGGGTATCAGAGCTTTGTTTTCTTTTGTGTGAGTAGTGATTTCTTATGAACTTAGGGATTCATCTTCATAGGATGTATCCAGGAATGTCACATAGCACGGACCTTCTATAAGTTGCAGCTTTGATGGCTTTGGCTTCTATTGACAAGGGGCATCATTATCATCTTTTCTCCAGAATGAATGGTCAAGGCGACAGGAGCCATTGGTGAACTTAATTTTTATACCTTTGATCCATTGCTTATGCAAATCCTATATACTTTGTGGTCCATTGGTTAACCCAAATGGAATCATGGTCATTCCATCCAACATCCCGAGATCTTCAGCCTCTGAGGTCTCTGTAGGGACATCAATAAGATTGTCCGCTATCAGAGAAACATTTTCATTTGCACTTTCATAACCTGCTTCATTTTCTTTCTCATCATTTTCATCATCTTCCTCTATGGAGGCTCTGTCCCTGCTTCTGTAGAGGCTTTGTAGGAGAAGAACAGATCCTCCATCTCTGTGTCTGCTTCTACTTATGCCTTTGTCTTTGGCTCTGCCTCTGCGACTGCCATGTAACAGGGAGAATAGTACATCCATGCTTCTATCTCGTTGTTAGAGGTGATTTCACAAGTCAATTCGAGTTGAGGCAAGAGGTATTCTCCCATGGACAAATACTTTACTTCCTTCGATAGTTGGCTTATAGTGCCCTTTTGATAAATATGTCATATCCTATGGTTGTATGTATCTAAAGTACAACCGTATGTAAAGTGTCTTTAAGTTTGGGGTATCTATCTTTTGAGGATACCATTTTAGTGTGTGTGGACTGTGAGAAATAGAAGAAGAATAATGGAGGAGAAGATGACATTGAGCTCCTGACTTCCCATCTGATTGGTCTCACTGACTCCCTCCATTTCGGTTTTATCATTTGGTATCAGAGCAGGGAGATTGTATAGTTTGTAGTAATAGCAATGCTCAAGCCTCCTACCCACCATCAGAATCCTCAAAGAATTTCTGATATCTTTTGAGAACCCAATATATTGGACTGTTTTTGTTTTTTGTCAAGCACAACAAACACAGTAGCTTGTGTGTTTGGCTCCAGAGGGGGGATAATTTTACCATCTCAGTGTTGATGAAGTTGGGCAAAGGAAGACTGATCAAGGAAGGCGAGGATGAATCTGCAGAAGCCATCACATTGACAGATCTGCATTGGTGCGCAGCAGGGCTCCTGTACAATAATCGGAGATTAAGTTCACATTTGTGCAAGCTACATTTTCTTAGACCATTGTACGAGACTAGTCGATTGATTGTCCTGCTTCTTGGAATCTCATTCTGATGAGTGTTTGAGATGGATGCTTGTGGTGGTACTAAAGAATACAGAGATGTAGAGAAAGAAGCAGTAGCCATATCTCTCCGACAATAAGCCTGCAAGGTTTCCTCTCATCCATGCCAAATGTGGCTCTGATGGTAGAACCTTCGCAAGAATGGCAAACATGGTTGTAGCAAGCATCGAGTCGATTCTTATCTGCTCGTTCCTGTTTCTTGTTTTTCCTTGTCTTCAAATTGGTCGAGAAGGCTCGTTGATTAGGACTCTTCGAAAACTGGTTGAGTCCGCAGGCCTCGGTTAGCGTTTAACATCATGAGGAGGATTTGCAAGACCAGATTGCTAATATCACTTTTTGAGGAATCACTACTGTTGCGCGGACTCCAAGAAAAAGAAGCTATACCTGGGAATGAGAATGTGGCGATCGAGAAGAGAAGAATCATGACAGCTTAATCATTGAAGGGTTGAGTGTTGGTGAGGATATGCTAGAGTATGCAAGTGTAGGATCTACGCAAGTTTATATTAATAACAGGGAGATTACAAAAATAGAGTTGAGGATGCTAAAGCTTACAGAGGTGCAATGTATACCTGGGACACATTTATCCATTGATTGTGACCCATGCAGAAGGATTGAATAAATACCTCATCGACCATTTACCCATACTGAAGCAGACATACAAGAGTTATCCATTGCTATCAAACAAGCACCAAGAGACTGTGGGAACATGTCTGTTATGATTTACAGATATGATTAAGCTATGGTGTCAAGTCCTATGCAACTTACGGAAGACTATTTGGAAGCTGGTTTTTTGCTCAGAAAATTCTGGGAAACCTTCTGCAACTTCAGCTTGACAAGTACTTTCAATTTGGCACAAAAATTTGCATAAAAATTGCAGGAAAAGTGGTCAACTTTAGACCCATGTTTTGATGTATTTTGGGTCATATAGACATCGTGTGGGATCCGATTTGGATGTCTCTTGTTGGGAACTGAATGTATGACATGTTGGCATCATGGATGGATGTATATGACAGTTTTTGGACACATGTATGACAATCATATTGCTGAATACCATTTTTGGACAAGTTGTATTGTTGTTTTCTTTTGAATTTGCAGCAATCGTAATGTCTGACATGGCACAGATCACTTAGATCATGGGAGACAAATTGACCAAAGACAACTATAGTGTTTGATCCTACAAGATGGAGAATTTTTTTATGGGTAGAGGTCTATGGGACCTCATAACAGGTGATGATGAATGTCCAGAAGTTCCTGAACATCCAACTGAAGAGCAAAAGAAAGCGTATAAGGATTGGATTGGGAAGAACAGGAAGGTTTTGCATTGGATCTCCATATGTATTTCAAAAACATTGATTCCTCATATAAAAAAGGCAAGTACTTGTAAGGAGGCATGGGAAATCATAGAAAAAATGTATGGAACATGTACAGAGGCTCGTAAGATACAGCTTAAGAAGAGATTACATGGTGCATGGAGAGGCAATCGCAATATCAGTGACTATGTGGCAGAAATCAAGCAAATTTCAGAAGACCTTGCATCCATTAATGCACCTGTTGATGATGATGATTTAGTGTCAGTGACACTAAATGGGCTTGGACCAGGTTTCACATCTTTGGATACCTCTATTTCCGTTAGGGGAGGCTCTATGCCTGACTTTGAGGAGCTTATTCGATTGCTACTTAGCTTACAGAAGAAATCAAGTTGGGATTGAATGCATCTAGTAGTGGCAAAAATACAGGTGGAGATAGTGTTTTCTATCACCAGAGAGGTCGTGGTAGCTCATCTAGAGCTAGAGGCTCTTCACTTGGTTGTAGTAATTATGGGTTTGCTCGTGGAAGAGGTAACTTTGGTCGTGGTGACTTCATGCATAGAGGCAGGGGGAGATCTTTCCCTAGAGGTAGAGGACGGTCTAGTCCTTCTTCACAAAGAGATGGCACTTGTCATTATTGTGGGCAGCTTGGTCACTTTGAGAGGGATTGTTATCAGAAACAGAATGCCATGTCTAGGGGTCATGGAAGGACCCAATATGGCCACTATGCAGGCACTTATGGTGGTACAGGTTATGGACCTAGAGGTGGATCCCTAGAGGTCACCTATTTGCTATAGAGCATGTGCTTGGGAGCATGACTCATCCTCTTCGTGAGAATGACTGGTTTTTGGATTCAGGAGCTACAAACCACATGACTCATCATGCTGAGTGGTTTGATAGCAAGGAGCAAATGCAGAATGATGAATATGTTGCCATTGGTGATGATACTTTACACAAAATTACTCATATTGGTAGTGTGCCACTTGTTACTAAAGATGGGATTGAGAACAAGCTTGGTGATGTACTTTATGTGCCCACAATAACTAAGAACCTAGCATCGGTTGGTCAAATGACATCAAGGATTCCAAGTGAGATTCAATAAGTTTGGATGTTTCATTGAAGAGTTCCATAATGGGAGAACTGCCAAGGTGATTGCTCATGGTAGAAAGAAAGGGAGATTGTTTGCCTTGGATGCAGGTACTCTAGTGATTCAAAACTCTATGTATGTTGAGAGAGGACATGGGCAAGATAAGGATGTGGAATTATGGCATAGATGGATTGGTCATGTCAATTTGCAAAGATTGAAGCAAATGCAATCAAAATAGATAGTCTGTGGTTTACCGCATTTAGGATATGTGAATTTTGATCATGTGTGTGAGGCTTGTCAATTTGGCAAGCAGTCCAGATTGCCATTTCCAAAGAGGGGGAGAATAAAAAGCTATCCTTTGGAAATAATAGACTCAGATATTTGGGGCCCATGTCAGAATGTTTCCATGAGTGGAAAATGTAGATTCTATATCACTTTCATTGATGATTTTAGCAGGATGACTTAGGTGTAGTCGGTATCCTTTGGAAATAATACACTCAGATATTTGGGGCCCATGTTAGAATGTTTCCATGAGTGGAAAATGTAGATTCTATATCACTTTCATTGATGATTTTAGTAGGATGACTTGGGTGTAGCAGCTATCCTTTGGAAATAATACACTTAGATATTTGGGGCCCATGTTAGAATGTTTCCATGAGTGGAAAATGTAGATTCTATATCACTTTCATTAATGATTTTAGCAGGATGACTTGGGTGTACTTTATGCAGCATAAAAGTGAAGCATTTGAAAAGTTCTTGGAATTTAAAACTATGGCTGAAAAGCACTTTGGATACTACATAAAATGTTTGAGGTCAGATAATGGTGGAGAGTATATGTCATATGAGTTTTGTGACTTCTTGAGAGATCATGGTATCAAAAGGAAATTGACATGCAGGTATACACCTCAGCAAAATGGTGTGGTTGAAAGGAAGAATCAGATTATTGCAGAGGTTGCAAGAGCAATGATGAACCAAATGAACATGCCATTGTCATATTGGGCACAAGCAGTGCATACTGCACTTCACATTATGAATAGAACACCTACAGCCTTGATTCATAATATGTCACCATATGAGAGAATGTATGGCATGAAACCCACTGTTGCATACCTTAGAGTCTTTGGATGTTTCTGTTATGTTTATGTTCTGGATGATTTGAGAAAGAAGATGGAACCTAAGGTTGTAAAATGCATTTTCCTTGGATATCCTGATGAGAAGAAGGGATACAAATGCTATGATCCAGTGAGTAAGGAAGTATACATAAGCAGGGATGTTAGATTCAGTGAATATGAATCATGGTACAAGCCCAAAATTGCAGTGGATGTTGATTCCTATTAAAACAATGATGATGATTTCTATGGAAGAAAAATTTCAACAAACAACAAGGCTGAAAATTAGCATGTGGAAGATGCTTCAGGACCTCAAGAGAATGTGGAAAGTAGTGGCAGCTACAGTCCATGGAGTGGTAGATTGAGAAATGCACAAAGGAGAGCAGAAGTTGCAAAAGGTAAGAGACCAATGATTGAAAGTTCAGAAGATGAATCTATAGATGACGAGTATGGCATTCCGCATGTTAAAACACTTGGCACTAGAAGTGCAGGAAAGTATGTGCCACCACATGCTAGATCAGATGAGACACACGGTAGTGCACCTCAATTGAGAAGGTCAGAAAGGGTAAGGTATCTAGTTGATAAATTGACTTATAATGGGTTCATGAAGATGCATTATGCATACATGGTTTCTTATGTACAACATGTGGGGCCTACTTGCTTTGAAGAACCAGTAGAGAGCAAAGAGTAGAGACAAGCAATGGATGAAGAGATGGATGCACTAAGGAAAAACAAGACTTGGGATTTGGTGAAACTACCTTATGGCAAGAAGTCCATTTGATGTAAATGGGTTTATAAGGTCAAATGTAAGTCAGATGGTTCTCTTGAAAGGTATAAAGCAAGGCTAGTTGCAAAAGGATATGCACAAACTTATGGTTTGGACTATGAAGAAACATTCAATCTAGTAGCTAAAATGACGACAGTGAGATCGGTAATTGCTTTGGCTTCTATCTATGGTTGGAGGCTTTATCAAATGGATGTGAAAAATGCATTTTTGAATGGCAACTTAGAAGAGGAAGTGTACATGGATCAACCAGAGGGCTATGTGGATCCAAAATACCCACATTATATATGCAGGTTGAAGAAGGCTTTATATGGATTGAAGTAAGCACCAAGAGCATGGTGTGATAGAATCAGCAAATTCTTATGCAGTATGGGATTTTAGCAGAACAAAGCTGATTATTCACTTTATGTGAGGCATACAGAAGATGGTATTGTTGTTGTGGTAATATATGCTGATGATCTTATTATTACAAGTACACTTGAGAAGGAGATTACTAAAGTCAAGCATGGGTTTCATAAAGAGTTTGATATAAAGGACCTTGGTTTGTTGAGATACTTCTTTGGTATTGAGGTTATTGAAACACCTCATGATATATGGCTGATACAAAGACAATATGTATTGGAGATGTTGGAAAAATATGGCATGATAAGATGCAAACCAGTTGATACACCATTGGATCAAAATGCTAAGTTGATGGATGATGGATCTTATGTTGAGGATGTTACTATGTTCAGAAAGATGGTTGGTAGTCTTATCTACTTGACCATTACAAGACCATACTTGAGTTACGCTGTTGGATTGATAAGTCAGTTTATGCAAAAACCATGCAAATCACATTTGGATGTAGTGAGAAGAGTTCTTAGATATGTGAAGAAGACAACTGGATTTGGGCTGTTTTATGAAAAAGGAATCAAGCCTACATTATTTGGATACTCAGATGCAAACTGGGCAGGTAGCTCTATGGATAGAAGATCTACTAGTGGCTATGCATTCTCATTTGGATCAGACATGGTAAGTTCGAGCAGTAAGAAGCAACCTACAGTTGCTTTATCAAGCACTGAAGCAGAGTATAGAGGCATTGCATTGGCAGCATGTGAGTAGACATGGCTGAGATTGATCTTATATGACATGGGCATAGAGATTGATGGTGGAGTCATTATGTATTGTGACAATGTTAGTAGCATTATGTTGGCAAAGAACCCAGTCTACCATGCAAAAACAAAACACATAGAAGTGCACTATCATTTCATTAGAGAAAAAGTCATTGATGGAGAGATTGACTTGGTCCATGTGAAAAAAAATGACCAAGTTGCTGATATCTTTACCAAAGCATTAGGTAAAGATAAGTTTGAGTACTTCAGGAGTGCACTTGGAGTCTTATGTGTACAAGCTCATTCTGAGCTTGAGGGGGAGTGTTGATAAATATGTCATATCCTATGGTTGTATGTATCTAAAGTACAATCGTATGTAAAGTGTCTTTAAGTTTGGGGTATCTATCTTTTGAGGATACCATTTTATGTGTGTGGACTGTGAGAAATATAAGAAGAATAATGGAGGAGAAGATGACATTGAGCTCTTGACTTCCCATCTAATTGGTCTCATTGACTCCCTCCACTTCAGTTTTGTCATGCCCACTGTTAGGGACTGTGCCTCTGTTTTCTTAGGAAAGATCTATTTAACAACCTCTTCGTCTCTTGATAGTTTGTTATGACTTTGATAGATGTGGATCCATTGCCTATTTGCAATCCATACAATTTCAACACCACTTTATGGGGTCCTCTACCTAGGGTTAGGGTTCTTTTGAACCAGTCCGTCTTGGATCTTGCTTCAAAAATCCAAGGTCTTCCCAATAGCAGAGGGTATGAGGTCCCATAAGAATTTGGTTTGACCACTAAATATGTCAGCCAATAGTCTCTTCCTGCAAGGGTTGTTTTTACGTATGGGAGGATGCCCAATGGTTTAATTCTGCTTTGATTTGCCAATCTAATAAGCCACTATGTAGTTTGAATTCCTTGCAAACCTAAGTCCTTCATTGTCACATCTGTCATTATGTTTAATGATGAGCCTCCATCAATCAATGCATCTGAAATAAAGCATCCTTCTATCCATACACTAATCTCAAGGGTTCCAGGATCTAGGAAGGTGTTAGCCACATCCACTTCCTTCGCAGGTTCTGAGGCTCTGTTGGACTTTTTTGTTGTTGGGGGAGCAATCCTTAGGCTGCTTTTCCTTGTAAAGATACTTTTGAATATTTTCTGGCAACTGGGAGATAGCATCCGCAACTGTCAAAAGGTTAGGTTTGGTTTAAAGGTATCTAGGTATTTGACCAAATCATATTCTTTAATAGGATCCATGGGCTTCTCCAGCCTGCTGGGGAATGGGGCTACACCCATTTTCATCTTTCCTTTTTCTTCTAGCAATGGCTGCAATTGGGGGTGAGAGCACATGTGCCTAGTCGCCTATGTATTAGTTACACTAGTAATACCCCCATCGTGTATTAGTTACTTGCACATTTGTGCACTGTAGGTAGTGGGCATCCATCATTATCAATTCATTCTTTATTCTTTAAGTGACATTTGAATAAAGGGAAGGTCGGTCACACTTTGTGATTGCTGGAGTTTCTAGATGTTCATTTCATGTTGAAGCATTCATCTATGATTCTCAACCTTCCATGGCACTATAATTTCATGCCTAGCCACATTGACTATGGTTTCTTGGCACATATGATGTATTTCTTGTATTTTCAATTATTTTTCTTGCTGTGAGAATCAACTATTTTACATTGGTATCAGAGCATGGATTTTGATCCATGGGAAGAGTCAATTTCTTGGGGACATTTAGTCAGAGGGACAAGTGATAGGTAACTGGAGTACAAGATTTAGTTACAATGGGTTGACAAAGTTAAAACCATGAATAGTTAAGGTCTCTGTAATAAGACATGACTAAATTTGATGGACTTGAAGAATATTTGAAGAAATAATGACTGATCTATGGTCATTTTGGTGGTTCGTGGTCAATTTTGGGCCAAATTGAAGGTTCGTGGACTTAATTGAAGCCTAAACAAGGCTTAGATGGGTTAAACCATGGTCATAGGAGCTTTCTTGGAGAAGAATTAGAGTTTATGAGCTGAATATTCATCTTGGGAATTACAATTTGAAGGAATTCTTGGCCACCTCAAGCTAGAGATCAAGCTTTTTAGGTCTCACATGGTTGTTGAAGCTTCCATGATCATCTACCTTCAATAATGAAAGAGATACTTCTGCATTTTGCTCTTAATTCCCTTTAAATCCAATTGCTAAAGCGAATTGATCAGCCAATAATGTCAACCTTTGAGAAATGAGAGCCATCAACATTGAAGAGTGTCTATTATCAGCCCCACCAATACCATCAAAGCATCATGCCCGGTCCACAATTCAATTCAAGACATGATGCCACTTATGAAGAGGAGGAGGACTTAAGAGAAGGTGAGAATGAAGAGTTTCATGGATGTGACCCATTCTACAAATCCTTTCCTTTCCAATCTATCCATCAAGAAAAAAGAATCAGAGATGCATGATAAGAATGGAAGATTTGAGGAAAGAAGGTCATTCCAGATATCACTAACAAAGAGAACTCATTTTATGGTCAGCCCACTAGTGGACAGCCTCATTCTTTTGGATTGGGTTAACCAAATCAAGGTGGTAATGCTTCTAGACCAAATTATTTTGGAAGAGGTTCAATGTATAGAAAGTCTTGGAAACAATCATCCTTTGGGCATCACTCTAACAATTTTCAGCCAACCTATAATGAGAGGGAATATAAAGAGAAGATCACCATTTCCAACTTCAAGGGGGATAATGCATCTCCAACGAAGTGGGAAGAATGGGTAAAAAAATTAGAGATATACTTCACACTTTTTCCTCACCAAGATAAAGCTAAGATCTATTTTTTGGCACTCCATCTTGAGGGCTATGCACATACATGTTGGAGATACATGCAAAGAGTTGGTCACAATTTTGCTTCTTGGGAGGATTTTAAGAAGGCAATGTTAGAGGTGTTTGTCTCTCCAATGCAAAAAGAAAGATTGCAAAGAAGATGTTATGGATTTCAATATCTCTATGTACATTGAAGGAATTGATGATTTGGTAAAATTAAACAAATACATCTTTGGTCTAGATCCAACCCTTTTCTTTGGAAACAGGTGCAATGCAACCCAAGAGCATTCATGACGCTATTCAATATGCTAAAAGGTATGGGCAAAAATATAGAAGAGATTCAATGGGTATTCAACCTAAAATTGCAGGGTATTCCTCACTAAATCAGTCTTCCAATTTTGGAGCTCATTTGAGTCAGCCAAGGGATGTGTATAGACAAGATAGCAAGGGAATTAATACCTAGGGTTAAGCATAAAAGGTGGAGATGTAACATGTGAAGGATCTATTTGCCATTTTGAAGAATACAAGATTTGAGGTTTGCATCCTCCCACCATCTAAGAGGGTGCATACTCTTAGCTACCAAGATCATGGGGTGCATACCATGTCCCACATTGGCATGAGGTGAGTACCATTTAGCAGCTACTTGCTGGAGTAAGATCAGTTCCCTCCAGCGAGGAAGTCGGCAACCAGGGCCTGTTAATCATCGTGCCCAAGGAAATGATTCCCAGTGAGAAGATGGGCCTAAACAAATACTTCAACGACCAAAGACTACAGTGGAGGAGCTACCAAGTGGTAGTGGGGTTAGTTTGATTGAGGCTGTACGCGTTAATGATGCTGAAACCTCTAATCTGCGAGCTGTTCTTACAAGAGGTCAAAAGGGTAGAGGAGCCGACAAGGATAAGCCTGTCGACGGAAACCCTAAACAAGGCGACAAAGGAACGCAAGTTTTGGATCCTGCCATGGAAGGGGGACCTTTGAAGCCCGTGGAAAGTAAAGCCGATAAGGAACCACCAAAGAAGAAGGTGAAAGTTAAGAAAGAGGCAATAAAGCCGGTTCAACGACCTAAAGAGCGGATGGTTTGGCGTGAAAAGCGAGCTCTATCAAACTATCATGAATTCGATTTGGCGGGCTCTCTTTGCGAAGTCAAGCCGGATGTGAATCTTTTACAGCTTATTAAGCTTTCCCCAGGAGTACGTAAGGAATTTAGAAAGATCCTACGTACCGGGTACATCGTAGAACCTTTGGGTATTGCGCGAGTTGGTGATGACTGGTTTGAGCATGCTGAGAAGCATTGCCCAAGGGTTGCAGCCTATGTCGATGGGATATTAGTAGATTATGCCATTGTCGACACGGGATCATCTGTTAACATTATGAGTTCTGAACTGATGGAAAGGTTGGGTCTTGCGATTCAGAAAGATACCTCCACAATTCTCAGAATGGCAGATGATAGTTTGAGACAGCCAGAAGGCTGCATTACTAAGGTCCATGTCACTGTTGCAAATGTAGAAGGCATGTTGGACTTTAGGGTGATTCGTTTTGCAGGGCGGCCAAGTTACCAAGTATTACTTGGACGACCTTGGATCTTGCAAGCGGACTGCCAAGTAGATATACCCGCCGGTCGATTGATATTCGGTAGAGGTGCCCAGCGTGTGGTGGTTGATGCTTATCTTGAGTCCCCGCAGAGTGAGAGAGCTCCTCTATCTTCTACAGAATTGGAGACATTAGAAGATTTATCTGCTAGTGAGACATCATCGAGTGATGAGTCCAAAGAGGGATCCACCACGGAGGACATCTATCAGATTACTTTGAATGAGCCGATAGAGGGCCAATATCATATAAGAGATGCAGATGTCATCGAGCTAGACCTTGGTACGCGTGGTGATTCACGGCCAATCAAATTAGGTTCTATGCTCAGCACAGCAGAAAGGGAGGACTATGTGGCCTTGATCCAGGAATTCCGTGATATTTTTGCCTGGAGTTATGATGAGTTGAGAGGCATTCCTCCTAGCCTTGCTGTTCATACAATTCCGTTGAAAGAGGGCAGTCGTCCTGTACGGCAGAAAGTAAGGCGTATGCCTTTCGAATTGAGGGACGGCCTGTTTGAAGAGTTACAGAAGCTTCGAGAAGCGGGTTTGATTTTTCCTGTGCAACACACGGAATGGTGTTTGCCAGTTGTGATTAGAAAGAAGAATAATAATCAGATCCGTTTATGTGTAGACTTTAGGGAGCTGAATAAGCACACAGTTAAGGACTATTACCCGTTGCCATTTATTGACCAAATTTTGGATCAATTAGCGGGTAGGGAGATATATTCGTTTATGGATTGCTTTGCAGGATATAACCAAATGGCAATTGCAGAAGAGGATAAGTTGAAAACAACTTTCATCACTGTATTTGGTACTTTTGCGTACCATGTGATGGCCTTTGGTTTATGCAATGCGCCTGGTTCGTGGCAATGAACAGCAGATAAGACATTCGGTGACATATCCCCTGAAGAGTTGAAGGTGTTTATTGATGACTTAGGGGCTGCCACCGTGAGAGCAAGGCAGTTGATCATTTAAAGAAAATGCTTTGAGCGCTGTAGACAATTTTGC
Organism: Lygodium microphyllum; assembly: GCF_053477565.2. Taxonomy (NCBI): domain Eukaryota; kingdom Viridiplantae; phylum Streptophyta; class Polypodiopsida; order Schizaeales; family Lygodiaceae; genus Lygodium; species Lygodium microphyllum. The sequence goes on from NC_141160.1 coordinate 100,308,544, forward strand.
ATCGCCCTAAACCCACGGAAGTGTGTTTTTGGAGTACCTTATGGGCTATTGCTGGGTCATGTGGTCAGTTCGGTGGGAATTGCGACAGACCCCGAGAAGGTCAAAGTTATAGTTGCCATGGGACCACCACGCACTCCGAAAGAGGTTCATAGCTTTCTGTCTTCGGTTGGTTACTACCGTAGATTCATCAACGCCTTAGCAGAAAGAACGTTGCCACTTACAAATTTATTGTCCTTTAGCTATTCGTTTGTATGGGGTGACCCTTGTAAGGTAGCATTCGAGGATGTGAAACAAGAGCTAGCAAGAGCGCCCGTTTTAAAAGCACCTAAAAGAGGTGAGGTGTTTTATATCTTTTCAGCAGCCACGATGTATAGTATCAGCTGCTGTTTAGCCCAAATTTGGGAAGAGAAGTGGTACCACCCGATTGCTTTTGCTAGTCGGAAGCTGGGGGTATCCGAAATCAATTACACCTACATGGAGAAGCTGTGTCTAGCGATGGTCTTTCGGACCAAGAAATTCAGGCATTACATTCTCTATGAGAAAGTCGTGCTTTATACGAAGGCGAAGGGACTTCGACTATTGATGAATAAGTTACAACCGCCTGATCGTGTAGCGAAGTGGTTAATCACTTTGCAGGAATTTGATTATGAAATCAAGAGTAAGCCACCAAGGTTGCAAGGCATCGTGGAATGTCTTGTGGACTTTGGGGAGCCGAAAGAATCTGTGGCTGAAGGTAGTGATATGGAGTGGTTATTTAAAATAGATACGGCATCTATTCCCTCCTGGTATGCTGCAATAACGCATTATTTATCAACGGGAGAGGCGGGATCCGAATTATCTAAGGCTGAGAAAAGGAAAATTAAGCAGCAAGCGTTAAAGTTTGCTTTGATCGCAGGTACATTATATCGGCAAGGGGTTGATGACATCTATCGCCGGTGTGTGATGCCTGACGAGGTGCCATTCATTTTGGAAGAGTGCCATGATTCTGCTTGCGGTGGCCATTTTGCTGGACGGCTTACAGCACAGAAGGCTTTAAGAGCAGGTTATTGGTGGCCTGCCATCTTCCAGGATGCGTTTGCGTATGTTAAGCGATGCGATATTTGCCAACGACATGATAGTCGAGAGAATAGGAAACGACCACTCACCCCTATTATGGCGATACTTCCATTTGAGAAGTGGGGAATAGACTTTGTGGGTCCTATTACTCCGTCGTCGACTACGCAAAAGAGGTACATCATTGTCGCAACTGACTACTTCACAAAGTGGTCAGAAGCACGTGCAACAAGGAAAGATGATGCTAAAGAAACTGTTAGTTTCCTCTTAGAGCAGATAATATGCCGGTTTGGTCCGCCGAAAGAATTAGTGTCGGACCGCAGAACCCATTTCCTAAATAAGGTGATCAAAGGTTTGACAGAGTTGTGACACATCAAGCATAACAAGACAACCCCATATAACCCGCAAGCCAATGGGCAAGTTGAAAGCACCAACAAGCAGCTTGTGGGCATCCTATCCAAAATTGTGTCGGAAAAGAAACGGGATTGGGATAAAAAGTTATACGTGGCAGTGTGGGCCTATAATACGACCTTCAAAGGAGCCACTGGCCATACCCCGTTCAAGTTAGTATATGGGGAGGAGTGTGTCTTGCCTCTAGAAATTGAGCTACCGACTATTCGGTTTGCCATCAATCATTCTTTGAGTGATGAAGGCGCACTTTTTGAGCGCTTGACGACATTGGCACATTTAGATGAGCTTAAGTTGCAGAGCTTATTACACCAAGAAGTGGCGAAGCGCCGAATGAAGAAGCTACACGACCTCAAAGCCAAGAAATACACCTTCAAGAAAGGACAGCTTGTTCTGTATTATGACGCACGATGTGAATTATTCCCAGGCAAGCTAGAACCCAAATGGGATGGGCCCTATAAGATCGTTAGGATAGGAAAGAATAAATCTATAGTGTTGTTAGCAGACCTTGAGGAGATAGAATTTAAAAATAAGGTTAATCTTAATAAGATTAAACCTTATTACTTCTGATTGCACTAATGCTATGACTGCCTTGCAGGTCTAGGCAAGATCGATCAAACATCTGCAAGAAAATCGTGATAGAGGTTGATGGGTCGTCTGATCCCTTATTTAGAACACCCACATTTAGAACAGAGGTATCATCAGGGGAAGCTCATTTGGTGGAGCAAAGGATACAAGGTGATTGAGCAAGAAGGCGGGACATTTATTTGGGAAATCAAGGTCTTCTGCCATCACTGCCTATCCTTTAGCTGTTCGTTTGTATGGGGTGATCCTTGTAAGGTAGCATTCGAGGATGTGAAACAAGAGCTAGCAAGAGCGCCCGTTTTAAAAGCACCTAAAAGAGGTGAGGTGTTTTATATCTTTTCAGCAGCCACGATGTATAGTATCAGCTGCTGTTTAGCCCAAATTTGGGAAGAGAAGTGGTACCACCCGATTGCTTTTGCTAGTCAGAAGCTGGGGGTATCCGAAATCAATTACACCTACATGGAGAAGGTGTGTCTAGCGATGGTCTTTGGGACCAAGAAATTCAGGCATTACATTCTCTATGAGAAAGTCGTGCTTTATACGAAGGCGGAGGGACTTCGACTATTGATGAATAAGTTACAACCGCCTGATCGTGTAGCGAAGTGGTTAATCACTTTGCAGGAATTTGATTATGAAATCAAGAGTAAGCCACCAAGGTTGCAAGGCATTGTGGAATGTCTTGTGGACTTTGGGGAGCCGAAAGAATCTGTGGCTGAAGGTAGTGATATGGAGTGGTTATTTAAAATAGATACGGCATCTATTCCCTCCTCATATGCTACAATAACGCATTATTTATCAAAGGGAGAGGCGGGATCCGAATTATCTAAGGCTGAGAAAAGGAAAATTAAGCAGCAAGCGTTAAAGTTTGCTTTGATCGCAGGTACATTATATCGGCAAGGGGTTGATGACATCTATCGCCGGTGTGTGATGCCTGACGAGGTGCCATTCATTTTGGAAGAGTGCCATGATTCTGCTTGCGGTGGCCATTTTGCTGGACGGCTTACAGCACAGAAGGCTTTAAGAGCAGGTTATTGGTGGCCTGCCATCTTCCAGGATGCGTTTGCGTATGTTAAGCGATGCGATATTTGCCAACGACATGATAGTCGAGAGAATAGGAAACGACCACTCACCCCTATTATGGCGATACTTCCATTTGAGAAGTGGGGAATAGACTTTGTGGGTCCTATTACTCCGTCGTTGACTACGCAAAAGAGGTACATCATTGTCGCAACTGACTACTTCACAAAGTGGTCAGAAGCACGTGCAACAAGGAAAGATGATGCTAAATAAACAGCTAGTTTCCTCTTAGAGTAGATAATATGCCGGTTTCGTCCGTCGAAAGAATTAGTGTCGGACCGCGGAACCCATTTCCTAAATAAGGTGATCAAAGGTTTGACAGAGTTGTGGCACATCAAGCATAACAAGACAACCCCATATAACCCGCAAGCCAATGGGCAAGTTGAAAGCACCAACAAGCAGCTTGTGGGCATCCTGTCCAAAATTGTGTCGGAAAAGAAACGGGATTGGGATAAAAAGTTATACGTGGCAGTGTGGGCCTATAATACGACCTTCAAACGAGCCACTGGCCATACCCCGTTCAAGTTAGTATATGGGGAGGAGTGTGTCTTGCCTCTAGAAATTGAGCAGCCGACTATTCGGTTTGCCATCAATCATTCTTTGAGTGATGAAGACTCACTTTTTGAGCGCTTGACGACACTGGCACATTTAGATGAGCTTAAGTTGTAGAGCTTATTACACCAAGAAGTGGCGAAGCGCCGAATGAAGAAGCTACACGACCTCAAAGCCAAGAAATACACCTTCAAGAAAGGACAGCTTATTCTGTATTATGACGCACGACGTGAATTATTCCCAGGCAAGCTAGAACCCAAATGGGATGGGCCCTATAAGATCGTTAGGATAGGAAAGAATAAATCTACAGTGTTGTTAGCTGACCTTGAGGGGATAGAATTTAAAAATAAGGTTAATCTTAATAAGATTAAACCTTATTACTTCTGATTGCACTAATGCTATGACTGCCTTGCAGGTCTAGGCAAGATCGATCAAACATCTGCAAGGAAATCGTGATAGAGGTTGATGGGTCGTCTGATCCCTTATTTAGAACACCCACATTTAGAACAAAGGTATCATCAGGGGAAGCTCATTTGGTGGAGCAAAGGATACAAGGTGATTGAGCAAGAAGGCGGGACATTTATTTGGGAAATCAAGGTCTTCTGCCATCACTGCCTATCCTTTAGCTGTTCGTTTGTATGGGGTGACCCTTGTAAGGTAGCATTCGAGGATGTGAAACAAGAGCTAGCAAGAGCGCCCGTTTTAAAAGCACCTAAAAGAGGTGAGGTGTTTTATATCTTTTCAGCAGCCACGATGTATAGTATCAGCTGCTGTTTAGCCCAAATTTGGGAAGAGAAGTGGTACCACCCGATTGCTTTTGCTAGTCGGAAGCTGGGGGTATCCGAAATCAATTACACCTACATGGAGAAGCTGTGTCTAGTGATGGTCTTTGGGACCAAGAAATTCAGGCATTACATTCTCTATGAGAAAGTCGTGCTTTATACGAAGGCGGAGGGACTTCAACTATTGATGAATAAGTTACAACCGCCTGATCGTGTAGCGAAGTGGTTAATCACTTTGTAGGAATTTGATTATGAAATCAAGAGTAAGCCACCAAGGTTGCAAGGCATTGTGGAATGTCTTGTGGACTTTGGGGAGCCGAAAGAATCTGTGGCTGAAGGTAGTGATATGGAGTGGTTATTTAAAATAGATACGGCATCTATTCCCTCCTCATATGCTACAATAACGCATTATTTATCAAAGGGAGAGGCGGGATCCGAATTATCTAAGGCTGAGAAAAGGAAAATTAAGCAGCAAGCGTTAAAGTTTGCTTTGATCGCAGGTACATTATATCGGCAAGGGGTTGATGACATCTATCGCCGGTGTGTGATGCCTGACGAGGTGCCATTCATTTTGGAAGAGTGCCATGATTCTGCTTGCGGTGGCCATTTTGCTGGACGGCTTACAGCACAGAAGGCTTTAAGAGCAGGTTATTGGTGGCCTGCCATCTTCCAGGATGCGTTTGCGTATGTTAAGCGATGCGATATTTGCCAACGACATGATAGTCGAGAGAATAGGAAACGACCACTCACCCCTATTATGGCGATATTTCCATTTGAGAAGTGGGGAATAGACTTTGTGGGTCCTATTACTCCGTCGTCGACTACGCAAAAGAGGTACATCATTGTCGCAACTGACTACTTCACAAAGTGGTCAGAAGCACGTGCAACAAGGAAAGATGATGCTAAAGAAACTGCTAGTTTCCTCTTAGAGCAGATAATATGCCGGTTTGGTCCGCCGAAAGAATTAGTGTCGGACCGCGGAACCCATTTCCTAAATAAGGTGATCAAAGGTTTGACAGAGTTGTGGCACATCAAGCATAACAAGACAACCCCATATAACCCGCAAGTCAATGGGCAAGTTGAAAGCACCAACAAGCAGCTTGTGGGCATCCTGTCCAAAATTGTGTCGGAAAAGAAACGGGATTGGGATAAAAAGTTATACGTGGCAGTGTGGGCCTATAATACGACCTTCAAACGAGCCACTGGCCATACCCCGTTCAAGTTAGTATATGGGGAGGAGTGTGTCTTGCCTCTAGAAAGTGAGCTACCGACTATTCGATTTCCCATCAATCATTCTTTGAGTGATGAAGACGCACTTTTTGAGCGCTTGACGACACTGGCACATTTAGATGAGCTTAAGTTGCAGAGCTTATTACACCAAGAAGTGGCGAAGCGCCGAATGAAGAAGCTACACAACCTCAAAGCCAAGAAATACACCTTCAAGAAAGGACAGCTTGTTCTGTATTATGACGCACGACGTGAATTATTCCCAGGCAAGCTAGAACCCAAATGGGATGGGCCCTATAAGATCGTTAGGATAGGAAAGAATAAATCTACAGTGTTGTTAGCTGACCTTGAGGGGATAGAATTTAAAAATAAGGTTAATCTTAATAAGATTAAACCTTATTACTTCTGATTGCACTAATGCTATGACTGCCTTGCAGGTCTAGGCAAGATCGATCAAACATCTGCAAGGAAATCGTGATAGAGGTTGATGGGTCGTCTGATCCCTTATTTAGAACACCCACATTTAGAACAAAGGTATCATCAGGGGAAGCTCATTTGGTGGAGCAAAGGATACAAGGTGATTGAGCAAGAAGGCGGGACATTTATTTGGAAAATCAAGGTCTTCTGCCATCACTGCCTACAAATTTTGACGAGCATCACTGTTGAATTCAATGATGATGGAGGGATGGAGCCTACAGTCCACCCGTTGAATATGCTGAATTTTGATTACCATAATTACGAGTAGAGTCCGGGATGGCGGGATATGTAAACCCTTTATGGACGTACACCTTGTACTTTGATGGGGCGTCCAGGGGTGCATGTAAAAAAGGAAGTGTAGGAGTTGTCATCCGAGACCCCCGACGACGCATTGTCATGAAGTTAGCTGCTTATCTCGGGGTGAATTTTACCAATAATATGGCAGAATACAAAGCCCTGATTATGGGTTTGAATGTTGCGAAGAGGGGTGGTATCCGCCAGTTGTTGGTGAAAGGGGACTCTCAGTTGGTTTTAAATCAACTCAATGGGACGTACATGGTACGAAACCCCATCCTTTGTATGTACCATCATACTGCCATAGCCCTGCTAGACGAATTTGATAGAGTGTCTTTTCAGCTGATTCCACGGAATTGGAATCAGTTTGCCGATTCTTTGGCTAATCTTGCGTATGAAGAGGACCTCTTCTTTAATTGTGGGCCTTGTCCCGATATATCTATTGATGGTGAGACAGGACCTGGTCGTTTGTGGGGTATGCTTTCTGAACATGCCCTCTTTGGCAGACGATGGTTGATTTGGGTGATGCAGAGGGTAAGCGAGACTCATCTACCTTTATTATCGGGGACCCATAGACTGATTCGACGACATGTGATGCGAACACCTCTTGCGATATACGTAGGGGGGATAGGTCATAATTTAATGCACCTAGTTTAGGGCTATGCGCCTTTGTTCCCCTGGGAATAGTATACTTTGATGTCTATCATGGTTGTTTCCAGGAGGATGCTATGCATAGTATTGTTTGATTTCATTAGGCCAAGAGGGCCATTTCCCTGTCTAGTGCGGGTGCGTTTAATTGGGTTTTTGTTTTAGTGTTGTGCTGGACAGATTTCGTGGTTAGTGGAATTTGGTGGAGCCTGGAGGAGCCTTTGCTGCGATGGAAGCTTCTTGTGGTCAATCCAGGTGATATTTCTCCTTTACGACTACCTTTCCTTCCTGTTATATGTGTATTTGTACTTGTCGAGGGGACACATTTTTGTTGGGAACCGGCAACCAAGGCATGAAGTCCCAGGTTTAGGCTTAGTATGTTTGAGGGAGGTCGGAGTAGTCATTGCCTCCTGTAAAGACATTGTTAGACATTGAAAGACCTGTTTGAGAAGGAAGTCCTAGTGGCCCTGTTCTACCAGCCTGCTAGGCAGCCGTTCTAGGCGTTCTTGTTAGCAGTGAGGCAATTAGAGAAGCCTGCTAGAAGATAATAATAATGATGCCAAGAAATCCTGAATATCCTAAAAGATGAATATAAATACGAAGGTGTGTAAAAAGGGGTTCTAACCCCTATCAAAGAAAAGAAAAGAAATGAAAATATATAAGCCGTTGCTCATTGCCTTGCGAAGGCCTGTTAGGTTCCTGGGGACGAGTCAGACCCGGGGCCGATACCTTGTCTTCCTAGGGGTGGCTTATTACTGGATAAATAATACCAAAACAAGGAAGGTTGGAGCGAAAATAAAAGTGAGCGTTAGAAAAGGATTAAGTGTCGCCTTGCGAGGGCTTGGTAGGTTCTTGGGTGCCAAGATAGGTCCTGAGACCGATGCCCTGTTCTCCTTGGGTCACTACGCTCAGCTCCCTCCTTTTTACATGCCCAAGTATGTTCATCCAATACAAACCCCAAAAGAAGACATGTACTGGAAGAAAGTACACTTTGATCAGGCTATAGGAGTCCTCGCCTTGTAGGAGCTCCTAGTTGCGTTGTCTTTAGTTGGTCAGTAGTTCAGACTACCACTTAGGGCAACCTCTTTGACAGTTCTTTTTAGTTTGGCTGTGTTGGAGCAGCTGGTTAGTGACTCGCTTCGGATCTTCTATTAAATGATGCCAGGCCTACTCCTTGTGGATGTTATGCCTTGGTTCTGCTAGGGGTAGGGGGAGCATTGTGCTGAGTTTTATGATGATAATTGTTTTGTATCAGTTTGATGCTTCTTTGGTTGTTTATGTGCAAATATGTTCGTGGATTCGACGGGCTGTGTCGCCCTATCCCGTGGTCGCCAATGAGAGCGGAATTTAGGTGACGGGAAGTGCTTAAAAATAGCTAAAAATTATGAATATCAAGGGAAAAATATTCACTGTCAAAGGCGGCGGCTCGATCTAGGACGATTTTAAGCGCCAAAGTGCTTTAAAGGCGCTCGAGCGACACTTGTTGATTTTTCATAATTTTTCAGACAGCCGTGCGGGTTGACACGAGCTACTGGCCAATGCGAGATGCTAAGCCGGACGCCCAGGATTTTTCAGAGCTCGATTCCGAGTCCGGACGGGAAAATGGCCAAGAAACCGGTCAAGATGCGAAGGGGTGGACAAAATTTGGCCAAAATGGGCAAGTGACCCTTGGGAGCCCAAAATTTAAATGTAGCATGACATTTCACATGAAATGAGATGCATGAAATCGTGGAGAAGGCGTGAGCAGGAGGGCGCCGATTTTTGTGCCCTCTTGTTGATCATGCTTCTCCCTGGCTGTGAGCAACCCACATCAATGATCATGGGCATTCATTCCCCTCTGGATGCAGACTCTATCGCCGCCCTTCGCTCGCGCAATGATGCCCTCTTTGAAGATCTCTGATTTCAGTCTTTCTCTCTCCTCCCTCTCTCTCTTCTAAAGGCAAGTTCATGTGGGGAGAAGAAGGAAGAAGAAAGAATGGTGGAGGCTTGTCCGGCATGGATCGGATTGCTCCACGGGCTGGAAATGGTGATTGGTGATTGTGATGGACATGAAGTGCTGCTGATTTCCAAATCTACAGCCATGGACATGAAACCCGAAACACGCAAATAAGCGGTAATTTAAAATTTTCAAAGGAAATTTGAGCTTTTATGGTTTTTGATGGATGAAAAGTTGTTCATGTGGGATAAAAACTGTGCATGCTACTGTTTTCCATGAGTTCTTGCTGGTCATAATCAGAAAATCAGAAAAATATGCATTTTATGGCTCAAAATAATATGCTAAATACGTAAAACATGAAAAACAAGGGAAAATGAGGGTTTTTGGGCATAAAAATGGGGAAGTAAATAGGAACATCAACTAAACTCTCATTTTTCTGCAAGAAGGAACTAAGGGCCACAGCCCATAATCTGTTTTGAATTTTTAGTAATTAAATAATGCAGGGAAATAAGAGAAAATACAAGAAAATGGTGGAAAAACCCTAAAAAATAGGGGAAAAATACATTTTGGGTTCCGAAAAATAAGGATAAATAAGAACAATGTTTGTGAATGTTTGTGGGGACTGAAGCATGAGGATTTGCCTCAGTTCAACCCCACCTTCTTGTTCTAGTGTGTCTTTTTCTGTTTTTTCCACATAAAATGATGGTGAAATACCCTATAAATCTATCCAACGATGCAATACTTAAACGGGGAAGGGTAGAGAAGTTGAAATATGTCTAAATGCCGTGTGAGATGATGGGAAAGTTGCTGATTTCTATGCATAGCATTTAGGACGGATGATAATTAAAATTAAGAGCTTAGTAGCACGAGGGTTTCCTCGGTGCTAGGTTTGTGCAACGAAGCACGAACGGTAGTTGGAAACCATTAAAAGAATGTTTTGCACTTGTGCACGATACTGTTTTGCTAAATGTTTGAGCACTAGACATCCACCAAATGCATAGAGCATGAAAAGAATTTAAGAGTATCGGTAATCAGCTCCTGGACATGCATTGCAATTGGTTTATGAGGACATGGCCTACGTTGAGAGGCAGTGAGATACCCATGCTGTAGGCTAGTCGTGGGATCCTAAAGGGGAAATCAAGTAAGGACAATGGTACATTCCTGGACACGCGTATTTGGTACCTTGAGCGACGTTTGTGCGAAATGTCTAAATGTTGAGCGACGCATCGAGGGGCCAATCCCCAAGGTGTAGGAGAGTCGCAAAGGGTTGACGGCATTCAACTGTAGGAGGAACCCCATGTGTATGTGATTCGAGCTTTTTGGCTATGTGAAAGGGACTCCCTCTGAGGAGTAATATTGGGTTAGGATCAATTGGACTACAACGTATTACAAACGCAGTGTTTAGGAAGGCAGAGATTTTGATAGACACTCCTGGCCGCGAGGCCGAGGGGTTGTCTTGTGCGTAGTGACGAGGCCCGGCTAGTGCATGAGCCAGTGCGGGCCCGTTTTTAGGTCCATCATTGCTGTTGACGGATTTTGCAAAGTAAGAATTTAGAAATGCCTTGCAACGGACTGAGTGCATCGACAACCGCATTCTCTTTCCCAGGCCTATATTTGATTTCAAAATCATATTCTTCCAGCACTTCGATCCATCAACTTTGCCTCATATTGAGCTCATTCTGAGTGAAAAATCCATTTAAGACGCTTGTGGTCCCTTACTAAGGAAAATTTGTTACCTAGCAACAAGTAATGTCTCCAAAGTTTGAGAGCATGGATGACAGCCAACAGCTCCAGGTCATGGATAGCATAATTCCTTTCATGGATCTTCAATTTTCTTGAAGAATATGCTACGGGATGACCTTCTTGCATAAGTACACATCCTAAAGCAAGTGCGCTAGCATCAGTTACCACTTCAAACTCCTTACTAAGATCATGAAGTTTCAGAATGGGTGCTGATACTAAGCTTTGCTTTAGTTTGTCAAAGCTGGTCTGTTCAGCAAGTGACCATACAATTGCTATTTGCTTCTTTAGTAGATCAGTCAGAGGTGCTGTAATGAAAGCATAATCTTTGACGAAAATTTTGTACCACCCTGTCAACCCAAGAAAACTATGTATTTCTTGATAGAAGTTGGTGTTGGCCATTTCAGAACGTCTCTGACCCTAGCTGGATCTACTGAAATTCCTTATGCTGATACAATGAATCCGAGATATTCAATCTGTCGCTTGAAAAATGCACACTTCTTCCTCTTGGCATAAAGCTTGTGTGCTCTCATTGTTTTAAGAACTATGTGAAGCTGGGGTTCATGATCCTTTTTATATTTTGAGTAGACTAGGGTATCATCAAAATAGATGAGTACGAAGTCATCAAGATAGGGGCTAAAGATATCCTGCATTAACCTGTTGAAGGTAGCAGGAGCATTCATCAGCCCGAATGACATCACTAGGAATTCAAAGTGTCCATACCTTGTACTAATGCAGTCTTCAAAATATCTTCTTCTTTGATCCTTATCTAATAATATCCAGATCTGAGATCTATCTTTGAGAAGATCTTCGCTCCTTGAAAAAGGTCAAGTAATTCATCTATTCTTGGAATGGGCTATTTATTTTTTATGGTTGCCTGATTCAACCCTTTGTAGTCAATGCATAGGCGAAGCATTCTTTCTTATTTTGGAACAGCACTAGAGCTCCACATGATGAACTGCTAGGACAGATGTAGCCTTGATCTAACAGTTGCTTGAGTTGCTCTTTCAGTTTGATAGCTTCCAGGATGGACATTTTATATGGCCTCTTTGCGACCGGTGCAACTCTTGGCACAAGTTTGATTTCGTGGTCAACTGCCCTTTGGGGAGGAAGTTTTGTTAGATCTTCAGGAAATACATCTGGATATTCCTTTAACCATGAAGGTTCTTCTCCAGATTCCTAATTTTGATCTAGCTTATTCAGTTTAATCAGATAAATAGGTAGACTCTTTTGAACACCTTTTATTATCCGTGTTGCTTTTGCCAACTGTATTTTTGGCTTACCAGCCTCACCTTGAGTCGTGACTAGTTCCCCTTCAGAATTGCGGAAGGAGACTTGGCCCTTCCCACAGTGGATGTGGGCATCATTGGGTATTAGCCAATCCATTCCGATTAAACATTCATGGACACCTAGGTTCATTACCCTGAATCTCACAGAAGTTGGCTTCCCACCCAGTAGGAATTTCACCTTAGCAGTTTGTTGCCTAGTATAAGTAACTCACAACCATTTGCTAATTCCACAAGTAAAGTAGGCGCATCTATTGTGGCTATTCCTAATCTTTTTGCACAGATTGGTGAAATGAAGGAGTGTGTACTGCCACAGTCAATCAGGGTTTTGAAGCTTTTACCTTGATATTCTGATGGAGTTTGAATCACCGAGAATCGGCAATTCAGACCCTTATTGTGAAGAGTGGTGTGAACCATTGCCCTCTCAATGTCAGCATCCATGGATGGATCTTCTTCATTGTCCAGCTCCTTGTTGGGAACACTGGAGGTTCTTCCTCTGGCCATAACGGTGGTTCATTGGCCATGAATGGCTCTATTTTGACCTTGGAATTTCCCCTGGTGATGTCCTCTGCCAAGCTTGGGACACTCCCTCTTGAAGTATCCGGGCTTGTTGCAATGGAAGCAACGTGGGTTGCAATCATTGCTTAGTGTTGGAACAAAGTTGTTAATAGCATTGACCCTAGCTTTCTTTCCTTGGCCCTGATTCTGACCCTACGCTCTCTTAGTCTGAGCCTTAGACATACCCTTATTCCGATCTTTGTAAGGCCAAATCCTATTGTTTCTTGGTTTGGTCTGCACCTCTTGTATTATTGGAGTAGCTCGAATGAGTGCGTCTTGTAGGTCTGTTGGGCGCATTGATTCCAATCGAGTGTTTATGGGTGGATTCAACCCAACATAGAATTTGGACACTTGTTGTGTCATATCCATTGGGGGGGTGCATACTTTAGGAGTGAAACGAACTTCGAATAATATGCTTCAAGGGATAATCCTAGCTGATTCAAGTCATAGAATTCATTCATCTTTTGTGTGTAGTAGGCAGGTGGCAGATACCTCCCTCACACAGCTTCCTTAAGCTTATCCCAAGTGATTGTCCCCTCCGAGATCACTTGGTCTCTACACCACTGTTTCCACCAAAGTCTCGCTCAGGTGGCTTAATTTTTTTGAGAAGGAATTTCTTCTCTTGAGCCACAGCTAGACTTAGTGTAGGAGTCAGATTTGGAATGTGCGCTCGGGGTTGCATCTGAACAATAGGATTCTTTATGTTAACATCTTATTATACGTTCCCATATTATGTTAATATGACTAGCACAACATTTTAGCTAAGTGATTTAATCACTTAACACCCTAGTTAACATTTATGATCAAGATAGACAAGTGTAAAAAGTCTTATTTATTTATGAGGGCATATCCCCCTGAGTACATTTATTTTGGATAAGTAGGATAGGCTGATTGATAGATCAGTTTGGGAAAAATAGGATTGTGTTACAATCGGCTATAGGGACGGAATAATAGTATGGAGTGTGGTCATGGATTTTTAGGAAACGGTAAGTCATAGGAAGCTTGGGATATCCCTTTCTTTGATACCCATTCTTCTCATAGCGCCCTAACACTTTGATTTTGTCAGCAGAGATCACCTGAGTCACTTCTTCATAGACATACTTGTTCTGCTTGACTTGCCGAGCGCTAACGTGCAAAGTTGCGTTTACGCGAGCTTCGACAAAGATGAACAACTTCACGATCTTTAAATCCTCCATCCACTTGATTCTCTTCAAGTTGGTTTGAAGGTACACAAGTCGGTGGGCTGCTATGTAGTATATTCCTGAGTCTCCCGTCCATCTCCGCTCCGCATACAGGGGCAAAGAATTATAGATGCGGTCTAGAATATTCATCATGCAAAGCCTCTTATGATAATTCAAAGCATGCATTGCAGTCATGAACATGACCTGGAACACCAAGAACTTGCTCCATGCTTTGTGACTCTGCAACCCAGCATCCATAAGTGAGTAAAGAAATGTTTTCAACAGAAAACACTACTCTATTCTACTCACCTTTCCCTGCTTATCCCCTTATCCCCTTTATTTTCCTCCATTAAGTTCCCTTGTAATCCTTAGATCTCGTTGGTTTGCTCTGATTGGGAGGGGAGTCTACAAAGCGTCACCTGGCACTCGCAAGGAATGTCACAAGGTTTGTGATCTAGGTCTTCCCGAGTCTGCTCCGAAGTGGAAGTATCCGGCCGTTCCTACTTAGGACCGACCTGAATTCAGGGTTTCTTTCCTTCCATCGAAGTCTCTAGGAAGTAGCTAGCGTCGAGCTCCAGATGAACCACTTTACATAGGAACAACAAAGTTGAAGCGGGTTTATGCTGCACTTGGTTCATGGAGAATGGAAAATGAGAGGGATGCAAAGCTCATCTTCTATGCCCATAAGGCATAGTCCCATTCCGCTCCTCTAAAACAGCATAAATCGGGATTCTAACTCTACTGTCTCTAGGTCTTCAGAGTATCAATTTCACGTCTTTTAAGAAAAGTTCCTAGCTAACCGTGACCTCCCTTTCGTAGGACGGACCCAAGTCACGTCCACCACACTTTCCTCAGGTTTCTTAGTTATCTAATTACCTACCACATTATGTTTGACATGCAAAGGCAGCTTCCTTAATTAATCAATTTAAACACATATTCCTTCATGTAACTTAGGCACTGACACAAAAACAATGTCAAGTAAGTTCCTTTTTCAAATATCTGATCTTTATTTATCATAGTCCCGGAATACTTCAAGTATCATGCCCGAAGGCTGTCCCAGCAATGAACAGGATTGCTGCTCCAAGTTTCACCTGTAGACTAGTACACGGGCCTCGAGGTCCCATCTCGAGTCACATCGGCCTCTTGTGTGAGATCTGGAGGCAAGGAATTTACAGCCAAAGCCTCCCCTTGCACCCAAGCATCCTCCCACTCCAAGCAGCACCCACGAAGAGACCTCTTGTAGCGGCAGGTTCAGTCCATGTACCCGGCACAACTAATCAACCCCCTTGGATAGGGCCAAGCAAGCAGTCGGAGGTAACTGAACCTGCCTCTCCCTCTAGGCTTTTAACCTGAAGCATTAAGTGTTTTTGCCTTGAATTAGTTCCTTGAGCAAAGAAGTTCAACAATGTACCTAAGTGTACAATCACAATCATCTCAGATGTTGTTTGTATGAACAACTACTAAGGTGTGAATCCTTCTTCCCAAATGCTCCCAGCATTTGGTCATGGGTCGTTCGCAACTTGGCAAGATTCCATGGGCTTGGCAAGCTAGGTTGCTTGTTTTCCCTTTTTCTTTGGGTTGGGGCTTGTACCCTACCGACCCTAATTATCCTTACCTTAGGTCTCCTTGTAAGATAGATCATGGGCAACCCTAGCATCCTTGGTTGGTCAACTTGCTGGTTGTCTCCTAGATCCCTTGAAGTAACTATGTACCTTTATCTTTGATCTTAATTGATCAAGATTCTCTATCCCCTTGACCATGGTTCTCAAGATGGTTTTGTTTAGAACAGTTCCTATTCCGTCTTAAGTATAATCTTCTAAAGCCCTCTTAATAATGCTCACATGCACTAAGCTTTTACCTATCCCTCTTGAAGTCACCAAGGACTTTGCCATGGGTCTCATGGATCTCATTCCCATTTGGTAAATTACAAACAACGTTGAATTTCCCAAAAACTTTAATGCACGCAACGTAATGCTATGCCTTCATTTGAATGCTTACAATTTTGATATAATCCATACGATATTTTATGCCACACAGACGAAGGTATTTTCTATGCATGCAATCTTAACATTATCCTCTATGTATTTATTTACATGATCCATAACCTTCTTGGATGATCTGATCTTTATAACTTTATGTGATTATTGTATTAGTCTAGCTGCGCTTTAATCTTTTCTGAAGTTTATTACTTGTACCTTAGAGTCCATCTTGCAATATGGAGATGCACTTTGCTTCTTTCGATGTCCTCTGAAATGTATTTTGCAAGAACTTGCGCAAGGAGCAATGCACTTTATGCAAGAATTTTTCTTGGGTAATTTACGATGCAATTACCTAATCAATTTCATCTATTATGATGTCATCTTACAACAAAATTTATCTTGTTTGTTACAAACATCACAACTAAATTCATACCTAGGCAATTATCAATTGCGCAATGAATGTGATGCATGTGAATATGATTTTCACCATGATAATTATAACCTATGATTTAACAATAGAGCAACCTGGTTTTGGAGTGATGCCTTGATTCCAATGGTATTCACGCCTAATAAACCATTCCCAATTGCAGTGCCATCTTGATTTAGACCTCCATCCACACTTGTAGGGTTTTCGGCCATCCTTGTGGAACTACGCTTCGGGGCTATACTAGAAGACGCGTGTACAAGAGATATAATTCTTGAACTTTCCTATGCAAGATTCTCACTGCCTCTCCTTGAGTGGAGAAAAGATCATGAAGGGGAGGGGCGTATTTTGGGAAATGTTGAGGGATGTGTGACCTCCCTTTAAGAGGGTGAGAGAGGAACCCTCCAAAGCTTCCCTCTCTCTCTCTCTCTCTCTCTCTCTCTCTCTGTGCGATGATGATGGGGGGGCTGTTGGAAATGACAAGGGGGGGAGGGGCTACTGTCATCGAAGACCACCAAGGGGGGAGGGCGCTGTCCAAGCCATGAGGGAGGGGGTGCTGTCTGATGACGAGCGGGGCTCCCCTTTATAGTGGGGAGGGGTGGTATATGAGGGGGGGGGGGGGGAGACAGCCATTAACGGCCACCACCCTCCACCTGGGGGACTGCATGCCCCCTCCTTTCACTCTCTTCACTCCCTTTCTCTCTCTCTCCCCGACGTGCTGGGGAGAGAGAGGGAGAGTAAAAAAAATTGGGTTAAAATTAAAAATATTTACAGAGAAAAGGGGGGTTCTCATGGGGGGGGTTTATTACAAGTTTGATGATTATTTCCATGAAGAGTAGTATGCTAAGAAAGATAAACTCAAATGTGTCACTTACCATTTAGTAGACATAGCATCGTTATGGTGGACTGTTGTCCACAAAGTATTGATTGTTCTACTACTTGGGAGGCCTTTCAAAAGAAATTCTTGTAGAATTTTCTTCCACCACAATTCCATGAAAAAGGCAATCAAACAGTGGGATCTTCTAGAACAAAGAAATCGTGAGCTTATTCTGCAATACACTGAGCATTTCTGGAATGCCTTATTGCAACTTTGAATTCTTGAAGATGTTCCTAAGGCGATCCACAAAGTATATGTCCGGTTTGCTTTGTCACTTCTATGCAAAAGAGAACATGTTCAAGCCAAAGACTTTGGAGAATACAATTTCTTTGGCCCATGATACTGATGACAAAATTCGTGGATGAGAAAAGTGACCACAACAATTTCCAACTAATGGTAACTTTGGTACAAAGCAATTCAATTCTAACTTTTGAAGATTCAATCAAAATTACTTTGTCCCATCTTCTTTCCAGAAATCCTGGACACGACCCCTTGCTTTACCATCAAACACAAATTCAAATCTTAAGCCATCTCTTCAGCTAAATCCCAACATACCCAAACTTCCAACCATTACCAATAATGTTTCCAAAGTCAAGCCTATAGTTTGCCACAAGTATCAATGACCTGGACACTTAGCAATAAACTGTCTATCCAAGAATCCAACTGTTCAAATCAACTACTTGGGAGCAACTAAAGATGAAGACCATGAAGAAATGCTAGATTTCATGGAAGATGATGATGACATCGGTAATACTTCAGATACTTTACCAAGTATGCTGAATCCTCATTCATTATTAATGATGAAATGTCTTGTGCTGCATGGTCACGAAAAGATTGTTTTACATGATGATGGGAGCACACATGATTTTATTTCTCCAAAGTTGGTAAAATAATTAAGTTTACATACTGTTCCAACTCATTATTGCATAAAAGCTGCATTCTTAGGCACTAGATATAATGGTACACAAGAAGTTCATGATTTAGAAATTAAAATTGGTGATTATGTTGAGCACATAAATTTCTTGGTTGTGCCTTTGCAAGCTAGTGATATCATTTTAGGAATGCCTTGGCATCACAAATATAATCCCGATATAGATTATTCTACATATTCAATGAAAAATTATTTTAAGAAAAAACAAATCACATTACATGGAACGCACACCTTAGATAATTTTCCATTACTTAGTCACACACATGCTAAACATGCATTGAGAAAAGGTAGCAAATCATATTTAGTATGGGTGAATGAAATTGAACCTAAGGAAAATTAGATGCATCCTAGGCACTCACAATTTCTTTCACAATTTAAAGATTGCTTTGTTGTTGGTTTACCCCTAGTTTACCACCTACACACCTTGAAGATCATAAAATAGATTTAATCCCTGGTTCTCAACCACCACGTAAAGCACCTTGTAGACACAATCAAATTGAACAGAAAGAAATCCAAGCCCAAGTTGAAGAATTGTTAACTCGAGGACTCATTAGGCCCAGTAGTTCTCCTTTTGGTGTACTTGTCCTATTAGTTAAGAAGAAAAATAATACCTATAAGATGTGCATTGACTATCGTGCCCTAAACAAAATCACTATTAAGAATAGATATCTGATCCCTAGGGTAGACGACCTCATGAATAAACTACAAGGAGCCACTATTTTTAGTAAGATAGATCTCAAATATGGATATCATCAAGTATAATTGAATACACTTGATATTTTCAAAACTACATTTAGAACTCAATTTGGTCATTATGAATTCCTTGTTATGCCTTTTGGTTTGAGTAATGCACCAGCCACATTTGGTTGTATGATGAATCGAATATTTTTGAAATATCAGAATTGTGTAATTGTTTTATTTGATGGCATATTGGTTTTTAGTAAAAATGAGAATGAGCATTATGAACATCTATATTTGGTTTTCAAACTATTGAAAGAAAATTAATTATATGCTAACCCTGATAAGAGTGAATTTTTCCAAACCCACATTGCATACTTAGGACATATTGTTTCTTTTGATGGTATTCAAGTTGATCCTAAAAGGATAGAAGAAATTTTGAATTAGCCAATCCCTAAAAATGTGCATGAGTAACATTCTTTCTTAGGTCTTGCTAGCTTTTACAGAAAATTTGTGAGAAATTTTTCATTGTTTGCATTACCTTTGACAAAATTATTAAAGAAATGTGTTGTATATCATTGGTTTGATAATCAGCAAAGTCTTTTGATTTATTGAAACATGCTTTAACGCATGCACGTGTTTTGCAATTACCTGAATTTAATCGACCAATCTTTCTAGTATTCAATGATGCTAGCAGATATGTAATAGAAGCTGTCCTTATAGCCTATTCTAGTTGCAAGGTGTGGCTCTAATATTTATTTAGGTGCACTTATTTATTGAAAAACTTAATAAATATTTATTATTTTGTATGTGTATAGGTGCTCGATTTAAATATTTTATTATTGGACATTGTATTTGGGCACATGTTGAACTTTTGGGGCACCCAACCGCTTTATTCTTTATTTGGAAAAAAGCAAACACAAAATCCAAAGCATGATAATTGTAAAATTTGACTATTTTTGAGCTTGGAGATTAATACATTTATAAATATATGTCTTATGGAGCTCTAACACAAGGCATGGGGGGAGATTGTACCCAATTTGTCTCTTTTCTTCATGTTGTGCAAATCTTTCTTATTGTTTTATGAGATTTAGTAGAGTTCTTTTATTTTTGGGGACCTTTCGACACTCGCTACGTACGTATCCAACATTTGGTTTGCGCACCAAAAAATGGCCTCATTTGGCTTAATGGCAAGATTTTTATTCCCTCTACTTTCTCTTTT
Organism: Lygodium microphyllum; assembly: GCF_053477565.2. Classification (NCBI taxonomy): domain Eukaryota; kingdom Viridiplantae; phylum Streptophyta; class Polypodiopsida; order Schizaeales; family Lygodiaceae; genus Lygodium; species Lygodium microphyllum. Next base: position 100,328,459 of record NC_141160.1, read on the forward strand.
AAGCTTTGAAGAGGTACATTCTGCCCATAGTTGGACACTTTGGAGTGTTTAAGACCTATGATAGAATTGGTATGAGCTTTTACTCAAAAGGATTGTAGAAGGATGTTAAGGTTTATGTTATGAAATATATACCTTATTAGCAAAACAATGATAGTACTCGTAAGCTAGGTGTTTTGTTGTAGCCCCATTATCTATTCCAGAAGGAAAATGAACACATATTACCATGGATTTCATTATTGGTTTGCCTATTACCAAAAAGGATTGGAATAGCATTTATGTGGGAGTGGATAGACTCACTGAGATAGCCCATTTAATTCCTACTAAGATTCAGTTTAATGCTTCACAAGTGGCTAGTTAGTTCATTGAGTAGATGTTTAGATTACATGGATTACTTCATATGATTATGCATGATAGAGATATTAAATTCATGAGTAACTTTTTGCAGGTAGTATTTAGCTCCATGGATACTAAATTGGTTCCTTCTACAACCTATCATATGTAGAGATTCATAGTCAAATAGAAAGGTGACAGATGATTTTTGATGCCGAGAAGTGCTTAAAAATAGCCAAAAATTCCGAATTTCAGGGGAAAAATAGACTTTGTTGAAAGCGGCGGTGGCAATCAGTACAATTTTAAGCGAAATTTCTTGAAAATGCTTTAAAAACCCACTAGATGATAGTTGGTGAATTTCCATAAATTTTTAGCGTGTCAAACGAGACCCTGGGAGATGCTCGGAAGTGGAGGACTTCAAGATGGATGCCCATGATTTTTTGGACTGTGAACGGGGTACGGGACACAGGAGATAGGATGTCCAGGAGGCCAAGAACCAAAGGCAAGTGGAAATGGGACTTGTCAAGAATCCCGTGGTGGGGGGACTTGCTCAAGATGCTGTGCCGAACACACACAGAATGCACAAGGAGAAGCTCACTCAAGAGACAAAAAGAGAGATGGAGGCCAAAATGTTTTCTTGCTAGTTTCTTCTTCTTATTCCACACTCTTTACAATGTACACAAAGTATAGATAAGATACAACATAAAGGAAAGTGGCCTACTAAGTCAAACAATGCATATCCGACTACACTAGTTGACTGGCGCTATAACTATGCCAGTTGTAAATAGGTATAACAACCTGAATATAATAAGTAATGAGTCAGTGGCCATGTGAGAGTCATAATGACCACCGATGTGCTAAGTGTAGATGTGTGGACCCATCTAACCAGGTGGTCCATTATCAATATCCGCATGTGTTGAGCTTGTCATCTCAACACTCCCCCTCAAGCTCAACTGCATCTCTGCAACTCCAAGTAAGCTTCGAAACTTTTGAAGCTTCTCTGTACCCAATGCCTTCGTGAAGATGTCAGCTATCTGATCCTGTGTGCTGACATACACCAAGTCAATCTCACCTGCTAGTACCTTCTCTCTCACAAAGTGGTAGTGTACCTCAATATGTTTTGTCCTGGCATGGAACACAGGGTTCCTAGCCAATTGTATACTGCTCATGTTGTCACAATAAATGACAATTGGACCTTCCACCTACACATCCAAATCAGCCATTAACTTTTGTAGCCATACTACCTCACATGCTGCAATAGCAGAACCTCTATACTCAGCCTCTATACTCGACAAAGCAACTGTAGATTGCTTTTTGCTACTCCAAGCAACTACTGTACTACCAAGAGAGAACATGTATCCACTGGTAGATCTTCTATCAGACATACTACCAGCCCAATCTGCATCTGTGTATCCAAACACCTGTACATCTGTACCTGCCTCATAGAAAAGTCCATAATGTAATGTGGACTTCACATATCTCAATATGCATCTGACTGCATCCAAATGTGGCTTTCTAGGTACTTGCATAAACTGACTCACAAGACCAACAACATAGCTCAAGTCTGGCCTTGTAATGGTCATGTAGATCAAGTTCCCCACTATCATCCTGAACATAGTAGGGTCTTCTATCTCATCCCCAATATCAGCACTCAACTTTACATTCTAGTCCAACGGGACTGAAAGTGGTTTGCATGCTGTCATACCATACTTGGACAACATATCCAAGCCATACTGTCTTTGGGATAGCCATATACCATCATCACATCTATTCATCTCAATGCCAAGGAAGTATCTTAGCTCACCTAAATCCTTCATCTCAAACTTCTTCTTCAAAGAGTCCTTGACTTCAGCAATCCCACTATCACTATCACCTGTAATGATCAAGTCATCCACATAGATGACTATGATGACCAAAACTGCATCTCCCTTTCTCACATAAAGTGAGTGATCAGCATCAGAAACATAAAAGCCAATATTGACAAGATACTCTTTGATCTTGTCAGACCATGCTCTAGGTGCTTTCTTGAGCCCGTAGAGTACCTTCTTCAACTTGCACACATACGTGGGATGCTCTAAATCTTCATAACCTGCTAGTTGATCCATATACACTTCTTCCTGAAAATCACCATGCAAGAAGGCATTCTTCACATCCATTTGCTGCAACTCCAACCTTTGGCTGCTACCAAAGCAATCACATATCTGACAGTTGCCATCCTAGCAATTGGGCTGAAGGTTTCTTCATAATCTATGCCATATGTCTGGGCATAGCCTTTTGCAACCAGCCTAGCTTTGTACCTACTAATAGAACCATCTGCATTGTACTCAATCTTATAAACCCACTTACATCCAATAGCTTTCTTTCCCTTCGACAATGATACTAGATCCCAAGTCTTATTGGCCGCTAATGCAATCATCTCCTCATCCATTGCTGCATCCCAATGAGCATGACCAACAGCCTCCTCAAAACATGTGGGCTCAATATCCTCAACTACTTTCACCATATAAGCATAATGGTGAGCTGCATAACCTTCAAAACCAAATCTTTTAACAGGGTATCTGACCCTGCTAGATCTGCGTACCACTGAATCACTCAATGGAGCCTTTACATTACTATGAGCTCTCTGTACACCTGGTGTCCTAACAGAAGGAATATCAAGCTCATCATCCAAGCTCATCATCCAAGCTTTCTGAGCCACTGGAGTCTCCATCAAGAACTGCATCAATGCCATCTGACACTTTATTCTTTCCTTTGTCTTTACCTGTAGTGCTACTAGATGCACCTGAAGATGTAGAGGTACTTCTTAGTCTCCCAGACTAAGGACTACCAGATGATGTCTCTGGTCCACTAAGAGTCCGTGATTCTTGCTTTTTAGCCTGCACATTACTGTCATGATCATCACCATCATCCAATGCATCACCACTAGATGCATATCAACTGCTCATTTCATCAAAGATGACATCCCTGCTCACTCTGAACTTACATGTGACAGTGTTATAACAGCGATACCCTTTCTGCTCTAAAGAGTATCCAATAAAAACACATTTTTCTACCTTTGGATCAAGCTTCTTCCGTAGCTCATCTGGCATATGAACGTATGCAACACAAACAAATACCTTCAAGTGCGATACATCAGGCTTCTTGCCAATAAAGCATTCTTCATAATATATACTGAACTGCAGCTGTGGGAGTTCTGTTCATAATATATACAGCAGTATGAACATCCTCAGATAAAAAATGCTTAGGTATATTTTTTTCAGCCATCAAGGCACGTGCAACTTTTGCAATATGCATGTTTTTCCTTTCTGCAATCCCATTTTGTTGTGGGGTATATCTGCATGTGAACTGTCTCTTTATCCCATGAGACCTCAGAAAATCCTTGAACTCATTCGAGAGGTACTCTCCCCCTCCATTTGACCTCAAGCACTTTACTTTCAAGCATGTTTCTCTTTCAACTATAGTCTTGAAAGTTCCAAAGTGCTCAAACGCTTCACTCTTTTCCTTCATAAAATATACCTACAGCTTTCTAGAACAATCATAAATGAATGTGACAAAGTATGAACTGCCTCCAAGAGATATATTTTGTGTAGGCCCCCAAATGTTTGTATGCACAACATCAAGTATATTTCTGCATACATCTCTATCATGTAAAAAGGATTGTCTTGCTTGCTTACCAAACTGACATGCTTCGCATACCTTATGAAATTCTACAACTCTAAATGTAGGAAAACCTGCAACCAACCCTTTGGACTGCATTAATTTCAGCTTTTGTACATTTGCATATCCAATGCGTTTGTGCCAAATTTCAATATCTACAACAACACCTTTTCCTTTAGCATACATAGCAGCATTCATAGCAGCATTCATAGTAGGAATTCCAGCATCCAGAGTAAACATACGTCCAACTCTACTTCCCTTTGCTACCAACCCGCACTTGACATTGAAGTCTTCTACAAAGCAGCCCTTTGCATTAAATCTGACTTGCAGCCCTTGATCTACCATTTGATCGACTGACACCAAGTTCTTTGTAATAGATGGCACATGTAATACATCTAAAAGAATCTTTGTCTTACCATCATGCAAGGACAAGGGAACTTTTCCAATGTGTGAAATTGGGTGGCATGAATCATCACTCGTCTGCACATAACCTACATTTTACAAATCTTGCATCTCTCCAAACTATTCTGTATGGCTGGTCATATGATTGGATGCACGTGAATCAACATACCAAACATCATCATGTGTTCCCTTTCCTGTAACAGCATTCAGCATATGCTGCATAACAAATAGATGTTCATTTTTGTCTTCATTCTATCATGAAGACGATGCATAGTTTCCTTGCTGCAACTTATCACTATGAATATCATCTTTCTTAGCATAACATTGGGCTGCAATATGACCTGTTTTGCCACAGTAGTGACACACAATACCAGAGTTTTAAGAACCTCTGTTCTGCCATCCACCTCTTCCTCTAAAGCTACCCCTGCCTCTAAAGTTACCATGACCTTCTGAAACCTGCATATCGCCAAATTGCTGATTCAATCTGTTTTGCTGGTTGTCGCTACCACGTCCTGTACCACGGCCTCTTGAAGAGAACCTGCCACGTCCCCTTCCTGAACTGGCGTAGAAAGCTTGGACATGTTCACCACTTCTTTCGGATGTCTCACTTTGCATGTTGATCTCTTCAGTGATCGTAAGGGAGACCAACTCATCGAAATCTGGAAATGGCTTTTTGACATATGCGAAAGTTACAAAAGACTTCCAAGCCTTTTCATTGTTAAGTGCACCCAAGGTAGACGACACCAAATCATCATCATCGGGCATTGCATCAATCGTTGCCAATGCATCTGCAATGCTCCTTACCTTCAGTGCATACTCATTGATAGACATCTTCCCTTTCTCCAATGTATTCAACTCTTTCTTGAGTTGAATCTTTCGTGCCTTTGTATTTACGGAAAACATACTTTTTCAGTGCATACTCATTGATAGACATCTTCCCTTTCTCCAATGTATTCAACTCTTGCTTGAGTTGAATCTTTCGTGCCTTTGTATTTACGGAAAACATACTTTCAAGTATGGTCCAAGCTGCATATGAATTCTCTGTATTTCTAATATGTCCCAGCATATTATTGTCAATTACTGCAGACAGTCAATACATGAACTTCTTGTCTTTTGCATTACATTCCTTGCGTGCCTTTGTCTCTTCTACAGTTGGAGGATCACTCACCTCCGGCTCCTTTTCTTCACTTGAAACAAACTCGTAGAGGCCTTTTCCAATAAGGAAGTTCGTGACATAGAACTTCCATGAAGGGTAGTTGTTCTTGTCAAGCTTCTCAATGATGGGGCTTCCACTGTTCTCTGCCATTATCACAAAACTAATACCAAACAGCAAGCAAATCTTCTACAACCCTTGACTTGTAGTGCACAGCAATACATCAGACAACCTTTTTCACTATCTGCTCAACAATACATGCAATCTGCAACCTATTTGCAGATAAACCTTATGTTTGCTTCTTGCAAACACCTCAAGAATTACAGATTTGCAATCTGTAACCTGCGCACCCACTTTCGGTCAAAACAGCCGAAATCACAGTGTATCCTGAAACTGCTGTCCGCAACCTTGTGGCTCTAAAACGGGGCCTAAAACGGCCTCAGATGCCCAAAATAACTGCACACACCAAATCTCATTGCAATCTGAAATTTTTGCTTGGCCCTGCTTCCGATGCCTCTACATGCACTATCCAAGAGAAAGAGTGGAAGGATGGGAGAGCTTCTTACCCATGGCTTGCTTGCTCGAACCTTGCTTCTTCTCATTCACTTCAACTTTCAAAATCAGCCTCTCTCAATGGCACGGCTCTGATACCATGTCAAGAATCGCATGGTGGGGGGACTTGCTCAAGATGCTGCGCCGAACACACATAGAATGCACAAGGAGAAGCTCACTGAAGAGACAAGAAGAGAGATGGAGGCCAAAACGTTTTCTTGCTAGTTTCTTCTTCTTTTTCCACACTCTTTACAATGTACACAAAGTATAGATAAGATACAACATAAAGGAAAGTGGCCTACTAAGTCAAACAATGCATAACCGACTACACTAGTTGACTAGCGCTATAACTATGCCAGCTGTAAATAGGTGTAACAACATGAATATAATAAGTAATGAGTCAGTGGCCATGTGAGAGTCATAATGACCACTGACATGCTAAGTGTAGATGTGTGGATCCATCTAACCAGGCGATCCATCATCAATGTCCGTATGTGTTGAGCTTGTCATCTCAACTGGACTTAATAAGTCCAAAGGGCATGCCTTTTGGGGGCTCCCTTTAGGGAGACCCCACAAAAAAAATGAATTTGAGGGGGAGGAGGGGGGTAGGGCGACATTTTTTTCACACCGTGCAAATGAAGGCGCCATCATCCCAATCATTGAGGGGGGCTACGGTGGCTGTAAGCAGCCCCCCCAATTGATCTGATGCCTGATATGCACTTGATGTTTGCTCCCCATCACTTTAGATTGTGCGTCAAATGGCTGCATGGTTGTGGAAATCTGATTTCAGTATTTCTCTCTCCTCCCTCTCTCTCTTGCAAGGGGTAGTTCCTGCGTGTGAAGAAGAATGAAGCCCGGTTGGTGAATGCTCGTCCGGTGCGGTATCGGATCGCTTCCAAATCGAAGGTGGAATGAAGATGGAAGTATGGAGGTAGGCTGAGCATCAAACGAGCCTTGGGTTGCAGACCCGCAACAAGTTTCAAAACCTGAAATAATAAAAAAATACACGATAATGGAATTTTTACAAAGAAAATGGCTCTTTTTTCGCATTTGATGGGGTTAACAATGTTTTAATGGGCTGAAAATTGATGGACATGTTTTTTGCTGGTTTTCTATTTGTATAATAAAAAACTTAGAAAAAATACACTTAAAATGTGAAAAATAAATGGAAAAAACCCAAAAAGCATGGTTTTTAGAGGAAAAATGAAAATTTTGGGCTTAAAATCGGAAAATCATGAAACAAAATACCAATAAAATCTACATGTTTACTATTTAAAGACTCAAGAGCCATAGCTCTAAAATAATGATAATTTTATTCCATTTTTATTGATAATAAATAAGGAAAAATGGGAAAAAATACTTTTTAAAAGGGGGAACAATAGGGAACGGACGAGAAAAATTATGGATGTGTCTGTGAGTGTATAATAGGGAACGGAGAATCCTTGCCTATGTTAAACTTGCGGGAACAACAACAAACCAACTTCAAAATTATCAAATATAAGCAACATAAGAGTTATTTGAGATGTGTCAAAAGACACAAATGCTAAGAGCACTAAATGAGTGTCAATGGACACTATGTTTCTTCCTTGAGTCTTCCAAATCTGCAAAATCCTTCAAGTTCTTTCAGATCCAAATCTTCCCCTTCTTGATTTGATGTTCAGACCTTCAGATTTGAGTCACAATGGGTTGTTTCAGGTGGCAGGAGAGAGAGAAAATGATGAGATTTTTGAGCTTGGTGAAGTTTGGCTATGGAGTCATAACTAGGATTTCTAAGGGTAGCCTGGTTTTTTTGTCATTGTAGGAGCTACATTGATCATTTTGAAAAACATTTTAATGGAAATGAAGCTATCTTCATGCTCTACCAAAACCCCATGATGATGCTCATGATTGATGCATGATTTAAGTGCACAGGGCAGATGATAGCAGTAGGTGCATTTTTTGTCAGTTTTCCATGTTTGTCAATGCTAGTCTCAAATGCATCAATCTTGACGTTTGTTGTGATAGGATGGAGCATCTGATGTTGAGAAAGATTTCCCTAGAAGAGATCACGATCAATGGTGGCCTATAGTGTGATATTCATAAGCTCCAAGATGCCTAAGTACTGCCTAGCTATGGAGGCTACATAACAGAACCTGAGAAAACTGACAATGCTGAGTAGTAGATGGGGAAAAAGTCAAGTTTTGAGATGATATAGAGAAGCATCAATAGAGAGGGAACACTTCTCTAGAAGGAAGCTTGGTAAGATTTGGCCTGTGGAGTGAGATACAAGAGCTTCAATCTAACAGGGTGTTGCTGGCTATGGCATCCATGAAGGCAAGCTTGAAGGTGGGGATGGAAAGTGAGTTCATAGGCTGAGACTGAGCTAGGTAGAGATGGACCGAAGGTGAAGAGATACTAAAATGAGTTAAGCCATGCTCAACTGCACTCTGATACCATGTCAATATGCGGGATCTAGAGCATGGCAGATGCGAAAGCTATGGAGGTTGAAAGAGGAAAAAGAAACTCATGAAGACATTGACCCTGACAAAGACAAATTGTCACACAAGTGAATTAGGTTCCAAGATCGAGACTTGGACTCATAAACACAATCTTGTGTATTGACAGTGACATGACACTTTACTGGAAAGAAAAGTGTACTATCATTGCATTAGAAAAAGAGTGCAAGTACAATGCTTTATAGGAATTGAGTGGTGGTACTTTCTCCTACTATGCATATGGGATTCTAGTCCTGAGCCCTCACTACTCCTTACAAAGGGACTGAAGTAGGTGTGATTGCAAATATCACAATATCTCCCAAGTGGTCAAAATGTATAACACCTTCATGGCATTTGTGAATGTTACTCTCATCCCATAAGGTGACACACTAATCCTTCCATGATTAACGAATCCTTAAATCTTCTTCTTGGAGTGAGATAGATGAAATTGCATCATCCTATTCTAAGATAGGCGGCATTGCATCAAGCATTGTAGAAGCATTAGAGGGTGTACTTTCTCCATATATATGCAAGACATCCACATTTTTATTAATACCATAGTGCTTTATTTGTTCACCATCATCAACTAGAGATGTTGAAGTTGTAGTATTTTCTTTATCAACTAATAGCCTTACACCCAATAAGGGCCATCGAATAGCTATCCACACAACATGTTTCAACTCCTTCACATATAAAGTAGGAAAAGAAACCATGACATTTTTGAAGCATGCATTCACTATCATAGAAACATTGTCCATCCCAATCTTTGATCCACCGAAAATTGCATTTGGAAAAGTTGAGCATATGTGACGAAAACCAACTTCTATATTATCCAATAGCAAATAAATGTTGTCTCCACCTTATATGATATAATCTATAAAACACAAATAATAGTCTTAGACTATCCTAGCATGAAACTAATAGAGATATGCAAAACTTCTAGATAACCAAACATAGAATTCAAAATACAACCAATTAAGCATATCAAACCTCTACCTAATGTAATAAAGAAAAGGTTCACTACCAAACATGGAAAATCTCCATCTCAATGAGAATTTGCTAGCTCAAAGAGAGTTAATGTGTTGAAATTAGCCACATGACCAATTTTAAACTTAATAAAATAATTTATTTTGATTTGAAAGCCTTGCCACATCATGAAGTATATCTCATTTAGCTAGTGATTGGCCAAATGGCACACCTATTTCAACTATCTCTATTATGGGATATAGCTCACAAAGAAAGGGGAGATATAAGCTTGACCACATGGCCAATCTTTGCCCTAAAGAGATCTTGAGAGAGTTATACCTTCTTGAGGAGAGGATTGATACAAATTGGACCACATGATTAATGTCAAGAATCGTGTGGTGGGGGGACTTGCTCAAGATGCTGCGCCGAACACACACAAAATGCACAAGGAGAAGCTCACTCAAGAGACAAAAAGAGAGATGGAGGCCAAAACGTTTTCTTGCTAATTTCTTCTTCTTCTTCCACACTCTTTACAATGTACACAAAGTATAGATAAGATACAACATAAAGGAAAGTGGCCTACTAAGTCAAACAATGCATATCCGACTACACTAGTTGACTGGCGCTATAACTATGCCAGTTGTAAATAGGTATAACAACCTGAATATAATAAGTAATGAGTCAGTGGCCATGTGAGAGTCATAATGACCACCGATGTGCTAAGTGTAGATGTGTGGACCCATCTAACCAGGTGGTCCATTATCAATATCCGCATGTGTTGAGCTTGTCATCTCAACACTCCCCCTCAAGCTCAACTGCATCTCTGCAACTCCAAGTAAGCTTCGAAACTTTTGAAGCTTCTCTGTACCCAATGCCTTCGTGAAGATGTCAGCTATCTGATCCTGTGTGCTGACATACACCAAGTCAATCTCACCTGCTAGTACCTTCTCTCTCACAAAGTGGTAGTGTACCTCAATATGTTTTGTCCTGGCATGGAACACAGGGTTCCTAGCCAATTGTATACTGCTCATGTTGTCACAATAAATGACAATTGGACCTTCCACCTGCACATCCAAATCAGCCATTAACTTTTGTAGCCATACTACCTCACATGCTGCAATAGCAGAACCTCTATACTCAGCCTCTATACTCGACAAAGCAACTGTAGATTGCTTTTTGCTACTCCAAGCAACTACTGTACTACCAAGAGAGAACATGTATCCACTGGTAGATCTTCTATCAGACATACTACCAGCCCAATCTGCATCTGTGTATCCAAACACCTGTACATCTGTACCTGCCTCATAGAAAAGTCCATAATGTAATGTGGACTTCACATATCTCAATATGCATCTGACTGCATCCAAATGTGGCTTTCTAGGTACTTGCATAAACTGACTCACAAGACCAACAACATAGCTCAAGTCTGGCCTTGTAATGGTCATGTAGATCAAGTTCCCCACTATCATCCTGAACATAGTAGGGTCTTCTATCTCATCCCCAACATCAGCACTCAACTTTACATTCTAGTCCAACGGGACTGAAAGTGGTTTGCATGCTGTCATACCATACTTGGACAACATATCCAAGCCATACTGTCTTTGGGATAGCCATATACCATCATCACATCTATTCATCTCAATGCCAAGGAAGTATCTTAGCTCACCTAAATCCTTCATCTCAAACTTCTTCTTCAAAGAGTCCTTGACTTCAGCAATCCCACTATCACTATCACCTGTAATGATCAAGTCATCCACATAGATGACTATGATGACCAAAACTGCATCTCCCTTTCTCACATAAAGTGAGTGATCAGTAACAGAAACATAAAAGCCAATATTGACAAGATACTCTTTGATCTTGTCAGACCATGCTCTAGGTGCTTGCTTGAGCCCATAGAGCACCTTCTTCAACCTGCACACATACGTGGGATGCTCTAAAACTTCATAACCTGTTGGCTAATCCATATACACTTCTTCCTGAAAATCACCATGCAAGAAGGCATTCTTCACATCCATTTGCTGCAATCTCCAACCTTTGGCTGCTTGCCAAAGCAATCACACATCTGGCAGTTGCCATCCTAGCAACTAGACTGAAGGTTTCTTCATAATCTATGCCATATATCTGGGCATAGCCTTTTGCAACCAGCCTAGCTTTGTACCTACTAATAGAACCATCTGCATTGTGCTTAATCTTATAAACCCACTTAAATTCAATAGCTTTCTTGCCCTTCGGCAATGATACTAGATCCCAAGTCTTATTGGCCTCTAATGCAGCCATCTCCTCATCCATTGCTGCATCCCAATGAGCATGACCAACAACCTCCTCAAAACATGTGGGCTCAACATCCTCAACTAGTTTCACCATATAAGCATAATGGTGAGCTGCATAACCTTCAAAACCAAATCTTTTAACAGGGTATCTGACCCTGCTAGATCTGCGTACCATCGGATCACTCAATGGAGCCTTTACATTACTATGAGCTCTCTGTACACCTGGTGTCCTGACAGAAGGAATACCAAGCTCATCATCCAAGCTCTTTGAGCCACTGGAGTCTCCATCAAGAACTGCATCAATGCCATCTAACACTTTATTCTTTCCTTTGTCTTTACCTGTAGTGCTACTAGATGCACCTGAAGATGTAGAGGTACTCCTTAGTCTCCCAGACCAAGGACTACCAAATGACGTCTCTGGTCCACTAAGAGTTCGTGATTCTTGCTTTTCAACCTGCACATGAGTGTCATGATCATCATCATCATCCAATGCATCACCACTAGATGCATACCAACTACTCATTTCATCAAAGATGAGATGCCTGCTCACTCTGAACTTACATGTGATAGGGTTATAACAGCGATACCCTTTCTGCTCTAAAGAGTATCCAATAAAGACACACTTTTCAGCCTTTAGATCTAGTTTCTTTTGCAACTCATCTAGCACATGAACATATGCAATGCAGCCAAATACTTTCAAGTGTGAGACATCAGGCTTCTTACCTGTAAAACATTCTTTGGGGGTTATACCATGAACTGTAGCTATGGGAGTTCTGTTCATAATATAAATAGTAGTATGAATAGCCTCAAACCACAAATGCTTAGGCATATTCTTTTTAGCCATCAAGGCATGTGCAACTTCTGCAATATGCCTATTTTTCCTTTTTGCAACCCCATTTTGCTGTGGGGTATACCTGCATGTGAACTGTCTCTTTATCCCATGAGACCTCAGAAAATCACTAAACTCATTCGAGAGGTACTCTCTCCCTCCATCTGACCTCAAGCACTTTACTTTCAAGCCTGTTTCTCTTTCATTTTGCAGCCTTGAAAGTTCTAAAGTGCTCAAACGCTTCACTCTTTTCCTTCATAAAATATACCCACAGCTTTCTAGAACAATCATCAATGAATGTGACAAAGTATGAACTGCCTCCAAGAGATACATTTTGTGTAGGCCCCCAAATGTCTGTATGCACAACATCAAGGATATTTCTGCTTGCATCTCTGTCATGTGAAAAGGGTTGTCTTGCTTGCTTACCAAACTGACATGCTTCGCATACCTTATGAAATTCTACAACTCTAAATGTAGGCAAACCTGTAACCCTTTGGAGTACATTAATTTCAGCCTTTATACATTTGCATGTCCAATGCGTTTATGCCAAATTTCAATATCTGCAACAACACCTTTTCCTTTAGTATACATAGCAGCATTCATAGTAGGAATTCCAACATCCAGAGTAGACATATGTCCAACTCTACTTCCCTTTGCTACCAACCTGCACTTGTCATTGAAGTCTTCTACAAAGCAGCCCTTTGCATTAAATCTGACTTGCAGCCCTTGCTCTACCATTTGATCGACTGACACCAAGTTCTTTGTAATAGATGGCACATGTAATACATCTGAAAGACTCTTTTTCTTACCATCATGCAATGACAAGGGAACTTTTCCAATGTGTGAAATTGGGTGGCATGAATCATCACCCGTCTGCACATAACCTGCATTTTCCAAATCCTGCATCTCTCCAAACCATTCTGCATGGCTGGTCATTTGATTGGATGCACCTGAATCAACATACTTAACATCATCATGTGTTCCCTTTCCTGTAACAGCATTCAGCATATGCTACATAACAAATAGACGTTCATTTTTGTCTTCATTCTGTCGTGAAGATGATGCATAGTTTCCTTGCTGCAACTTACCACTGCGAATATCATCTTTCTTAGCATAACATTGGGCTGCAATATGACCTATTTTTCTACAGTAGTGACACACAATACCAGAGTTGTTAGAGCCTTTGTTCTGCCATCCACCTCTTCCTCTAAATCTCCCCCTGCCTCTAAAGTTACCACGACCTCCTGAAACCTGCATATCGCCAAATTGTTGATTCAATCTGTTTTGCTGGTTGTCACTACCACATCCTACACCACGGCCTCTTGAATAGAACCTGCCACGTCCCCTTCCTGAACTGGAGTAGAAAGCTTGGACCTGTTCACCACTTCTTTCAGATGTCTCACTCTACATGTTGATCTCTTCAGTGATCATAAGGGAGCTCAACTCATTGAAATCTAGGAATGGCTTTCTAACATATACAGAAGTTACAAAAGACTTCCAAGCCTTTTCATTGTTAAGTTCACCCAAGGTAGATGACACCAAATCATCATCATCGGGCATTGCATCAATCGCTACCAAGGCATCTGCAATGCTATTTACCTTCAGTGCATACTCATTGATAGACATCTTCCCTTTCTTCAATGTATTCAACTCTTGCTTGAGTTGAATCTTTCGTGCGTTTGTATTTACAGAAAACATACTTTCAAGTATGGTCCAAGTTACATATGAATTCTCTGCATTTCTAATATGTCCCAGCATATTATTGTCAATTACTACAGACAGCCAATACATGACCTTTTTATCTTTTGCATTCCATTCCTTCTGTGCCTTTGTCTCTTCTGCAGTTAGAGGATCACTCATCTTCGACTCCTTTTCTTCACCTGAAACAAACTCGTAGAGGCCTTTTCCAATAAGGAAGTTCGTGACACGGAACTTCCATGATGGGTAGTTGTTCTTGTCAAGCTTCTCAATGATGGGACTTCCATTGTTCTCTACCATTACCACAAAACTGATACCAAATAGCAAGCAAATCTTCTGTAATCTTTGACCTATAGTGCACAGCAATACACCAGACAGCCTTTTTCATTGTCTGCTCAACAATACATGCAACTTGCAACCTGTTTGCAGATAAACCTTATGTTTGCTTTCTGCAAACACCTCAAGAATTACAGATTTGCAATCTATAACCTGCGCATCCACTTTCGGTCAAAACAGTCGAAATCACAATGTGCCCTGAAACTGATGTTCGCAACCTTGCGGCTCTAAAACGGGGCCTGAAACAGCCTCAGATGCCCAAAATAACTGTGGATAAGTCCTAAAGAGCATTTCTGCAGAATATACAATGCTCTTTGCGCACACCAAATCTCACTGCAATCTGAGATTTTTTCTCTGTCCTGCTTGCGGTGCCTCCACAGGCACTATCCAAGAGAAAGAGTGGAAGGATGGGAGAGCTTCTTACCCGTGGCTTGCTTGCTCGAACCTTGCTTCTTTTCCTTCACTTCAACCTTCGAAATTAGCCTCTCTCAGTGGCACGGCTCTGATACCATGTCAAGAATCGCATGGTGGGGGGACTTGCTCAAGATGCTGCGCCGAAAAACACACAGAATGCACAAGGAGAAGCTCACTCAAGAGACAAGAAGAGAGATGGAGGCCAAAACGTTTTCTTGCTGATTTCTTCTTCTTCTTCCACACACTTTACAATGTACACAAAGTATAGATAAGATACAACATAAAGGAAAGTGGCCTACTAAGTCAAACAATGCATAACCAACTACACTAGTCGACTGGCGCTATAACTATGCCAGCTATAAATAGGTGTAACAACCTGAATATAATAAGTAATGAGTCAGTGGCCATGTGAGAGTCATAATGACCACCGACGTGCTAAGTGTAGATGTGTGGACCCACCTAACCAGGCGGTCCATCATCAATGTCCGCATGTGTTAAGCTTGTCATCTCAACAATTAAGCTCTTTTTTAAAGTAATCCCAAAATTACTGCCAAAAGGAGATGGCTGAGACAAGCTTGCATACATGCTCAAGCTCTAATTCAAAGGCACTTGAAAGAGGCAAATGAGATACCATGAATGTGTATTGCCAAGGTTCTCCCTCATAAAGAGAGTGTTGAGTCATATCAAAGACATATCAAATAGATAGTGTTGCTACAGATTGAGCACATACTAAAGCACCATCTCATTGATATTATTTGTGCCATAAGGGTTATAAAAGGTAAGGTGGATTTGGGCAATTTCTTGGATAGTGCTGCCCACCACACCCTTTGCAACTAAACCTCGACGGTGCACCCTCCTCCGGGTATCTACTTCCTATCAAATTTTGTTGTTTTTTAAGGAAGTTGACATCAACAGCTATTTGTCGATACTGCTCCGTAATCATGTCGGTATAATGCTTCATCATATCCTTAACCTCGCCAAGAACATTGGAAGAACTCGACTCATAGCCTTGGTCATTACTATGTCGTTCAATCGGCCTAACAATTCGATTAGGCACAGGCTGTTGAGCTACAGGCATGGTGTTAGAATTGACCCCCTGGCCTCCACTACTTGGAGCCATTTGACTGCCCGTAGGCATCGACATGCTAGGGGGAGCTGGTAATAAAGGGACATTCTGCATCATGTTCCCTCTCCCATTAGGATTAGCCATCGCTATCCCTTGACTACTACTGCCGTTGGCCATTGCCACATTGTTTCCCAATACTAAACCCATATGCGAATTGCCGCGAGAAGCATAGGCTGCTTGTAGTCGGGATTCCACCTCTTGTGCTCGTGTAATGGCAGTATCTATATCCCCCAAGGGGACACTACTCAACTGCAATTGGATATTAAAGTCCAAACCATGTAGGAAATATTGCAATTGGGCAGCTGCGGGGATAGGAATAGAGGTGTCCAACTTACGGAAAACCTCTTTTATTTTCTTCGCATAAGCACGAATATCTTCGTGTGGTTCTTGGCGGGTCACGTTGAGTACACGCAACCAATATTGCCCACCCCTTTCAGGGCAAACTCCCTTCGAAAAGCTCCATAAAATGCATCAATGTTCAATATGGTTCCGGCTTCTAAACCATGATACCATATAGCGGCTCTTCCTTTGAGAGTCATATTGAAGAACATCATCAAATGTCCTTCCTCTTGAATGCGACAGTTAAACATCAGCTTTTGAAACTCCCTAATGTGGAGTTCCGCATCTTCCTCAACTAACCCATTAAAAATGGGTAGTGGATAACCTAGAGCCGGCAAATCCGTCGTTCCTGCTGGAATTGCAATAGACTGCGCCATAACGAGGATTGGATTTGCACTAGGAATAGGGGATGGTGGGGTTACACTTCCCGTACTTGACGTGGACTGGCTTATAGAAGGAAGGGGAGCACTAGAGCTTCCGCCTTCTCCTAACTTACTGCTTGTGGTACTAAGACCACTAGATCCACTCCCTCGTAAGGGTTCAGCACTGCTACGCTTAGGGGAATATCTCCTAAAAATTTCAGCACGTCGCCTAGCTCTTTCATCTCTTTCTTGCTTTTGGACTTCTGCTAGACGATGCTTATCAATAAATAACGGATCAATCTCAGTATCCTCTGGCATAAACTGCTAGTTGGTCCTTAAACAACCAGGATTCGAGAACCGCCACTTTTAAGCGGCTCCCGACAGACGCACCACTGATGGACCTAAAAACGGGCCGGCACTGGCTCATGCATTAGCCGGGCCTCGTCACTACGCACAAGACAACCCCTCGGCCTCACGGCTAGGAGCGTCTATCAAAATCTCTGCCTTCCTAAACATTGCGTTTGTAATACGTTGTAGTCCAACTGATCCTAACCCAATATTACTCCTCAGAGGGAGTCCCTTTCACATAGCCAAAAAGCTCGAATCACATACACATGGGGTTCCTCCTACAATTGAATGCCGTCAACCCTCTGCGACTCTCCTACACCTTGGGGATTGGCCCCTCGATGCGTCGCTCAACATTTAGACATTTCGCACAAACGTCGCTCAAGGTACCAAATACGCGTGTCCAGGAATGTACCATTGTCCTTACTTGATTTCCCCTTTAGGATCCCACGACTAGCCTACAGCATGGGTATCTCACTGCCTCTCAACGTAGGCCATGTCCTCATAAACCAATTGCAATGCATGTCCAGGAGCTGATTACCGATACTCTTAAATTCTTTTCATGCTCTATGCATTTGGTGGATGTCTAGTGCTCAAACATTTAGCAAAACAGTATCGTGCACAAGTGCAAAACATTCTTTTAATGGTTTCCAACTACCGTTCGTGCTTCGTTGCACAAACCTAGCATCGAGGAAACCCTCGTGCTACTAAGCTCTTAATTTTAATTATCATCCGTCCTAAATGCTATGCATAGAAATCAGCAACTTTCCCATCATCTCACACGGCATTTAGACATATTTCAACTTCTCTACCCTTCCCCGTTTAAGTATTGCATCGTTGGATAGATTTATAGGGTATTTCACCATCATTTTATGTGGAAAAAACAGAAAAAGACACACTAGAACAAGAAGGTGGGGTTGAACTGAGGCAAATCCTCATGCTTCAGTCCCCACAAACATTCACAAACATTGTTCTTATTTATCCTTATTTTTCGGAACCCAAAATGTATTTTTCCCCTATTTTTTAGGGTTTTTCCACCATTTTCTTGTATTTTCTCTTATTTCCCTGCATTATTTAATTACTGAAAATTCAAAACAGATTATGGGCTGTGGCCCTTAGTTCCTTCTTGCAGAAAAATGAGAGTTTAGTTGATGTTCCTATTTACTTCCCCATTTTTATGCCCAAAAACCCTCATTTTCCCTTGTTTTTCATGTTTTACGTATTTTAGCATATTATTTTGAGCCATAAAATGCATATTTTTCTGATTTTCTGATTATGACCAGCAAGAACTCATGGAAAACAGTAGCATGCACAGTTTTTATCCCACATGAACAACTTTTCATCCATCAAAAACCATAAAAGCTCAAATTTCCTTTGAAAATTTTAAATTACCGCTTATTTGCGTGTTTCGGGTTTCATGTCCATGGCTGTAGATTTGGAAATCAGCAGCACTTCATGTCCATCACAATCACCAATCACCATTTCCAGCCCGTGGAGCAATCCGATCCATGCCGGACAAGCCTCCACCATTCTTTCTTCTTCCTTCTTCTCCCCACATGAACTTGCCTTTAGAAGAGAGAGAGGGAGGAGAGAGAAAGACTGAAATCAGAGATCTTCAAAGAGGGCATCATTGCGCAAGCGAAGGGCGGCGATAGAGTCTGCATCCAGAGGGGAATGAATGCCCATGATCATTGATGTGGGTTGCTCACAGCCAGGGAGAAGCATGATCAACAAGAGGGCGCAAAAATCGGCGCCCTCCTGCTCACGCCTTCTCCACGATTTCATGCATCTCATTTCATGTGAAATGTCATGCTACATTTAAATTTTGGGCTCCCAAGGGTCACTTGCCCATTTTGGCCAAATTTTGTCCACCCCTTCGCATCTTGACCGGTTTCTTGGCCATTTCCCCGTCCGGACTCGGAATCGAGCTCTGAAAAATCCTGGGTGTTCGGCTTAGCATCCCGCATTGGCCAGTAGCTCGTGTCAACCCGCACGACTGTCTGAAAAATTATGAAAAATCAACAAGTGTCACTCGGGCGCCTTTAAAGCACTTTGGCGCTTAAAATCGTCCTAGATCGAGCCGCCGCCTTTGACAGTGAATATTTTTCCCTTGATATTCATAATTTTTAGCTATTTTTAAGCACTTCCCGTCACCTAAATTCCGCTCTCAAGCAAGGTCTATAGCCACAAAGGTATCAATGCCAAACAACCCGATCCTTGAGCTAGCAAAAGAAGGGGCATATCATGACCCAGTCTATCAAAAAATGCTAAGGGAGATCCCCATCAAGGATCAAGTCCCGAATCTAAAGACAAAGTATCAAGAATTCTCCATCAGTAGTGGACTTGTCTACTTTAGGAAAAGATTATGTATCCCTACAAGCCAAACTCTCAAGCAGAAGATACTTTGAGAAGCCCATGACTCCCCTTTCTTAGGACATCCTGGTTATGCCAAGACACTTAATGTGGTCTGAAAGAGCTATTATTGGGAAAGGCTCAAGGGAAACGTACTCAAATATGTCACGGAATGCTTGTCTTGTCAACACATTAAGGCAGAACATGTTAAAATGCCTGGGAAATTGCAACCACTTGACATTCCCCAAATAAAATGGGAATTCATTAGTATGAACTTCATTGTTGGCTTACCCCAAGTTCAAGGAGGATATAACTCTATTATGGTTGTAGTAGATATGCTCACCAAGGTCACACATCTCATACCTGTCAAGACGAACTATAAAGCTTTAGACATCGCAAGATTATTCATCAAGGAAATATTTAAACTTCATGGGTTACCCAGAAGAATCATTAATGATCGTGACTCTCTTTTCATATCACACTTTTGGAGGGCTATCTTTGAGGCTATTGGAACTCAACTCTGTTTCAGTACAACTTACCATCTCCAAACTGATGGACAAACAGAATGAGTCAGTCAAGCCATTCAAGATATGCTTGGGGCATACTGCTGTCACGAACCCAAAAAGTGGATTCAATACTTACCACCACTGGTTGAGTTTGCTTACAATGCTTCTTACCAACAAAGTATTCAGATAACCCCTTTCCAAGCATTGTATGGGCATGATTGTTGTACCCCTTTGAACTTCTCGGATCTAACTTTGAGGGTAGAAGCTTCAAGGCAGATACTGGAAGACATGGATGATCAGATCAAATCAATAAGACAAGACATTCAAGCTGCCAAGGATAGACAGAAGGCCTACGCTGACTTGAAATGGCAAGATAGATCCTTTTTCAAAGGTGATATGGCCTTCATCCGTGTATGCCCTAAAAAGAGTTCACTGTCCTTGGGAGAGTACAAGAACCTAAGTCCAAGGTATTGTGGACCTTATAAGATCACCAAGTGCCTAGGGCCTAATTCTTACAAACTACAGTTGCCTACAACTCTAAAGATTCATAATGTATTCCACATTAGCCTATTGAAAAAGTATCTACATAATCCTAATCATGTACTTGATGATCAGCAAATTGTAATGCCTAACCAAGGAGTCCTTGAGCTATGACCTAATAGAATCCTAGATGTTAGGGAGAGGCATTTGAGATCAAGGACCTCGAGAGAATACCTCATCCAGTGGAAAGATTATCCAGAAGAGGATGCCACCTGGATGGACGAAAATACTCTCAACCAACAATACCCCCGGGTCTTCTCAAGATGAGGATATCTCAATTCCTCTAAGGGGGAGAGGATGTAATAGTCCCCCCATCCTGTCTCCCTCCCATGAGAAAACCCTCCCCTTTTCTCTTTAATTTTTTTTTTAAATTTTAACCCAAATTTTTTTTACTCTCCCTCTCTATCCCCAGCACATCGGGGAGAGAGAGAGAGAGGGAGTGAAGAGAGTGAAAGGGGGGGCATGCAGCTCCCCAGGTGGAGGGTGGCGGCCATTAACGGCCATCTCCCCCCCTCATATACCACCCCTCCCCACTATAAAGGGGAGCCCCCCCCCCCCTCATTGTCAGGTAGCACCCCCTCCCTCCTGGACAGGACAGCACCCTCCCCCCCTTGGTAATCTTCGACATAGCCCCTCCCCCCCTTGTCATCTGCAGTAGCCCCCCCCTTTATCAAAAAACGCCCCCCCATCATCATCGCACAAAGAGAGAGAGAGAGAGAGAGAGAGAGAGAGAGAGAGAGAGAGAGAGAGAGAGAGAGAGAGGGAAGCTTTGGAGGGTTCCTCTTTCCCCCTCTTAAAGGGAGGTCACACACCCCTCAACATTTCCGAAAATACACCCCTCCCCTTCATTATCCTTTCTCCACTCAAGGAGAGGTGGCGAGAATCTTGCATAGGAAAGTGCAAGAATTCTATCTCTCGTACACACGTCTTTGAGTATGGCCCCAAAGCGTAGTTCCACAAGAATGGCCGGAAACCCTGCAAGTTTGGATGGAGGTTCAAATCAAGACGGCACCGCAACCGCAAATGGTTTATCATGCGTGAATACCATTGGAATCAAGACATCACTCCAAACCCAGGTTGCTCTATTCTTGAATCATAGGTTATAATTATCATGGTGAAAATCTTATTCACATGCATCACATTAATTACGTGATTGATAATTGCCTAGGTATGAATTTAGTTGTGATGTTTGTAACAAACAAGATAAATTTTGTTGTAAGATGACATCATAATAGATGAAATTGATTAGGTAATTGCATCGTAAATTACCCAAGAAAAATTCTTGCATGAATTCTTGCATAAAGTGCATTGCTCCTTGTACAAGTTCTTGCAAAATACATTTCAGAGGACATCGAAAGAAGCAAAGTGCATCTTCATATCTCAAGATGGACTCTAAGGTACAAGTAATAAATTGCAGAAAAGATTAAAGCGCAGCTAGACTAATACAATAATCACATAAAGCTATAAAGATCATATCATTCAAGAAGGTTATGGATCGTGTAAATAAATACATAGAGGATAATGTTAAGATTACATGCATAGAAAATACCTTCGCATGTGTGGCATAAAATATCGTATGGATTATATCAAAACTATAAGCATTGAAATGAAGGCATGGCATTACATTGCGTGCATTAAATTTTTTGGAAAAATTCAATGTTGTTTGTAATTTACCAAATGAGACTGAGATCCATGAGACCCATATCAAAGTCCTTGGTGACTTCAAGAGGAATAGGTAAAATCTTAGTGCATGTGAGCATTATTAAGAGGGCTTAAGAAGATTATACTCAAGACGGAGTAGGAACTCTTCTAAACAGAACCATCTTGACCAACCATGGTCAAGGGGATAGACAATCTTGATCAATTAAGTTCAAAGATAAAGGTACATAGGTACTTCAAGGGATCTAGGAGACAACCAGCAAGTTGACCAACCAAGGACGACGAGGTTGTCCATGATCTATCTTACAAAGAGACCTAAGGTAAGGATAATTAGGGTCGGTAGGGTACAAACTCTAACCTGAAGAAAAAGGGAAAACAAGAAACCTATCTTGCCAAGCCTTTGGAATCTTGCCAAGTTGTGAACGACCCAGGACCGAATGTTGGGAGCATTCAGGAAGAAGGAATCACACCTTAGCAATTGGTCGTACAAACGACATCTGAGATGATCGTGATTGTACACTTAGGTACATTGTTGAACTTCTTTGCTCAAGGAACTAATTCAAGGCAAAAACACTTAATGCTTCAGGTTAAAATCCTGGAGTGAGAGGCAGATTCAGTTTTCCTCCGACTGCTTGCATGGCCCTATCTAAGGGGGTTGATTAGCCACGCCGGGTACATGGACTGAATCCGTGGCGAGAGGTCTCTCTGTGGGTGCTACTTGGAGTGGGAGGACGCTTGGCTGTTTGGGGAGGCTCTGGCTATAAATTCCTTGCCTCCGGATCCCACAGAAGAGGCCGATGTGACTTGATATGAGATCTCGAGGCCTGTGTACTAGTCTACGAGCGAAACTTGGAGTAGCAATCCTGTTCATTGCTGGGATAGCCTTCGGGCATGATACTTGAAGTATTCCGAGACTATGATAAATAAATATCAGATATTTGAAAAAGGAACTTGCTTGACATTGTTTTTGTGTCAGTGCCTAAGTTACGTGAAGGAACATGTGTTTAAATTGACTAATTAAGGAAGCTGCCTTTGCATGTCAAACATAATGTGGTAGGTAATTAGACAACTAAGCAACCCGAGGAAAGTGCACTGGACGTGACTTGGGTCTGTCCTACGGAAGGGTGGTCCCAGTTAGTTGGGTCCATCTTGATCAACAGTGGATCCTTGAAGTGTAGCCAGTTGAGCTTCGAAAGTTTGACGTGCTCTTCGTTCCTCTTGAAGTTGAATCATAATTAGGTCCAATTTTTGCTCCATTGTTGGTTCCAATAAATCACCTTTGGCCATTAGAGGGTGTCTTGGCAAGCATAAACCTATCCTAGAGAAATTGGCATAGCTGCTTCTATACAAGATTAGAGATCATGGAGACACTGATGCCTGAAGTGGTAAGAACCTTCTTGGGATCCAATACATCTTGTGTTTGCTTCTACAACAATTTAATGATATCCTCATTTTTAGAATAATTTTCTAGTAGTAGGGAAATAGTCTCCCCAATAGGGTAAAGACAAAGCTTTACCCAAACTTTTAGGCATCAGTTGGACAATTGTTCCTCTGACTGGGGTAGACCTCTTACTATAAGAGACTAGAAACTGATCACAAGCATTAGTATTCTCTGGGATGAGTGGCAATGAGAGTGCAATGAACTTGGTTAAGCCCGCTTTGCTAATGAGATCTGACTCCATTAATAAATAATAGTCATGAGACACCAATGGGACATACTGAACTGGAGGAGGAGTACAAGGCACCATTCAGATGGATTACACACATTTCACACACACAAACAATCACAACGAATGCCTACAAAACAATAAGATAGGAATAAGATATCAATCTGAAGGAATGGACATAGACGCAACCAACTAACTGACCATCCCAAGCAATCCATATCCTAGAAAAAAATTGGCATGACCTCTACACACGTGCGATCGAAAGCTTCATGCAATGCAATGAATCCCCATATTAGGTGGAAAAGAAATTAACAAGACATACCGTATCCCTGACACATCTAGATAACCAAAATAAAAAATGAAAAATCTCAAAATAACTAATCATGTAGACATGACACTATAACTAGTAACCACCATTAACGACAACAAACTCTACACAAGACTCTATCGTGACCCATCCCCATGAATTGCTTTCATTGAAAAGGGAATTTTGCAATGTAGGGGAATTAATATACTAAAGGGTTCATTTTAATAATGTTATTAAGAATGGGCGAGATTTTATTAGGTTATCAACCTTTAAAAAATGACGGTTCATTATTATCCTTTGGTTAAAAATTATTAAGTGTAAAATGGTGCTTGTTTATTGTAACCCCAACTTCGAACCTTGACTTTGATATCTAAATGCAAATTCATTGATTAAAAATTAAGTGTGTATTTAGCACCTTTTTGTTTAGTGCATGCATTTGTGATGGCGGGTTCATTTTTAAATAAACTTAGATATGTCTGTAGCGCACGAAGCGCATGCTAACTGAACGGTGGGTTTATTTTTAAACTATTAGAAAATTGCGTATTTGGCACGAGCGCGCATGGAAAAGTGTGTGATTAAAGTTCCTTTCAACAATTAATCATGGTTTTGGGGTAGCCAAAAATTAAAAAATAGAAAAATAAATACCTGGCAAGGGTGTGTATTCAATAAAATTGAATGCGTACGTATCAGTCCCAAGATGTAAGTGAGTCCAAAAGACAAAGGTCACTAGCTCGAAAAGATGTAATAGAGTAAGCGTACAAAAACCAAAACTAACACCTTATTTTTTTAAAAAAAATATAAAGTCAAGGTTAGTGTAGGTCTATTTGGTTTGTCTCGTTATTAATGTTGGTTTTTTTAAATAAATAAAAGTGATATGTATTTATTTATCTATTTATTATTGTTGTTTGGTTGTGGTTAAGTGGGGATATTTTAACTAAAAACATGTTGTTTGGAGATGCTAATGTGAATTCAACATAGGAAAAATTTTCAGGTGTGGATTGATTACTATTTTTTTGGTAAAATTGGTTAAATTGGTCACATGAATAAATTTTGAATTTTAATGGTGAGGTTTCAATAATCAACCATGAACCATCAAGTTTTAATAATGTTTTTAAATTCATCCAATATTTTTCAGCTTATTTTTAGAATTTAGATGAATTTTTCATGAATGTAAGTATTTAATTAGTATTTTTACCTTTAAATAATAGTTTGACCATTTGGCAAAGCATTTTTAGCTTGTGAAACTTGTCAAAAAAATTCAAATGATTTGATGGTATTTTTAAAATTATTTTTATTTTTATTAAATTTTTAATGAATTGTACTATTTTCATTGGATTTTGAATATTTGTAATTTTTGCAATTAATTTTATGCATCGCAACCAAGAAAAAAATCCAATTTTTTTTTCACTTTGACAAATAATTCTTCAACTATTTTTCTATTTTTAAATTGAATTTATATGACTTTTTAAAGGGTTTTTAGATGTTTCCTCAAGTTTTAAAATAAAAAATAGGCACCTGGGGTTGCATGTGAACAGCTGCGCAGAAACGACTTATGAGCACACACCACCGCACGGAAAAATCCGGACGCGCATGAACACTTGCTGATGACGCACAAACGCATCACGAGCACACTCGCTTACACATGCACGAACACATGAACACCCGTAATCACCAAAACACATAGGGTAGGAGCGGGGGCCATAGGGAGGCGGGTGTGGTTTGTTGGTTTTTTTTTTTTTTTTTGAAATGGGTGCCTTTGGCAAGGTTGCTGCGGGTTGGGGGATGGTGGGAAAGGGGGCTGTGGGGGGGGTGGAGTTCTACAAGTGTGGGTGGGGAAGGGTGGAAAAGGGGGCTTAGGTGGGGTTAGGGGGGTGTCATATGGGGGTGGGGGGAAAGAGGCAAAGGGGAAAAGAGGAGTGGGAGGGATGGAGGGAGAAGAGATGTGCCGACGAACCACGTAGGCGGTGAAATGGCGGGGTGGGTTGGCGGGGCAGGAGTGTTAGATATACTCAATGCCCCACACTCATAAGGTGCCACCAATGATCCATGGTGCTCAAAGTTGTAAGGCCCCCATTATGAGGAGAAGCCAAATGTGAGCCTGGACATTGGTTGAGTCCTGACTTGTATATCAAATGAGGTGTATATGACCAGATGGAAAAAAGGTGACCATTGTGGGTCTAATCTTTGGGTTGGACTGAAGGCACATTGCATTGAGTTGCGAGGTAAGGGAGTTAAAAGGGGCTCCTATTTTGTGGTCCGGGGGCCGCGAAAGTGGCCCCTAACTGGGGGTCATGCTGACCTAACCACCTTCACAAGCTATAAAATATAAACCCCTTCACAGCCATCGATCATCTATCTTTCACCCAGTCAGAGTTGTTCCAGCTAGCCTTAAGCTCTTCACCTATCTTTTGTCTAGATCGCTATCTAAGCTTCACTGTGAAAGTGCATGGGTGGACAGAGCCATCTCTGTATCAGTTGTAGGTTATGGCGTGCAAATGGTGCGGCGATGGCAACGGCCCATGACTGGCGGTGGCAGCCACAACAGGAGGTGCAACAAGATGGCAAACTAGGGCAGCGCTGGCAACGGCCCATTGCAAATGGGCGGGTTAGGAGGAGGAGGAGGAGGAGGAGGAGGAGGAGGAGGAGGAGGAGGAGGAGGAGGAGGAGGAGGAGGAGGAGAAAGTAGGGAGAGAGGGAGAGAGAGAGGGAGAGAGGGAGAGAGAAGGAGGGAGGGGTTAGGGAGGGAGAAGAAAGAGAGAGAGAGAGAGAGAGGAGGGAAAATGCGGGTTGGGGAATGCAGGTGGTTGGGGGTTTTTTTATAATGTTTTTGAATTTAAAGAATTTAAAGTTTTTTTATTAATTAGTTTTTTTTTGTTTGTTTTGAAACCAAAGAAGAAAAGAGAAGCGCCCCCCCTCCCTCCATTTGCATTGAATGGAAGAGAGTGTGGCCATGCGTAGGGACTTTATTCACATGGATAAAGGGAAATGGAGAAGGAACATCCTCAGGAGTGGGGGAAAGAGGATGGGTGGGTGGGGAAGAGACCTTGTTAGGGTAAAATCAGGTCATGGCATAGATGCATGATCAGAATCAATATCTGCATGAGGGTATGCATCGTAGATGTGGAGGGACGGGTCCCCACACTTAAGACTTGAATAGGAAGGGTGAACCAAGCAACATGGACCTAGGCTCCCACATTAGACTAACTGCTGACGTTTCCATACTTAAAACATGACCATCACTAAATAAATAGAAGGTATAGGGTTAGAAAAACTTAGCCCATTTTGCCGAGAAGTGAAGTTGATTGTTGATGTCGCATCTTGTGTCATCGATTGCAGGAGGTACCAAGGTGTCTTTATAGCACACATCTAGCATGGTAGGGACCACACAGAAGCACCCAGGGAGGCAGCTCTATTGAGGGAATCATGGGAAATCATTGATGGCAAAGGATAGTGCACTCAACTCATGGTCACTCAAATAAAATGAAAGAGCAATCGTTCGCCCCATTACACACATTAGTCAATTGAATGATGATGAAAACCCAAATCTCACACCCAGTTTAGAAATCGACAAGGAAGATGGTGTAGGGGGAGTATGCAAGTGTGCATAGTTGATGGTGCATCAATGTGTCCAATCCCGTCTAGCATAGGTGCAAGCACGAAGGCCTGGAAGCCTTGTTGTGTAGCGTACAAAATAGGGTGATGTGTCCTGTGGTGATGGTAGAAACCCATCCCATGTGTACATAGGGAAACAAAAATGTACCTAACTTGAAGTGTCGTAACATCCCTCAATCCTCACCTCTTGATAAATTTTTGAGGAAATATCAGTCATCTCATGCCCCCCTATCTCTCATGCTTTGTTGATGGATATAGGAGGGTAGCCCATTCCTGAAATCCATTGATGTAATCCTTATTGTCACTTGTGCAAAAGGTGTATGCCTTGTGCGCTATTGATGGTGCAATTGTGAATCCCGCCATGTGCTAACATATGGTGCAAGAAGAAAGGTGAGGGAGCCTTGTTGTGCCGTGTGTTTTGTGCATTGAGAGGTCCATCCCGTGCGTGCAACTCTCCATTCGCACATCTCACCTCTCTGTTGGATATGAAGGGAAATGACTATGGTCACTCACCCCACCCTTTGTCTCACACTCTGTTGATGAATATAGAGGCAGCCCATACTCACATCCCCATCGAGTTAGGATGAAAGCTCACAATGCTCTAGGTTTGTCGATGAGGATCAATTTTGTTTAGTTGATGGTGTCAATGTGGATTGGTTGATGAAGAGGAATACCCATGGAGGCAGCCAACAAGTTTGGTGCTTGGATTGCATGTTGGAAACTTAGTCTATTGTAGGAATCAGAAGCACTAATGAGGTTACAGGATTCAATGCACCAAGGGAGGTGACTCGAAAACTTCTTTTGCAAGAGTTCAACTAGAGATTCAATGATCTTGAACTGCGGGGTGTTACCACATTTTCCACGGCTAGCTTCTCGTCCAAGGACTGCGAGGCCTGTTAAGATAGGGAATTGCTTCCTTTTCTCCCATAAAAGTTGTATCAATGGCTATCGCCTCAAGAAGTATTACCCTCCTTGGGGATCCTAATAATCGCTATCGATATCTCCCTTTGTCACAATGAATGACAATTGGACCATCTCCTTGCACATCCAAATCACCTAATAACTTTTGTAACCATACCACCTCACATGCTACCATAGTAGCACCTCTATACTCAACCTCTATACTTGATAAAGCAACTATAGGTTGCTTTTTGTTGCTCTATGTAACTGCTACACTACCAAGGAAAAACATGAATCCACTAGTAGATCTTCTATCTGACATGCTACCAGCTCAATCTGCATCTGTGTATCCAAAGACATATATATCCTTACCTGCCTTATAAAAAAGTTCATAATGTAAAGTGGACTTCACATACCTCAATATATGTTTACCTGCATCCAAATGAGGCTTTCTAGGCATTTGCATAAACTGACTAACAATGCCAATAGCATAGCTCAAGTCTGGCCTTGTGATAGTCATGTAAATCAGACTCCCTACTATCCTCCTGAACATAGTAGGGTCTTCTATCTCATCCCCAACGTCTGTACTCAACTTCACATTTTGCTCCAATGGTATTGAAAGAGACTTACATGCTATCATACCATACTTGGATAACATATACAAGCCATACTGCCTTTGGGATAGCCATATATCATCATCACATCTGATCACCTCAATACCAAGAAAGTATCTTAGGTTACCCAAATCTTTCATCTCAAACTTCTTCTTCAAGAAATCCTTAACTTTAACAATCCCATTGTCACTGTCACCTGTAATAATCAAGTCATCCACATAGATGACTATGATGACCAATCTTGCATCTCCCTTTCTCACATAAAGTGAGTGATCAGCATCAGAAATACAAAATACAATATTGACAAGATACTATAATAGATAGGTTGATCTAACTTAGAGGAGCCCTTTTGGCATAAGACTACACCTAGGCCTTCAACTAATGCATCAGAGTGCACATAGAACTTCTTCTTCCAATTAGGAGGTTGCAGGATAGGTGCTTCAATCAAACACTACTTCAGGATGTTAAATGCTTTGTCACAATCAGTGGTCTATGTAAACTCATCATCTTTTCTTAGGAGTTATGTAAAGGGGTTGCCTTTGTTGCAAAGTGTGCAATGAATCTTCTGTAATATCCCACATGGCCAAGGAATTCTCTCAATTGCTTAAGGTTGGTTGGGGCTGTCAAGGCAAAAATCTTTTCAATCTTAGTCCCTGTTGCTATCCCTTGTGCAGAGACAATGTGGCCTATTAGAACTCCAAATGGGATGCCAAAGATATTGAGATGGCAAGCTCAACACGTGCAGACATTGATGATAGACCACCTGGCTAGATAGGTCCATACGTCTACACTTGGCACATTGGTGGTCATTATGATACTCACATGGCCACTGACTTATCACTTATTATATTTAGTTTTTTACACCTACCTACAGTTGGCAAAGACATAGCGCCAGTCGATTAGTGTAGTCGGTTATGCACTATTTGACTTAGTAGGCCACTTTCCTTTATGTTGTATCTTATCTATACTTTGTGTACATTATATAGTGTGTGGAAGAAGAAGGAAAAACCAAGTAAGAAAATGTTTTGGCCTCCATCTCTCTTCTTATGTTCTTGAGTGAGCTTCCTCTTGTTGTATACAGTGTATGTTTGGCACTGCAGCTCAAGAAAGTCCCCCCAACATGCGATTCTTGACATGGTATTAGAGCCGCGAGAAGAAGAAAGGTTTGAGCAAGCAAGCCACGAGTAAGAATCTCTCCCATTCTTCAACTCTCTCTCTTGGATAGTGCCTGTGGAGGCACCGAAAGCAGGGTCAAGCAAAAAACTTAGATTGCTATGAGATTTGGTATGCGAGCGAAAATTTCAGATTTGCTGTGAGTTATTTTGAGCATCTGAGGCCGTTTGAGGCCCCATTTTAGAGCCGCAAGGTTGCGGACAACAGTTTCAGGGTACACTGTGATTTTTTGCTGTATTGACCGAAAGTGGGTGCACATGTTACAAATTGCGAATCTGTAATTTTTGAGGTGTTTTCAGGAAGCAAACATAAGCTTTATCTGCAAACAGGTTGCAGATTACATGTACTATTGAGCAATCAGTGAAAAAGGTTGCTTGGTGTATTACTATGCACGTTTTGTGGAAGATTGCAGAAGACTAGCTTGCTGTGTTATATCCTTGTTTGTGATAATGGCAGAGAACAGTGGAAATCCCATTATTGAGAAGCTTGACAAGAACAACTATCCTTCATGGAAGTTCCATGTGACGAACTTCCTCATTGGAAAGGGCATTTATGAGTTTGTCTCAGGTGAAGAAAAGGAGCCAGAGTTGGGTATCCCTCTGACTGTAGATGAGTTAAAAGCATGAAAAGAGTGGAATGCGAAAGACAAAAAGGTGATGTACTGGCTATCTGCAGTAATTGATAATACTATGCTAGGACATATCAGGAATGCAGAAACTTCACATGCAGCTTGGACAATTTTTGAGAGCATGTTTTCAGTAAATACAAAGGCATGAAAGATTCAACTCAAGCAAGAGTTGAATGCCTTGAAGAAAGGGAAAATGTCTATCAATGAGTATGTGTTGAAGGTGAGGAGCATTGCGGATGCTTTAGCAGCGATTGATGCAATTCCGAATGATGATGATTTGGTTTCATCCACTCTGAGTGGCCTTAACAATGAGAAGGCATGGAAATCATTTGTTACTTCAGTATATGTACGGAAGCCATTTCCAGACTTTGATGAGATGATCTCTCTCATGAATATTGAAGAGATCAATATACAGGGTGTTTCGTCTGAAAAAAATGGTGAACAGGTCGAAGAATTTTACTCGAGTTCAGGAAGGGGACGTGGTAGATCCTCTTCCAGAGGCCGTGGTATGGGATATGCTGGCAATAACTAGCAAAATAGGTTCAATCAACAGTTTGGTGAAATGCAGGTTTCTGGAGGCAGAGGAAACTTTAGAGGCTCTAGAGGAAGAAGTGGATGGAAGAATAGAGGTTCTGGCAATTCTGCTATTGTTTGCCATTATTGTGGCAAAACATGCCATATTGTAGCCCATTGCTATGCAAAGAAGGATGATATTTGCAATGGTAAATTGCAGCAAGGAAACAATGCATCATCTTGACGACAGAATGAAGACAAAAATGAGCATATGTTTGTTATGCAGCATATGATGAATGCAGTTACAGGAAAGGGGACACATGATGATGTATGGTATGTTGATTCAGGTGCATCTAATCATATGACTAGTCATGTTGAATGGTTTGGAGAGATGCAGGACTTACAAAACCCAGGTTATGTGCAGACGGGTGATGATTCATGCCACCCAATTTCACACATTGGAAAGGTTCCCTTGTCCTTATATGATGGACAAACAAAGAGTCTGACAGATGTATTACATGTGCCATCAATTACAAAGAATCTAGTATCTGTTGGCCAAATGGTAGAGTAGGGGTTGCAGGTCCGTCGATTCAATGCAAAAGGTTATTTTGTAGAAGACTTTAATGGTAAGTGTAGGTTGTTCACAAAAGGAAGTAGAGTTGGCCAAATGTTCACTTTGCATGCTGAAATCCCTGCAATGGATGCTACTATGTATGCTAAAGGAAAAGGAGTAGTTGTAGATATTGAAATATGGCATAAACGTATTGGACATGCAAATGTGCAAAGGCTGAAATTAATGTAGTCTAGAGGATTGGTTACACGGTTGCCTTATTTTAGAGTTGCAGAATTGCATAAAGTCTATGAAGCATGCCGGTTTGGTAAGCAGGCGAGACAACCCTTCTTGCATGATAGAGAAGTGAGTAGAAACATACTTGATGTAATACATACAGATGGCTGGGGACCTACACAGAATGTATCTCTTGGTGGCAGCAAATACTTTGTCATATTTATTGATGACTGTTCAAGGAAGTTATGGGTATACTTCATGAAGGAAAAAAGTGATGTGTTTGAGCACTTCAAATCTTTTAAGGCAGCTCTTGAAATAGAAACTGGCTTAAAAGTAAAGTGCTTGAGATCAGATGGAGGGGGAGAGTATCTCTCTAATGAGTTTAGTGGCTTCTTAAGGACTCATGGGATAAAGAGGCAATTTACTTGCAGGTATACCCCACAGAAAAATGGTATTGCAGAAAGAAAAAACAAGCATATTGCAGAAGTTGCATGGGCATTAATGGCTGAAAAGAATATGCCCAAATATTTTTGGTCTAAGGCCGTCCATACTGCTGTTTACATTATGAACAGAACTCCCACATCTGCAACTCATGGGATGACTCCTGAAGAATGCTTTACTGGCAAGAAGCCTGATGTATCACACTTGAAGGTATTAGGCTGTATTGCATACGTTCATGTGCCAGATGAGCTATGGAAGAAGCTTGATCCAAAGGCAAAAAAATGTGTTTTTATTGGGTACTCTTTAGAGCAGAAAGGGTATCGCTGTTATAACCCTGTCACAGGTGAGTTCAGAGTGAGCATGGATGTTATCTTTGATGAGATGGGAAGTTGGTATACACCTGTTGGTGATGTTTTGGATGATGATAATGATCAGGACAGCTATGTGTAGAAAGATAAACAAGAATCACAGAGTCTTAGTGGACCAGAAATATCATCTGGTACTACACCTACAGTGAGCCCTTGGTTTGGGAGACTAAGGAGTAGCCCCACATCTTTAGGTGGATCTATAAGTGCTGCAAGGAAGGACAAAGAAAAGAAGAAAGTGCTAGATGGTAATGATGCATCTACCAATAATTTGGGATTGGATGGAGATTCTAGTGGTTCGGAGAGCTTGGATGATGAGCTTGGTATTACTTCTGTTAGGACAATAGGTGTACAGAGAGCTCATAGTAATGTAAAGGCTCCATTGAGTGATCCGGTGGTACGCAGATCTAGCAGGGTCAGATACCCTGTTAAAAGATTTGGTTTTGAAGGCTATGCAGCTCGCCATTATGCTTATATGGTGAAACTAGTTGAGGATGTTGAGCCCACTTGTTTTGAGGATGCTGTTGGTCATGCTCATTGGGATGTAGTAATGGATGAGGAGATGGCTGCATAAGAAGCCATGGGATTTGGTACCCTTGCCTAAGGGTAAGAAAGCTATTGGTTGTAAGTGGGTTTACAAAGTCAAGCATAATGCAGATGGTTCAATTAGCAGGTATAAAGTTAGGTTGGTTGCAAAAGGCTATGCTCAAACATATGGCATAGATTATGAAGAGACATTTAGTCCAGTTGCTAGGATGGCAACTATTAGATGTGTGATTGCCTTGGCAGCAGCCAAAGATTGGATTTTGTAGCAAATGGATGTTAAGAATGCCTTCTTGCATGGTGAATTGCAAGAAGTGTACATGGAGCAACCAGCAAGTTATTAGGATTTAGAGCATCCTACATATATGTGCCGGTTAAAGAAGGTGCTCTACGGGCTCAAGCAAACACCTAGAGTATGGTCTGACAAGATTGGAGAGTATCTTGTCAATATTGGATTTTGTATTTCTCATGATGATCACTCACTTTATGTGAGAAAGGGAGATGCAGGGTTGGCCATCATAGTCATCTATGTGGATGACTTGATTATTACAAGTGACAGTGACAATGGAATTGCTGAAGCTAAGGACTTCTTGAAAAAGAAGTTTGAGATGAAAGATTTGGGTGAGATGAGATACTTTCTTGGTATTGAGGTGATCAGATGTGATGATGGTATATGGCTATCCCAAAGGCAGTATGGCTTGGATATGTTATCCAAGTATGGTATGACAACATGTAAGCCCCTTTCAGTACCATTGGAGCAAAATGTAAAGTTGAGTGTGATGTTGGGGATGTGATAGAAGACCCTACAATGTTCAGGAGGATAGTAGGGAGTTTGATTTACATGACTGTCACAAGGCCAAACTTGAGCTATGCTGTTGGCCTTGTTAGTCAATTTATGCAGATGCCTAGAAAGCCTCATTTGGATGCAGTTAGACGTATATTGAGGTATGTGAAGTCCACTTTATATTATGGACTTTTTTATGAGGTAGGTAAGGATGTATAGGTCTTTGGATACACAGATGCAGATTGGGCTGGTAGCATGTCAAATAGAAGATCTACAAGTGGATTCATGTTTTCTCTTGGTAGTGCAGTAGTTACATGGAGCAGCAAAAAGCAACCTATAGTTGCTTTATCGAGTACGGAGGCTGAGTATAGAGGTGCTGCTATGGCGGCATGTGAGGTGGTATGGCTGCAAAAGTTATTAAGTGATTTGGATGTGCAGGGAGATGGCCTAGTTGTCATTCATTGTGACAACATGAGCAACATACAGCTAGCTAGGAATCTAGTGTTCCATGCTAGGACAAAACACATTGAGGTGCACTACCACTTTGTGAGAGAGAAGGTACTTGCAGGAGAAATTGACTTGGTATATGTCAGTACACAGGATTAGATAGCTGATATTTTCACAAAGGCATTGGGTGCAAAGAAGCTTCAGAAGTTCCGAAGCTTACTTGGAGTTGCAGAGATAGAGTTGAGCTTTAGGGGGAGTGTTGAGATAGCAAGCTCAACACGTGAGGACATTGATGATGGACCGCCTGGCTA
This sequence comes from Lygodium microphyllum, assembly GCF_053477565.2. NCBI lineage: Eukaryota > Viridiplantae > Streptophyta > Polypodiopsida > Schizaeales > Lygodiaceae > Lygodium > Lygodium microphyllum. The sequence goes on from NC_141160.1 coordinate 100,363,864, forward strand.
GATGGGTCCGCACATCTACACTTAGCACATTGGTGGTCATTATGATACTCACATGGCCACTGACTTATCACTTATTATATTTAGTTTGTTACACCTACCTACAGCTGGTAAAGACATAGCACCAGGCGATTATTGTAGTCGGTTATGCATTGTTTGACTTAGTAGGCCACTTTCTTTTATGTTGTATCTTATCTATACTTTGTGTACATTGTATAGTGTGTGGAAGAAGAAGAAAAAACTAGCAAGAAAACATTTTGGCCTCCATCTCTCTTCTTGTATTCTTGAGTGAGCTTCCTCTTGTGTATATAGTGTGTGTTTGGCACCGTAGCTCAAGCAAGTCCCCCCACCATGCGATTCTTGACAAAAGACACATTTTTTAGGGTTGAGAGAAATCCCATACTCTTGACATCTATCAAAGCAATGCTCTAAGTGTCCCCAATGCTCACTAATTAGGCTATAAATACAAAAGTCATCGAGATAGACCTCAATGAAATCATGTAGATGGTTCTAGAAGGAAGCCATCATCACTCGTTGGAAAGTAGCAAGAGCATTATAGAGTCCAAATGGCATCACTCTGTAAGCATAGGTTCCCCATTCTACTGTGAAGGTTGTTTTAGATTGATCTTCTTCTACAATTTGGACTTGATTGTATATGTTGAATCCATCCAAGAGGGAATAGAGCTCATGGCCTCCATTGTGTCCTACAGTTGGTTTGTGAAAGGAATAGGAAAATGATCCTCCTTTGTCTTAGAATTCAGCTTTCAAAAGTCCACATATATTCGTAATTTCTTGTTCTTCTTGGGTACTACCACAATGGGCGAAACCCATTCACTATTAGCCACCGCATAAATGAACTCAGCTTCAAGGAGCTTTAGTAACTCAGTCTTCACTACGGCAAAATAATTTGGATTCATACGCCTCTGTCTTTGCCTCACAGGTTTGGCATCAAGCTCTAGATCAATGTGGTGTTGGTATGCTATGGGATCAATCCCCTTTAGATCTTTATATGACCATGCAAACATGTCTAAGTTCTCCTTTAATAGGTCTCACAGGACCAGTAGTTCTTCTTCCGAAAGATTTAGACCCACCTTTAGGTGATGTTCAGTACCATCAGCATCCACAAATGTCAATTTCTTTTCACCTTCCACTTCACATATAAATGTCCCACGAACTGCTTCTGGGTAGAGATCCGACTCCTTCAAGGGAGTGATCTCTTCTTTTGATGATGCACTAGAACTGTTGTCCATTTTTAATGGAGGCTTAGCTCAGTCTCTTTGGGAGGTTGAAAGAGTATCATTGAGGTCTCGAGTTTGGGTTGGGGATGAGTTACTTCTTGGCTCGAGGACTTGTCTCTTAAGGATACATCCAAAAATGTCACATAACAAGAACCCTTTGTGTTTTGTTTAAGCTATGGAACTGGGGGTTGTTGGCAAGGTGCATTGTCATCATCTTCTCTTAGGAAGGGTAACTTTGGGCAATAAGAGCCATTACTGAAGAAAAGTCGATTCTTCTTAATCCATTTCTTATAAAAGCTTTGCTTATGACGTGACTCATTGATGAGTCCAAAGGGTATCATAATCATTCTATAGAATAGAAAGGGATCTTCTACTTCTCAAGCTTCAGGAACTTCACAAACTCGTCCTCATTTTTGCCTTCTGTGAGTAGGATAGATCCTTCTAGCTTGATTTTATAATCTTTGTCTGCATTATCACTTTCGTCCTCTTCATATTCTGTTTTTTCCTTTGTGGGGGCTCTATAAGAGAAGAACAAGCTCTCTATTATGTCCTCTACTTTTGCTTTTGCTTCTGCCTTTGTCTTTGTTTCTGTCTCTGCTCTCGTCTATGTCTTTGGCACTGTCTCTGTCTCTGCTCTTGTCTCTATTTGTACCTCTACCTCTACACTTGCTATGTAACAGGGAGAACAGTACATCCATGCTTCTATCTTGTTGTCAGAGGCGATTTCAAAATTCAATTCGAGTTCAAGCAGGAGGTATTCTCCCATGGATAAAGACTTTTCTTCCTTCGGTAGTTGGCTTATAGTGCCTCTACTGTTAGGGATTGTGCATCTGCTTTCTTGGGAAAGATTTATTTGATGGCATATTCATCTCTTGAGGTACCATGTGTTACTTCATTGGAGGAGTCGGTTATACGACTTCGAAGGATGTGGATCCATTGCCTTTTTGCGATCCATACAACTTCAACACCACTTTGCAAGGTCCTCTGCCTAGGGTTAGGGTTCCTTTGAACCAATATGTCCTTGCTCTTGCTTTAAAAAGACAAGGTCAAGCCAAGGTCTTCCCAATAGGAGAGGGTATGAGGTCCCATAGAAATTTGGTTTGACCACCAAATATGTCAGCCAATAGTCTCTTCCTGCGAGGGTTGTCTTTACAAATGGGAGAATGCCCAACGGTTTGATTCTGCTCTGGTCTACCAATCTGATAATCCATTGTGTAGTCTGCATTTCTTGCAAGCCTAAATCCTTCATTGTCACATCTTTCATCATATTTACCAATGAGCCTCTATCAATCAATGCATCTGCAATAAAGAATCCTTCAATCCATACACCAATCTATGGAGTTACAGGATCCATGAAGGCATTAGCCATGTATACTTCCTTCATGGGCTCTGGGGCTTTGTTGGACTTGGTCGCCACGGAGGGAGCAATTCTTAGGCTTCTTCTTGTCAATATGCTTTTGAATTTCTTTCAACAACTAGGAGACAACATCGGACTGTTAAGTTTGGTTTAAAAGTGTCTAGGTCTTTGAACAAATCATATTCTTTGATAGGATCCACAGGCTTTTCCAATCGACTAGGGAATGGGGCCACACCCACTTTTATCTTTCCTTTTGCTCCTAGGAGTGGCAACATCTAAGCTTCTTCTTCTTGAGGAGGTGATTTTCCATCCTCTATCTCTTGGACCTCTGCAACTATCTTTGTGGCTTTGTAGTGCTATGTAATTCAATATTTTGCTTTGCATTGTTCTGCTTTTCCCGATGAAGGTTGAAATTCACAATGTTGGCAGAGGGAATGTTCTCTTTTGAAACTATGGGTTCTCCTTTCTTTGCTCGTGTTATTACAACCACTTCCAATTCCACCAAATTGAAAGCAGATTCTTGGGTCTTGTGTTGCACATTAGGAGCAGATTTCACAGGAGTTGGACTTGGATAGTCTTTTTCAGTGTGGCCTTCTCCCTTGTATTGACTGCATAAGGGCTTGTAATCCTAGGGTTCTGATAGTTCGGTGAGATATGAGCCCTTTCTCCACATCTATAACACTCCACTTCTAATCTCTGGCCATCGCCAGATTGTCATCCTCTGTCACTCTAAGAGGGAAACCTCCTTGGACTGAAATTAGGACCAAAATCCCTAGGCTTTGGTCCAATTTCCTGTGTTGTCATTTTGGATTCTAGCAAATTGAATCTTGCATCTTCATCTTTCTTTCTTCTTTCATGCATCTCTTTCAAAGAGCAGATATCTTCTGTATGTTTCTTCCTCAAACAATATGAACAGAAGGCTCCAGGAATGGTTGGCTTTTGGGTGCATTCAGTGGCTAAATGTCCTGCTTGATGGCACTTTCCGCACCATGTATTAGAACACATCACATCTCTTCCACCTTCCTGCAGGAGTGGATATATTGGCAGTGTTCAACTTCAACATCTATAGCTATTCTGTAATCACATCCATAATCTCTTTTTTGATACTTGCGACTGAGTTAGATAGGTAATCCTTCATATTTTCTTCTCCTGGAGTACTTGTAGTAGGGATTTGGAAAGCTTCTGTGATTACTCCATAAACTAGTTGGGTTGATCCTCCAAGAGGTCCTCTATTCTGGTTTTGATTCTAGAGCTCCTGTTGAGACTTGGGGTTGTTGATTCCAGTGGGTAGGATTCCACTGTTGTTGACTCACCATTGGAGGAACTGTTTGAGGCCACAGTTGTTGTGATTGAACCATCATTTGAGGCATTATCATTTGTGGCCATTGTGGATTAGGTGCAATGTAATGTGACATTATTTGCATCTGGGGGTAGGGGTAGGAAATTGTCCCTGGGACTGCATTTGGTGGGTATACCACTCCTAGCATGGGAGGAGGTAAGACTCATCTTCCTGAGGTCACTGACAACCTTGCTTCAACTTTGTTATATAGTCTTGCACCTTCCACTATAGCTTTTAGATTGAGTGGTCTTCTCAATTCCACAAACTTGTGAGCTTCTGGTTGTAGGCCTCTGAGGAAAACTCCCTTCTAGATGCCTTCATCCAAATGATGGTTGGTCCATCTCTTTAGGATGGATTCCATTCCCGAGACATAAGTGAGAGTAGAATTTTCATGCCGAGAAGTGCTTAAAAATAGCTAAAAATTACGAATATCAAGGGAAAAATATTCAACATCAAAGGCGGCGGCTCGACCTAGGACGATTTTAAGCATCAAAGTGCTTTAAAGGCGCCCGAGTGACACTTGTTGATTTTTCATAATTTTTTAGACTATTGTGCGGGTTGACAAGAGTTACCGGCCAATGTAGGATGCCGAGCCAGACGCCCAGGATTTTTCAGAGCTCAATTCGGAGTCTAGACGGGAAAATGGCCACAAAGTGGGCAAGATTCGAAAAGGTGGACATTAGAGTGGCCAAATGTAAGTGACTTTTGGGAGGGCCTTGGGGCATTTTATGCCACATCAAAGCGTGGCATCTTTGTGAGGAGCAAAAACCGTGAGGAGGGTGCCATCAGGAAGGCGCCGAAAAATGTGCTTGATGCATGAAGATGGATCATGCAACCTCAATACAACCCCTGCAAGTGATCATTGCCCTTCATTCCCCTCTGGATGCTGATCATATCGCCACCTCTCGCGCGTCAAATGGTGGTCTCAATGAAGATCGCTGATTTCATTCTTTCTCTCTCCTCCCTCTCTCTCTTCTAAGGGCAGATTCATGTGGTGAAGAAGAAGAAGAAGAATGGATGACGGATGCTTGTCCAATGAAGACCAGATTGCTCCGTGGTTCAAGATGAATGAAGATTGTTGATTGTGGACTGTCATGAACATTAATGGTTGCTGAAAATCAGTCCCGAGACATGGCAAATAAAAACCTGCAACCCGCAAAGAACGGTAATTTCATTTTTACAAAGAAAATTGATGTTTTATGCAATTTGCTTCATGAATATTTGTTCCCATGGGATGATTATGCATTATGTTGTTGTTTGCTATGAGTTTGATCAGTTTATGCTCAGAAAATTAGAAAATCATAAGTGTTGTGACTGAAATTAATAGCGTAAAACCCGTAAAACACGCGAAATATGGGAAAATTGGGTGTTTTTGATATATAAATGGAAAATATAATAAGACATACCAACTAAATTTGTGTTTTTACTGCAAATGAACCTAAGGGCCATAATCCACAACTCATTTTTAATTTTTAGTTATTTAATATTACAAAAAATACAAGAAAAATAGAGAAAATGGATAAAAATAGAGAAAAAATAGATTTTGAGTGCCGAAAATTAAGGAAAAATAAGATTCATATTTGTGAATGTATGGGGGGTCTGAAGTGTGAGGTTTAGCCTCAGTTCAGCCTTACCTTTGTGTTCTAGTGAGTTTTTATGGCTTTTTATACAATAAAAATGTGGAAAATGAACCCTAAACCGATCAATAATGCACAACCTAAACGGGTGAGGGGGCAGAGTGTAAAAAAGGTGTTTAAATGTTGAATGAAATGATGAAAAGATTGCTGGTTTTTATGCATACCATTTAGGTTGGTCGATAATTAAAAATTAAGGATCTAGTAGCACGAGGGTTCCTCGGTGCTAGGTTCATGCAACGTAGCAATTACGCGATAGTCAAATTCATTGAAAGAATGCTTTTGCATTAAGCACAATGCTGATTTCTCTTTGTTTTGGCACATGGACATTCACAATTTGCATGAAGCATAAAATGATAAAAGGTATCAGACAATACCTCCTGGATTCATAGCACATGTATTCTCTAGATCGTGGCCAACGTTGAGTGAGTAAGGTTGTCCAAGCTGTAGGCTAGGCGTTGGGTCCTAGGGGAAAGAAAGTGAGGTATGGTATATTCCTAGATACGATCAATCGGTGCCTTGAGGGAACTATATGCGATGTTGTGTTATATATGTTTAGCGACGCATCGAGGGGCCAATCCCCAAGGTGTAGGAGAGTCGCAATGAGGTAGCGGCAGTCAGCCCCGTGGGAGAACCTCCTATGTTTGTACTTCATGCTATTTGGCAATGCACTAGGGACTCCCTCTGAGGAGTGTTAATTGGGTTAGAGTTGGACTACGAGACGTGATACAAATGCAAGATGTTTAGGAAGGCAATGTATGATGTATGTGTCATCAACGCTCCTGGCCGCGAGGCCGTGGGGTTGTTGAGCGCATGATAGAGGTCCGGCTAGTGCATGAGCCAGTGCCGGCCCGTTTTAGGTCCCATCAATGGTGCGTCTGTCGGGAACCACTTATAAGTGGTGGTTTTTGGATCTAGGGTTTCTAGGGACGAAAAGGAAGTTGGTTTATGTCCTCTGACAAGGACCGTCAAGCCGAAATCCAGAAAGCAAAATGTGCTAAGAGGGCTAGACGGCTGTTAGAGATCGTAAGCCATTATTCTCCTCAAAGGAGTAGTCCAGTACGTATACGAAGTAGTGGTCTTAGTCATTTAACTACTCTACCTATTCCATTAGGGGCAGGAGGAAGCATAAGTTCTTCCTCTTCTCCACCAAGTTTACCCACTTCAAGTGGGGGTGTGAATCCCTCATTTCAAGCTCCTATTACTAATCCGATTGTCACCATGGCACAGACTATTGCGATTCCTGCAGGGACGCCAGATTTACCAGCCTTAGGAGTTCCCTTGCCCATTTTTAATGGGTTAGCGGAAGAGGATGCAGAATTTCACATCTGTGAATTTCAGAGATTGATGTTCAATTATCGCATCCAAGACGAGGGACATCTCATGATGTTCTTCAATATGACGTTAAAAGGAAGGGCTGCGGTATGGTATCATAGCATTGAGTCTGGAACCATAACCACCATTGATCAGTTCTATGCAGCTTTCCGAGCGGAATATGCCCCTGAAAGAGGTGGCCTATTGGTTGTGGGTCTTGAATGTAACACGTCAAGATCCTCACGAGAATGTGAAAGAATATGCTAAGAAGTTGAAGGAAGTATTCCGTAAGTTGGAAACTTACATTCCCATTCCACCAGCTGCCCGATTGCAATACTTTTGCATGGGTTGGACTTTAATATCCAAGTACAATTGAGCAGTGTGGCCTTAGCAGATATAGACACCGTTATTACGTGGGCAGAGGGAGTAGAAGCACGATTACAAATGGCCTACTCTTGTCGAATGAATTTTAATGGAGGTTTAGTAACTGGTGGCAATCCAGCATTGACGAATGGAAGTCAAGGGATGCCTATGACTAACCCTATTGGGAGAGGGAGTATGGTTTCGAATATATCTTTATTACCGGCCCCTCCTAGTGTGACTATGCCCATGGCAAGTCAGTTGGCTCCATCATTTGGCGAAGTTAAGGACATGATGAAGCATTATACCGATATGATCTCCGAACAATATCGACAAATAGCCATCGACATTAATTTCTTAAAGAAGCAACAAAATTTGATAGGGAGTCGACGTGCTGAGGAGGGTGGACCCTCTAGATTCAGTTGTAAATGGTGTGGTGGACAGCACTTCCCCAGAAATTGTCCAAATGTGAAATGTGACATTTGTGGGAAGTCGGGCCATCTAGCTGCTACCTGTTGGAGTAAGATTAGTTCTCTCCAACAAGGTAGTAAATAGCCGGGCCCAGTGAATCATAGAGCGTAAGGAAATAACTTGCAGCAGAATGATGCGCCTATGCAAATATTGCAGAGTGGAAAAACAACTATAGAAGAGTTGCCACAAGGCAACGGAGTCAACCTTATTGAGGCTGTACGAGTTAATGATGCTGAAACCTCTAACTTAAGAGCCGTGACAAGAGGCCAAAAGGCTAAAGAGGTTGACAAAGATAAGGAAAAGCCGGTTGAGGTAAACCCTAAACAAGGGGATAAGGGGATGCAAGTCCAGAGTCCTAGCATAGAAGGGGGACCGCTAAAGCCGATTGACAAGAAAGGCGACCCTCAGAAGGAGGAGATGCCAAGAAAGAAGGTAAGAGCTAAGAAAGAAGCACCAAAACCGGTCCAAAGACCAAAAGAGAGGATGGTTTGGCGAGAAAAGAGAGCTTTGGCTACTTATCATGACTTTGATTTAGCAAGTTCTCTTTGCGAAGTCAAACCAGATGTGAACCTCTTACAATTGATCAAATTATCTCCAGGAATACGCAAGGAATTTAAGAAGATCCTGCATATCGGGTATATTGTGGAACCTCTGGGCATAGCGCGAGTAGGGGAAGATTGGTTTGACCATGTTGAAAAGAACTGCCCTAGGGTTCCAGCTTATGTAGATGGAATATTAGTGGAACATGCCATTGTAGACAATGGATCCTCCGTCAATATCATGAGTTCAGAGTTGACAGAGAGGCTGGGTCTAGGCATCCAAAAAGACAGCTCCACCCTTCTGAGAATGGCTGATGATAGTCTAAGACAACCAGAAGGTTGTGTTACTAGAGTCCATGTTACAGTTGCAAGTGTAGAATGCTTCTTGGACTTTAGGGTGATAAGATTTGCAGGATGCCCTAGCTATCGAGTTTTGCTAGGTAGGCCTTGGATCTTACGAATAGACTGTCAAGTTGATATACCTGCCGGTCGAGGGGTTTTAGGTAGAGGTGCTAACCGAGTAATAGTCGATGCTTATCCTGAGTCTCCTCAAAATGAGAGAGCTCCTTTATCTTCTACTGAATTAGAGACAGCAGACGATCCATCTGGTAGTGAGACATCATCCAGTGATGAATCTAAAGAGGGGTCCACTACAGAGGATATCTATCAGATAACTCTAAATGAGCCAATAGAGCTGCAAGATAGGATAAGAGATGCAGATGTGATTGAGTTGGACCTTGGCACGCGGAATGATTCGTGGCCAATTAAATTAGGTTCTATGCTCAGTTCAGCAAAAAGGGAGGACTATGTGTCCCTGATTCAAGAATTCTGGGATATCTTTGATTCGAGTTATGATGAGCTGAGAGGTATTCCTCCCAGCCTAGCTCTTCATACTATTTCTGTAAAAGAAGGCGGTCGTCTTGTGCGTCAGAAGGTAAGGCGTATGCCTTTTGAACTGAGGGATGGGCTGTTTGAAGAGTTACAGAAGTTAAGGAAAGCTGGTTTGATCTTCCCTGTTCAGCACACCGAATGGTGTTCACCAGTTTTTATTAGGAAGAAGAAAAACAACCAGATCCGATTATGTGTGGATTTTAGAGAGCTGAATAAGCAGACGGTTAAGGATTACTACCCGTTGCCGTTTATTGACCAGATTTTGGATCAATTAGCAGGTAGGGAGATATATTCGTTTATGGATTGCCTTGCGGGATACAACCAAATGGCAATTGCAGAAGAGGACAAGTTGAAAATAACTTTTATTACTGTCTTTGGTACTTTTGCATACCATGTGATGGCCTTTGGTTTATGCAATGCACCTGGATCGTGGCAACGAACAGCAGACAAGACCTTTGATGACATCTCCCCAGATGAGTTGAAAGTATTTATTGATGACCTGGGGGCAGCCACTGTAAGGGAAATGATGTTGATTATTTTGAGAAAGTGCTTTGAGCGCTGTAAACAATTTTGTATCGCTCTTAACCCACGGAAGTGTGTCTTTGGAGTACCTTATGGGCTATTGCTGGGCCATGTGGTCAGTTCAACAGGGATAGCAACTGACCCTGAAAAGATCAAGGTCATAGTTGCTATGAGTCCACCACATACTCCAAAAGAGATACACAGCTTTCTGTCATCGATAGGGTACTATCGAAGATTTATAAATGCCTTGGCAGAAAGAACGTTGCCATTAACGAACTTATTATCCTTTAGCTGTTCATTTGAATGGAGCGACCCTTGTAAGGTAGCTTTTGAGGATGTGAAGCAGGAGCTCACTAAAGCACCCGTCTTAAAAGCACCTAAAAGGGGCGAGGTGTTCTATATATTTTCAGCAGCCACTATGTATAGTATAAGCTGTTGTTTAGCCCAAATCTGGGAGGATAAATGGTACCATCCGATAGCTTTTGCTAGTCGAAAATCAGGCATTTCAGAGATCAATTATACCTACATGGAGAAGTTGTATCTTGCGATGGTATTTGGGACTAAGAAATTCAGGCACTACATCCTCTATGAAAAGGTAGTATTCTATACGAAGGCGGAAGGGCTTAGATTGCTTATGAACAAGCTACAGCCACCTGACCATTTGGCAAAGTGGTTAATCACTTTGCAGGAGTTCGATTATGATATCAAGAGTAAGCCACTGAGGTTGCAGGGTATTGTGGAATGCCTTGTGGATTTCAGGGAGCCGAAAGAGACCGTGGCTGAAGGAAGTGATATTGAGGAAATGTTTAAAATTGATACATCTTCTATCCCATCTTGGTATGCTGCTATTACACACTATCTATCAACAAGAGAGATGGGAGCTGGTTTGTCAAAGTCTGAAAAGAGAAAAATCAAACAACATGCATTGAAGTTTTCCTTGATCACAGGGACACTATATCGGCAGGGTGTTGATGACATTTACCGCAGATGTGTGATGCTTGATGAGGTTCCTTTTATCTTGGAAGAGTGCCATGACTCTGCATGTGGAGAGCACTTCGCGGGACGGTTGATGGCACAGAAAGCTTTAAGAGCAGGATATTGATGGCCATCCATCTTCCAAGATTCTTTTGAGTATGTAAAGAGATGTGATACCTGTCAAAGGCATGATAGTAGAGAGAATAGGAAACGTCCACTTACGCCTATCATGGCTATCCTTCCATTTGAGAAGTGGGGCATTGATTTTGTGGGTCCTATTACTCCGTCGTCTACTACCCAGAAGAGGTATATTATAGTAGCCACTGATTATTTTACCAAATGGTCAGAAGCGCGGGCGACGAGGCAAGATAATGCAAAACAGACTGCAAGTTTCCTGTTAGAGCAGATTATCTACCACTTTGGTTCACCAAGGGAATTAGTGTCGGACCGTGGAACCCATTTTCTAAATAAGGTGATCAAAATCTTGACAAAAGCTTGGCAAATCAAGCACAATAAAACGACTTCTTATAATCCGCAAGCAAATGGGCAGGTGGAAAGTACTAATAAGCAGCTTGTGGGTATCTTGTCTAAGATAGTTTCTGAGAAGAAACGAGACTGGGACAAGAAGTTGTATGTGGCAGTATGGGCATACAATACCACGTTCAAGCGAGCTACCGGCTATACTCCATTCAAATTAGTTTATGGGGAAGAGTGTGTGTTACCCCTTGAGATTGAATTGCCAACCATACGGTTTGCAATTAACCATTCTTTGGGAGAAAAAGATTCCCTTTTTGAACGTTTCACGACTATAGCCCACCTGGATGAGTTGAAGTTGCAGAGCTTAATACACCAGGAGGTAGCTAAGTGTCAGATGAAGCGGTTGCATGACCTTAGAGTGAATAAATATACCTTTAAAAAAGGACCATTAGTCCTCTATTATGATGCGCGTAGAAAGCTGTTTCCAGGGAAGCTGGAACCTAAATAGGATGGCCCCTACAAGATTGTTAGGTTAGGGAAGAATAGGTCTACAACCCTATTAGTTGATTTACAGGGAGTAGAGTTTAAAAATAAGGTTAATCTTAATAAGATTAAACCTTATTATTTCTAAGTATGCTAATACAAAAGAAAATGCATTGCAGGTCCATGCTAGGAATGATTTGAGACATGCGGCAAAATAGCTAAAAGTTGGTTGATGGGTCGATTAATCCCTTATTTGGAGGACCCATATCTGGAGCAAAGATACCATCAGGGGAAACTCATCTGGTGGAGAAAAGGGTATAAAGTGATTGAGCAAGAAGACGGAACCTTTGTGTGGGAGATCAAAGTCTTCTGCCATAACTGCTTACGACTGTTGACGAGTGTCCCCGTTGAGTTCAATGAAGAAGGTGGGATGGAGCCGTCAGTTCACCCTCTCAACCTGCTAAAATTTGATTACCATAATTACGAATAGAGGAGTTCGTGATGGCCGGCTGTGTAAACCCATTATGGATGTATACATTATATTTTGACGGAGCGTCCAGGGGCCCTAATAAAAAAGGAAATGTTGGAGTAGTAATCTGAGATCCCCGACGTAGAGTTACGATGAAGTTAGCTGCTTATCTTGGGGTAGGATTCACTAACAATATGGCGGAGTATAAAGCCTTGATTATGGGACTGCATATTGCCAAACAAGATGGTATTCGTCCGTTGTTAGTAAAAGGGGATTCCTAGTTGATCTTAAATCAGCTAGATGGGACATACACAGTGCGGAATCCCATTCTTTGTATGTATCATCGAACTACTATGACCGTACTTGAGGAGTTTGAGAGAGTGTCTTTTCAGCTGATTCCACGTTACTGGAATCAGTTTGCGGATTCATTGGAAAATCTTGCTTATGAGGAAGACCTCTTCTTTAATTGTGGTCCTAGTTTGGATATTGTGATCAATGATGAAACAGGACCCGGTCGCTTGTGGGGTATGTTATTAGAACATGCGATATATGGTAGACGATGGTTGATATGGGTGATGCAAAGAGTAGCCGAGACCAATCTACCGTTATTATCCTGGACCCATAGGTTAATTAGACAACATGTTATGCGTACGCCTCTTGGTATCTATGCAGGAGGGATGGGTCATAACCTTATGTATTTAGTTTAGGGCTGCGAGCCTGTTTTTCCCCCTTGGAAGGAGTCCATTATTGTATATCTCGATTCTTTCAAGGAGAGAAGTGTAGGTGCTATTTGGTTTTATTTTGTTGGGCCAAGAGGGTCCGTTTTGCGAGGTTTTAGTGTTCTATTTTGCTAGGCCACGAGGGCAGATTAAGTTTTGTAGCGAAGTGTTTTATTTCATTAGGCCAAGAGGGCCAGTCGTCTGTTTAGTGGAGGTGCAGCTAATGGTTTCTTGTTTGAGTTTTGTGCTAGACAGGTTTGAAGAAGAGCTTGGAAGGAGCCATTTGTTGCGCGGAAGCTTCTTGTGGCCCTATCCAAGTGATATCTTTCATTTATGAGTAGTGTGGTTTTTATATTATATATGTTTGTGTACTTGTTAAAGGGGTTTTTCGTTTCTTGTTGGGGGCCGGCGTCCAAGGCATGAAGCCCCAAGGTTTAGGTTCAGTATGTCTGAGGGAGGTTTGAGTAGTCATTGCCTCTTGTAAAGACATTGTCAAGCCTCAAAAGACCTATTTTAGAAGGGAGTTCTAGTGACCTTGTTCTGCTAGCCTGCTAGGCAGCCGTTCTAGGAGTTCTTGTTAGTTGTGAGGCCATTAGGGAAGCCTGCCAAGAAAAAAAATAAAGATGATAAAGAAAAAAAACCCTGAATATCTTAAAGACAACAAATATATATACGGAGGTGTGTAAAAAGGGGTTCTAACCCCTATAAACAGAAAAGAAAAGGAAAAAATTTTATGAGCAGTTAAACATCGCCTTGTGAAGGCCTGGTAGGTTCCTAGGGACGAGTCAGACCTGGGGCCGATGCTTGTCTTCCTAGGGGTGGCATCTTACTAGAAAAGAAGAAAGTAAGGAAGGTTGGAGCAAAAATAAAAGTGAGCGTTAGAAAAGGATGAAGTGTCGCCTAGCGAGGGCTTGGTAGGTTCTTGGGTACCGAGACAAGTCGTGAGGCCGATGCCCTATTCTCCTTGGGTCACTACGCTCAGCTCCCTCCTTTTTACATACCTAAGTATGCCAATAAAATAAAAACCCTAAAAGAAGAAATGTACTGAAAGAAAATACTTCTTGATCAGGCTATAGGAGTCCTCGCCTAATAGGAGCTCCTAGTTATGTTGTCCTTAGTTAGGTAGGTAGTTCAGACCACCACTTAGGGCAACCTCTTTGCAAGTTCTTTTTACTTTGGCCGTGTTGAAGTAGTTGGTTAGTGACTAGCTTCGAACCTTTTATCAAATTATGCTAGGCCTACTCCTTGTGGATGTCACGCCTTGGTTTTGTCAGGGGGTAGGGTGAGCATTGTGCTATGTTTAAGTATGTATCTATTTTGTATCAGCTTGATGCTTCCTTTGGTTGTTTTGTGCAGATCTACTGTGTGATTCGACGGGCTGAATCGCCCTATTCTGTGGTCGCCAATGAGAGCAGAATTTTGATGCCAAGAAGTGCTTAAAAATAGCTAAAAATTATGAATATCAAGGGAAAAATATTCAACGTCAAAGGCGGCAACTCGACCTAGGACGATTTTAAGTGTCAAAGTGCTTTAAAGGCACCCAATCGATACTTGTTGATTTTTCATAATTTTTCAGGCTGTCGTGCAAGCTGACAAGAGTTACTGGCCAATGCGGGATGCCGAGCCGGATGCGCAGGATTTTTCAGAGCTCAATTCGGAGTCCGGACGGGGAAATGGCCACAAAGTGGGCAAGATTCGAAAATTAGAGTGGCAAAATGTAAGTGACTTTTGGCGGGGGCTTGGGGCATTTTATGCCACATCAAAGCATGGCATCTTTGTGAGGAGCAAAAAACGTGAGGAGGGCGCCATCAGGAAGGCGCCAAAAAATGCGCTTGATGCATGAAGATGGATCATGCAACCTCAATACAACACCTGCAAGTGATCATTGCCCTTCATTCCCCTCTGGATGCTGATCATATCGCTGCCTCTCCCGCATCAAATGGTGGTCTCTATGAAGATCTCTGATTTCAGTATTTCTCTCTCCTCCCTCTCTCTCTTCTAAGGGCAGATTCATGTGGTGAAGAAGAAGAAGAAGAATGGATGACGGATGCTTGTCCAATGAAGACCGAATTGCTCCGTGGTTCAAGAGAAATGAAGATTGCTGATTGTGAACTGTCATGAGCATTAATGGTTGCTGAAAATCAGTCCCCAGACATGGCAAATAAAAACCCGCAACCCACACAGAACGATAATATCATTTTTACAAAGGAAATTAATGTTTTATGCAATTTGCTTCATGAATATTTGTTCCCATGGGATGATTATGCATTGTGTTGTTGTTTGCTATGAGTTTGATTAGTTTACGCTCAAAAAATTAGAAAATCATAAGTATTGTGATTTTTTGATATATAAATGGAAAATATAATAAGACAAACCAACTAAATTTGTGTTTTTTGCTACAAATGAACCTAAGGGCTACATCCCACAACTCATTTTTTATTTTCAGTTATTTAATATTACAAAAAATACAAGAAAAATAGGGAAAATGGGTAAAAAATAGGGGAAAATGGATTTTGAGTGCCGAAAATTAAGGAAAAATAAGATTCATGTTTGTGAATGTATGGGGGGTCTGAAGTGTGAGGTTTAGCCTCAGTTCAGCCTTACCTTTATGTTCTAGTGAGATTTTATGGCTTTTTATATAATAAAAATGTGGAAAATGAACACTAAACCGGTCAATAATGCACAACCTAAACGGGTGAGGGGGTAGAGTGTATAACAGGTGTTTAAATGCTCAATGAAATGATGAAAATCTTGCTGGTTTTTATGCATACCATTTAGGTTGGTCGATAATTAAAATTAAGAATCTAGTAGCACGAGGGTTCCTCAGTGCTAGGTTCATGCAACGTAGCAATTACGCCATAGTCAAATTCATTGAAAGAATGCTTTTGCACTAAGCACAATGCTGATTTCTCTTTGTTTTGGCACATGGACATTCACAATTTGCATGAAGCATAAAATGATAAAAGGTATCAGACAGTACCTCTTGGATGCATAGCACCTCTATTCTCTAGATCGTGGCCAACATTGAGTGAGTAAGGTTGTCCAAGCTGTAGGCTAGGCGTTGGGTCCTAGGGGAAAGAAAGTGAGGTATGGTACATTCCTAGATACGATCAATTGGTGCCTTGAGGGAACTATATGTGATGTTGTGTCATATATGTTTAGCGACGCATCGAGGGGCCAATCCCCAAGGTGTAGGAGAATCGCAATGAGGTAGCGGCAGTCAGCCGCCGTGGGAGGACCTCCTATGTTTATACTTCGTGCTATTTGGCAATGTGCTAGAGACTCCCTCTGAGGAGTGTTAATTGGGTTAGAGTTGGACTACGAGACGTGATACAAACGCAAGATGTTTAGGAAGGCAATGTATGATGTATGTGTCATCAACACTCCTGGCCGCGAGGCCGTGGGGTTGTTGAGCACATGATAGAGGTCTAGCTAGTGCATGAGCCAGTGCCGGCCCATTTTAGGTCCCATCAATGGTGCGTCTGCCGGGAGCCACTTATAAGTGGTGGTTTTCGGATCTAGGGTTTCTAGGGACGAAAAGGAAGTTGGTTTATGTCCTCTGACAAGGACCATCAAGCCGAAATCTAGAAAGCAGAACGTGCTAAGGGGGCTAGACAATTGTTAGAGATCGTAAGCCATTATTCTCGTCAAAGGAGTAGTCCAGTACGTATACAAAGTAGTGGCCTTAGTCATTTAACTACTCTACCTATTCCATTAGGGGCAGGAGGAAGCATAAGTTCTTCCTCTTCTCCACCAAGTTTACCCACTTCAAGTGGGGGTGTGAATCCGTCATTTCAAGCTCCGATTGCTAATCTGATTTTCACCATGGCACAGCCTATTGCGATTCCTGCAGGGACTCCGGATTTACCAGCCTTAGGAGTTCCCTTGCCCATTTTTAATGGGTTAGCGGAAGAGGATGCAGAATTTCACATCTGTGAATTTCAGAGATTGATGTTCAATTATCGCATCCAAGACGAGGGACATCTCATAATGTTCTTCAATATGACATTAAAAGGAAGGGCTACGGTATGGTATCATAGCATTGAGTCTGGAACCATAACCACCATTGATCAGTTCTATGTAGCTTTCCGAGCGGAATATGCCCCTGAAAGAGGTGGCCTATTGGTTGCGGGTCTTGAATGTAACATGTCAAGATCCTCACGAGAATGTGAAAGCATATGCTAAGAAGTTGAAGGAAGTATTCCGTGAGTTGGAAACTTACATTCCCATTCCACTAGCTACCCAATTGCAATACTTTTTGCATGGGTTGGACTTTAATATCCAAGTACAATTGAGCAGCGTCGCCTTGGCAGATATAGACACCGTTATTACGCTGGCAGAGGGAGTAGAAGCACGATTACAAACGGCCTACTCTTCTCGAATGAATTTTAATGGGGGTTTAGTAGCTGGTGGCAATCCAGCATTGACGAATGGAAGTCAAGGGATGCCTATGACTAACCCTATTGGGAGAGGGAGTATGGTTTCGAATATACCTTTATTATCGGCCCCTCCTAGTGTGACTATGCCCATGGCAAGTCAGTTGGCTCCATCACTTGGCGAAGTTAAGGACATGATGAAGCATTATACCGATATGATCTCCGAACAATATCGACAAATAGCCATCGATGTTAATTTCTTAAAGAAGCAACAAAATTTGATAGGGAGTGGACGCCTTGAGGAGGGTGAACCCTCTAGATTCAGTTGTAAATGGTGTGGTGGACAGCACTTCCCCAGAAATTGTCCAAATGTGAAATGTGACATTTGTGGGAAGTCGGGCCATCTAGCTGCTACCTGTTGGAGTAAGATTAGTTCTCTCCAACAAGGTAGTAAACAGTCGGGCCCAGTGAATCATAGAGCGTAAGGAAATAACTTGCAGCAGAATGATGCGCCTAGGCAAATATTGCAGAGGGGAAAAACAACTATAGAAGAGTTGCCACAAGGAAACGGAGTCAGCCTTATTGAGGCTGTACGAGTTAATGATGCTGAAACCTCTAACTTAAGAGCCGTGAAAAGAGGCCAAAAGGCTAAAGAGGTTGACAAAGATAAGGAAAAGCCGGTTGAGGTAAACCCTAAACAAGGGGATAAGGGGACGCAAGTCCAGAGTCCTAGCATAGAAGGGGGATCGCTAAAGCCGGTTGACAAGAAAGGTGACCCTCAGAAGGAGGAGATGCCAAGAAAGAAGGCAAGAGCCAAGAAAGAAGCACCAAAACCGGTCCAAAGACCAAAAGAGAGGATGGTTTGGCGAGAAAAGAGAGCTCTGGCTACTTATCATGACTTTGATTTAGCAAGTTCTCTTTGCGAAGTCAAACCAGATGTGAACCTCTTACAATTGATCAAATTATCTCTAGGAATACACAAGGAATTTAAGAAGATCCTGCGTATCGGGTATATTGTGGAACCTCTGGGCATAGCGCGAGTAGGGGAAGATTGGTTTGACCATGCTGAAAAGAAATGCCCTAGGGTTCCAGCTTATGTAGATGGAATATTAGTGGAACATGCCATTGTAGACATTGGATTCTTCGTCAATATCATGAGTTCAGAGTTGATGGAGATGCTGGGTCTAGGCATCCAGAAAGATAGGTCCACCCTTCTGAAAATGGCTGATAATAGTCTAAGACAACCAGAAGGTTGTGTTACTAGAGTCCATGTTACAGTTGCAAGTGTAGAATGCTTCTTGGACTTTAGGGTGATAAGATTTGCAGGATGCCCTAGCTATCGAGTTTTGCTAGGTAGGCCTTGGATCTTACGAATAGACTGTCAAATCGATATACCCGCCGGTCGAGGGGTTTTAGGTAGAGGTGCTAACTGAGTAATAGTCGATGCTTATCCTAAGTCTCCTCAAAGTGAGAGAGCTCCTTTATCTTCTACTGAATTAGAGACAGCAGACGATCCATCTGGTAGTGAGACATCATCCAGTGATGAATCTAAAGAGGGGTCCACTACAGAGGATATCTATCAGATACCTCTAAATGAGCCGATAGAGCTGCAAGATAGGATAAGAGATGCAGATGTGATTGAGTTGGCCCTTGGCACGCGGGATGATTCGTGGCCAATTAAATTAGGTTATATGCTCAGTTCAGCAGAAAGGGAGGACTATGTGTCCCTGATTCAAGAATTCCGTGATATCTTTGCTTGGAGTTATGATGAGCTGAGAGGTATTTCTCCCAGCCTAGCTGTTCATACTATTTCTGTAAAAGAAGGCTGTCATCTTGTGCATCAAAAGGTAAGGAGTATGCCTTTTGAACTGAGGGACGCGCTGTTTGAAGAGTTACAGAAGTTAAGGAAAGCTGGTTTGATCTTCCCTGTTCAGCACACCGAATGGTGTTCACCAATTTTTATCAGGAAGAAGAAAAACAACCAGATCCGATTATGTGTGGATTTTAGAGAGCTGAATAAGCAGACGGTTAAGGATTACTACCTGTTGCCGTTTATTGACCAGATTTTGGATCAATTAGAGGGTAGGGAGATATATTCGTTTATGGATTGCTTTGCGGGATACAACCAAATGGCAATTGAAGAAGAGGACAAGTTGAAAACAACTTTTATTACTGTCTTTGGTACTTTTGCATACCATGTGATGGCCTTTGGTTTATGCAATGCACCAAGATCGTGGCAACGAACAGCAGACAAGACCTTTGGTGACATCTCCCCAGATGAGTTGAAAGTATTTATTGATGACCTGGGGGCAACCACTGTAAGGGAAAGGATGTTGATTATTTTGAGAAAGTGCTTTGAGCGCTACAGACAATTTTGTATCGCTCTTAACCCATGGAAGTGTGTCTTTGGAGTACCTTATGGGCTATTGCTGGGCCATGTGGTTAGTTTAGCAGGGATAGCAATTGACCCTGAAAAGATCAAGGTCATAGTTGCTATGAGTCCACCACGTACTCCAAAAGAGATACACATCTTTCTGTCGTCGATAGGGTACTATCGAAGATTTATAAATGCCTTGACAGAAAGAACGTTGCCATTAACGAACTTATTATCCTTTAACTGTTCATTTGAATGGAGTGACCCTTGTAAGGTAGCTTTTGAGGATGTGAAGCAGGAGCTCACTAAAGCACCCATCTTAAAAGCACCTAAAAGGGGCGAGGTGTTCTATATATTTTCAACAGCCACTATGTATAGTATAAGCTGTTGTTTAGCCCAAATCTGGGAGGATAAATGGTACCATCTGATAGCTTTTGCTAGTCAAAAATTGGGCATTTCAGAGATCAATTATACCTACATGGAGAAGTTGTATCTTGCGATGGTATTTGGGACTAAGAAATTCAGGCACTACATCCTCTATGAAAAGGTAGTATTCTATACGAAGGTGGAAGGGCCTAGATTGCTTATGAATAAGCTACAACTGCCTAATCATTTGGCAAAGTGGTTAATCACTTTGCAGGAGTTCGATTATGATATCAAGAGTAAGCCACCGAGGTTGTGGGGTATTGTGGAATGCCTTGTGGATTTCAGGGAGCCAAAAGAGACCGTGGCTAAAGGAAGTGATATTGAGGAAATGTTTAAAATTGATACATCTTCTATCCCATCTTGGTATGCTGCTATTACACACTATCTATCAACAGGAGAGACGGGAGCTGGTTTGTCAAAGTCTGAAAAGAGAAAAATCAAACAACAGGCATTGAAGTTTTCCTTGATCATAGGGACGCTATATCGGCAGGGTGTTGATGACATTTACCGCCGATGTGTGATGCTTGATGAGGTTCCTTTTATCTTGGAAGAGTGCCATGACTCTGCATGTGGAGAGCACTTCACGGGACGGTTGATGGCACAGAAAGCTTTAAGAGCAGGATATTGGTGGCCATCCATCTTCCAAGATTCTTTTGAGTATATAAAGAGATGTGATACCTGTCAAAGGCATGATAGTAGAGAGAATAGGAAACGTCCACTTACACCTATCATGGCTATCCTTCCATTTGAGAAGTGGGGCATTGATTTTGTGGGTCCTATTACTCCGTCGTCTACTACCCAGAAGAGGTATATTATAGTAGCCACTGATTATTTTACCAAATGGTCAGAAGCGCGGGCGACGAGGTAAGATAATGCAAAAGAGACTGCAAGTTTCCTGTTAGAGCAGATTATCTGCCGCTTTGGTCCACCAAGGGAATTAGTGTCGGACCGTGGAACCCATTTTCTAAATAAGGTGATCAAAAGCTTAACAGAAGCTTGGCAAATCAAGCATAATAAAACGACTCCTTCATTAGGGCCAAAAACGCTTCAAAAAATGCACTTTTGTTAATCACGGGATTAAGGAAAGGGCCAAAGAGAGTTCGCCACGTGTGCAAGAATATGGTATTCTTGTCTCCTCTTTTTTAGAGATAGTGGAGTCCATTTCGTGATTCTCTCTTCTTTTTTAGCCAAAACCCCTAAAGTCTGACATGTTTTGGAGTCCCAAAGACGTTATTTACTTACAAATCTGACAAAATACATGGCAAAGATGTGATGAAATTAATAATGAGTTTTTTGAAAGTCGGGAGATCTTTCAATATTGTTTTTGGCGCCCAATACATACTCATTTGGGTTCTTGGCGCTACTTTTTAGTTCATTCACCCCTCTTTGAGCTTCTTTCTCTGCGCTTTCATTCTTTTCATGGCTTCCTCTAGGCGCCCTTCTCGTTTAATACACTCTTGCACAGTCTATAGCCAGGGAGTAGATGGAAATTTTGAGCCCAAAACCTTTGATGTGAATGATTGGGTTACCATGCTTCCATCTTGCAAGGGCTCTCATAAGGTGAAAAGAAGAAAACGAGAAGATATAAAACATCACTGGAAGGGGTGTATCATTACCTTCAAAATTATGCCCGAAGGCTGGTTTGTCAAGGTGCAACATGTTTACATGGCCAAGGATATGCACTTGCCTCCAAACGAACGTGTTCCCCAACAAACACATTGTTAAGTTATAAGTTGAATAACGTATATAATTCTTTTCCATTTATGCAAGTTCTAACAAACGGTTCGTCATTGTAGATATCTTTCCGTCAACAAGTATTGAATGGCAACCTGTGGAATGCCTAAGTGGGACTTTCCATGCCATTCATAAGGTATTGGCAGACATTATTTATGCCGATCAAACTGTGTCTTTTTATAGTGAATGCAAGGTTTTTATATATTATGCACAGTATGTGGTTCCCTCTAAAGCGGATAGGTATGGGAATATCGAAGATTTGCCATTGCCAAGTCTTTCATCTCTAAATTGGGAGATTCCTGACAAGGTAACAGTGCAGAGTTTCAAATTCAAAATATCTCAGGATATTAAAAAGTCCATGACAGCTGGAAGGATCTCAAGAAGAATACGTTTATCATGGTTTGTACCCCTCCATATCTTCGTGGCTTGCTTCAAAACAGCAAATTTACAAAGAACGAAGGTATCCTGGCTAAGTAGAAACTTTTCGGAAGAGGATTTGGACAACACTATAGGGACGCATTGGAAATCTAGAGAGTGCGATCATAAAGGTGATATCTTGAGGTACAGTGCATGCCCTCAATCCTTGGCTTTGGCTTACAGTATCCCTTGCCAAAATCTTGCTTTGGGCTTTGATTACAGGCGATACAAACTAAGATTGGGTATTTGGGTTCCCTTGGATTCTGATACAGATAACACACCATATAAACTTGTGGTGCACGTTTTTCCGCATGAAGAAGTAAAGAAGGTGAATGTTACTTCCAATTGGAGTGTGAAAGATGTGAGGGATACCTTGGAATTGCTAGACAATACATCCCCTAGATATAAGTTCAAAGTGAATGGTGTAACAATTGGTAAAAGAGCCGAGCGCTCTTTCTTTTGTACGAGTTGTTTGTCTCCCACAATTGTGAGTTTGGGGCCTTGAGAATGAAAACTTGGCAGGAATTTATCTTAATAGACTGTCCTTAAGATATTTTTTAATGGGAACTTCATAAGCTATCGTGAAGCAAGTCGCCTTTCGAATGTGTATAAATAAAATGTACATTGCATCCGATTTACAAGTGAAAATTTGCATTACACAATGAGGTACAAAAATTGCATAAAAATGTACAAAGCCAAAATAATAAGGCTCGTGTATAAAATGTACATTACATTCGATTTACAAGTGAAAATTTTCATTACACAATGAGATACAAAAATTACATAAAAATGTACAAAGCCAAAATAAAAAGGCTCGTGTATGCTTATGTTTGCTATTTTCATTCTTTATCGATTTCTTCAAAGATATTTTTTCTCACAGGGCCTTTCTTTGATTGTTGAAAAAATTTGACCTTTACAGGTAGTCTCTTTTCTTGGGGCTTAAGAGGGGATGGATCAAATTTAAGAGGAGAGAGCACTGGCATTCCTTTTTTCTTAGACTCTGCAGCAGTGGTCCCATTGCCTTTTCCCTTGCCCTTGTCTTTACCATTGTCATTGTCCTTACCCTTTCCCTTGACCTTTCCCTTGCTTGTGCCCTTGGCCATTGAAGTTTTGGGAGGAAGAGGGGAGTCAGGATCATACGGTGTGATTGCTTTGTCTAGAATCAGCTCGATGCATCTCTCCCTTATCCACTAAACATATGATTCAGGATAGTCTCTACACTGTAAGAATAAATGTTATAAGTTAGTGAAAAGACATCATGATAAGGGTTACACAAACATCAAATGAAATAAACTTACATTCACTCCTTCTATTTGTAACAGCTTTGAATCCACTGTTCTGCAAATGTTTGAGATAACTCTCCATCCACAAGAATGCGCATCGCTTTGCAATGGAACTTCTTGTAGAAGAAAAGTATACGGCCTTTGAGGATCAGCAAGATCCTCGTATGTTGTATCCAAAAATGTAGAAACCATTCTACCAGCACTACAAAAGGAAGCTTTGTAAGTTCAAAATATTATTTATAAAAGAAATCAAAGTAAGTAATTTTCTTCCAACATACATTCACGCTTGACCGTGAACACCGCTGAGAGAATTCATAAAGATAATTTCCCTTGAAAGACAATTAATGTAGATGAGACTCCAATGCCCTCTGCAAATTCATAAAAGAGGTGAGTAGAAGGGTGAAAGCAAATGAACATAAATTTTCCTCTACAGAAAAAGAAAAATACCTTTCTACATAAGGGAAAAAGATGTGGTAATTTGTCACACTATCGAAGCTACGAAAAAATGGTGAAATATTAGAACCAGATTTTGCAAAAAGTTCCACAGAGAGAAGTGGATCAACAATGTATATGGTTCTTCGGATATCGAGAGTGAGAGAGGAGACCAATGCCCTGCAGATAATAGCAAAAGCTATTCAATACCAATTTCATCCAAAAGATAATTGAACCTATAAGACTTAACTTATGCAAGAAAAAACCTTACCTTATGCAACAAAAAACCATGGAGTCAGATAGTTGGA
This sequence comes from Lygodium microphyllum, assembly GCF_053477565.2. Lineage (NCBI taxonomy): Eukaryota > Viridiplantae > Streptophyta > Polypodiopsida > Schizaeales > Lygodiaceae > Lygodium > Lygodium microphyllum. The sequence continues at coordinate 100,387,999 of NC_141160.1, forward strand.
CATCCCTTTTTTCCAACATGGGCTTGTCCTCGTGAGATATACTAAGATATTCCTCTTCAGGTTCCCCAGCAACATTCACAAGAATCTGCCCATACACTTTGCCCATCCTCTCGCTGTTGACAGGAGCAAGTGATGCGGCTTTCCTCTTGTAAACATCGTCTTCAGTTTCAAACACCTCCTGATTTTCTTCACTCAAGAAAGCCTCCTGCTGGGTGGCACCCCTTGTAGGGTAAAGGTGACTAACATCCTCAACATTTATCTTTTTCTCTTTCCTGGACAATTTTGGGGGAACGTTAAGGATTTCAAAGGCTTTTTGATCATTGGAAGGCAAGGGCCTCAGGACTTTGTCAAACCTATACCTCACTCTGCTAATGATGCTGAAATCTTTATTCATAAGGGTGATCCTATGAGCATGGGCGGCAGCAATGTAAGCGTCGTTCATGAAATCAATAACAAAATCTTCTGCGGCCTCTTGCAGGGCAAGAATGGCTGAGAGTTGCCACTTCTTATTTAGACCAGAGACAGTTGCCACTTGAGACAATCTATCAGAGATCTCTTTAACCACCCTTATAAAAGCAGCTTTTGGAATGACATGCTGTGTAGCTCTCTGGGCTTTCCTGATCTCACTGAAACATCTCTGCATATAGAAGAACCTGGACTTCCTCTTTCTCTTTTGTGGCTTGGGGTGTTCAGTGGCTTCAGCAGATGTGGGCTCAGGTACCATTGTAGGGAATGAATCTTTCACAGGGTAAGCCTCACCCTTTGCTTCCTCAACTTCAGGTGAAGAAACATTTATAGAAGATGTAAGGACAACACCTGGTGTAGGGGGGATTTCTGTTGTAAAATGCTCTGGAGCCTATGATGGACCAGCTTCTTCTACCCCCTCAAATTCATCAAATTTTAACTTTCTTCTACCCCCACTGTCCTTCCCATCTAGATACACTCTTCTTGCAGTTTGCTTTGTCCTTGCCATCCAGAAAAGCAAAAATAACAACCAGAAGGACAATAACTGAAAGACAAATTGGCGAGGAAAGTGACGAAATGAGCAATTCCGATATGGCACGATATGAACAAAGCGAGCAGAATGGAACAGCGCCTTCGCTCCGTATTGGAGATCAGATGCCGATACGGCGCGATATGGAGGAAACCAACACTGAGTAAGGACGCCCTTGCTCCGTATTGGCACGATATGGAGGAAACTGTTGATACAGCGCGATATGGAGGAAACGAGCACACTGTTTGGACGCCCTTGCTCCGTATTGGAGATCAGATGCCGATACGGCGCGATATGGAGGAAACCAACACTGAGTAAGGACGCCCTCGCTCCGTATTGGCACGATATGGAGGAAACTGCTGATACGGCACGATATGGAGGAAACGAGCACACCGTTTGGATGCCCTCGCGCCGTATTGGAGATCAGATGCCGATACGGCGCGATATGGAGGAAACCAACACTGCGTAAGGATGCCCTCGCTCCGTATTGGCACGATATGGAGGAAACTCCTGATACGGCGCGATATGGAGGAAACGAGCACACCGTTTGGACGCCCTTGCTCCGTATCGGCACACCTCTTTTTGCTAGCGAAAAAAGGACTAAGCCGAAAGACAACCGATACAACGCGAGACGACGCAAGTCTTGTATTGCACCGTATCGGCAAGCAAGGCGGGAAGATCTCGAGAAATGAAAAGTGTATAGGTCAGAAAAATGACCACTTATATACCCAGGTCAATCATGACACATGTCAGACACGTGTCCGATACTGATTGTGCCACGTATCTGCATTTATGGTCCGTATGCTACGTGTCAAGTAATGACCGGTCCACTTGTTCACCACGTGGTTATCGGCCACGTGTTGCCCAACGGCTACTACCACGTGTATGAGACTAACGGATACTGCCAGGTGGCATAATCCGCGCCTACATAAGGGTGTGTTTCTTATCTGTATGGCTTTTTTCGGTTTCCGACCTCTGTTTGTATTGCTGATACGGCGCGAGAGTGACTGTTAGTTTTCTTCGCTTTCCTCTCTTCGCTTCGTTTTGGAGGTTCTACAGAGTCTTCTTTCAGCACTCCTCAAGCTCGTGTGACCACCTTTGTTGTGGCTCTAGCGCTTCTTACTGGGATCATTGATACAGCGTGAGGGGGCCTATCCGTCTGAATCGTTTCTCTCTTATCGCGTCGTATCGTCAGAAGTTGTAAACATGTCTGAACCCATAGAATTCCTAGGATCCAAGGTTTCTCCAGGAACTGGTAAAAGAAGAAGGCTTTCAAAAGGCTCAAGTGCATCAACATCTGATCAGCCTGTGAATTCTTTTTCCTCTCCATCCTCTGCCACCAGTGTGAGAAAGCCAAGTACATCTCCAGGGAAGCGAACGTCGGTAGTGAGAGGTCAAGGAGTATCAGAGCTCATTGATATCACTCCATCAGAGAGGCTACTTGATTTTATGCTTCAGAATGGAATGGATCTCTCATTCTATGGAGCTATGAAAAATATTTTTAATCCTGATTGGGAACTTGACAAAGTTCTGAAATCTTGTGAAAAATATATTGTGGAGGACTTTTTGGAGTTTGAAACTCTTGTAGGTCCTTCTGTTGAAGTTGGCACAATTGAATATGTCCATGTTCCCATTGGGTCAACAGGAAATGAAAAGGCAGTATTTACTAGAAAGTGCAAGGCCCACTCTCTGGAGAGGTTTCATTCAACAGACATATTTTGCTGCACTCATTCCAAAAACTGCAAGATGATGAGAAAATCTGCTGCTTTTATTGTTTTCACCCTTGTCAAATACCCTGTGAAAGCTGAGGAGCAACAGTTGGAAGGAGCAAAGTTTGCCAGCTTTTGCATGTTAGATGATCTGGTAGATGAAAGGGAAACAGAGGAGGTTGTAGATACAGATTTTGAGGCTTCTATTGCTGAGAATTTGGATGTTGTTCACTTCAAAGCTGAGACTATCATTGAGGAGAGCCAAGGAGATACAAACCCTCAACCTGATGAGAGTTCTCACCATATTGTTCCTTCCCTGCCATGTATACCTTTCAAGGACAAGGAGTACATTTTACTATCAGATATTCAAAAACTTTTTAATCTCAGGGAAGATTATTGTCTTGCAATTATTGCAGAGGCTTCTGATGCTGCAAATGGGATAATTGACATAGAAAATGAATCAAAGGAAGAGATTCTGAAACTTGATAAAGAAACTCTAGATGATAAGTTTATTGATGCTGGTGAGGACCTCTCTCTTTGTTTTGAAAAGGCCAAAGAAGCTGAGAAAGAGTTGAGTATTACTGATGAGGACTTCGATCGCATTCAAAGCGAGCTCGGCATTTCCAATTTTGGAAGAGAGGAGTCTGAATATGTTAAAGAATTGACTAACACCAATGAGACAGCATCATCAATTAATTTATGGAATCCGTTTAAATTGGAGTACGATGAAAATCAAGTGGTAATATAATTTTGAATTTGCTTTTACACATTGGTAGGTTTACATTTCATGCTCATTCAGTATGGGTTTTATTTGCAGTTGGAGATTGCTGATACATATAACTTCTTGGGGCGTGGTAAAGGATCGAGAGCTGCTAGTAACACCACCAAAGACATTGCACTTGGCCACTACTTGGCTAGGATTGACCCTGAATCCTTTTTTATACTTCATAGTAGTTTCTCAGAGGACGCAGCATGGCTGATACTTTGTATTAAAGCTCTTACAAGGCTTCTAGGTTTCTCAGGATTACAATATAATGCCCACAAAGTAATGTTTTTGGAAAAGACTGCAGCAATTAGGATTTTTGGCTACGGTCCAGGTTACTCTGCTTCTAGAGCAGGATACTTTTTGGCGTTTTCATCCTACGCCTTAGCTGCAGACAGAACTGATGTAAAATCTATAGCTGGCTACAAGAGAAAAAAATGTCTACGTTATAGAGGAAAGATTCCTGAGGAGGAAGAGAATGTGAGAGTTTTGGAAAACTAGCTTTGTATATATTCTTTCTTATATATAAAAGTGCGATTGCTCATGTGTCATTGCCGTCTTTTATTTGCATTCTTTGAAGTTGTCGTCGAAAAAACCAGTTGAATAGCTCCTCCAAAGCATTGCTTTTTGTAACTCCTCCCCCATGCCTTGTGCTTCGAAAATAACTTGTGTGTGCTTGATAGTGGGATTTTTCCATGCCTTGGTTGCTATAAGTTGCTAAGGGGCCATGCTCCTCCACAAAGAAAGGTCCATGAATATGAAGAATATGCTGCAATACAAAGTAACACAAATTTTATACCAATTGAAAAACCTATCAAAATAAGCCGATATTAAATAATTATTACTTTACCAGATAAAAAGTGATATCTTTTTCTCCCCATGCCTCTTTTATCGCCTGAACAAGCTTTGTGATTGATCTTTTGAACTCTTCCGCATATGTATATGTTGTCTTATGTTGCCTGAGGAGTTTCAGAAAAACATCAAGGTGTATCTAGACCTCCATTCTAAGAAACGCAAGCCTCGACGTGCTTGCAACATTTGTTGTGATCTCACATAGCTCTCTCCAACACTCCCAAGCCGCATTCACCTGCCTTCCTGAATGGTTTCCTAAGAATCGTCTAGCTTTTGAGCCTCCCATAGAGACATCGGCCAAGATATCTCTTATTTTTCCTGAAAGTATTGGATCCTTTCTCAAGTGAACTTGGCCCCCATGAAATCCCATTTTCGATAGCAATGCCTCGCATTTATCAATACACTCATCTGATAAAGATATTGGCTTAATGGAATATGCGTAGTCAAGATGCAACCTGAGAAGCTTATCGATTATTCTAATCTCTGCATGCAAAGTACAAATATGAACATTCTTAAGAGAGATGGAAAGAATGGGATCCCAGATGTCTTCTATGTTTTTAAATTTACTCAAATCTATAGAGTCTCTATTTGGGGCTCTTCTTACTGGTCGCAAACTACTCCAATCTTTGGATCCAATACTTTCCATGCAATAAATGCAAGGATATTTTGCATTTGCACCATTACATATTCCAAGCATACATTTGATAGTTTTCAAATCAGCACTCATATGCCATTCCACATTAAATTTACCAACCCCATCAACTACCAACATTTCGCCTTCACTTTGAGACTTAATGATATTTGGAATACCTGTATGGTTGAACAACCATTTCAACGTTTGATGATTTTCAATTGGTACCTGGGCTGCACCAATCCACCAAATCTCCATCTCGGATTGGATCTTATGCAATGGAGCTTTGCCCTCGCCATTGCCATGGTCCAATGCCATGTTCATGAGGCAAATGCTAATTCTTTCCATCTTCTGTCCCTTTTGAATCTGTGCTTCATCCAACTTCAAGGCAAACTTTAGAACACCATAACTTTCTTCTACTGTGATTTTATACGTGTGAACCATTGCAATTTGCACCTTTTTTAGATCAACCCATATATTGTTAAACTCATTGTAATAAAAAATTGCCTGTTTTTTTTGTTTTTCATAGGACATAGACCTTTCGATGTGAAAGTAATCTCCAAAAACATGTGGAATCTTGCGATTCATGGAAATTCTTGCAGTGGAAACTGCAAGGGCTCGGGGCAATCCAAATATAGTTACCCTATTGCGTTTAAGATTTTTAAACCATAATCCAGAGATAGCACGGTAACCTTTTCAACTTATACCCACAGTATCACATGTCTCTACGATTTCATTTGCTTTCACTGTGCCTTTTAAAAACTTCACTAACTCTCTCAGAGTTGGACCTCTCAAATCCACATTTTCTGGTGACTTAAGAATCCTCAAAATGTCTTTCTTATTCATGGTTTCCTTCAAAAGTTTGATTCTTTCCTCATTCTCTCGGATATTTATGCCTAGTATGTTAGAGACATATTTCTTTGTAAGATTTAGTCTCCTTTTCTTTGCTCTCTCACACAAGCTGGTTATATTTTTTAATGGTCTCTTCCTCTCTCTAAATCCTACTGGATTTTCTCTCAAGCGTATTAGCTTATTCTGCAATGAATTGTTAACATTTTTCAAAAGATCAATCTGACTTGTCAACTCTAAAATTTTTGTTTGTGTAGTTTCTAGTGCTTTTTTCATTTCGTGCACTTGAGCTATATATGTGTAAGATGTAGAGTATAACCTCATACAGTAGCCAAGCATTCCATTGTAACCTTCTCCAGCATATCTTATATAGTCATGGACATTCAAAAAAAGAGGTGGTTTACCTGTAGAAGGATCCCTGGGATAGATATTTCCATCCACCCACAAATCTATATGCTTCATTCCTTGTGTTCGCAACCTGTTGGCTTCAATCTCATCTATCAATACTCGATGATGTATACTTCTCCAAGATGTGTAAGTCAGATCTAGCTGAATAGATAGCTTGTATTTACGTGTGCTTGCGCCTGTGTTATTTGAAGTAGTATTGCTAGACATTCTAGCAAATGAACCGAGCAAGAATCTCACAGTGATAGAAAGCAAGTGTAGCAAAAGGAATGGTAAAAGAGAATAGTGTATAGAAAGAAAACGCGGGAGCAAACAAATGCGAAGTTCGTACGAAAATCTCGAAAATACAAAATCTCTCGAGTTCCAAGACAATAAACGGCCGAAAAGGTGACGCCTGACCTGGATTAAAAGATGAGGGCAATTAATGGCCGACCTCTTCAATGAACCAAATATTCTCTCATTAATCACATCTGGACAACCAAATTTAGAGGTTTTATTCTTCCTAAACCTCAACTAATTAGCAACTTAATCACTTTCTTACAAGTGCCATTTTTGAAGTGTTTTTGGCCCTAATGTATAATCCGCAAGCAAATGGGTAGGTGGAAAGTACTAATAAGCAGCTTGTGGGTATCTTGTCTAAGATAGTCTCTGAGAAGAAACGAGACTGGGACAAGAAGTTGTATGTGGCAGTATGGGCATACAATACCACGTTCAAGCGAGCTACCGGCCATACTCCATTCAAATTAGTTTATGGGGAAGAGTGTGTGTTACCTCTTGAAATTGAATTGCCAACCATACGGTTTGCAATTAACCATTCTTTGGGAGATAAGGATTCCCTTTTTGAACGTTTCACGACTATAGCCCACCTGGATGAGTTGAAGTTGCAGAGCTTAATACACCAGGAGGTAGCTAAGTGTCAGATGAAGTGGTTGCATGACCTTAGAGCGAATAAATATACCTTTAAAAAAGGACAGTTAGTCCTCTATTATGATGCGCGTAGGGAGCTGTTTCCAGGGAAGCTAGAACCTAAATGGGATGGCCCCTACAAGATTGTTAGTTTAGGGAAGAATAGGTCTACAACCCTATTAGTTGATTTACAGGGAGTAGAGTTTAAAAATAAGGTTAATCTTAATAAGATTAAACCTTATTATTTATAAGTATGCTAATACAAAAGAAAATGCATTGCAGGTCCATGCTATGAATGATTTGAGACCTGCGGCAAAAGAGCTAAAAGTTGGTTGATGGGTCGATTAATCCCTTATTTGGAGCACCCATATCTGGAGCAGAGATACCATCAGGGGAAACTCATCTGGTGGAGAAAAGGGTATAAAGTGATTGAGCAAGAAGACGGATTCTTTGTGTGGGAGATCAAAGTCTTCTGCCATAACTGCTTACGACTGTTGACGAGTGTCCCTGTTGAGTTCATCTCGGGGTAGGATTCACTAACAATATGGTGGAGTATAAAGCCTTGATTATGGGACTGCATATTGCCAAACAAGATGGTATTCGTTGGTTGTTAGTAAAAGGGGATTCCTAGTTGATCTTGAATCAGCTAGATATGACATACACAGTGCGGAATCCCATTCTTTGTATGTATCATCGAACTGCTATGACCCTACTTGAGGAGTTTGAGAGAGTGTCTTTTCAGCTGATTCCACGTTACTGGAATCAGTTTGCGAATTCATTGGCAAATCTTGCTTATGAGGAAGACCTCTTCTTTAATTGTGGTCCTAGTTTGGATATTGTGATCAATGATGAAACAAGACCCGGTCGCTTGTGGGGTATGTTATTAGAACATGCGATATATGGCAGACGATGGTTGATATGGGTGATGCAAAGAGTAGCCGAGACCAATCTACCGTTATTATCCTGGACCCATAGGTTAATTAGACAACATGTTATGTGTACGCCTCTTGGTATCTATGCAGGAGGGATGGGTCATAACCTTATGCATTTAGTTTAGGGCTACGAGCCTGTTTTTCCCCCTTGGAAGGAGTCCATTATTGTATATCTGGATTCTTTCAAGGAGAGAAGTGTAGGTGCTATTTGGTTTTATTTCGTTAGGCCAAGAGGGCCCGTTTTGCGAGGTTTTAGTGTTCTATTTCGTTAGGCCAAGAGGGCAGATTAAGTTTTGTAGCGAAGTGTTTTATTTCATTAGGCCAAGAGGGCCAATCGTCTGTTTAGTGCAGGTGCAGTTAATGGTTTCTTGTTTGAGTTTTGTGCTAGACAGGTTTGAAGAAGAGCTTGGAATGAGCCTTTTGTTGCGCGGAAGCTTCTTGTGGCCCTATCCAAGTGATATCTTTCATTTATGAGTAGTGTGGTTTTTATGTTATATATGTTTGTGTACTTGTTAAAGGGGTTTTTCGTTTCTTGTTGGGGACCGGCGTCCAAGGCATGAAGCCCCAAGGTTTAGGTTCAGTATGTCTGAGGGAGGTTTGAGTAGTCATTGCCTCCTGTAAAGACATTGTCAAGCCTCAAAAGACCTGTTTTAGAAGGGAGTTCTAGTGACCCTGTTCTACTAGCCTGCTAGGTAGCCATTCTAGGAGTTCTTGTTAGTTGTGAGGCCGTTAGGGAAGCCTGCCAAGAAAAAAAATAAAGATGATAAAGAAAAAAAACCCTGAATATCTTAAAGACAACAAATATATATACGGAGGTGTGTAAAAAGGGGTTCTAACCCCTATAAACAGAAAAGAAAAGGAAAAAATTTTATGAGTAGTTGATCATCGCCTTGTGAAGGCCTGGTATGTTCCTCAGGACGAGTCAGACCCGGGGCCGATGCTTGTCTTCCTAGGGGTGGCATCTTGCTGGAAAAGAAGAAAGTAAGGAAGGTTGGAGCGAAAATAAAAGTGAGTGTTAGAAAAGGATTAAGTGTCGCCTAGCGAGGGCTTGGTAGGTTCTTGGGTACCGAGACAAGTCGTGAGGCCGATGCCCTATTCTCCTTGGGTCACTACGCTCAGCTCCCTCCTTTTTACATGCCTAAGTATGTCAATAAAATAAAAACCCTGAAAGAAGAAATGTACTGAAAGAAAATACTTCTTGATCAGGCTATAGGAGTCCTCGCCTAGTAGGAGCTCCTAGTTATGTTGTCCTTAGTTAGTTAGGTAGTTCAGACCACCACTTAGGGCAACCTCTTTGCAAGTTCTTTTTAGTTTGGCCATGTTGAAGTAGTTGGTTAGTGACTAGCTTCGGACCTTTTATCAAATTATGCTAGGCCTACTCCTTGTGGATGTCATGCCTTGGTTTTGTCAGGGGGTAGGGTGAGCATTGTGCTATGTTTAAGTATGTATCTATTTTGTATCAGCTTGATGCTTCCTTTGGTTGTTTTGTGCAGATCTACTGTGGGATTCGACAAGCTGAGTCGCCCTATTTCGTGGTTGCCAATGAGAGTGGAATTTTGATGCTGAGAAGTGCTTAAAAATAGCTAAAAATTATGAATATCAAGGGAAAAATATTCAACGTCAAAGGCAGCGGCTCTACCTAGGACGATTTTAAGCGTCAAAGTGCTTTAAAGGCACCCAAGCGATACTTGTTGATTTTTCGTAATTTTTCAGACTGTCGTGTGAGTTGACAAGAGTTACTAGCCAATGCGGGATGCCAAGCCAGATGCGCAGGATTTTTCAGAGCTCAATTCGGAGTCCGGACGGGGAAATGGCCACAAAGTGGGCAAGATTCGAAAATTAGAGTGGCCAAATGTAAGTGACTTTTGGGGGGGGCTTGGGACATTTTATGCCACATCAAAGCATGGCATCTTTGTAAGGAGCAAAAAACGTGAGGAGGGAGCCATCAGGAAGGCACCAAAAAATGTGCTTGATGCATGAAGATGGATCATGCAACGTCAATACAACCCCTGCAAGTGATCATTGCCCTTCATTCCCCTCTGGATACTGATCATATCGCTGCCTCTCGCGCATCAAATGGTGGTCTCTATGAAGATCTCTGATTTCAGTCTTTCTCTCTCCTCCCTCTCTCTCTTCTAAGGGCAGATTCATGTGGTGAAGAAGAAGAAGAAGAATGGATGACAGATGCTTGTCCAATGAAGACCGGATTGCTCCGTGGTTCAAGAGGAATGAAGATTACTAATTGTGAACTGTCATGAGCATTAATGGTTGCTGAAAATCAGTCCCGAGACATGGCAAATAAAAACCCGCAACCTGCAAAGAACGATAATTTCATTTTTACAAAGGAAATTGATGTTTTATGCAATTTGCTTCATGAATATTTGTTCCCATGGGATGATTATGCATTATGTTGTTTTTCGCTATGAGTTTGATCTGTTTACACTCAGAAAATCAGAAAATCATAAGTGTTGTGAACTGAAATTAATAGTGTAAAACCCGTAAAACACGCGAAACATGGAAAAATTGGATGTTTTTGATATATAAATGGAAAATATAATAAGACACACCAACTAAATTTGTGTTTTTGCTGCAAATGAACCTAAGGGCTACAGCCCACAACTCTTTTTTAATTTTGAGTTATTTAATATTACAAAAAATACAAGAAAAATAGGGAAAATTGGTTTAAAAATAGGGGAAAAATAGATTTTGAGTGCTGAAAGTTAAGGAAAAATAAGATTCATGTTTGTGAATGTATGGGGGGTCTGAAGTATGAGGTTTAGCCTCAGTTCGCCCTTACCTTTATGTTCTAGTGAGTTTTTATGGCATTTTATACAATAAAAATGTGAAAAATGAACACTAAATCGGTCAATAATGCACAACCTAAACGGGTGAGGGGGTAGAGTGTATAAAAGGTGTTTAAATGCTGAATGAAATAATGAAAAGCTTGCTGGTTTTTATGCATACCATTTAGGTTGGTCGATAATTAAAAATTAAGGATCTAGTAGCACGAGGGTTCCTCGGTGCTAGGTTCATGCAACGTAGCAGTTACGCGATAGTCAAATTCATTGAAAGAATGCTTTTGCACTAAGCACAATGCTGATTTATCTTTGTTTTGGCACATGGACATTCACAATTTGCATGAAGCATAAAATGATAAAAGGTATCAGACAATACCTCCTGGATGCATAGCACCTGTATTCTCTAGATCATGGCCAATGTTGAGTGAGTAAGGTTGTTCAAGCTGTAGGCTAGGCGTTGGGTCCTAGGGGAAAGAAAGCGAGGTATGGTACATTCCTGGATACGATCAATTGGTACCTTGAGGGAACTATATGCGATGTTGTGTTATATATGTTTAGCGACGCATCGAGGGGCCAATCCCCAAGGTGTAGGAGATTCGCAGTGAGGTAGCGGCAGTCAGTCATGGGAGGACCTCCTATGTTTGTACTTCGTGCTATTTGGCAATGTGCTAGGGACTCCCTCTGAGGAGTGTTAATTGGGTTAGAGTTGGACTATGAGACGTGATACAAACGCAAGATGTTTACGAAGGCAATGTATAATGTATGTGTCATCAACGCTCCTAGCCGCGAGGCCGTGGGGTTGTTGAGTGCATGATAGTGGTTCGGCTAGTGTATGAGCCAGTGCCGGCCCGTTTTAGGTCCCATCAATAAGCGTCTACTCTTTCTCCAGAGGACTGACTTAGGTTCATGAACTTTTGTTGCATCCACTCTTCAAAACCTTCACACTTGAATTTAATGAGGAAGGCCAATCCCATGTACCAAAAATTTCTATTGCTTGTCTTTGATACCATTGAATCGTCATGCCTTGAAAGTGGCGGGGAATATTTCTAACCAATGATTGAGGGTTTTGGCCTTTTTAGTCACACATGCTACCATAAACTTTGCTACATGAAGATCAAGGTCTTCATTGTACTCTCCCTTAAAAATGGGCAATGGGGCTACATTTCCTAGCTTGTCATCAATATTTCTAGGATGGATTTGACTAGGAAGGGGACCTTGACTTGCCATGGGGACTTTTGTAAAGAGTGCTTTTAGGGTGTCAAAGGAGTCTTTCGTTGCAAGCTTGTTCTTGGCCTTGATTTTTACATTCTCTCTTCTCACGTACCTTTGGAATTGTTCTAGTTCTTGCCTCTTGATTGTGTCATTCATCAAGGAGTTGGCTCCAACTAGTTGGTCTGTACTCAACAGAAAAAAATTAGAGGGGGATTTATTCTCTGGAGGACTCTTTGACCAACATCTCTTCCACTTCCTGCTTTTCTACAACTTTGAATTTAGCTTTCAAATCACTACTATATAGAGGAAGGTATTCCATTTTGAAGGTATCAAAACTCATTCTTCTGAGGATCGTTGTTGTGCCATCATCATAATAATGCTAGCTTCTGATGGTTTCAATAGTGTATATTATGAAAAATAATCTATCCACCAACTTCCAGTGGGTTGCCAATTGGACAAACATGAGATTGTCAGTACACCATGCATCCCATGTGTTCTGTTGTGTTGAGCATCCATGAACAAATGCCAACTGTTTTCTTTCTTGTTTTCGTGAACCTCCACTAACCACGACTCCTGAAGCTTCTTCATGATCTCCCACTTGATGATTTCTAGAAACTTCTCAATGAATGCCAAATCTTCCGTGGATGGTCATTCTCTCTATTTCTGCACTTTAGTTTGTTCCCAAACAATTTGCCACCAAGATGCATGTCTTTGTTGCTTCAATAGAAAGAGGAAATAGTCCACCACATAGAGCCTGCATCATGATGGTAATATGTTTTTGCCATTGTGGGATGAACTTCTTATGGAAAGTGGCTTTAGAAATGAGAATCTCCAATTCTTTAGTGGTAGAAGGAAATTTTCAAGTATCCATTGAATTATTCTCTTCTTGCCTATGCCATTTCCTTTATTTTCAGCCTCTTCTAATGCTTGTAGATGGCAATGTTCCCCGGCTGCGCACCAAAAACATGGAGCTCCAAAAGAAACACCAAGGAAATAGGATTTGTACTACAAGAAAATATATCTTGTAAAATCAAAAACCATCTTTTTCATCTTTTATAGGATCTCAACAAAGAAAACAACATCAAGAACAAGAAATCTTCATGCACCTTCGTAGAAACAATTCTCCCACGGCTTTAACTTTAACAAAATCCATCATTATCTACATGTTCTTCATAAATTTCTTTGATAAATATTGAAAACACAAAAAAATGATCCACTTTGAATGGAAAAATATCACATATGATTCATCTTCAAAGATTCCACAACTTTCTCACAATCTCTCATAGATAGATACATTGTTCTGCATAGAATTGGCTATCTCACACACACACACACACTCTCTCTCTCTCTTTCAATCAATAGTACATCATCTCCTCTTTACAATACTCAATAATCACTCATCATAATCCTTCTTTGGTTGTGGATGCCCCTTCCAAAAGGTGTGTCTTATATGAAAGGTCACCAGAGCCACTACAGTGATTCTTCATAGCTCATCACTGTCACTTCACGCCAGTCTTCTCTTGAGTCTTCAGCAGCTGCTTCTTCCACTTCCTTGAGATATTTTGAACTTACATTCACCTCTTTCCAAGGCTAGAAAACTTTCCCAAATTTACACATACATTCCACTGAACACTTACAAAGGCACACAAAATAGAACAGAACGGGAAGAGAGGCTCTACAGAAGCTCAACAAAGGGTTACAAAAGGTCAACACAAAGCATCAGAACCACATAACTCATACTAAAACCATTCCAAACTATAAAAAATGATTCAATGAGCTTTCAAACATTCTCAATTTTCATCAATCATTACTCCATGCTTCACACAGAAGAAAAATCAGATCAAAACAGAAGCTAAACAAAAGCTATTAGAACCTCAACATAACCTATCAGAACATCACAAAGCCTCATATCTCTATTGGAAATCATGATGACCTTCCAAAACATAATCAGCCTCATCAAAAACACTCTCAAACACTTCCAAAACAACCAGTCATCATTCAAAATCCATAAAAAATCAACCATTCATGCCTCAAAAATAACAAAAATCAACCAAAAAACTAAGTCATTTTAGTATCCAACAAGTTGGTTTGAAACTCGTCTAGAGGGATATGTGGCTAATTTCTAGTGGTTTGAGGAGGATTTGACCCATGAGTACTTAAAATAGGCTCATTAACTCTAAAAGATGTCTCCCCAATCTCATTAGTGCTATGTGGTATCCCTTTCTTTCCAATAATACGTGACTAAGGATTATTGTTTGATGGCTAAAAGATCTATTTATTTCTACTCTCTTTGTTTGCCATTTGTATTACCACAAGCATAGGACTTTGAGTGCCAAGTTTGTCCAAAGAATCCCTAGTAGAAGCAAAATTTTCCAAAAAATCATTGGTAGATTAAGCCATTTTGATATCCCAACTTTAATTTAAAATCTTCTTGACTTCTCATAGAATGGACTTGAAGAACTCTAAAATCATTAAATAGAGAAGATCTCGAGCAAAAATACCCGAGGGTCATAACCTAACATTCTATCCGATTAACAAAGACTGTAGCCACCCAGTCATGGAAGTGACCTCGTGAATGAGAGTTAGGAGCCACACGTCCAATTTGACTACACATATTTAAAATTTTCTAAGTAGAGATAAATCATTAAGCTTTAAGCCTTAAAGATTAAAAAGTTTAAGAAATGGAAGGCAGAGAGGAAGATGACGACGATTTGGTCGCCCCCCTGTTTTTATGGAAAAATATGGCACAACATACCCCCCAATCTTGGCATCTCTAATCCTGAACTAAAAAGGATTAATTCACCATTAGTAATTCAGCAATCAACTCCAACAATCTTCCCCTCTTTTCAATTTAATTAGAGGCTTGGGATGAAGCAAGATCATCCGAGAGCTAGGAGAATCAGTCATCCATCTCTAATAGCCTCTCTGGACCTCAAATATCAAATCTCTAGTGTCAGATTGCATCTTGAAGCTTCAGATTGTTGATTTTGCCAAGATCCCCTCCATAAAGAGCTCTTCTTCTTAGCCACAACCCTTTTTATTCAATTTGGCTATAAATAAGAGGCGCGGGGAGTTGTTGAGGCCAATCCAAGCAAGAGGGAAAATAACCTTCTTAGGAGTATAGAGTAAGAGGGAGTGAGACAAGAGAAGTGCAAGCACGGGAATTTCTCATCAAGAAGACAAGGATGATACTCCGCGAGCTCTTGAATTCAATTCCTTCATCCCTTCTATCCTATTCCCATGTGGAATCAAGACTCTTCTCGATTTCTCAAAATTCTTGGTGATCGTTTCCCCCCCCCCCCCCCCCCCGCCCCCCTTGTCAATCAAAATTATGCCAATCTAATTACCCCCAAGCTCCTTTGTCAAATTTCCCTTTTTTGCTATCTCACGATTAAAGACCATGGCCTTGAAGAAGAAAGCTACAAAGGTCGGGGAGGTAGGAGGAGCTACCAACAATGCTATGGACACAATTATTACAAATGGAGTGGTGAGTATGGGGATTACAAACACTGCACTCATCATGGATCCTCAAGTACTATTTTTCTTAAATAAAAATAGCTAGCAAGTCTTTATCCCATGAACAAGAAACAGAAGCTGTATGTGTAAAATAAGATTTATATTTGATTCTTGCATATAATTCCTTTGAGGAATTCTTAACTGCAAATTCCAAGGGGTAACTTGGGTTTGTACACAAGCTGAACCTAAGTGAGTACAAGGAAGGTACTATGTCCCTAAAAGATTTAATATTTTTTACTTTTGTGTTGATCAAACAAAATCTCTAATGGGTAATCACAGACACTAATCCTCAATATATAAGAGATCTTGAGATCAAGTTGCTAAAGAATACTATTCATAATTAAACTAACTAGGATTTTCTTTTATTGCAGGCAAAGACCCACAAAACTCCAAGGGAGTTGTTCTCAAGTATGAAATTCTTACTTAAATTCAGTCCAAACTAATCCCCTGCAAGGAAGAGGAACTATTGGAATATATTTCAACTTATGTTGATTTGTCTCAAAGTTATTTTGCCACTTATGTTAATTTGTCTCAAAGTTATTTTGCCACTTATGTTGATTTGTCTTGAAGTTATTTTGCCACTTATGTTGTTTTGTCTCGAAGTTATTTTACCACTTATGTTAATTTGTCCCAATTTTATTAAATTTTGGAAAGAAAAGATTTGTCTTGGAAACAAACCTATTAGAAGTTTAAGTATAATGCATTCAAAATAAAGATGTTTGTGATTGCAAGCTTACTGATATTTTCTAAAATCATCAAGCTAAAAGATGGATGACTGAGTACTGATCGGTGACTGAGGCAATATTACAGTGAGCACAAAATGCCGACTAAGGCAGTGTTTCTAATGGCACTAGACCTCCCCAAGGCCAACGTAAATAAAACCTACTCCAAGGGGTTTTTCTCCTTTGTTTCATGTTCGTGAGAATAGACCAATCATGACATGAAAAGTCTTATCATTGGAAACTCTAGTCGATAGGAGAAGGTGGGGATACTAGGGGGCTTTGGTCACAAACTCCTTAGGCTCTTGCAAACTGCCAACTACCCTTCGATTTCCAGACTGTGTCTTGGAAGTTCCAATACTAGTTGGGGAATGGAACTTGGAGAGAATAATATTTTGAACAGAAAACATTGTAAAGGTCTTTTTTTTTTTTTGAAAGGAATTATTAAGAAGGAATTGCTTTACTCTGTTTTTGTGTTGTGAGTTAATGGCATGTAATGAATTTCTATTAGGAGATATTTCCAATAAGCTATTTTTATATGTTGAGCCTAAAGTGGTAGGTAATTAGATAACTAAAAATACTCTCTCGAGGAAAGTGGAAGGATGTACCTATGGTTGGGTGGTCTCGTAAGCTGAGAGCTTTCCTAAGAACGAATAAAAATCACACTTGATGGACCATTAGAAACCAAAAAGCCTAACTTGCATCACTTTAGAATCTGCTAATAGTAATTAGCTGCTAGTAATAGATTTGACCCAAAAAAATTTGGTTAATCCTTGTGGGAGTAGCTGAAACTTCCACTACGGGGTAGACTCAAGCAAGCCTAGTTAGCGAACTCCAAGGGTTTTATCAAAATCTTGGAGAGCACTTCCTAAGACATCTCTTGATAGGCTACTAGGAAGGTACTGCCAAGGAGAGCTTGGATGGCATGTTATAGTTGGTATCAGAGCATACATTGATGTAGGACATGACGCAAGTAAATAAAACTAGTTATATTTATAACATAAAATATATTTCCCTTAAATAGTGAAATCTTCTCTTATTGATATATGTTTCGGATTTCTAGTAGAAAGACGAACCTTGAAAACAATTTTTGATTTTCCAAGTTAAGTTTATATCAACAATGCAGTCCTCTAGCTGCTTGGAGAAACCAAATGATGCGAATATTAGATTAGATATACAATCCTTCACCCCTGTATTATGAAAGGCGATGGATGTTAAGCAGAGGGTATTGTTACATTGATGCAAACTATCTTTCTTACCTTTAGAATAATTTAAAGAGATTAAGGTGGAGGGAACCCCTTAAGGTTGCCAAGGTTTATCTCTTTTTTGAGGCCAAGGTAAACTCAAACATGTTCATTAGAGGGCGACAGGTCAAACTAAACTGGTACATCTATGAGAAGGTTACAAGGGTTATACCGATTGATCGAGTCATGGTTGTAGGACGCTCCAGTTGTCGCAACTACAAAAAAAGATGGATTACTCGATCTTCCTCTGAAATATAGATTTCTGGATATTTATTATTGGAATCCTAATTACTAAATGATGGATTTATCGCAATGCCATGCCAAGATTGTGGTATAAAATCCTTTTCCAAGAATAATATGAGCTTCCGAACTACTCAAATAATGTATTCCCTTCCTGTAAAGAAATATTTTTGTCCATCCATTTTTCTCCTTGATAAATAAAAAATAGCAGATAGTTAAAAATTAAAACTCTCTTTTGAATTATAAACCCTAATCATTATCGAAAGGACAAGTAGTACATAATTCCCTCCCTACATTAATGAGGTAGGGTAAGCAAGTGAACTTTTTTTAAAATATGATTGGAAAGAAAATTGATCATAAAATTGCATAATTCTCAGAATGTCACCTTGAATCTCAATACTATGGAAGCCAAAGAGAAGAAATTTCTTCTCAAGCTGTACAAGCCATTGGAGTTTAATGGTAAATAAAGGGACATTCCAATCGAAGCAGAAACATGGATAGAATCTATGGAAGACTATTTCACTGTTGCAGGGACTGCACCCTCAAATCAAGCCATGATCGCCAAACTAAAACTCATAGGAGATGCTCGTATCTGGTGGAAACAATGGTACAAGGACCAAAGAATGTCCTAAAAGGCTATCACTTGGGACAAGATTAAGGAAACTTTGCATGGGAGATATCTTCTGCCCACATATCCAGCCCAGAAGATGAATGAGTTCTTCAATCTAAAGCAGTTAAACCTAAGCTTAGAAGCCTATTACTCCAAATTCATAACACTTCTAAAATATGCACCAACAATGGATGTTTCACTGCAAGTATCCAAATTTTGTAATGGTCTAAATCCACCCTTGAATACACATCTTGAATCCATGAGACCATAAGATTTACAAGATGCATTGATTTAAGCAACTCCAATAGTTCAAGAGATTGAATAAATGCCAAAATTTGGAACAGAAATAGTTAGAATAAGGGCAACTTCCAAGGTTACACAAAAAGAGCCCAAGGGCAATACCAACCAAACAAGGCAAAGGCCAAATCAAATGCAGTGGGAAGCTTTATACTCACAAGAAGGAGCAATGAGACTCCAAGGTGCTTCTATTGCAAGGAACCAGGACATTTCAAGAGGCAGTGCCCGAAGCTTGGCCAAGGTGAGTATCGTGGGAAAAGCCAAGATGCTAGGGGAAAGGTCAATGAAATAAACCTAAAGGAGATCAATAATGATAAAGATCCCATGATGGAATCTGATATGGAGAGAGCTAGAATACATGCCACTCTCAATAAGAAGGGTCCAAATCGCCAATTCTCAGTAATTCAAACACCGGCAGATTATCAAGGTAAACCCTTTCGAGTTTTAATCGATTGTGGAAGTACCCACTCTTTCGTATCACCAAAATGTGTGAAAAGGCTAGGTATAACCACTATTCTTACACCTAGAATGCTTGTGGAATTAGAAAATGGCAAAGAAGTTCTATCAACACAACAAACTAGCAAGGTGGAATTTAGCTTGGGTGGCAACTCTTCCAAAATGAGCTTCTGAATTATAAACCTCGAGACATATGAATGGTTGCTAGGAATGGATTGGCTAATTCCAAATAATGCCCATATCCATTGCAGAAAGGGCCAAATCACATTCCAGAACTCAAAGGGAGAACAAGGAGCCACTCAGGGAGAAGCAATAAACCCTAAGGTTCAGTTGGCTAAAGTCTCCCAAATAGTAAAAGGACTAAAGAAAGGATTACCTATCTATCTAATTAAACTCAAAAAGGCTGAGTAGGATAGTGAAGCCAAGGATCAACCATCTTGGCTAAAAGAATATGCATATGTTTTCCCAAAAGAGCTGTCAGAGCTCCCACCAGCAAGGAAGTAGATCATGAAATTCAACTCATTCCAGGTGCTGCCCCCATCACCGAAAGGCCTTACCAAATGTCAATTCGTAAAGCTATTGAGCTGAAAGAACAACTCAAGTAGCTATTAGATCAAGGATAATTCCATCCAAGTAATTCACCATGGGGAGCCCTAGTTTCATTTCAGAAAAAGAAAGAGGGAACACCACCTTTGTATCGATTCCGCGGATTAAACCAAGTGATACTGAAAAACAAATATCCAATTCCTAGGATAGATGAGTTGCTTGACCGACTCCAGGGAGCAAAGGTCTTTTCACGATCTTAGATCTGAATATTATCAAATAAAAATTAGGGAGTAAGATAACCCTAATACTAATTTTAACACAAGGTACGGTGATCATGAGTTTATTGTGATGTTGTTTGGGTGAACAAATGCTCTTGCCACCTTCAACAAGTTAATGCAAGACATTTTCTGACCCTACCTTGATGACTTTGTTCTCATTTTCTTTGATGATATCTTAACATATTCCAAGAATGAAGAAGGCCATGAACCATAGCTATGAATAGTTCTTGAAACAATGAGGGCTCACAAACTATATGCTAAAAAGAAGAAATGTGCTTTCTTCAAGAAGCAAATTGAATATCTCGGATTCATAGTATCGGTAGATGACATTTCAGCAGATCCTACCAAGGTCCAAGATGTACAAGACTGGCCACCCCTAACAATGGTCAAGGAAGTGTAAAGCTTTCTAAGGCTAATGTATTGGTATAGATTCTTCATTAAAGACTATGCCTCAATCTTCACACCTCTCACTGACCTTCTCAAAAAGCAAGTCTCCATTACATGGACGTCCAATGAACAATCTAGCTTTGAGAAACTTAAGAAAATTTTGGTAACTGCCCCTATCTTAAGGCTACCCAACCTTAGCAAAGAATTTGAAGTCATAATTGACGCAAGCTCTCTTGCTTTGGGTCATGTTCTTATGCAAGAAGGACATCTAGTAGCCTATGCTTCAAGAAAATTAAAGATCCAGAAAAGAAACTATGCCACACATGACCTAGAATTACTTGTTGTAATTCATGCCTTTAAACTATGGAGACATCACCTGCTTGGTAATAGGTTTTCTCTAGTCACTGATCATAAAAGCCTAAAGGCCAGATCTCAATATGAGACAACACCGATGGATTGAGACCTTGCAAGAATTTGACTTTGAAATTAAGTATAGACAAGGCAAGGAGAATGTGATTGTAGATGCCCTAAGCTGTAAATAATTCCTTAATGCTCTAATCCTAGAAGAACCCTCTAGGGCTAGAACTCTTGCCACAATGATTTCAATGCCCAATATCCCTCTCATTGAAATGGCTAAAAAAGAGGTAGTGAAGGATCCAAGCTATCATAACTTGTTAAGAGAAATTTCCATCAAGGATTCAAATCCAAAACTCAAGACTAAGTATCAAGATTTTTCCATAAACAAGAAGCTTATCTATTACAAGACAAGACTATGTATTCCTGCAAGTCAGGAACTCAATAAGAAAATACTCTTGAAAGCTTAGGATTCCCCATTTTTAGGCCATCCTACTGATGCTAACTCTTAATACAATTAGAAGAAGCTTCTATTAGAAAAGACTCAAGGGAGATGTACTCAAGTATATCACCAAATGTCTAAACTGTTAGTGAATTAAGGCCGAGCGTGTCAAGTTGCCAGGGAAGCTCCAGCTAGTTGACATCCCTCAAATGAAATGGGAGTATATTAGCATGGACTTCATAATTGGATTACCCCCAGTACAAGGAGGATATAAATCCATATGCTAGTTATTGATATGCTAACTGAGAGCAGCATTTAAACACCCATAAAGTGCTAAAAAAGAGTGGACTAATGCAAAATTTATGTGGGAATTTAAAGCCGATGGAAGAGGAACATGAGGATTCGACAATCTTAAGAGAACGAGGAAGATGGAAATGCAAAACTTTGGCCATTGCAGTAGTTGCAGATTTTAGTAATTTTTTTCATGGTCAAATTGAAGAAACAAAGCTTCTCGTCTATTTGGGATGTCAAGTCAGACATGCAGGATTTTTTGAATTTGAAATCGGTCAACAGACGGAAGATCTGGCACTACCAAGGTCAAAATTGACCAAAAGGGAGACAAAAAATGGGCATGGCCTTTAGGGGTCCCCAAAGCCCCTAATTTTATTTTTTGTGTGTGTGTGGGGGGGGGGGGAGGCATTTTTAAAAACGGTGTGAAATAGCTGCCATCCCCACCATGGTGACGTTTTGGAGGAGAAGGAGTTGGAAGCCTGAAAAGCAACACACACAACTGATCAATCCCATTATCTTCCTAATTTCTATGCTCTCCATCGCCGCTTTTGGAATGCACAATGGCTGCCTGGTGGAGATGTAGAATTAGTCTTTCTCTCTCCTCCCTCCTTTCTCCTCTTGTTGCTTGTTCACATGCATGATTCTATGTGAGAAGAGGGAGGAGTTTGATGAAAGATGCTGATGGAATGATGGTGTTGAAGTGAAGGAGATAGTAGATTGGGATGTGAGAGAGTGTTAGTGACTAAGAACGAGCATCAGCGTTCTCCTAACCATAAAATACGCATCTCCAAAACCATGATTCTATACATAAGCGATTATTCCATGTGTTTTATGATAGATGTTTGATGGAATTGTTTGTAAATAGTTGCCTTTTGGTCTTAATACTGAAATCTATCAGAAATCTTGAAAAAAACCAGAAAATTTAGTCATTTAATGATTTATACCAAAACACACAAAGCCCAAAATTATGTGATTTTCATAGAAATGATAAATTTTGGGGGTTTTGTTGTGATTTTGGGGTTTGTATAGATTAACACTGAGTATAAAATCAATTCTTAGTGATTGTGATCAGTCTCACAATACATAAATTTGTAATAATAGAAATTTTATCTAAATAAATGAAAAAAATAGTGAAAAAAGAAAAAAATTAAGTTTTTACCCTAGAGAACTAAGGAAAAAAATACTTTATGTTTGTGGATGTATGACATGGCTAGAGCATGAGGGATAAGCCTCAGTTTAGTCTTATCTCTGTGTTAAAGTATAGTTTTTACCGCTTTTACAAAAAAGAAACACATTAAAAACCGCTCTCTATACCTATCAACCCATGCATAACTGTAACGTGCATGACTGACCAGGCACATTTTTAGCAATCCATTGAGAGATGAATCTAAGCGACGTCACTCGACACACCATGGAATGTTATGATGTTTGTCGCCTAGGGTATCTCAAGTCTGCCCTGCAACGGAGCCCAACCCACTAGGATTGACCTGAAATTTGGATTCCTAATGGTCAAGGTCTCCCGACTTCATTCTAGCGTCTGACCCTAGTCTACATCCCACTTTGCACAGAGACACCCAAGACGAAGCAAACTCATGCCGCACTTGGTTCAAAGAGAATGGGAAATGAGAGAGATGCACTGCTCAATCTCTCTGCCCGTAGGGCATAGTCCCATTATGGTCCCCTAAAACGGCATGAATCAAGTTCTAACCTAGCACTACCTGAAGGTCAAACGATGGTAAAACCTTGTGAGAAGCCTCCCAGTTCTCTTGGACTACCCTGGACTCCCGTTAGGAGTTGCGCCCACCCGGTTTCCTTGATAGTTTTAGTATTCTAATTAGGTCCTATCACATTTATGTGTGACATTAAAAATCAGCTTCCTTAATTAGGCCTTTTACGGAATAGGGTTTGTTCGTGTAATTTATGGCACACACCCGAATATAGAGAAAGTAATCATTTGAAAAACAAGTTCAAACAAATTCCTTAACTTATCTTCACGTTGATCTTTGTCTCCAAATCACATGGCACCATAATTTCCATCCATGATCTAGAATAGGATCTTCCAATGCCCTAGATGTTGGGCTCACGGTAGACTACAACTCTGTTTTAGACTAAGCAAGGGATGTCTAGAGCTCCACTAACCCTAAGCGACCTAGGAGTGAAACACAACTTCCATGGTTGGCCTTTTCACAACTCGACCTTTGGCCTGTGAATTGAGCACTGCCCTCTCAGGTTGAAATGTGGCGTGACCTTGGTGATGATCCACCTGCACAAAATATCCTTCCTTAATTAATCCAATTAAGAATCAAGCACAATCAAGGTGATCAGCCTAATATCATTTTCCAAGAAAACATTCCTTTGTTCCCCATGGCAACTTGTCATGACTGACCCCTGCCATGCATTTACCATAAAATACATGAACTTGGAATAATAATCCAAATCACATACAACAATAAGTTTAATGCAAAAGCATTTAGGACATTTTTTGATCAATCATAAAAAACAATGGTATCCTTTTTCAAACATGATAGGAATAGTTGTGATAACCTTTCCATTGCGTATTTTCTCTCCCCCTTGGAATCAAGAGTAGTTGCATGTAAAATTTACTTAACACACCCTTCTTTCAACTAAGGCATATGTTCAGGTTTCAAACACTTTACAAGATACAAGTCCTAGTAGTCACTTACGTTGATCGATAACCCAACCTTCTTCCTCCCAACAAGTACAAAAGCATCGGTTTTGTTTCCCAATCCATGAGCTCTTTGCTTGCCCTAGAGTTGTTGTTGCATCTAGCACACCAACCTTGAATAGGATTGATAAACATAGTCCCTATCGAATGAATCTCAAGGTATCATAGAATTAATCCTAATGATTATTTTCTGCACTAGCTACGCACAACATCAAGACTCCCAATCTATCAAACATGAGCTATTAACAAGAGATTATGAAAAGAGCTTCGAAAATTATTCTCTTCTAGGCTAAGTTGCTTGCCATGCAATCCATCAGGCATGCAAGTTGCAGCATATACCTTCGAAGTGATGGAAATGCACCTACTATTGTGAGGACGGGAAGTTGAAAATTCTTGAAGCCTTATTTGTTGTTTATGAATTTGTCACATAGCATCTAAATACAATTAACTCCTCTTGATACATGCATTTGGGAAATTCAATCCTTTAAATACTTGCGATGTAGATTATAATTTTGAATGCCCTATTCACATGTGGCATAATACAGGCCTAATGCTTTCTCATGCGGGAATCAAAGCAAGTGTCTATTAATTTGGAAATACATTACTTACGACCGGTATCGCGGTTGGATTGGTAGTGATACCCTCGCACGAGGCTTTGTTGCTCATTGTGGGGTTTCCATCCATGCACGTCATTCTCCGCTTGGGGGCCATTCTCAATCTTTATCTCCCTTGTGCGAGTCACACAAGACTCCCCCACCTTGTGCTTGATTAGTGTGGCCAATTGGGGAGAAAAACACTCTATTAATAATCCAAGCGGAACAAGGGGGAGGAGAACATCACATGTGACCACCCTCTAAGGAGAGGAAGAGAAGGAGAACCTTCTTGGAAGGTTCTCTCTCTTGCTCTCTGTCACACACTCTCTCCCTCTCTCTCTTTCTCTCTCTCACCCTCTCTCACACTTCTTCTTTTCCTTTCTCTCTTCTCTCTTTCTCTCTCTCCCTCTCTCTCTCTCTCTCTCTCTCTCTCTTCTCACCTCTCCCTTTCTATCCCTCTCTCTCTCTCTCTCTCTCTCTATCTCTCTCTCTCTCTCTCTCTCTCTCTCTCTCTCTCTCTCTCTCTCTCGGGTAGCAACAAGTCGAGGCCCTCCTCCTTTTCTTCTTCTTATGATGGTTGGGGGGGAAGGGGGATTTTATAGGTGGTAATGGGGGTATTTTGGGGGGCGGGGGGGAGGGGGGGGGAAGAGATCGTGGGGAGGGAGTAGAGTGGTGGTGGTCTACCCCAACGCCTAATCTACATGGTGGCAGGGATTTTTCTAGGCATGTAGCCTCATTCTTGTCCTCTCCCTCATCATCATGTCAATTATCAGCCACTTCTACTTCTCCCTCAACAGTGTTGTCATCTTCGCCTTCTTTCCCTGCCTCATTGCCCACTCCCTCCTTATGCTCATTGCCATCATCTTTCCACCCCACCCCGCCACCTGATGGTGAGGGCAGGTGAGGAAATTTACAAAAATTCCATTATTTTGAATCTAAGGAGGGGTGTTTGTATTGGGGGTATTACATCATCTCCCCCTTAGGGAACTTGAGATGTCCTACTCTCGAAAGAACTGGGCAAGACAAGCATTAATGGGGCTTAAGGCCTATGGGTTAGGGTCCATCATGCATCCGTTGTGCTAGTCTCAATGATTCAAGTAGTGCAACTCATATTATTGCAATTAATTGTAGGTACAAGAGTAGGATTTATTCCCAATATAAGTTGTATTACATGTCGATAAAACTTGCTAATCATCCTGAAAGGGTGTAGTGGGCTCTAGGTCTTTGTCTTCATTTGATTCCTCTATATATCCAAAGTTTGCACTTGTGTAGCTTCATTTTCTTGGAGGTTCAATATCTTTTAAACTTAGGTGAGGGAATTCTACTTGGATGTGTCCTAGCTCATTGCAATGGAAGCAGCGATTACTGGGACATCTCCTACACGGATGTGCCCTATCTCTCCGCACATGTGGCATCTCTTGCCCTGATCTCAAGGATCATCTTTGTCATGATTGCCCAATCCAAGTTATTGGATGATTGGCTTTTCTTGAAGTAATGCATCTTGCAAATCTGTTGGACGTATTGCTTCAAGATAGTAATTCAAAGGAGTATTGAGGCCATGGCAAAACTTGGATACTTGTTACACAATATCCATAGGTGGGGCATATTTTAGTAGGGTTACAAAATTTGAATAGTAGGCTTCCAAGGTTAATTCTAGCAGCTTGAGCTTGAATAATTCATTCATTCTCAAAGTCTAGTAGGTTGGCAGAAGGTATCGTCTGCGTACAACATCTTCGCTGGAGCCCAAATGACCTCGTCTTCAGAAACACCTTGATCTTTGCACCATTGCTTCCACCATATCCTTGGCCAACTAACTTAAGTTTGGCTATCATTGCTTGATTGGTAGTAGTAATTCTCAAAGTAGAGAAATAATCGTCCATCGACTTAATCCATATCTCTACCTTTGCGCTACGATGTCTATCCCTTCTCCATCAAACTCGGGTGTCTTAATTTGCTTGAGAAGGAATTTCTTCTCTTGCATGTCAACATTCATGGGTGCAGAAGGTTCTTGTCAATCAAGCCATACCACTTAGGTTATTTCCATTTAGGATATGTCTATGAACCATACATTAATCAATCATATATCATTACAAAGTTTGGCTCTAATACCAATTGTAACGTACCCGCTTATCGGCTTTGACCAAGCATGTTTTTAGCGGTGGGGTATACCTGTAGTGGGCAACAAACTTGTCAGCGATGCGCTTAAAATGGATCCATGCAATGGAGCTCACACACATACACACACAAAACAAAGGTTTCAAATGAGCTCCCCCTTGGTCTCTTGGCTATTAAACCCCTCCCTCACAAGGTTCTTGCCACTCATGCCCTCTCGCTTGTTGGCCCAAATTTGTGCCCTATTTGGCCTGTTTTACAGGAGCAAACCCCACACTTTTCTAACCGATCTCTTAACCTTAACCTTCTCTAAATGCAACAGGAATTGAAAGCAAGGTACTAAACTGATTTCTTCTACTCAACTAACCATCAAAAACCAAAAATACTCACTTGCAGCATGGATTAAAAACCCAAGACCTCCTATCTATCTCAAGCTCTGATTCAGGGATGAAACCCTTACTTTGATGCTCGATTTGAAGTGCACAAGTACTTAAGCTTGAATCCATTAACAGAACCAAAATGTAGAGGCGCAACTGTGAGACCCACGGACCACTTATTAGTCAAGCATTTCAAGTGAGCACTAATGGCTACCTCTCACATAGCCGATGTGCTATCCCTCTCTATGAGTGTAGTGAGCTTACCTTGATGCGTAAATGAGTTGCCTCCACCTTCAAGCACACCAATAGATCCATGATTCTTGATGCAGGCTCAAGCATTCTCAAACCTCCACCTCCATGCTCCATCCTCCATAGCCATGCGCGAGACAAGAGAAGGGAAGAGAAGAAGAAGAGAGAAGATGATGGAGAGCTTCACCCCTTGATCCCTCACCCTTACACTCTCACTCCCTCACACTCTCACACTCCCTCTCTCAAGCATACACAAGCAAGTAATGAAGACAAGAGAAAAGAAGAGAAGAAGAAGATTCCACTTTGCCACACAACCAAATAATGGGCTCTCATTCACTTTTTGAACATCATAAACATCCCCTAAAATCCCATGGGCATCCATCCCCTTTTTATATGGCCGAATGTGGCCTAGGCCCTTTTTCCCTTTCCTCTACTTCCTAGCTTAGTCCTACTGCTCGTTCATGGTCACAAATTGCACAAGAGGGAACTTGGCGCTCTTTTACAGAGGTTTTGGTTGTGCCTTTATATTTAAAGGTGTGCCTTTTTGCTTTTTGGTTCTGGTAGCTTCCATGGTTGTGTCTTGGACTCCTGGTGGTTGTTCCCATGCTTTTAGATTTCCTCCAAGCCTACTCGCTTGTAGAGCACCCTTTCCTTTTTTCTGCCTTGCACTGTTCCCTTGATGCCTTGTTTTTTGCTTCCTTTGCTTTGCAGTAAACAACTACGTCCTCATAGAGAATAGAATGCCAAAATTTATTCGTTGCAAAGACCATTCCGATGCACGATTTATCCATTTACGTATAATTAACTTCAGATATCCCCAATTTCATATTAGCAAAGGCAATTGGATGATACCATTACCCCTCCCAAATTTGAGCTAAACAGTAGCTGATACTATGCATTGTGGCTGCTAAAAATATATAGAAAACTTCAATGCTTCTATGTGCTTTAGGATTGGCACTTTTGCTTATTTTTGCTTCACATCCTCAAAGGATACTTGACATGCTTCATTCCACTCAAATAGACACTTAAAAGGTAGGAGTTCTATCAATGGCAATGCTCTTTCGGCCAGTGCATTAATAAATCTTCGATAATATCCCACTGATGATGATAGAAAGTTGTGCACCTATTTTGGAGTACATGCAAGCTCATTGACATATGATTTTTGACACCCAGAAGTGCTTCAAAATAGCCAAAAAATCTGAATTTCACAATTTTAAGCGACAAAGCCCCAAAAGTGCTTTAAAGACCCACCGAGCGATGGTTGGAAAATTTTCATAATTTTTTTGATTGTCGGATTGGATCGTGAGAGATGCCATGTAATGGGGGACTTCGAGATGGTCCAGTAGAAATTTCTAGATTGTAATTCCGACGCCAGACGCAAAAATGGGGACGCCTCAGAGGCCGAGGGCCAAAGGAAGCAGGTGTAAAGGGGCTTAAGGGGGGTATTAGCGGGTGTGACCTTTGGGGCCACCCCCCCAAATTTTTAGGCAATAAGGGGGGAGAGGCAATTATTTTTTATAGGCGAAAAAATTAGCCTCCCCCGTGGCGGCATGCAACATAAAAAATGGGGGAGGGGTGGCTACAAGCCATCTCCCACCTCAATACAACCCCCTAAATCAATGGCAGCAGTGATCTACAATCTTTCTATGCTCTCCATTGCCGCCTCCAGCTGCAATAATGGCTGTCTGGTTTGAGAGATCAAAAACCAGTATTTCTCTCTCCTCCCTCTTTCTTCCCTTAAGGGGCAGTTCATGCCTACGGATTGCTCCAAGATCAAGAGGAGGCTGAGGGGAGATGTTCAACATTGAAGATTTGCTGATGGTCAGTCCATTGGCAACCTGAAAAAATTAATTACAAAACCCGCAACACACAAATAAGTAGTATTCCTCATTTTTACAAATGAAATTTACTTAGTGTTGATGTTTGATGGTTGAAATGGAATTCATATGGAACAAAAAAAAAAGGAGATTGTTTGCATTATGATCGAGGGTTGTGCATAAAAAATTTGCAGACTTGTAATGATAAATAGTCGTAATAATAAAAATTTTGGCCCGAAAAGCGTATTTTTAACGCAAAAAATGAAGGTTTTATTGGTTTCGGGCGGGGAAAAGAGATGCACATGGTATAAAATTCTAAGAAAAAACATACTTCATATTTCATGATTAGTCACTAATCATAAAACAAAAAATAACCTATTTTTAAGCACAAATAAATAGAGAAAATAGCTAAAAATGGAGAAAAATAGGATTTTTACATTATAAAAAACTAGAAAATTATGATTCCTGGTTGTGGTTGTAAACAAAGGTGAGGCATGAATTTTGACTTTAGTTTGGCTTTGTTCATGTGTTATAGTTTGTGTTTTTTTTTTCGTTTTATGCGAAATATACATACAAAACAAAATCCTACACCTATGCAACGCAGCATAACCTAAACATTAGAGGGAAAGGGTGGGGTTAAGATATTAAAAGGGCTAACAGGGTTTGAATTTTTGAAACATTTGATTGTGCATTCCATGTACAATTGTGATAATTCAGTTTAAGGGGCTAGTAGCACGAGAGATTAGTGCTAGTCTCTATACATCAAAGTATACATTTAGTGAAAATCATGAAAGGGCTCTTTTTTCCACATCATAAAATGCTAATTTGATAAATATTTTTTGTCAACTAGGATCATATGCACTATGCATGATGCATGACATGGTACCAGTCCTGGATTTCATAGTAATTGTCTTCCTAGGATATGACTTATACGTTGAGTGAAAAGGAGCCTTTGGTATAGGTCAGTTGTACGCTTTCCTTGGGATTTTTTGGTGAGGATTTATATATTCCTGGATTGTACAAAACAAGAAAAGAGTGGATTTTGTGCGTTATGTTTTATATGTTGGAGCAACACATCTTGGGGCCAATCCCCAAGGTGTAGGAGAGTCGCAGTGAAAGCCGTGGCAATCAGCCGAGGGGAGCTTTCTGATGTTTGTGTGAGGAGGCACTATGCCTACATGTTATGGGATCTACCTTTGAGGAGAAGGGAAGGTAAACATTGGACTACATATCAGCTACAAACTCATAATTAAGTCTATCGGTGTACTATAGATGCTCCTCGCCCACAAGGCCGTGTGGTGGGGTTGTCTGTTGTGTGCATGAGGTCGGGCTAGTGCTATAGTCAATGCCGGCCCATTATAGGTCCCATTAGTGGTGCATTTTTCGGGAGCCACCAACAAGTGGTGGTTCCGAAACTAGGGTTTCTAGGGACCAAATAGTTGATTTATATCCTTTGACAAGAATCTTCAAGCTAAAATACAAAAGCTAGAACATGCTAAGAGGGCTAGACGGCGGTTGGAGATTGTAAGGCGTTATTCCCCTCAAAGAAGTAGCCCACTACACATAAGCAGCAGTGGTTCTAATAACTTGAGTGTCATAAGTAATCCTTTGAGTGCAAATGGAAGTCTTAGTACTTCCCCCCTTCCAGTCAATCAACCCACTTCAAGTGGGGATGTAGTTTTGCCTATACAAACTCCTGTTGTCAATTCGGTTGTAGCCATGGCACAACCCATAGCAATTCCAGCAAGGACACCGGATTTACCAGCATTAGGAGCACCTTTTTCCATCTTCTATGGGTTAGCCGAAGAAGATGGAGAACTCCATATTAAGGAGTTTCAAATGCTCGTGTTCAACTATCGAATCCAAGATGAAGGACATCTAATGATGTTCTTCAATATGACGTTAAAAGGAAGGGCAACAGTACGATATCACGGTCTAGAAGTCAGAACCATAACTAGCATAGACCAATTCTTCACGACCTTCCGTAGAGAGTTTGCTCCTTAGAGAGGTGGATAGTATTGGTTGGTTGTCTTGAATGTAACACACCAAGAGCCAAATGAGAATGTCCATGCCTACGCCAAGAAGCTAAAGCAAGTTCTTCGCAAACTTAACACTTATATCCCCATTCCACCGGCTACACAATTGCAATATTTTGTACATGGACTAGATTTCAATATCTAGGTGTAGCTTAGTAGTCTTGCTTTGGCTAACATTGACATTGCTATTATCCAAGAAGAAGGAGTAGAGTCGCACTTATAAGCATCTTATGTAGCAAGGATAAATTGGAAAGGTAATAATTTGGCACTGACCAATGGGAGTCAAGGGGACCCCATGTCAAATGCAAATGGTAGAGGGAGTATCACGCCAGATTTTCCTATGTTACCAGCTCCTCCCAATAGTATGACTATGCCTATGGCTAGTCAGGCAGCCTCCCTAAATAGTGGGGGCCAAACAATGAATCCTAATGTTATCCCAATAGGTCAACGGACAATTCCTAATCAAGTGATTAGGCCGATGGGATGACAAATAGATGATCGCGGCTATGAGTTGAGTGCCTCTAATGTCCTTAGCAAAGTTAAGGACATGATGAAGCACTATACCGATATGATTTATGAACAATACAGACAAATAGCTGTGGATGCCAATTTTCTTAAGAAGTAGTAGAATTTGATAGGGAGTTGACGTCTTGAAGAGGGTGCCCCCTCAAGATTCAGCTGTAAGTGTTGTGGTGGCCAAAATTTCCCTAGGAATTGTCTGAATGTCAAATGTGATATTTGCGGGAAGTTTGGCCACTTAGCTGCTACCTGTTGGAGTAAGATTAGTTCTCTCCAACAAGGGAGTAGACTGCCAAGTCCAGTTTACCATCGCCCACAAGGGAATAATCTCCAGCAAGATGAGGGACCAAGACAAATACTGCAACGAGGAAAGGCTATTGTAGAGGAGTTGCCTCATGACAGTGGAGTCAATCTTATTAAGGCTGTATGTGGCAATGATGCTGAAACTTCTAATGTACGAGCCGTAACAAGTGGTCAAAAGATTAAAGAGGGTGACAAAGGAACTGTAAAATCTGTCGAGGGAAACCCTAAGCAAGAGGCTAGGGGAAAGCAAGTTCTAAATGCTAATATGGAAGGTGGACCTTTAAAGTTGTGAAAAGTGGGTTTGATCTTCCATGTTCAGCATATTGAATGGTGTTCACCAGTTGTGATTAGAAAGAAGAAGAACAATAAAATTCAGCTTTGTGTAGATTTTAGAGAGCTAAATAAGAAAACGGTCAAGGACTACTACTCATTGCCCTTTATTGACCAAATTTTGGATCAATTAGTGGGTAGGGAAGTATATTCGTTCATGAATTGCTTTGCAAGGTACAATCAAATGGCAATTGTTGAGCAAGACAAACTTAACATGACATTTATTACTGTTCTTGGTACCTTTGCATACCATGTGATGGCATTTGGTTCATGTAATACACTTGGTTCGTGGCAAAGAACAGTCGACAAGACCTTTGGTGACATTTGGTGACCTTTGGTGACATTTGGTTTATGTAATACTGTCAATTTGCATGGAGTGATGCTTGCAAAGTATCTTTTGACAATGTGAAGAAGGAGCTTGCAAAAGCACCTAAAAGGAGCGAAATGTTTTATATATTTTCAGTAGCCACTATAGTATCAGCTGCTGCTTATCCCAAATTTGGGAGAAAAAGTGGTACCATCCGATAGCCTTTGCTATTCAAAAGTTGGACATATAAGAAATTAGCTATACCTATATGGAGAAGTTATGCCTTGCGATGGTATTTACGACCCAAAAGTTTAGGCACTACTCTATGAGAATGTAGTTTTTTATATGAAGGCAAAAGGGCTTCAATTGTTTCTGAACAAGTTATAGCCACTGGATCATTTAGCAAAGTGGTTAATCACTTTGCAGGAGTTTGATTACGAGATCAAGAGCAAGCCACTAAAGCTACATGACATTGTGGAATGTCTTGTGGATTTCAGAGAGCCCAAAGAGGTCTTGGCTGAAGGAAGTGACATGGAAACATTGTTTAAGATTGATAGGCGTCTATTCCCTCCTAGTATGCTAGTATAACACACTATTTATCTATGGGAGAGGCTAGAGCTACTTTATCCAAATCAGAGAGGAGGAAAATTAAACAGTAGGCATGGAAATTTTCCTTGATCACAGGAACACTATATCTGCAGGGTGTTGATGATATCTATCACCAATGTGTGACGCCTAACGAGGTTCCATTTATCTTGGAGGAGTGCCATGACGCCGCTTGTGGAGGGCACTTTGTTGGGTGGTTGACGGCACAGAAGGCTTTAAGAGCTGGATATTGGTGGCCATCCATCTTCCAAGATTCATTTGAATGTGTTAAGAGATGTGATACATGTCAAAGACATGACAGTAGAGAGAATAGGAAGCGTCCACTTACGCCTATTATGGCTACCCTTCCATTTGAGAAGTGGGACATTGACTTTGTGGGTCCCATTACCTTGTTTTCCACTACTCATAAGAGATGCATTATAGTAGCCACTGATTACCTTACAAAGTGGTCAAAAGAACGGGCAATGAAGCAAGACAATGCAAAAGAGACTGCTAGTTTTCTACTTGAGCAGATCATCTGCCGTTTTGGTTCGCCAAAGGAAATAGTATCGGACCGTGGAACTCACTTTTTGAATAAGGTGATTAAAAGATTGGCTAAAACTTGGAAAATTAAGCATAACAAGATGACTCCCTATAGTCCGGAAGCCAATGGACAAGTTGAAAGTACCAATAAGCAGCTTGTGGGTATCCTATCTAAGATAGTCTTTGAAAAGAAACGAGACTGGGATACAAAATTATATGTGGTGGTTTGGGCGTATAACACTACATTTAAACGAGTCACTAGCCACACCCCATTTAAATTATTTTATGGGGAAGAGTGTGTCTTGCCCTGGGAAATTGAGTTGCCGACCATAATATTTGCAATCAATCATTCTTTGGGTGATGAAGATGCCTTAT
This sequence comes from Lygodium microphyllum, assembly GCF_053477565.2. Lineage (NCBI taxonomy): Eukaryota > Viridiplantae > Streptophyta > Polypodiopsida > Schizaeales > Lygodiaceae > Lygodium > Lygodium microphyllum. The sequence continues at coordinate 100,422,262 of NC_141160.1, forward strand.
TCCAGCGGTTTATGACTATAGCCCACTTGGATGAGCTTAAATTGCAGAGTTTGTTAAACTAGGAAGTGGCTAAGCGTCGGATGAAGCAACTGCATGATCTAAAAGTGAAGAAATATACTTTTAAGAAAGGACAGTTAGTTCCATACTACAATGTGTGCAAGGAGCTATTTCTAGGGAAGTTGGAACCTAGATGGGATGGCCCTTACAAGATAGTTAGGAAAATTGGCGCCAGGAGCTGCACTAGTCGCAAAGAGGCCATATAAGATGTCCATCCCGGAAGCTATCAAACTGAAAGAGAAACTCAAGCAACTATTAGACCAAGGCTACATCCATCCTAGCAGTTCACTATGGGAAGCTCCAATGTTGTTCCAAAAGAAGAAAGATGGAATGCTTCGTCTATGCATTGACTACAGGGGGTTGAATCAATCAACCATAAAAAATAAATACCCCATTCCAAGAATAGATGAATTACTTGATCGTCTTCAAGGTGTGAAGATCTTCTCTAAGATAGATCTCAAATTTGGATATTATTAGATAAGGATCAAGGAATAAGATATCCTGAAATTGCATTCAGCACAAGATATGGACACTTTGAAATCCTAGTGATGTCATTCGGGCTAACGAATGCTCCTGCTACCTTCAACAGGTTAATGCAGGATATCTTTAGGCCCTATCTTGATGACTTTGTACTCATCTTCTTTGATGACACCCTAGTCTACTCTAAACAGGAAAAATATAATGAACCCCAACTTCGCATTGTTCATGAAACAATGAAAGCACACAAGCTTTATGCCAATAAGAAGAAGTGTGCCTTTTTCAAGTGACAGATTGAATATCTGGGATTCATTGTGTCAGCGGAAGGAATTTCTGTAGATCTAGCTAAGGTCAAAGATGTTCTGGAATGGCCAACACCAACTTCTGTCAAAGAAATACGTAGCTTTCTTGGATTGATAGGATGGTACATGATTTTCATTAAAGATTATGCTTTGATTGCAGCACCTCTGACTGATCTACTAAAGAAGCAAGTAGCAATTGTATGGTCACCTACTGAACAGACCAGCTTTGACAAACTAAAGCAAAGCTTAGTATCAGCACCCTTCCTGAAACTTCCTGATCTTAGTAAGGAGTTTGAAGTGGTAACTGATACTAGCGCACTTGCTTTAGGATGTGTGCTTATGCAAGAAGGTCACCCAGTAGCATATTCTTCAAGGAAATCAAAGAGCCGTGAAAGGAATTATGCTACCCATGACCTGGAGCTATTGATTGTCATCCATGCCCTCAAATTTTGGAGGTATTACTTGCTAGGTAACAAATTTTCCTTAGTGATGGACCACAAGAGTCTTAAATGGATCTTCACCCAGAATGAGCTCAATATGAGGCAATGTCGATGGATCAAAGTGCTGGAAGAACATGATTTTGAAATCAAATACAGGCTTGGAAAAGAGAATGTAGTTGCTGATGCACTCAGTCGCAAGGCATTTCTAAACTCTCTTATTTTGCAAGATCCATCAACAGAAAGATCTCTAGCCACAAAGGTATCAATGCCAAACAACCCAATTCTTGAGCTAGCTAAATGTTGAGTGTTGAAATGACCTATTTTTTTGGCTGATTTTTGTTGTTTTTGGGAGCTGAATGGTTGATTTTATGAGATGATTGATTGGTTTGGAAGTGGTTTGAGAGTGTTTTGGATAGGTTAGAATGGTTTTATTAAGCTCATGATGTTTATTAGTAGAGATGTGAAGTTTTATTGATGTTCTGATATGTTATGTTTGGTCCTGATAGCTTCTGTTGAGCTTCTGTTTTGTTCTGTTTTCTCTCTGTATGGAAGGATGGAGTATTGATTGATAGGGTTTGAGATTGTTTGAAAGCTTATTGAGTGATTTTTGATGGTTTGGAATGGTTTTGGTATGAGTTATGTGGTTCTGATGCTTTCTATTGACCTTCTGTAACTCTCCGGTGAGCTTCTGTAGACCTTCTATATGCCTCTGTATGTGTTCTGTTGGATGAGAGTGTATTTTGGGAAAGTTTTCTAGCCTTGGAAAGAGGTGAATACAAGTGCAAAAGAGCTAAAAGAAGTCAAAGAAGTAGCTGCTGAAGACTCAAGTAAAGACTGGAGTGAAGTGACAGTGGTGAGCTATGAAGAGTCACTATAGTGGCTCTGGTGCCCCTTCATATCAGACATACCTCTTGGGAGGTGCATTCACGACCTAAGAAGGATTATTGAGGGTTATTATTGAGTGATTGTAGTGAGGAATGATGTACTATTGATGGAGAGAGAGAGAAAGAGAGTCAGAGATAGTCAAATCTATCAAAATAGTGCAACTGTATATGAGAGATTGAGAGAGAGAACTATGAAGATATTGAAGATGAATAATATGTGATTGATTTCCATTCAAAGATGGCGTATTCCTTTGTGTTCTTTGTTCTATTGATGGATTTTGTGAAGATGTTGGAGAATATGGTTGATTCTATCAAATCCGTGGGAGAAATCGACTATGAAGCTGTGTGAAGAATTGTTGTTTTTCTTGTTTTGATGATCAAAAGAATGAAATAAAAGCTTGTTGATGTTACAATATAGATTTTTTTGCAAGAGAATTCCCTTTTCCTTGGTGTTCCTCTTGGTGCTCCATGTTTTTGGTGCGCAGCCGCAGAAACTTGCCATCAACAAGCACCAGAAGAGGCTGAAAATGAAGGAAATGGCATTGCCAAGAAGAGGAGAATTCAATGGATGTTTGTAAAGTTCATTCTTCCACTGAAGAGTTGGAATTTCTCATTATCAAAGCCACTTTCCACAAGAAGTTCATCCCACAATGGCAGAAACATATCACCATCATGATGCATGCTCTATGTGTTGGACAGTTTCCTCTTCCTGTTGAAGTAGCAGAAACTTGCATCTTGGTGGCAAACTCTTTGGGAACAAACTAAAGAGCAGAAACAGAGAGAATGACCATCCATGGAAGATTTGGCATTCATTGAGACATTTCCAGACATCATCAAGTGGGAGATTGTGAAGAAGCTTCAGGAGTCGTGGTCTGTGGAGGTTCACAAAAATAAGAAGGAAAAGAGTTAGAATTTGTTCGTAGATGCTCAACAGCAAGATACATGGGATGCTTGGTGTTCTGATAATCTTCTGTTTGTTCAATTAGCAACCCACTGGAAGTTGGTAGACAGAGTATTCTTCACAACATACACTGTTGAAACCATCAAAAGCTGGCATTACTATGATGATGCCACCACCACAATGCTCAGACGTATGCATTTTGACACCTTCAGAACCGAATACCTTCCTCTGTGCAGTGGCATGAAAGCAGAATTCAGAGACAATGAAAAGGAAGAAGTAGTAGAAATGTTGGCAAGAGAGTCCTCCAGAGAAAGCCTTCTATTATCCCTCTGTGGAGCACTAGCAACATAGTGGAGCCAACCCCCTGATGAATGATGCAATAAAGAGGCAAGCGTTAGAACGAGTCCAAAGGTACGTGAGAAGAGATAAAGAAAAAATCAAAGCCGAGAATGAGCTCGCAGGAGAAGCCGCCTTTGACACCCTTACGAAACTCTTTACAGAAGTCCCAATGGCATATCAAGCCCTTCCTCCTCCTGCTGGAGGTCCACTTCCAAGCCAGATCCATCCTGGAAATATTGATGACAGGCCAGTGAATGTAGTACCATTGCCAATTTTTAAGGGAGAGTACAATGAAGACCCCGATCTTCATGTAGCATAGTTTATGGTAGCATGTGTGGCTAACAATGCCAGAACCCCTGAGCATTGGTTAGCATGGTAGCCACTTTCAAGGGCACGGCGTTTCAGTGGTATGAGAGACAAGCAGCAGGAACTTTTGGCACATGGGATGACCTGAAGTTGGCCTTCCTCACTAAATTCAAGCGTGAAGGTTTTGAAGAGTGGATGCGAGAGGAATTTATGAATTTAAGTCAATCCTCTGGAGAAAGAGTAGAAGCTTATGTCTCACGAATGGAATCCATCTTGAAGAGATGGACTAACCATAATCTAGATGATGGCATTCAAAAGGGAGTGTTTCTCAGAGGATTACAACCAGAAGTCCATAAGTTTGTGGAGCTGCAACGACCAGCCACACTGGAAGCTGCAAAACAGAAGGTGCAAGACTGTACGATGAAGTGGAAACTAGATTGGCGATGAATCCAGGAAGAGGATTCCTACCTCCTCTGATGGTAGGAATGATGTACCCACCAAATGCAATCCCAGGGACTGTCCCCTACCCCTACCAACAGATGCTCCCAGTATCACAGTACAGTGCACCAAATCCACAGTGGCCACAATCAATGCCTCAAATGATGGTTCAACCACAACAACAATGGTCTCAATCAATTTCCCCAATGCCAAATCAGCAGCAACAGTGGAACCCTACCAACTAGAGCCAATAGCCAATAGTTCAAACAGGAGCTCTGAATTAGAATTAGAATAGAGACCCCTCTGCACCAGCCCAACCTGTTTATGCAATGATTACAGAGACTCCTCAAAACCCTACTACTAGTACCTCAGGAGGAGAAAGCTTGAAGGATTATTTATCCAACTCAGTTGCAAATATAAAAAAGGAGTTGATGGATGTGATTACAGAGCAGTTGCAAACGCTGAAAGTGAATACCGCTAGCATATCCAACGTTGCAGGAGCAGGAAGAGATGTGATGCGGTCAAATACTTGGTGTGGTAAGTGTCATCAAGTAGGCCATTTAGCCACTAAATGTACACGAAAACCAACCATTCCTGGAGCTTTCTGTTCCTACTGTTTGCGGAAGAACCATACAGAGGATATTTGCTCTCTGAAGGAGATGCATGATAGGAGAAGGAAGGAAGAGGACGCAAGATTCAACTTGCTGGAATCCAAAATGACAACACAGGATATTGGACCCAAGCCTAGAGAGTTTGGTCCTAATTTCGGTCCAAGGAGGTTTCCCTCTCAAAGTTACAGAGGAAGATAGTCAGGAGTGGAGTGTTACAGATGCAGAGAAAAGGGACACATTTCACCAAATTGTCCAAATCCCAGAAGGTCAGTGGATTACAAGCCCTTATGCAGTCAATGCAAAGGAGAAGGCCACACTGCATAAGGCTGTCCAAGCCCAGCCCCAGTGAAAAACAGTGCTACTGATAATCCGGCCAAGGCCTAAGAGCTTACCTCCAATTTAGTGGAATTGGAAGTTGCTGCCATCACATGTGCAAAGAAGAAGGAACACCCCATAAAGAAAATAATCCTCCTACCAGAACAGTGAAGTTTAATCTTCCACCAGAAGAATAGAACAGAACAGAGCCTGATAGTGCCATACAGAGCACTACAGTGCCACAGAGAGTCACAGAGACAGTTCCAGAGACAGGACCAGTGGTCCAGGAGATAGAAGAGGAGGAGGTGTCACAAGTGGCAGAAGAAGTCCCCATGATGCCCATGTTGGAAGGAAAAGGGAAAATAAAAATGGGTGTTACCCCATTCCCTAACCGGTTAGAGAAGCCAGTGGATCCTATTAAGGAATACGATCTGGTTAGAGATCTAGATACCTTTAAACCAAACCTCATATTCCGACAATTGTTGATGTTATCTCCCAGTTGCCGAAAAAGGTTCAAAATTATTCTAACAAGAAGATGTGGCTTAAGGATTGCTCCCTCAACAGCAACAAAGTCCAACAAAGCTCCAGAGCCTGTAAAAGAAGTGGATGTGGCTAACGCCTTAGATCCGGGTACCCCAGAGACTGATGTGTGGATAGAAGGTTGCTTTATTGAAAATGCACTGATTGATGGTGGCTCATCGGTGAACATTATGATGGATGTGACAATGAAGGACCTAGGCCTACAAGGTGTGCAACCAACCCAATGGCTCATCAGACTGGCAGATCAGAGCAGAATCAAGCCTTTGGGCATTCTCCCATATGTGAAGACTACAGTGGCTGGAAAAGATTATTGGCTAACCTATCTGGTGGTGAAGCCAAACTCTTATGGTACATCCTACCCTCTGTTACTGGGCAGACCATGGCTTTTTGAAGCCCCGGATTGGTTCAAAGGAACTTTGACCTTGGGTAGAGGACCCAACAAAGTGGTGCTGAAGCTATATGGTGCTCAAAAAGGACATGGATCCACCTCCTTGGAATTATCTTCTGAATCCCCTAATGAGGCTACAGATGAAACATCAGCAGACGAAGATGCTATCAAACAGATCCTTCCCAAGAAAATAGTGGCACGTTCCTTAATAGTGGATACTGTAAGCCAACCCCCAAAAGATGCAAAGCCATTATCAATGGGTGAATACTTCCTGCCTGAACCAGGAACGATTTTCAAAATCACTTCTGACAGTGATATAGAAGCATGGATGTACTGCTCTCCCTGTTACATGGCCATAGCAGAGCCAGAGACAGAGGTAGAAGATGAAATAGAGAACCTATTCTTCTCTTACAGAGCTTCTATAGATCCAGAGATAGAGCCAAAGACAGAGACAGATACAGAGACAGAGTCTAAAGAGGATGGAGATGATATTGAAGAAGAAGGATACGAAAGCGAGGCGGATGATTGTATCCCATCTGAAGAGGATACATATAAAGAAGAAGTTCCAGAAGCATCAGAAGCAGACAAGCTCATGCTGTGGGACAGAATGGCGATGGTACCATTTGGTCTGGTAAATGGATCTTCTCATATGCAAAATCTTTATAAGAAATGGGTTAAGAAGAACAAGCCGTCTTTCAGCAGTGGCTCATGCCGTCCTCACCCACCTTTTCCAAGAAAAGATGATGATGATGCACCATGCCAACAAGCACCAGTCCCACAAACCCAATGGAATGAGAGGGTCCCTGTTATGTGATGTTCTTGGACGCGTCATCAAAAGATGAGTCTTCAAGCCAAGAGGTAACTAATCGTGAAACCAAACCCGAAACGGCTCTAATCCCATTTCAACATCTCAAGGAGCAACCTAAGTCTCCACCAAAAGAAGAAGTTGGTTCTAGTGGGACATCAAAAGAGGACACCATCCCCTTAAAGGAGTCGGATCTGTACCCAGAAGCAGTCTGTGGGACCTTCATCCATGAAGTAGAAGGTGAAAGGCAGTTAACTTTTGTGGATTCAGATGGCACTGAACACCATTTGAAGGTGGGTAGCAGCCTACCAGAAGAGGAGTTGTCAACTTTGTACAACTTGTTGAAAGAGAATTTGGACGTGTTTGCTTGGTCCTACAAAGACCTAAAGGGGATTGATCCCACAATATGTCAGCATCATATTGATTTAGAGCCTGATGCCAAACCTGTACGGCAACAACAGAGGCGAATGAACCCAAATTATTCCACATTGGTGAAAGCAGAGCTGCTTGAGCTTCTGGAAGTCGAGTTCATCTATCCAGTGGCAAATAGTGAATGGGTTTCACCCATCATGGTTGTACCCAAGAAGAATGGCAAGCTTCGTATATGTGTGGATTTCTGCAAGTTGAATTCCAAGACCAAGAAGAATCACTTTCCTATCCCTTTCACAGACCAACTATTGGACACAGTGGCAGGACATGAGCTTTATTCCCTTCTGGATGGATTTAGCGGGTATAACCTAGTGCAAATAGTAGACAAAGACCAATCCAAAACAACCTTCACCACAGAATGGGGGACCTACGCTTACCGGGTGATGCCGTTTGGACTCTACAATGCCCCTGCTACCTTCCAGTGAGTCATGATGGCCGCATTCCAAAATCATCTGCACGACTTTATTGAGGTATATTTGGATGACTTCTGTGTCTATAGTTTGATCCTGAACACTGGGGACATTTGGAACAATGCTTTGACCGATGCCGGGAGTATGGGATTTCCCTCAACCCCGACAAATGCATATTTGGGGTCTCTTGTGGAATTATGTTGGGCCACATTGTCTCTACACAAGGGATATCAACAGACCCTGCAAAGATCGAAAAGATCGCAGCTCTGACAACACCCATCAACCTCAAACAGTTGAGGGGATTCCTAGGCCACGTGGGTTTCTACAGAAGGTTCATAGCCCATTTTGCAACAAAGGCAACCTCCTTGCACAAGATTCTGAGGAAAGATGCAGAGTTTATATGGACGGAAGAATGTGACAAAGCCTTCAACACTCTAAAGCAGTGTTTGATTGAGGCACCCATTCTGCAACCGCCTGATTGGACGAAGGAGTTTCATGTACACACTGATGCATCAATTGAAGGGCTAGGTGTTGTCCTATGTCAAAAGAGCCCCTCGAAATTAGATCAACCCATCTATTACGCAAGCCAAAAAGTCACTGATAGGGAACGGAACTACACAGTGACGGAGCTGGAGTGCTTGGCAATGGTGTTTGCCCTAGAGAAGTTTCGCCACTATCTGTTGTCCACTCACTTTAAATTTTATGTGGATCACGAGGCCCTGTCCTACTGATGAACAAAGTAGACATGAAAGGACGAATGATGAGATGGCTCCTTCTATTCCAGGAGTTTGACTTTGAGGTAATTACCAAACCTGGTCCTTCCCATGTTCTGGCTTATCATCTATCGCGTATCCCACAGACTGCAGACGAGGAGCAGGATGATCCAGACCTCCCTGATGCTTCCCTATTCCTGGTAAAAATTGTAACTCCCTGGTATGCAGACATTGCCAATCTGCTGGCAACCCAATAGTACCCTCCTGGCATTTGTAGTCGAGAAAGGAAGAAGCTTCTGTTAGAATTAGCCCCCTACACCTTGTTAGGTGGTGCACTGTACAAGAAAGGCAAAGATGAAGTGCTCAGAAGATGTGTTGCAGGAGATGAGATTGGGATTGTTTTGAAGGCTTGCCATGACGAGCCGTGTGGAGGCCACTTTGCAGGAGAAGCTACAGCCAGGAAAGCTCTGTTAGCAGGTTACTGGTGGCCAACCCTCCACAAGGATGCCTATGATTACTGTAAGTGATGTGATGCCTGTCAGAGAATGGGGAAACCTACCAAGGTCAGTGCCATGCCACTGCAACCTATCCTTCCTTTGAAGCTGTTCGAGAAGTGGGGCATCGAATTTGTTGGTCCAATCAATCCTCCCACCAGAAGAAAACAGAATAGATACATCTTGGTATGTACGGATTATGTCACAAAGTGGTGTGAAGCTAAAGCCCTAAAGCGGGATGATGGTAATAGCGTGGCCCTATTCATGTATGAGAATATCATCACCCGTTTTGGCAGTCCCCTAGAGCTGGTAAGTGATAGAGGCACTCATTTCATCAATAAAGTCATGGAAGAGTTGACATAGCTGTATAAGATTCGCCATCGCAAGTCCACTCCTTATTACCCTAGAGCCAACGGCCAAGTCAAAGTCACAAATCGCATCCTTTGCTCAATTTTGACAAGAACAATTGCCGCACATCATCGTGATTGGGATGATCGACTTACAGAGGCCCTCTGGGCGTACAGAACCTCCCATAAAGCAGCAACAGGACAGACACCCTTCCAGTTGGTGTATGGTACAGAAGCTGTTTTCCCTGTTGAACTGGAATTGCCCTCTTTGCGAGTGGCTATCAAAGAGCGTTTGGGGGACGATGATTCACTGCAATGCCGTCTCCTACACCTAGAATGTTTGGACGAAACTCGCAGGATGGCTCTACAGTGCATGGAAGCCATGCAAGCTCGATGTAAGGCTTACCATGACAGCTTCATCAAGCACAAGGAGTTCAAAGAAGGTGATTTGGTCCTAACCTATGATTTACGATTTGGCAAGTTTCCTGGCAAGTTCCAACAGCGGTGGATAGGCCCATATAAGGTACTTGCTGTCAACCCTAATGGCTCTGACCGTTGATGCCTTTGATGATCCCTTCCTGATCAATGGATATCGCCTGAAGAAGTGCTTCCCTCCTTGGGGATCTTGACAATCACGGTCACCTGATCCTTTCCCCCCTTGGCGTGGCACTGTAATTCTTATGATGCTACTTCTGATAGCCGTTCTTCAACCACTCCTGATGAGGTGGACGCAACCCTCTGTCCCCTCAGCCCCACCTTCCAGCCCTGATCTCTTATCCTCTACTTTCCACCAGCGATAGTGGCATGGTGGGTTCTGACAAATGGTATTTCCACCATTCCCTTGCTTAATTCGAAACAAAAAAAAAAGAACAAAATATATACATATCGGTCCTGGGAGAAAAGGACTTCGGTCCCTGTCATGCCGACCTATTCTTCGAGAAAAGGTGGAGACACCCTCGGGAATAGGGGAAAACAAGAAAAAAGAAGACGAAATTATTTAAAAAAATCTGTTATGGGAGAAAAGGAAGCAATTCCCTGTCATAGCAGGCCTCGTTCCAAGAAAAGGTGGTTAACACCCTTGGGCGTGAAGTTGGCTGTGGAAAAGGTGGTAACACCCCATAGTTCAGGATAACTGACTCACCAGCAGAAAATTGTCCAGAAGAAATTTGAAGCCACCTCCCTTGGTGTGTTGTCTCTGCAACTTCATTAGTCTTTCTGCCCCCTTTCGCAGACGATCTTTTCTACAACCAATTGAAGTACCAGATTTGTTGGCTGCCTCCCTGGGTATGCCTCATCTTCAACACCCTGATGACAACAACAGACACAACGATCTTCATCGACAAACAATTGATTGACGCGAGCTTTCATCCTAACAGGATGGGGTTGTGAGTATGGTTGCCCTCTGTATCTATTAGAGAGTGAGACAGAGGGTGGGGCGAGTGACCAGTCTTTCCCTTCAAATCAAATGAGAGGTGAGAAGTGTGAATGAAGTGTTGCACGCACGGGATGGGCCTCTCAATGCACAAAGCACGATATGTTTCTGTGCACTGCACCATAAGGCTCCCTGGCCTTCCTTCTCGCACTCTATGCCGGCACAAGGTGGGATGCACAGTTGCACCATCAAATGCGCACAAGGCATACAACCTTTGCAAAAGTGACCGTGAGGATTACATCAATGGGTTTCAGGAAAGGGTTGCCCTCTGTATCTTTCAGCAAAGCATGAGGTAGAGGGTGGGCTGAGTGTGACTAGAGTTTCTTCAATCCATTACCGAGAGGTGAGGATTGAGGGATGTTACAACCTTTGGAGTCAGGTATGTTCCGTTTCCCTATGCACCCACAGGGGGGGGTGTTTTGCCATCATCACAGGACACATCACCCTATTCTGTACACTGCACTGTAAGGCTCCCTTGCCTTCCTGCTTGCACCTATGCCAGACGGGTTGGATGCACTGACGCACCATCAACTGTGCACCCTAGCATACTCCCTCTGCACCATCCCCTTGTCAATTCCTAAACCGGGATGTGGGACATGGGTTTTCATCTTGCTTTCCTCGAGTGATATTAGTCATGGGGCGAGTGATTGCTCTTTCATTCCATATGAGTGATTGTGCGTTGAGTGCAACATTCCTTGTCATCGACCAATTTCCTGTGATTCCTTCAACCAGCTACCTCCCTTGGTGCTGCCACATGGTCCCTGCCACGAAGGACGTGTGTTGTGAAGATACGTAGGCACTTCTTGCAGGCGGCAACAACACAGGACGTGTCATCGACAATCAACCTTGATTCTCTACAATATGGGCCAAGTTTTTCTAATCCTACACCTTCTGTTTCTCAGTGACGGTCATGTTTTAAGTGTGGGGACATTCGTGGTTAGTCTGTTGTGTGGTCCTAGGTCCCTGTTGCTCGGTTACCCCTGTCCGTTAAGGTTTTAAGTGTGGGGACGCGTCCCTGTGCGCCTACATTGCATACCCCTCTGCATATGCCTCAACCTGCTAATGCCTCTATGCCATGACTTGCTTTTACCCTGATGAGGTCCCTTCCCCACCCGGGACGGGGGCACACCTTTCTTTTCTTTACTTTTTTTATTTAATTTATTATTATTATTATTAAAAAAAACAAAAAAACCCCCATTTATTATCCCCTCCCCCCATGGGCACCCATGCCCCCATGGGCACCCGTTCCCCCCCTCCCTCCATGGGCGCCCATCCCCCATGGGCACCCCCCACATCCATGGGCACCCCTCCCCCCCTACACCCATTGGCACCCTCCCCTATCCCCCCCACCCCCACCTTTCTCTCTCCCTGACCCCTTCCCCTCAACCACCTCCATCTCCCTCTCCCTCCTCCTCCTCTTCTCCCCCCTTAGCTTCTCCTTAGCGCTTCCCCCTTCCTCTTCCCTCCACATCTCCTCCCCTTCTCCAACTCTGTCCTTCTCCCCGCCAGCCTCCCGCCTCCTCTCCTCATTGTCGACATTGCCGCCTCCCCCCACCGGCTTTGTCATGCACGCCCTTGTCTAGGGCGAGGGCACGTCCAGCCAACCGCACGTGCAACTCGCCTCCTGCTTCGTGTCCTGTATCGAGGACGCCGCTGTCTTTATGGCTCAGGCGGCCACCGTCGACCTCAGCATGGACGCCTGCCTCCCCTTCAGCAAAACGCTGGGCAAGTCCTTCCATATCGGCCTTGGCGGTTCCATGTGACCCCTCGCCACCTCCACCGCCATCATCATTGCCTCCTCCACGCCCCGCCGGCCCTGCCTACCCCCCCTCCTCCTCTCCTCCTTCCACCACCCACAACGTCCGCGGCGTCTGCAGCCTCCGCTCCCTCCAACCTCCAACGCTGCCGTCTTCTTGTCCCACCGCCGCCTGTCCTGTTGGGCCCCGCTGTTTCCACCATTCCCCCCTTACCCCCCCTAAGCCCCTAGTTCCCACCCCCTCCCAACCCACAAGCCCACCAACACACACCAACCCCCCCATAAGCCCCCTAGTCCCACCAAACCCCACTATCCCCCCACCCAAGCCCCCTGTTCCCCCCCCAGACACACACTCCCACCCCGCAGAAACCCCCTCTTAAGCCCCCCTTCTCACCCTCTTTCCCGTACCCCCCCTCCCCCTGGTCGTGACCTCCCCAACGACCACCCGAAGAAACCAGCAGAAACCAACCGTAACCCGCCGACACATGCAGAACCTTGCAGCACCTATTCTCAGCCCCCTAACACACGAACGGGTGTGTGGGCACGTGTGGTTGTTCGTGTGCATGTGTAGGAGTTCGTTAGCGGCTGTTCACGCGCGGGGACGCGCGTTCGCTGATCCGTGCGGTGGTGTGCACCAGCCGGCTGTTCACACGCAACTGACACGCAGTCCATTCCTAGGTATATTCCCGGAATTTTAATTTCCAAAACCCGAAACACCTTAACAATACTATTAAAAATTAAAAAATTCGTTGAAATAAATTAAAATTTTAAAAAATTACAGTAAAATCTTTTAAAAAATCCCAATCTTTCTGCTGTAAATTGCAATATTTTTCTAAACTGAAAATTTTTGAAAAACATTTCAGAAACATTTTAAAATTAAAAATTCTTTTAAAAATACACATAAAACGAAAAAAAATCATTACAAAAAAATCTTTAAAAAATCCTAATCTTTCTGTAGTATATTGCAATATTTTTCTAAATTGAAAATTTTTGAAAAAAAATTCAAAAACATTTTAAAATTAAAAATTCTTTTAAAAATACACACAAAATGAAAAAAAATTCATTAAAATTGGTAAAAATACCAATTTAATTGCAAAAAATTTCTTCAATATTCCCTCAACTTTTTTGCTTATGGTTGGAATATTTCCTAAGTTGAAAATGAGGTGCCAATTTATTCCATTATTATTTTATGGCAAAAATACTTCATTAAATGCCTAAATTCATGAAAAATCCTCTTTCATTTCAAACACAAGCTGAAAAATCTAAAAAAAAATCCAGATACCTTGGTTCTTTTTGGATTGCTGATCTACATTTTGGGATTGAGAAGTGTGCATTCATTGCATACACATACACCCACTTCCAGGCATTTTTTCTTTTATATATATATATTTTTTTTTGCTACCCCAAAATTCACGCTTAATTTTTAACATGAATCCTAAACACCACCATGGCACCCGCGTTCGCGCCAAACACACCTTTTTCTAATTAAAATCAACCCGTCATTCACTTAACATGTGCTAAGTGTGCTTAAGAGTCACCTTAATATTTTTAATAAAATAAACCAGCCGTCACAAGAGCACGTGCTGGCAAAAAAGTGCTCCACATCACCTTAATTTTTAATAAATGAATTTGCATTTAGAGACCCAGTCTGGGAATCCATGTCCGGGTTGCGTTAATGCACCGCGCCAACCTAATAATTTGTAATTAAAATTTTAAGAAGGAACTGCCGTTTTCTTGTTAAAGTTTATCACTTAATTAAAAATTCACCAATTTCTTAATAATTCATAAAATGAATCTTTCATTAAATTAACTTCCCTCTCACTACACTTATTTTCCCTTTTTAATGAACTCGTTTCGTGGGATGGGTACGTGAAGTCTTCGGAGTTGTCCCCATGGTCAAACCTAATTATCAAAGTTGTGGTCATGATATGTGTGGGTTGTTTTTATGTTTTGGTTCAGTTTCTTTGTTACGGTTAAGGGTACGATGTGTAGTTTTTTTTCTTTATTGCCTGATACGGGGATTTGGGTGTTTGCATGTTGCATACCATGAAGCTTTCGGCTGCATATGTGTAGAGGTCATGTCGAATTTTTTCTAGGTTGTGGTTTGCTTGGGGATAGTTGGTCGAGTCATGTTTTATCACCTTAGTTGATATCTTATCCTTGGTTTTTTATCTATTGCTTTGCAGGCATTCTCTTTGTTTGTCTGTGTTTGTGGTGTGTGTGTAACCATCTGAATGGTGCCCTCTCGTATTCCTCCCCCGATCCAGTATGTTCCTTTGGCTTTACATGATTATTCTTTGTTACTAGATTCGGACGTTGTCGCTAAAGTGGACTTGTCCAAGTTCGTGAGCCTTTCTTTCCTACTGGTTCCAGATGATCCTACCATTTGTGATGAGTTTTTAACCTCTTACAGTAAGAGGTCTGGTCCAGTTCGTGGCACTACTGTTCTTCTAACACCGAAGAGCCTAGGCAAGCCTCTTGGTCTGCCATATCGTGGGGAGTCTGTCCCTACTGCCTGACAGTTGTTCACCAATGATGATATTTTGAAGCTGTTGCAGAAGCAGACTCAAGATGTTCTTGATCCGAAGAAGGTCATTACCACATTAGGAGTGGGTGTCTCCATGATTTCCAATCCCCTATGGAAACAACTATGCCAATTCCTTCAAGACAGGTTCATGCCTGCAAAATCCCCATCTCATTATCTTTCCAAAGAGTTGTTTATAGCTTCACGAATGATTTTGAAAGGCATAACTATTGATTGGAGTACCTACCTCCTCTCCAAGATGGATCACCACTTTATCCGAGCTACTCGAGGAAATGTGACTAATGTTACATTTGGGTCTTTCCTCTATGTCTTCTTGCTACATGCTGCCCCTGCAAAGGAAGTTCCTTTACCTCTAATTGATCCTCCAGAAGTTCCTCCTCTACCTCATAATGAAGATGATGATGTGATAATTGAGGATGATGGTTCTCCTCCTCCACTGGTCATTCAGAGAAACTGCCTCAAGAGGGTAGTTGAGTCAGTGCCTATTCTTCCTCCTCTAGTTCCAGTGACAATTCCTGCCCAGTCTTGCAACACCTTGCCTGTATTCCTTCAGACGCCAAATCTTTTCAAAGCCCATAGAGACGGGATGCTAGAACTTACTATTCCTTCTGTTCACCGCCTAGTAACAGGAGATGCTATTCTGTTCCTGTGCAAGGATATCCAGAGTTTTATTGAACTTTCAATGACTGCTTTGTATCCAGCAATTATATTCTTCATTTTATGATGAAGTTCAGCAGTCTAAGGAGGAACTGAATAAGACCAATACTAAGTTAGCCTCTGCTCAGGAGAAATTCTTTGACCTTTGTACGCATATGGAGCAGCAGACTAAGTTCGTGGATACTCAGAAAGCTGAAATCTCTAAGTTGAACACTGAGTTGGTACACAGGAGAGGGATAAGTTACAGCAGGAGAGTCAAGAGATGAAGGAGGTGATAGTTGCCCAAGCAAAGAAGTTTAAATCCACCACAACTATTTTAGACCAGAGCAATGCTCAAATCCAGCAACTCAAAGATCAGTTGGCTCAATCTCAGTCTAATACACAGAGTCCTGTGCAATCAGTTTCTCTTTTATCCCCTACAGACTTGGTAGCTCTTCAGAGACAGGCTACATTATGTTCCTTATTTCAGGCCAAGGTGGAAAGATTGCAATCTCGCATGGATTTATTATGGTCTTCTTTTGAGTAGTATCAAGAATATGTTCCACCAGATCATTCATTTTTTGTCCATTATCAACAACAGAAGTTGGCCTTCTATATAAAACTTTCCACGATGGATTTACCTATTCTAGAGGATGGATGGAGTGGGGCCTGGTCATCAGATTTGCTTATAGAAGTAGTGAGGATGGTTTTTGAAGAATCTGTCACTCCAGATACGATGCTTCTGTCCTATATGTATATGAGGGGTGATTTACTGATTCCAGATGATGAAGATCTGGTTTGGTATGTCAGAGATGTGGTATTGCAAGCTTCTTTGTATGTCCACCATTTGGAGTTGAGGATTGATGAGATATTCCAGGGATATTTTTCAAAGGTGGCTGAGTGTCCTGAGTTTTCATGGCACACGATGGTTGATGCTATCATTTTGAATCACCGTCAGGTCAAAGCTTCAGATCATGCCCAGAACACTAACCAACTGAGGGTGGATCTTTTAGCCTATCTCTCCAACCAACCTCCATTTGATACTTCTTTCTTTGAAGCCTATCATCGTAGATCAGCTTTAGGCCCGCAGCTTTAGGCCCGTCCTTACCATGCCTAACTCATTATCAACAAATGGCTCATAGGTATGATGCTTATATTTCCCTTTTTCAATCTAACCCAAAGGTCATTTTACCCCTTCTTTTCCAACCTCAGGGATCTCCTCAAATTCCTATATTTACTCATTGTTCTTTTATTGAAGATCGAGTTTTTCTACCTCCTGATCCTTGTGCTTCCCCATCCCCTGCCATTCTATCAACTTTTCTTGCTTATCTTTTAACGCCTTTCTTAATCGAATCTCCTCAATTTTCAGCAAATCCATCTTTAATCCATTCTTCATTTTATGATTTTTCCTATCCATTGCTTCATCCTCTTTCATTAGTCCCTCTTCTGTCTCCTAACACTTCTATTCCTAATCCTCCTCAGTTGATTAGTGGGTATCCAGGTTTTGATCAGAAGATTCTTCAAAGAAGAGGCTGGAGTTCAAATGATTCCCTTACTAGACCTCAAATCAATTGGCCATTGATCCCAAGAGAATGGATAAGTGCTAGTTAGGCTTATTAGAATTATCTGCATTTTGCTCAGCAGTATTCTCAGTCTGCAGATCCTTCTGTGTGCTTAACTGCTCATTTTACTTAGTACCTGGCGTATATGCATAGGCATTCTCATAATGATTCAAAGCCTATTCCAAAATTGTGCATGAATGTCAATGTGAGCATTGATTCCCAGCAACTGGATGTATTGTACTTTCATGCCCTCTGTTTGCCTAGCAGGTACCTTGTCTTGTTGGAAAGGATGTGCTGCCTTCAATTTTTTCAGAATCCTCCCAAAACATTTGTAGATGAATCCTTGTCCATGGATAGTTTTCGAAATCACCAAGCCTTCAAGAAGGATCATCTCCATTGATACCTTTGCCATGTATAGTGGATGATTTTTAATAATAAATCTCTCTTTTTGGAGGAGTCATTCAGATGGTTGTGTTGTGTGTAGTGTTTGTGTTGTGGGTTAATTTATGTGATAAGATCGTGGTGGTTGCCTATTCGATTTGCTTTCCTGTGAGCTATATTTTGGAGAATTGCGGTGATGGTGTTACTGGTTGGATAGTTGAAGATGCTGATGCAGAAGAATAAACCTTTTATATCCTTTACAAGTTTGTTGTGATTTCCAGTTTGATAAGAAGTGTTAATGTATAAAGGGTTTTCCTTTCGTTGTATTCTTTATATCAGATACAGGTTATAAGTTGGGGTCCTGGTTGGATGGACTATTTTTGAAGATTTATTGAAGATCAAAGTTGAGCTTTTGAATGAACTTGTATTCCCTTTTTCCTGGGTCGCGAGGACGCTTCCTTATTAAGTGTGGGGATATGTTGAGTGTTGAAATGACCTATTTTTGGCTGATTTTTGTTGCTTTTGGGAGCTGAATGGTTGATTTTATGAGATGATTGATTGGTTTGGAAGTGGTTTGAGAGTTTTTTGGATAGGTTAGAATGGTTTTATTAAGCTCATGATGTTTATTAGTAGAGATGTGAAGTTTTGTTGATATTCTGATATGTTCTGTTTGGTCCTGATAGCTTTTGTTGAGCTTCTGTTTTGTTCTGTTTTCTCCCTGTATGGAAGGATGGAGTATTGATTGATAGGGTTTGAGATTGTTTGAAAGCTTATTGAATGATTTTTTATGGTTTGGAATGGTTTTGGTATGAGTTATGTGGTTCTGATGCTTTCTATTGACCTTCTGTAACTCTCTGGTGAGCTTCTGTAGACCTTCTATATGCCTCTGTATGTGTTCTGTTGGATGAGATTATATTTTGGGAAAGTTTTCTAGCCTTGGAAAGAGGTGAATACAAGTGCAAAAGAGCTAAAAGAAGTCAAAGAAGTAGCTGCTGAAGACTCAAGTAAAGACTGGAGTGAAGTGACAATGGTGAGCTATGAAGAGTCACTGTAGTGGCTCTGGTGCCCCTTCATATCAGACATACCTCTTGGGAGGTGCATTCACGACCTAAGAAGGATTATTGAGGGTTATTATTGAGTGATTGCAGTGAGTAATGATTTACTATTGATGGAGAGAGAGAGAGAGAGAGTCAGAGATAGTCAAATCTATCAAAATAGTGCAACTGTATATGAGAGATTGAGAGAGAGAACTATGAAGATATTGAAGATGAATAATATGTGATTGATTTCCATTCAAAGATAGTGTATTCCTTTGTGTTCTTTGTTCTATTGATGGATTTTGTAAAGATGTTGGAGAATATGGTTGATTCTATCAAATCCGTGGGAGAAATCGACTATGATGCTGTGTGAAGAATTGTTGTTTTCTTTGTTTTGATGATCAAAAGAATGAAATAAAAGCTTGTTGATGTTACAAGATAGATTTTCTTGCAAGAGAATTCCATTTTTCTTGGTGTTCCTCTTGGGGATCCACTAAAGAAGAGGCATTTCATGACCCCGTCTATCAAAAATTGCTGAGGGAGATCCCCATGAAGGATCAAGACCCGAAGCTAAAGACGAAGTATCAAGAGTTCTCTTTCAGTAGTGGACTTGTCTACTTCAAGATTATGTATCCCTACAAGCCAAACTCTCAAGCAGAAGATACTTTGGGAAGCCCATGACTCCCCTTTCTTAGGACATCCTGGCTATTGCAAGACCCTTAATGCGGTCAGAAAGAGCTATTATTGAGATAGGCTCAAGGGTGACGTTCTCAAATATGTCACGGAATGTTTGTCTTGTCAACGCATTAAGGCAGAATATGTCAAAATGCTGGGGAAATTGTAACCACTTGACATTCCTCAAATGAAATGGGAATTCATTAGTATGGACTTCATTATTGGCCTACCCCAAGTTCAAGGAGGATACAACTCTATTATGGTTATGGTAGATATGCTCACCAAGGTTGCACATCTCATCCCTATCAAGAAAAACTATAAAGCTTCAGACATCACAAGATTATTCATCAAGGAAATATTCAAACTGCATGGGTTACCCAGGAGAATCATTCGTGATCGTGACTCTCTCTTCGCATCACACTTCTCAAGGGCTATCTTTGAGGCTATTGGGACTCAACTCTATTTCAGTACAGCTTACCATCCCCAAACTGATGTTCAAATAGAACGAGTCAATCAAGTCATTGAAGATATGCTTAGGGCATACTGCTGCCGCAAACCCAAAAAGTGGATTCAATACTTGCCACAAGTTGAGTTTGCCTACAATTCTTCTTACCAATAGAGTATGCAGATGACCCCTTTTTAAGCATTGTATGGGCACGATTGTCGTACCCCTTTGAGCTTCTCGAATCCAACTTTGAGGGTAGAAGCTTCAAGGCAAATGTTGGAAGACATGGATGATCAAATCAAGTCAATAAGACAAGACATTCAAGCTGCCAAGGATAGACATAAGGCTTACACAGACTTGAAACTGCAAGATAGGTCCTTCGTTGAAGGTGATATGGTTTTCATCTACGTACGTTCTAAAAAGAGTTCACTGTCCTTGGGAGAGTAGAAGAAGCTAAGTTTGAGGTATTGTGGACCTTATAAGATCATTAAGTACCTAGGACCTAATGCCTACAGACTACAGCTGCCCGCAACCCTAAAGGTTCATAATGTATTCCATGTTAGCCTATTGAAAAAATATCTACCTAATCCAAACCATGTACGTGATGATTTGCAAATTGTAATGCCTAGCCAAGCAGTCCTTCAGCTATGGCCTGATAGAGTCCTAGATGTCAGGGAGAGGCATTTGAGGTCAAGGACCTTGAGAGAACACCTCATCTAGTGGAAAGATTATCTCGAAGAGGATGCCACCTAGATGGACGAAACCAACAATACCCCCAGGTCCTCTCGAGATGAGGACATCTCGATTCCTCTAAGGGGGAGAGAATGTAACATGCCCATGCTCCCCCCCATAGGAACATCCCCCCCTTAATTTCAATATATATATATATATATTGTCAGTTCAAAATTTTTTAACTCCCCCTCTCTCTCCCTACCGACAGCATGCCGAGGAGAGAGAGAGAGGGAGTGGTGGTGATGAGGGGGCATGCAACCCCCATGTGGGAGGGTTGGCCATGCTACCCACCTCCTTCCCCTCTTATAAGAGGTAACCTCTCCCTCCCTCGTCGAGAAGGGAGAGAGCACCCCCCTCCCTGTTGCATCATCCTCCCCCTCCCTCCACACACAGTTCGGATGACGGTAACAGCAGCGCCCCCCCCCCCCATGGCCTCCCCCGTGAGCAGGAAAGAGAAGAAGAAGTGGGAAAGAAGAAATGAAGGAGACAAAGAGGAGAAGGATAGAAGAGAAGAGGAAGAGGAGAGGGAGAGAAGAAGAGAAGGAGAGAGAGAGGGGAAAGAGGAGGAGAGAAGAAGAGAAGGGGAGAGAGAAGAGGAAGAGAATAAGTGAGAGAGAAGAAGAGAAGGAGAGAGAGAAGGGAGAGAAGGAGAAGGAGAGAAGAAGAAGGAGAGGGAGAGAGAAGACAAGAAGAGAAGAAGAGGGAGAGAAGGAGAAGAGGTAGAAGGAGAGAGGAGAGGAAGAAGAAGAAGAAGTGGAAGAAGAAGAGGTAGAAGGAGAGAAGAGAGAAGGAGAAGAGGGAAAGAAGAAGGAGAGGAAGGGAAGAGGGAGAGAAGAAGGGAAGGTGAGAGAGAGAGAAGGAAGGAGAAGAGGAGGAAAAGAAGAAGGAGAGGAGAGGGAGAGAAGAAGAGAAGGTGAGAGAGAAGAGAAGGTGAGGAGGAGAGAGATAGAAGGAGAAGAAGAAGTAGAAGAGGTAGAAAGAGAGAAGAGAGAAGTAGAAAAAGAAGAAGAAGAGGAAGGAGAGAGAGAAGAAGAGGAAGAAGAAAGGGAGAGAGAGAGAAGGAGAAAGAGATAGGAAGAGAGTTGGAGAGTGAAGACAATTCGAGGAGCCACACTCAAACCACCCCCTCATCGGCAAAGGATCCCCTGCCCATGACCTTTCCCTCCTAAACCAGTCATCTTGAAGGCCGCTAAGGCTTGGGCTATCCAAACCCCGAGTAGTAATGGCTCCCAAGAAGAAAATCATGGGAAGCATAGGTGCCAAAGCTACCGTTGATACCGGTAATGTGGGAGAGGCGAGCGGAGCGACCAACGCAAATAACGCCCCTACGAACACAAATCAGACCCAGGTTCTTTAAGCGTTATAATTAATGATGTATTATTTCTCGTGGAAGAGATGAAATGGTTAGCTACGTGCATGGAACAAGGACGAGACGTAGGATTTTTGTTTACTCTAAGCGCTAGGTTGCATGTGCGAAATTGTAGAGTATGGAGTTCACATGAGTTTATATGCATGAAATGATAACTGTTACACACATAAAATGATAAGGTTTTTGTATTATTTCACATAAAATAATAGCTTTTAAACCAGTTCAGTGCATGAATAGTCAATTAGAATTCTTGTTTTGCAATCATGATTAAAAGAAACACATGAAATGTTAGTTTCCGTTCATGAGATACATTCGCACCGTTGGATAAAAACCTAGACTCTCATATACGCAAGTCACATGTGATCCAATGCATTAGGGATAAGTATTCGTTGCTAGGAATGAAGAGAGATAAAGGTCATTTAGGATATACAACTATACTAAATGCACCATGTGCATGATAGATAAGGTTGATTGGAAAATTTTGCATAGAACCGCACTAAGAGAAATGGAAGGAACACATGCATCTAGACTGTATCTTGAAGGCCTAAATGAAGAATCCTGTGTTTCCAAGTGTGTTAACTGAACTTGGTTGGAACTAGAATATTAAAAGACCCTTGGTTGGGTTGCGAATAAGGCATGTCCGTTGCCTTAATTAACCAGCTAATGCCTGAGTTAGGGTTAAGATACCATAAGGTAAAACCCAAGGAAAAAGGGCAAGTTAAAATAAGCTAAATTACTAGGAATATTTGCTTGCATAATCTTGTTTGAGATTATTGGGATCTTGCTAAGTCTCGAACGATCCAGGATCGGATGCTGGGAGCATCCGGGAAAAAGACCCAGGATCGGATGCTCGGAGCATCTGAAAAAAAGAAGTCACACCTTAGCAGTTGGTCGTACAAACGGCCTTCGAAATGCTTGTGATTGTACACTTAGGTACATTATTTGATCCCCTTTTCTCAAGGATCTAATTCAAGGAAAAACACTTAATGCTTCAGGTTAAAGTCCTAGAGGGAGAGGCATGAACAATTACCTTCAACTCTCTGCCTAGCCCTATCCAAGGGGGTTGTTAGCTGAACCGGGTATATGGACCTAACCTACTACGAGAGGTCTCTTCGTGGGTGTTGCTTGGAGCAGGAGGACACTTGGGTGCCAGGGGAGGCTCTGGCTTGCCTCCGGATCCCGCACAAGAGACCGATGTGACTCGAGATGGGATCTCAAGGCCTGTGTACTAGTCAATGAGCGGAACTTGGAGCAAAAATCCTATAGATTAATGGGATAGCCTTCGAGCATAATATTGGAAGTACTCCAGAATTATGATAAATATAGAACAGATATTTGAGAAAAAGGAACTTGCTTGACATTGTTTTTGTGTTAGTGCCTAAGTTACGTGAAGGAACCCGTGATCAATTTGATTAATTAAGGAAGCTGCTTTTCCATGTCAAAACATAATGTGGTAGGTAATTAGATAACTAAAGCAAACTTAGGAAAGTGCGGTGGATGTGACTTAGGTCCGTCCTATGGAAGGGTGGTCGTGGTTAGCTTGGAACTTTTCTCAAGTGACAAGACAACAAGACTATGAAGACCTAGTGTCAGTAGATGTAGAATCCTGGTTTATTCTATTTTAGGGGAAAGGAATGGGACTATGCCATATGGTAGAGAGGTTGAGCTTCGCATCCCTCTCATTTCCCATTCTCCATGAACCAAGTGCAGCATGAATCCGCTTTGACTCTGTTGTTTCTACGCGAAGTGGATCATCTGGAGCTCGATGCTAGCTTCTTCTTAGAGACTTTGCTGATAGGAAGGGAACCTTGACCTTAGGTCGATCCCAAGTGGGAATGGCTAGACCCTTTTGCTCGAAGCAGACTCGAGAAGACCTATATCACAAACCCTGTGTCATTCCTTGCAAGTGCCAGGCAGAGCCTTCTAGACCCTCCTCCTAATGGGCTACTAAGACGTGTCCCACAAGCAGACGAGCGAACACGTTACAGAGAGAGAGAGAGAGAGAGAGAGAGAGGGTGAGAAAGAGGGGGAGAGAGAGAGAGAGAGGAGAGAAAGAGAGAAGAAAGAAAGGCAAATAAGAAGAAGAAGAGTGAGAGAGGGTAAGAGAGAGAAAGAGAGAGAGGGAGAGAGAGAGTGACAGAGAGCAAGAGAGAGAACCTTCCATCTCTTCCTCTCCTTAGAGGGTGGTCACACGTGCTGTTCTCCTCTCCCTTGTTCTATTTGGATTATCGGTAGAGTATTTTTCTCCCCAATTGGCCCCACTAATTGAGCACAAGGTGTGGGAGTCTTATGCAACTCGAGTCTAAGGGAGATGAAGATCGAGAATGGCCCCCAAGCGGAGAATGACACGCCCGGATGGAAACCCCACAACGAGAAATGGAGCCTCACGGAAGGGCGTCACTGCCAATCCAACCATGATACTGGTCATAAGTAATGTATTTCCAAATTAATAGATGCTTACTTTGATTCCAACATGAGAAAGCATTAGGCCTGTATTATGCCACACTAGAATAGGACATTGAAAAGGATAATTTACACTCCAAGTATTCAAAGGATTGAATTCCCCAAATGCATGTATCAAGAGGAGTTAATTTTATTTAGATGCTATGTGACGAATTCATAAACAACAAATAAGGCTTCAAGCATTGTTAACTTTCCATCCTCGCAATAGTAGGTTTCATCACTTCGAAGGCATATGTTGCAACTTGCATGCTTGATGGATTGCATGGCAAGCAACTAGGAATAAAAGAGAATCATTTTTGAAGCTCTAGACCTTTGCCCAAGCTCTCATTAATAGCTCATGTTTGATAGATTAGGAGTCTTGATGTTGTGCATAGCTAGTGCAGACAATAATAATCAGAATCAATTCTACGACGCCTTGAGATCCATCCAATAGCAACTATGTTTATCAATCCTATTTTGGGTTGGGCTAGATGCAACAACATTTCTAGGGAAAGCGAAGAGCTCATGGATTGGGAAACCCTAAGTCAAAGGAAAGACTGATGCTTTTGTACTTATTGGGGGGAAGAAAACTAGGTTATCGATCAATGTAAGTGACTACTAGGACTTATGTCTTGTACAGTGTTTGAAACCTTAACATATGCCTTAGTCGAAAGAAGGGTGTGTTAAGTAAAATTTACATGTAATTTCTCCTGATTCCAAGGGGTAGAGCAAATACGCGATAGAAAGGTTATCGTGACTATTCCTGCAATGTTTGGAAAAGGATACCATTGTTTTTTATGATTGATCAAGCAATGTCCTAAA
Source organism: Lygodium microphyllum (assembly GCF_053477565.2). Classification (NCBI taxonomy): domain Eukaryota; kingdom Viridiplantae; phylum Streptophyta; class Polypodiopsida; order Schizaeales; family Lygodiaceae; genus Lygodium; species Lygodium microphyllum. Next base: position 100,447,292 of record NC_141160.1, read on the forward strand.
TGATTTTGCATTAAACTAATTGTTGGATGTGATTTGGATGATTATTCCAAGTGCTTGTATTTGATGGTAAATGCATGGCAAGGGTCAGTGATGACAAGTTGCCATGGGGAACAATGGAATGTTTTCTTGGAAGATGATATTAGGCTAATCACCTTGATTGTGCTTGATTATTAATTGGAATAATTAAGGACGAATATTTTGCGCAGGTGGATCATCTCCAAGGTCATGCCGCATTTCAATCCTAGAGGGCAATACTTGATTCACGAGTAGAAGGTCAAGTGGTGAAAAGGCCAACAACGAAACTTGTGTCTCACTCCTACATCGCTTAGGATCAGTGGAGCTCTGGACACTCGTTGCCTAGTCCGCAATGGAGTTGTAGATTGCCTAGTCCGTTGCCTAGTCCGCAATGGAGTTGTAGATTGCCGTGATCCCAACGTCTAGGGTATTGGAAGATCCTATTCTAGATAATGGATGGAAATTATGGTGCCATGTGATTTGGACCATGTACTTCTGTTGGACAGAAGGGATACATAATTTTTCCTGTATGGGCAGGAGATAAAGATTAACATGAAGATAAGTTAAGGAATTTGTTTGAACTTGTTTGTCAAAGGATTGCTTGCTTTGTATTTGTGTATGTGCCATAAATTACACATACGAACCCTATTCCCTAAAAGTTCTAAATAAGGAAGTTGATTTTGAATGTCACACATAAATGTGATAGGACCTAATTAGAAAACTAAAGCTATCAAGGGAAGCGGGTGGGTGGAACTCCCGACAGGTCCGTCCTACGGCAGGGTGATCCAAGTGAATTGGGAGGCTTATCACAATGTTTTACCATCGTTTGACCTTCAAGCAATGCTAGGATTCTCATAAGGTTTTACCATCATTCGACCTTTAGGCAGTGCTAGGTTAGAACCTGATTTTGCCCTTTTAGGGGACCAGAATGGGACTATGGCCTATGGGCAGAGAGGTTGAGCGGCACATCTGTCTCGTTTCCCATTCTCTTTGAACCAAGTGTGGCATGGTTTTTCTTTAGCTTGGGTGTCTGCGCAAAGTAGGATGTCTAGGACCAAACACTAGAATGCTGTCAGGAGACCTTGACGACTAGGAACCAAGATTTCAAGTCAATCCTAGTAGATCGCGACCATGAATGCTCCATTGCAAGGCGGACTCTATAAATCCCAGGCGACAAACAGTGTAACATTCCATGGAGTGCCGAGCGGCATTGCTTAGATTCGACTCTCCGACTCTCCATGGACAGCTAAAAATGTGCCTAGTCAGAGCTGATAGGCGACCACGTTACAGCTAGTATATCAAAGCCAAACTTTGTAATGATATGTGATTGATTAATGTATGGTTCATAGATATATCAAAAATGGAAATAACCTAAGTGGTATAGCTTGATTGTCAAGAACCTTTTGTACCCACGAATGCTGACATGCAAGAGAAGAATATCATTCTCAAGAAAATTAAGGCACCCAAGTTTGATGGGGAAGGGATAGACGTCGCAGCAAAGATAGAGATATGGATTGAGTTGATGGACAATTATTTCTCTACTTTGGGAACTGCTGCTACCAATCAGGCAATGATAGCCAAACTTAAGTTAGTTGGCCAAGGATATGGTGGAAGCAATGGTGCAAGGATCAAGGTGTTTCTGAAGGCGCTCTCATTTGGGCTCCAGAGCAAAGATGTTGTACGCGGACGATACCTTCCGCCAACCTACTAGACTTTGAGAATGAATGAATTCTTCAAGCTCAAGCAGCTGGAATTAACCTTGGAAGCCTACTATTCAAAGTTTGTAACCCTACTAAAATATGTGTCATCTATGGATATTGCGCAGTAAGTATCTAAGTTTTGCCATGGCCTCAACACTCCTTTGAATTATTGTCATGAAGCAATGCATCCAACAAATTTGCAAGATGCATTAGTTCAAGCGAAGCCAATCATCCAAGAACTTGGATCAGGAAATCATGACAAAGATGATACCCAAGATCAGGGCAAGAGATGCCACAGATGTGGAGAGATAGGGCGCATCCGTGTAGGAGATTTCCCAGCAATCGCTCCTTCCATTGCAATGAGCTAGGACACGTCCAAGCAAACTTCCCTGACCTAATTTCAAAAGATATTGAACCTCCAAGAAAATGAAGCTACACAAGTTCAAACTTTGGATATATAGAGAAATCAAATGAAGACAAAGACCTAGAGCCCACTATACCCTTTCAAGATGATTAGCAAGTTTTATCGACATGTAATACAACTAATATTGGGAATAAATCCTACTCTTGTACCTACAATTAGTTACAATAATATGAGTTGCACTACTTGAATTATTGAGAGTAGTGTAGCGGACGCATGATGGACCCTAACCCATAGGCCTTAAGCCACATTAATGCTTGTCTTCCCCAGTTCTTTTGAGATGAGGACATCTCCAGTTCTCTAAGAGGGAGAGGATCTAATACCCCCCATACAAACACCCCTCCTTAGATTCAAAATAATGATTTTTTTTAAAATTTCCTCCCCTGCCCTCACCATCAGGTGGCGGGGGAAAAAATGATGACTACAACAAGCACAAGGAGGGAGGTGGCATTGCTGCAAGGAAAGAAGGGGAAGATGACGACACTGTTGAGGGAGAAGTAAAATGGCCGATAATCATCATCATGATGAGGGAGAGGACAAGAACAAGGACACATGCCTAGAAAACTCCCTGTATTAGGCAGTGGGGGAGACCACCAGCACTCTACTCCCTCCCTATGATCTCTTTCCCCCCCCAATAATACCCCCGTTACCAACTATAAAATCCCCCCCATCATAAGAAAAAGAAAAGGAGGAGGGCCTCAACCTGTTGCTTCCTGTGAGAAAGAGAGACAAAGAGGGTGAGAAAGAGAGAGAGAAGGAGAGAGGGAGAGAGAGAGACAGAGGAAGAGAGAGGGAGAGAAAGGGAGAGGTGAGAAGAGAGAGAGAGATAGAGAGAGAGAGAGAGAGAGAGATAGAATAGAAAGAGAGAAGAGAGAAAGGCAAAGAAGAAGAAGAGTGAGAGAGGATAAGAGAGAGAAAGAGAGAGAGGGAAAGAGAGAGTGACAGTGAACAAGAGAGAGAACCTTCCAAGAAGGTTCTCCTTCTCTTCCTCTCCTTAGAGGGTGGTCACACATGTTGTTCTCCTCCCCCTTGTTCCATTTGGATTATCCGTAGAGTATTTTTCTCCCCAATTGGCCCCACTAATTGAACATAAGGTGAGGGAGTCTTATGCAACTTGCATCTAAGGGAGATGAAGATCAAGAATGGCCCCTAAGCGGAGAATGACACATGTTGATGGAAACCCCACAATGAGCAACGAAGCCTCAGGCGAGGGTATCACTGCCAATCCAACCGCGAGACCAGTCGTATGTAATGTATTTCCAAATTAATAGACGATTACTTTGATTCCGGCATGAGAAAGCATTAGGCTTGTATTATGCCATACTAGAATAGGACATTGAAAAGGATAATCTACATATTCCCCAAATGCGTGTATCAAGAGGAGTTAATTGTATTTAGATGCTATGTGACAAATTCATAAACAACAAATAAGGCTTCAAGCATTGTGAACTTCCCATCCTCACAATAGTAGGTTCCATCACTTCGAAGGCACATGTTGCAACTTGCATGCTTGATGGATTCCATGGCAAGTACCTTAGCCTAGAAGAGAATCATTTTCGAAGCTCTAGACCTTTGCCCAAGCTCTCATTAATAGCTCATGTATGATAGATTAGGAGTCTTGATGTTGTGCGGAGCTAGTGCAGACAATAATCATTAGGATTAATTCTATGATGCCTTGAGATCCATCCAATAGCAATGATGTTTATCAATCCTATTTAGGGTTGGGCTTGATGCAACAACATTTCTAGGGAAAGCGAAGACTCATGGATTGGGAAACCCTAAGTCAAAGGAAAGAATGATGCTTTTGTACCTGTTGGGAGGAAGAAGACTGGGTTACTGATCAATGTAAGTGACTACTAGGAATTATGTCTTGTACAGTGTTTCAAACCTTAGCATATGCCTTACTCGAAAAGAAGGGTGTGCTAAGTAAAATTTACATGTAACTGCTCCTGATTCCAAGGGGGAGAGTAAATACGCAATAAAAAGGTTATCATGACTATTCCTGCAATGTTTGGAAAAGGATATCATTGTTTTTTATGATTGATCGAGTAATGTCCTAAATGAGTTTGCATTAAATTGATTGTTGGATGTGGTTTGGATGATTATTCCAAGTGCTTGCATGGTAGGGGTCACTGATGACAAGTTGCCATGGGGAACAAAGGAATGTTTTCTTGGAAGATGATATTAGGCTTTTGCCTTGATTGTGTTTGATTATTAATTGGATTAATTAAGGATATTTTGGGTAGATGGATCATCTCCAAGGTCATGCAGCGTTTCAATCGAAGAGAGAACTTCTCGATTTACGGGCGGAAGGTCAAGTGGTGAAAAGGCCAACCACGAAAGTTGTGTCTCACTGCTAGGTCGCTTGGGGTTAGTGGAGCTGTGGACACCCTTTGCCTAGTCCACAACGGAGTTGTAGATTGCCGTGAGCCATACGTCTAGGGCATTGGAAGATCCTATTCTAGATAATGGATGGAAATTGTGGTGCCATGTGATTTGGACCAGGTACTTTTGTTGGACAGAAGGGATACACAATTTGTCATGTATGGGCAGGAGATAAAGATTAACATGAAGATAAGTTAGGGAATTTATTTGAACTTTTTTATCAGAGGATTTCTTACTCTATATTTGTGTCTTTGCCATCAATTACGCGAACAAACCCTGTTCCCTAAAAGGTCTAAATAAGGAAGCTGATTTTGAATGTCACACATAAATGTGATAGAACCTAATTAGAAAACTAAAGCTATCAAGGGAAGCGGGTGAGCGGAACTCCTGACGGGTCTGTCCTATGGCAAGGTAGTCCAAGATAACTGGGAGGCTTCTCACAAGGGTTTACCATCATTTGTAGTGCTAGGCTTCTCACAAGGTTTTACCGTCATTCAACCTTTAGGTAGTGCTAGGTTAGAACCCGATTCATGCCCTTTAGGGGACCATAATGGGACTATGCCCTATGGGCAGAGAGGTTGAGTGGCACATCCCTCTCGTTTTCCATTCTCTTTGAACTAAGTTTGGCATGGGTTTTCTTTCGCTTGGGTATCTCTCCACAAAGTATGATGTCTAGGACTAGTAGATGCTAGAATGCTGTCAGGAGACCTTGACCACTAAGAACCCAGATTTCAAGTTCATCCTAGTGGGCCGCAACCATGAATGCTCCATTGCAAGGCAGACTCGAGAAAATCCAAGGGACAAATGCCGTAACATTCCATGGAGTTCTGGGCAGCTTTGCTTAGATTTGACTCTCCATACCGCTAAGGACGTGCCTAGTCAGAGTCGAGAGGTAGGCACGTTACAGTTGGTGTATTAGAGCCAAACTTCGTAATGATATGTGATTGATTAATGTATGGTTCATAGACATATCCTAAATTGAAATAACCTAAGTGGTATGGTTTGATTGTCAATAACCTTTTGCACCCACGAATGCTGGCATGCAAGAGAAGAAATTCCTTCTCAATGAAATTAAGACACCCGAGTGAGAGCAAAATTTTGGTGCCAAGAAGTGCTTAAAAATAGCTAAAAATTACGAATATCAAGGGAAAAATATTCAACGTCGAAGGCGGCGGCTCGATCTAGGACAATTTTAAGCGCCAAAGTACTTTGAAGGCGCCCGAGCGACACTTGTTGATTTTTCATACTTTTTCAAACTGTCGTGCGGTTGACAAGAGTTACTGGCCAATGCGGGATGCCGATCCGGACGCCCACGATTTTTCAGAGCTCAACTCGGAGTCCGAGCGGGGAAGGAGCCAAGAAACCGGTCAAGATTTGAAGAGGTGGACCAAAGTTTGGCCAAGTGGTCATGACCTTTGGGGGGGACATGCAACTTTTAATCATTTCACATGAAGAAGGAGAGAAAAAAACGTGGAGGAGGCGTGGAGGAAGATGGCGCCGAAAAATACGCTTCATGGCATGGAGAGGGTGATGGCTGCATGTGAGCAACCCCCTCAATTGATCATGGGGCTTCAATCCCCCTCGATACCAATCATTTTGCCATGCTTCGCTCCTCCAATGGCAGTCTCTATGAAGAATTCTGATTTCAGTCTTTCTCTCTCCTCCTTCTCTCTCCCCTAAAGGCAGATTCATGTGGTGAAGAAGAAGAAGAATGGATGACGTATGCTTGTCCAATGAAGACCAGATTGCTCTGTGGTTCAAGAGGAAGGAAGATTGCTGATTGTGGACTGTCATGAGCATTAATGGTGGCTGGAAATCAATCTCGAGATATGGCAAATAAAAACCCGCAACCCGCAAAGAACGGTAATCTCATTTTTTCAAAGGAAATTGATGGTTTATGCAATTTGCTTCCTGAATATTTGTTCCCATGGGATGATAATGCATTATAATGTTGTGTGCAATGTCTTCCAACTGTTTAAAATCAGAAAATCAGAAAATCATAAGTGTTGTGGATGAAATTAATAGTGTAAAACCTGTAAAACACGTGAAATATGAGAAAATTTGGTGTTTTTGAGATATAAATGGAAAATATAATAAGACACACCAACTAAATTTATGTTTTTGCTGCAAATGAACCTAAGGGCCACAACCCACAATTCATTTTGAATTTTCAGTCATTTAATATTGCGGAAAAATACAAGAAAAATAGAAAAAATGGAAAAAAATAAGAGAAAAATGGATTTTGAGTGTTGAAAATTAAGGAAAAATAAGAACCATGTTTGTGGATGTATGGGGGGTCTGAAGTACGAGGTTTAGCCTCATTTAGACCTACCTTTATATTTTAGTGAGTTTTTATTGCTTTTCATACAAAAAAATGTGAAAAATGAACCCTAAACCTATGCACCATGCACAACCTAAACGGGTGAGGGGGTAGAGTGTATGAAAGGTGCTTAAATGCTGAATGAAATGATGAAAAGCTTGCTGGTTTTTATGCATACCATTTAGATCAATCGTTAATTTAAATTAAGAACCTAGTAGCACGAGGGTTTCTCGGTGCTAGGTTCATGCAACGCCGCATATGAGCGATAGTCAAAATCACTGAAAGAAATGTTTTCCACATGTGCAAAAATGTTGATTTTCTTAATTGTTTGAGCACATAGACATTCACAATTTGCATAAATCATAAAGAAATGATAAAAGGTATCAGATAATACCTCCTGGATGCATAACAATTGCTTTCTAGAAGATTGTGACCAACGTTGAGTGAGTAAGGTTGTCCAAGCTGTAGACTAGGCATTGGGTCTAGGGGAAAGAAAGTGAGGTATGGTACATTCTTGGATACGAACTAATTGGTACCTTGAGTGGAAATATGTGCGATATTATGTTGTATATGTTTAGCGACGCATCGAGGGACCAATCCCCAAGGTGTAGGAGAGTCGCAGTGAGGTAGCAACAGTCAGCCGTGGGAGGACCTCCTATGTTTGTACTTCGTGCTATTTGGCAATGTGCTAGGACTCCCTTTGAGGGAGTGTTAATTGGGTTAGAGTTGGACTACGAGACGTGATACAAACGCAATATGTTTAGGAAGATGATGTATGTGTCATCCACGCTCCTCGCTGCGAGGCCGTGGGGTTGTTGAGCATATGATAGAGGTCCGACTAGTGCATGAGCCAGTGCCGGCCTGTTTTAGGTCCCATTAGTGGTGCATCTGCCGGGAGCCGCTTAGAAGTGGTGGTCCTGGAATCCTAGTTGTCTAGGGAGCAGTTAGCAGTTTATGCCAAAGGATACTAAGTTTGACGCGTTATTCATCGATAAGCATTGTCTAGCCGAAATCCAAAAGCAAGAGAGAGACGAAAGAGCTAGGCGATGTGCTGAAATTATTAGGAGGTATTCCCCTAAGCGTAGCGGTGCTAAACCCTTATGAGGGAGTGGATCTAGTGGTCTTGGTGCCACAAGCAGTAAGTTAGGAGAAGGTGGAAGCTCTAGTGCTCCCCTTTCTTCCATAAGGCAGTCTACATCAAGTGCAGGAGGTGTAACCTCACTGACCCCTATTCCTAGTGCAAATCCAATTTCCGTCATGGTGCAGCCCATTGCAATTCCTACAGGAATGACAGATTTGCCAGCTCTAGGTTATCCACTACCCATTTTTAATGGGCTAGTTGAGGAAGATGCGGAACTCCACATCAGGGAGTTTCAAAAGCTGATGTTTAACTGTCGCATCCAAGAAGAATGACATTTAATGATGTTCTTCAACATGACTCTCAAAGGAAGAGCTGCCATATGGTATCATGGCTTAGAAGCCGGAACCATATTGAATATTGATTCATTTTATGGAGCTTTTCGAAGGGAGTTTGCCCCTGAAAGGGGTGGGCAATATTGGTTGCGTGTACTCAACGTGACCTACCAAGAACCACATGAGGATATTCGTGCTTATGCAAAGAAAATAAAAGAGGTTTTCCGTAAGTTGGACACCTCCATTCCTATCCCCGCAGCGGCCCAATTGCAATATTTTCTACATGGTTTGGACTTTAACATCCAGTTGTAGTTGTGTAGTGTCCCTTTGGGGGATATAGATATTGCCATTACACGAGACAAGAAGTGGAATCCCGACTACAAGCAGCCTATGCCTCTCGTGCCAATCCGAATATAGGTCTAGCATTGGGAAATAATATGGCGGCGGCCAATGGCAGTAGTAGCCAAGGGATAGCGATGGCTAATCCTAATGGGAGAGGGAACATGATGCAAAATGTGCCTTTATTACCAGCTCCCCCTAGCATGTCGATGCCTATGGGCAGTCAAATGGCTCCACATGGTGGAGGCTAGGTAGCTAATCCTAATACCATGCCTGTGGTTCAACAACCAGTGCCTAATTGAATAGTTAGGCCGATGGATCGACAGGGTAATGATCAAGGCTACGAGTCAAGCGCTTCCAATGTTCTTGGAGAGGTTAAGGACATGATGAAGCATTATACCGACATGATTACGGAGCAATATCGACAAATAGCTATTGATGTCAACTTTCTTAAAAAACAACAAAATTTGATAGGAAGTAGATACCCAGATGAGGGTGCACCTTCGAGGTTCAGCTGAAAATGGTGTGGTGGGCAACATTATCCACGAAATTGCCCAAATGTCAAGTGCAACATCTATGGAAAATCTGGCCATTTAGCAGCCACTTGCTGGAGTAAGATTAGTTCTCTCCAGTGAGGTAGTCGGCAACCAGGGCCTGTTAATCATCGTGTGCAAGGAAATGATTCCCAGCGAGAAGAGAGACCTAAACAAATACTTTAACGACCAAAGACTACAGTGAAGGAGTTGCCTAGTGGTAGTGGGGTTAGTTTGATTGAGGTTGTGCGTGTTAATGATGCTGAAACCTCTAATCTGCGAGCTGTCCTTACAAGAGGTCAAAAGAGTAGAGAGGCCGACAAGGATAAGCCTGTTGACGAAAACCCTAAACAAGGCGACAAAGGAATGCAAGTTTTGGATCCTACCATGGAAGGGGGACCTCTGAAGCCCGTGGAGAGTAAAGCCGATGTTAAGAAGGATAAGGAACCACCGAGGAAGAAGGTGAAAGTTAAAAACTCTTGCTACACCATGAAGGGCGTCTCAATTTGAGACAATGCACTCTTGCACTTTCCGGCTATGCTACCTGAGACTTGCTCCCAAAATAGAAAAATGAAAGTAACACTGGTCCTCTTACCTAAACACCACGAACTTGGTTTGCTTTCTTGAGCTCCTTACCACGAACAAGGCTCTGATACCATGTCAAGATTGTGGGAGAGAAGGAAGGAGTCTCACTTGTAGCTTTCTTTCTTTCACAATGGGGGAATACACACAAAGGTGGAGGCTGAAAACAGTTTCCCTCTTCTTAGTTATGTAAGCCAAAAAGAACTCAAGTACATAGAAATAGAAGAACCCTATATATGGGTCTCAAACCAAACTCAACTAACTAAGGTGGCATACTAACTGAGCCACAAACTAGAGTAGATAAGGATAGTTGTCATCTAGCTATTATTCATGGGCCGGTTCAGTGACCTAAAGAGCGGATGGTTTGGCATGAAAAGCGAACTCTGCCGAACTATCATGAATTCGATTTGGCGAGCTCTCTTTGCGAAGTCAAGCTAGATGTGAATCTTTTATAGCTTATTAAGCTTTCTCCAGGAGTACGCAAGGAATTTAGAAAGATCCTGCGTACTGGGTATATCGTAGAACCTTTGGGTATTGCGCGAGTTGGTGATGACTGGTTCGAGCATGTTGAGAAGCATTGCCCAAGAGTTGCAGCCTATGTCGATGGGATATTAGTAGATTATGCCATTGTCGACACGGGATCATCTGTTAACATTATGAGTTCTGAATTGATGGAAAGGTTGGGTCTTGCGATCCAGAAAGATACCTCCACAATTCTCAGAATGGCGGATGATAGTTTGAGACAGTCGGAAGGCTGCATTACTAAGGTCCATGTCAGTGTTGCAAATGTAGAATGTCTGCTGGACTTTAGGGTAATTCATTTTGCAAGGTGTCCAAGTTACCAAGTATTACTTGGACGACCTTGGATCTTGCAAGCGGACTGCCAAGTGGTTATATCCGCCAGTAGGCTGATATTTGGCAGAGGTGCTCAGCGCGTGGTGATTGATGCCTATCCTGAGTCACCGCAGAGTGAGAGAGCTCCTCTATCTTCTACAGAATTGGAGACATTAGAGGATTTATCCGCCAGTGAGACATCATTGAGTGATGAGTCCAAAGAGGGATCCACTATGGAGGATATCTATCAGATAACTCTAAATGAGCCGATAGAGGCCCAATATCGTATAAGAGATGCAGATGTTATCGAGCTAGACCTTGGCACACCAAATGATTCGCGGCCAATTAAATTAGGTTCTATGCTCAGCTTAGTAGAAAGGGAGGACTATGTGTCCTTGATTCAAGAATTCCGCGACATCTTTGCTTGGAGATATGATGAGCTAAGAGGCATTCCTCCCAGCCTGGCTGTTCATACTATTCCTGCAAAAGAAGGAAGCCGCCCTGTGTGCCAGAAGGTAAGGCGTATGCCTTTTGAATTGAGGGACAGGCTGTTTGAGGAGTTACAGAAGCTAAGGAAAACTGGTTTGATCTTCCCTGTACAACACACGGAATGGTGTTCACCCATTGTTATCAAGAAGAAGAAAAATAATCAAATCCGATTGTGTGTAGATTTTAGAGAGCTGAATAAGCAGACGGTTAAGGATTACTACCCGTTGCCATTCATTGACCAGATTTTGGATCAATTAGCGGGTAGGGAGATATATTCGTTTATGGATTGCTTTGCAGGATATAACCAGATGGCAATTGCAGAAGAGGACAAGTTGAAAACAACTTTTATTACTGTCTTTGGTACTTTTTCATGCCATGTGATGGCCTTTGGTTTGTGCAATGCGCTTGGTTCGTGGCAACGAACAGCAGATAAGACATTCGGTGGCATATCCCCTGAAGAGTTGAAGGTGTTTATTGATGACTTAGGGGCCGCCACAGTGAGAGAAAGGCAGTTGATCATTTTAAGAAAATGCTTTGAGTGGTGTAGGAAATTTTGCATTGCTCTAAACCCACAGAAGTGTGTTTTTGGTGTACCTTATGGGCTCTTACTGAGCCATGTGGTTAGTTCGGTAGGAATTGCGACAAATCCGGAGAAGGTCAAAGTCATAGTTGCCATGGGTCCACCACACACTCTGAAAGAAGTTCATAGCTTTCTGTCTTCGGTTGGTTATTACCATAGATTCATAAATGCCTTGGCAGAAAGCATGTTGCCACTTACGAATCTATTGTCCTTTAGCTTTTTGTTTGTATGGGGTGGCCCTTGTAAGGTAGCTTTCGAGGATGTGAAGTAGGAGCTAGTTAAAGCTCCCGTTTTAAAAGCACCTAAAAGAGGTGAGGTATTTTATATATTTTCAGCAGCCACCAGGCATAGTATTAGCTGTTGTTTAGCCCAAATTTGGGAAGAAAAGTGGTATCACTCGATTGCTTTTGCTAGCCGGAAGCTGGGGGTATCCGAGATCAATTATATCTACATGGAGAAGTTGTGTCTTGCGATGGTCTTTGGGACCAAGAAATTCAGGCATTATATTCTCTATGAGAAAGTTGTGCTTTATACGAAGGTGGAGGGGCTTTGATTATTGATGAATAAGTTGCAGCCGCCTGATCATCTAGTGAAGTGGTTAATCACTTTGTAGGAGTTTGATTATGAGATCAGGAGTAAGCCACCAAGGTTGCAGGGTATTGTGGAATGTCTTGTGGACTTTGGGGAGCCGAAAGAATCTGTGGCTGAAGATAGTGACATGGAGTCGTTATTTAAGATAGATATGGCATCTATTCCCTCCTGGTATGATGCAATAACACATTATTTATCAACAGGAGAGGCTGGATCCGAACTATGTAAAGTTGAGAGAAGGAAAATTAAGCAGCAAGCATTAAAGTTTGCTTTGATCGCAGGTACATTATATTGGCATGGGGTTGATGACATCTATCGCCGATGTGTGATGCCTGACGAGGTGCCATTCATTTTGGAAGAGTGCCATGATTCCGCTTGCGGAGGCCATTTTGCTGGACGGCTTACAGCACAAAAGGCTTTAAGAGCAGGTTACTGGTGGCCTGCCATTTTCCAGGATGCGTTCGCGTATGTTAAGAGATGCGATATTTGTCAACGACATGATAGTCGAGAGAATAGGAAAAGACCACTCACCCCTATTATGGCGATACTTCCATTTGAGAAGTGGGGAATAGACTTTGTGGGTCCTATTACTCCGTTGTCAACTGCGCAAAAGAGGTATATTATTGTAGCAACTGACTACTTCACAAAGTGGTCAAAAGAATGTGCAACCAGGAAAGATGATGCTAAAGAAACTGCTAGTTTCCTCTTAGAGCAGATAATATGCCATTTTGGTCCACCGAAAGAATTAGTATCAGACCGTGGAACCCATTTCCTGAACAAGGTTATCAAAAGCTTGACTAAGACTTGGCAAATCAAGCACAATAAAATGACTCCTTATAATCCGCAGACAAATGGGCAGGTTGAAAGTACCAACAAGCAGCTTGTGGGTATCCTATCGAAAGTCGTATCTGAAAAGAAACGCGACTGGGATAAGAAGCTGTTTGTGGCAGTATGGGCATATAATACCACGTTCAAGCGAGCCACTGGCCACACGACGTTCAAACTAGTTTATGGTGAAGAGTGCGTTTTACCATTAGAAATTGAGTTGCTGACCATTAGATTCGCAATAAAACATTCTTTGGGTAATGAGGACGCCCTATTAGAACGTTTTACGAATTTAGCACACCTAGATGAAATTAAGTTGCAAAGCCTATTACATCAAGAGGTTGCTAAGTGTCAGATGAAACAGTTGCATGACCTAAAAGTGAAGAAGTATACCTTTAAGAAAGGACAACTGGTTTTGTATTATGATGTGCGTAGGGAGTTGTTTCTAGGGAAGCTGGAACCTAAATGGGATGGCCCCTACAAGATTGTTAGGTTAGGGAAAAATAGGTCTACAGCCCTATTAGCTGATCTACAGGGAGTAGACTTTAAGAATAAGGTTAATCTTAATAAGATTAAACCTTATTACTTCTAAGTATGCTAATATAAAGAAAATGCATTGCAGGTCCATGCTAGGAATGATCTGAGACCTGCGGAAAAGACCTTAAAAGCTGGTGGATGGGTCGGTTAATCCCTTATTTGGAGCACCCATATCTGGAGCAGAGATACCATCAGGGGAAACTCATCTGGTGGAGCAAAGGATATAAAGTGATTGAGCAAGAAGACAGAACCTTTATGTGGGAGATTAAAGTCTTCTGCCATCATTGTTTACGACTGTTGACGAGTATCCCTGTTGAGTTCAATGAAGAAGGTGGGATGGAGCCGTCAGTTCATCCTCTCAACATGCTAAACTTTGACTATCATAACTATGGATAGAGGAGTTCGTGATGGCCGACTGTGTAGACCCATTGTGGACGTATACATTATATTTTGATGGAGTGTCCAGGGGCCCTAATAAAAAAGGGAGTGTTGGAGTAGTAATTCGAGATCCCCGACGTAGAGTTACGATGAAGTTAGCTGCTTATCTCGGGGTAGGATTCACTAACAATATGGCGGAGTATAAAGCCTTGATTATGGGACTGTATATTGCCAAACAAGGTGGTATTCGTCAGTCGTTAGTAAAAGGGGATTCCCAATTGATCCTGAATCAGCTAGATGGGACATATGCAGTGCGGAATCCCATTCTCTGTATGTATCATCGAACTGCTATGACCCTACTAGAGGAGTTTGAGAGAGTGTCTTTTCAGGTGATTCCACGTTACTGGAATCAGTTTGCGGATCATTGGCAAATCTTGCTTATGAAGAAGACATCTTCTTTAATTGTGGTCCTAGTTTGGATATTTTTATCAATGATGAAACAGGACCCGGTCGCTTGTGGGGAATGTTATCAGAACATGCCATATATGGCAGACGATGGTTGATGTGGGTGATGAAAAGAGTAGCCGAGACCAATCTACCATTATTATCTGGGACCCATAGGTTAATTCAACGACATGTTATGCGTATGCCTCTTGCTATCTATGCAGGAGGGATGGGTCATAACCTTATGCATTTAGTTTAGGGCTACAACCCTGTTTTTCCTCCTTGGAGGGAGCCTCTTATTGTATATCTACGCTCTTTCAAGGAAGGGTGTGTAGGTGCTACTTTGTTTTATCTCGTTAGGCCAAGAGGGCCAGTTGTCTGTTTAGTGTAGGTGCGGTTAATGGTTTCTTGTTTGAGTCCTGTGCTTGACAGATTCCGTGGAGCTGGAGGGAGCCTTTGTCGCGGCATCGACGCTTCTTGTAGCCCTATCCAGGTGATATCTTTCCTTTATGAGTACTGTGGTTTTCATGTTATATGTGTTTGGGTACTTGTTAAAGGGGGTTTTTCGTTTCTTATTGGGGACCGAGGTATGAAGTCCCGAGGTTTAGGTTTAGTATGTCTGAGGGAGGTCTGAGTGGTCGTGGCTTCCTGTAATGACATTGTCAAGCATTGAAAGACCTGTTTTAGACGGAAGCCCTAGTGACCCTGTTCTGCTAGCCTGCTAGGCAGCCGTTCTAGGAGTTCCTGTTAGTTGTGAGGCAGTTAGAGAAGCCTACCAGAAGAAAAATAATGATGATAAAGGGAAATAAAACCCTAAATATCTTAAAGAAAATAAAAATATACAAAGGTGTGTAAAAAGGGCTTCTAACCCCTAGTAAAGAAAAGAAAAGAAATGAAAATGTATACGCAGTTGATCATCGCCTTGTGCGGGCCTGGTAGGTTTCTGGGGACGAGTCAGACCCGAGACCGATGCCTTGTCTTCCTAGGGGTGTCTTCTTGCTGGAAAAGATGAAATTAAGGACGGTTGGAGCGAAAATAAAAGTGAGCGTCAGAAAAGGATTAAGTGACGCCTTGCGAGGGCTTGGTAGGTTCTTGGGTACTGAGACACGTCCTGAGGCCGATGCCCTGTTCTCCTTGGGTCACTACGCTCAGCTCCCTCCTTTTTACATGCCCGAGTATGAAACATAAAAACCCTAAAAGAAGCAATGTGTTTTTAAAAAAAAACTTCTTGATCAGGCTATAAGAGTCCTTGCCTACTAGTAGGAGCTCCTAGTTGTGTTGTCCTTAGTTAGGTAGGCAGTTCAGACCACCACTTGGGGCAACCTCTTTAATAGTCTTTTTCGTTTGGCTGTGTTGGAGCAGTTGGATAGTGACTAGCTTTGAAACCGTTTATCAGATGATGCTAGGCCTACTCCTTATGGATGTCATGCCTTGGTTCTATTAGGGGGTAGGGAGAGCGTTGTGCTAAGTTTTATTGCATATTTGTTTTGTATTAGCTTGATGCTCCCTTTGGTTGTTTTTGTGCAGATCTATTGTGGGATTCGACGGGCTGAGTCGCTCTATCCTGTGGTCGCCAATGAGAGCGGATTTTTGGTGCCAAGAAGTGCTTAAAAATAGCTAAAAATTATGAATATCAAGGGAAAAATATTCAACATCGAAGGCGGCGACTCGACGATTTTAAGTGCCAAAGTACTTTGAAGGTGCCCGTGCGACACTTCTTGATTTTTCATAATTTTTCAAACTGTCGTGCGGGTTGACAAGAGTTACTGGCCAATGCGGGATGCCGAGCCGGACGCCCAAGATTTTTCAGAACTCAATTCGGAGTCCGGACGGGGAAGGAGCCAAGAAACCGGTCAAGATTTGAAGAGGTGGACCAAAGTTTGGCCAAGTGGTCATGACCTTTGGGGGGGGACATGCAACTTTTAATCATTTCGCATGAAGAAGGAGAGAAAAAAATGTGGAGGAGGCGTGGAGGAAGATGGTGCCAAAAAATGCGCTTCATGGCATGGAGAGGGTGATGGCTGCCTGTGAGCAACCCCCTCAATTGATCATGGGGCTTCAATCCCCCCTGGATGCCAATCATTTTGCCGTGCTTCACTCCTCCAATGGTAGTCTCTATGAAGAATTCTGATTTCAGTCTTTCTCTCTCCTCCCTCTCTCTTCCCTAAAGGCAGATTCATGTGGTGAAGAAGAAGAAGAATGGATGACGGATGCTTGTCCAATGAAGACCGGATTGCTCCGTGGCTCAAGAGGAAGGAAGATTGCTGATTGTGGACTGTCATGAGCATTAATGGTGGCTGGAAATCAACCCCGAGATATGGCAAATAAAAACCCGCAACCTGCAAAGAACGGTAATCTCATTTTTTCAAAGGAAATTGATGGTTTATGCAATTTGCTTCATGAATATTTATTCCCATGGGATGATTATGCATTATAATGTTGTTTGCAATGTCTTCCAACTGTTTAAAATTAGAAAATCAGAAAATCATAAGTGTTGTGGATGAAATTAATAGTGTAAAACCTATAAAACACGTGAAATATGGGAAAATTGGGTGTTTTTGAGATATAAATGGAAAATATAATAAGACACACCAACTAAATTTATGTTTTTGCTGCAAATGAATCTAAGGGCCACAACCCACGATTCATTTTGAATTTTCAGTCATTTAATATTGCGGAAAAATACAAGAAAAATAGGAAAAATAAGAGAAAAATCGATTTTGAGTGCTGAAAATTAAGGAAAAATAAGAACCATGTTTGTGGATGTATGGGGGGTCTGAAGTATGAGGTTTAGTCTCAGTTCAGCCTTACCTTTATGTTTTAGTGAGTTTTTATTGCTTTTCATACAAAAAAAATGTGGAAAATGAACCCTAAACCTATGCACCATGCACAACCTAAACAGGTGAGGAGGTAGAGTGTATGAAAGGTGCTTAAATGTTAAATGAAATGATGAAAAGATTGCTAGTTTTTATGCATACCATTTAGATCGATCATTAATTTAAATTAAGAACCTAGTAGCACGAGGGTTTCTCGGTGCTAGCCGCATACGAGCGATAGTCAAAAACACTGAAAGAAATGTTTTCCACATGTCCACAAATGTTGGTTTTCTTAATTGTTTGAGCACATAGACATTCACAATTTTCATAAATCATAAAGAAATAATAAAACGTATCAGATAATACCTCCTGGATGCATGGCAATTGCTTTCTAGAAGATTGTGACCAACGTTGAGTGAGTAAGGTTGTCCAAGCTGTAGACTAGGCGTTGGGTCTAGGGGAAAGAAAGTGAGGTATGGTACATTCCTGGATACGAATTAATTGGTACCTTGAGTGGAAATACGTGCGATATTGTGTTGTATATGTTTAGCGACGCATCGAGGGGCCAATCCCCAAGGTGTAGGAGAGTCGTAGTGAGGTAGCGGCAATCAGCCGTGGGAGGACCTCCTATGTTTGTACTTTGTGCTATTTGGCGATGTGTTGGGACTCCCTCTAAGGGAGTGTTAATTGGGTTAGAGTTGAACTACGAGACGTGATACAAATGCAAGATGTTTAGGAAGATGATGTATGTGTCATCCACGCTCCTGGCCACGAGGCCGTGGGGTTGTTGAGCACATGATAGAGGTCCGGCTAGTGCATGAGCCAGTGCTTGCCCGTTTCAAGTCCCATCACCGAGTTTGATGGAGAAGGGATAGACATCATAGTAGAGGTAGAGATATGGATTGAGTTAATGGATGATTATTTCTCTACTTTGGGAGTTGTTACTACCAATCAAGCAATGATAACCAAACTTAAGTTAGATGGCCAAGGATATGGTGGAAGCAATTGTGCAAGGATCAAGGCGTTTCTGAACGTGCTCTCATTTGGGCTCCAGCTAAAAGATATTGTACACAAAAAATACCTTCCGCCAACCTACTAGAATTTGAGAATGAATGAATTCTTCAACCTCAAGCAGCTGGAATTAACCTTGGAAGCCTACTATTCAAAGTTGATATCCCTACTAAAATATGGGCCACCTATGGATATTGCCCAGCAAGTATCCAAGTTTTGCCATGGCCTCAATACTCCTTTGAATTACTATCTTGAAGAAATGCATCCAATAGATTTGGAAGATGCATTACTTCAAGCATAGACAATCATCCAAGAACTCGGATTGGGCAATCGTGACAAAGATGATCCCTGAGATTAGGGTAAGAGATGCGACACGTGCAGAGAGATAGAGCACATCCATGTAGGAGATGTCCTAGCAATCACTACTTCCATTGCAATGAGCTAGGACATGTCCAAGTAGAATTCCCTCACCTAAGTTCAAAAGATATTAAACCTCCAAGAAAATGAAGCTACACAAGTGCAAACTTTGAATATATAGAGGAATCAAATGAAGACAAAGACCTAAAGCCCACTACACCTTTCAGGATGATTAGCAAGTTTTATCGACATGTAATACAACTTATATTGGGAATAAACCCTACTCTTGTACCTATAATTAATTACAATAATATAAGTTTCACTACTTGAACCATGAGAGTAGAACAATGGACACATGATGGACCCTAATCCATAGGCCTTAAGCCCCATTAATGCTTGTCTTTCCCAGTTCTTTGAGAGTAGGACATCTCAAGTTCTCTGAGAGGGATAGGATGTAATACCCCCCATACAAACACCCCTTCTTAGGTTCAAAATAATGGAATTTTTTTAAATTTCCTCCCCTTCCCTCGCCATTGAGTGCTACGAGGGAAAAAAAGATGATGGCAATGAGCACAAGGAGGGAGGGGGCAATGATGCGGGGAAAGAAGGGGAAGATGACAACACTGTTGAGGGAGAAGTAGAAGTGGCTGATAATTGCCATGATGATGAGGGAGAGGACACGAATGAGGCCACATGCCGAGAAAACTCCCTGTTGCCATGCAGATTAGGAAGTGGGGGAGACCACCACCACTCTAATCCCTCCCCATGATCTCTTTCCCCCCCAATAATACCCCCCTTAACACCTATAAAATCCCCCCCCATCATAAGAAAAAGAAAAGGAGGAGGGTCTCGAATTGTTGCTACCTGTGAGAAAGAGAGACAAAGAGGGTGAGAAAGAGAGAGAGAGAGAAGGAGAGAGAGAGACAAAGACAGAGAGAGAGGGAGAGAGAGGGAGAGGTGAGAAGAGAGAGAGAGCGAGAGGGATAGAAAGAGAGAAGAGAGAAAGGCAAAGAAGAAGAAGATGTAATGTGTCCCCCTGTCTACTTGTAGGACACCTCTTAGCAGCCCATTGGGAAGAGAGTCTAGAAAGCGCTGCTCGGCGCTCCCAAGGAATGTAATGGGGTTTGCGATCTAGGTCTTCCCAATTCTGCCACGAAGCAGAAGCATTTTGGCCGTTCCCACGGGTTTTCCTAATGGTCGAGTTCCTAGAATGGTAGCTAGCGTCGAGCTCCAGACGAACTACTTTACGTAGAAACATCAGGGTCGAAGCGGATTTATACTGCACTTGATTCAAGGAGAATGGGAAACGAGAGGGATGCGAAGCTCAAACTCTCTACCCGTAAGGCATAGTTCCATTCCGTTCCCCTAAAACAGTATAAATCGAGACTCTAGCTCTAAATATTCTAGGTCATCGTTACCTTGCTGTCAATTCCTTTGAGAAAAGTTCCCGACCAACCGGGACCACCCTTTCGTAGGACAGACCCAGGGTCACATCCACTGCACTTTTCTCAAGTTGCTTTAGTTATCTAATTACCTACCACATTTAGTTTGACAAGCAAAAATAGCTTCCTTAATTAACCAATTAATCACTAATTCCTTCACGTAACTTAGGCACTGACATAGAAAAACAATGTCAAGCAAGTTCATTTTCAACATTTGATCTTTATTTATCCGTCTTTGGAATACATCATATAATCCAGCCCAAAGGCTATTCCATAATCCACCCGAAGGCAATTCCAGCAATCCTCAAGGATTGTTATTCCAAGTTTCCACCCGTAGACTAGTATGCAGGCCTTGAGATTCCATTTCAAGTCACATCGGCCTCATGTGCAGGACCGGGAGGCAAGGGATTTACGGCCAGATCCCCCTGGCACCCAAGCGTCCTCCTGCTCCAAGTAGCACCCACGGAGAGACCTCTCGTAGCGGGTTCGGTCCGCGTATCTGGTGTAGCTAACAACCACCTTGGATAGGGTCAGGCAGACAGTCGAGGGTAACTAATCCTACCTCTCCCTCCAGGCTTTCAACTTGAAGCATTAGTTATTTTTCGAGCATTAGTTTCTTCATCAAAGAAGTACAAACAGTGCTCCTAAGTGTACAAACACAAGCACTCCAATGGTCGTTTATACGAACAATTGCTAAGGTATTAATCCTTCTCTCTGAATACATCCAATATTTGATCTGGGATCAATCGCGACTTGGCAAGATCCCAAGGGTTTCGTAAGCTGAGTTGCTTGCTTACCCTTTATTCTTGGGTTAGGGTTTATACCCTATTAACCCAAATTGTCAATACCTTAAGTTTCTTTATATTAAGGTCAATATATCCTGGACAACCCCGTTGTCCTCACTTGATTGGTCAATTTCTTACTAGGCAATTCATAATTTCCCTAACATGGCAGATCAGCCCCAAGGAAGGGTGATGTAGCAGGATGACTATTCATCCTCTAGAAAATGAGACTTGTACTTAGAACTTACTAACCTTGTTCTAAGGAGTGGCAATACCATTTTGTGATCTAAACACATAACCATGTGACGTTGCAATTTGTTGCACGAGAAAGGTCTCAATATCAACTTGTGGGGTTTACATCTTTCTTCATGTGGTATTTCTTTATCAAGAATACCTTTGATCAAGATAATGGGTTTGGAAGTCCTCTTGACCCAACCCAACCTTCACCCTATTAAGCTGATAAGGCTTTGGCCCTAGGGATCCTAAATTCATACGGAAGTCTAGTATTTGGCCAATTGATCCTTAAGGTGAGGACCCTAGATCATTCTTGCATGGGTGTTTAGATAACCCTAACATTTTCGAGAATGTGGATAGGATCTTTGGGATCGGAAATATTAGGTTAGCAACCGGAGTGCGATACTAGGCAGAATTTTATCATGGCTTAATCCTCCCTAGCACATTGAGGTGATCGTCATACACTGACTAATCATACCTTTATGATTCTCATGTAAGCTATTCAGAATTACTTTGTTGATCTAACTAACCCACGAGTAAAAATAATTTCCACTTTAAAAATGCAAATACTTTCTCCTAAATTTGCAAGTACTTTTCCCCTAAAAGATGTAAGTAACCACAAGAGAAGTGGGATGCATCATTCCATGCGAGTATGCAAATTCAAGTCCGTAGACCTTTTTGCAACTAAAGGACCTTTAGTGAACTTTTCTTTTCCTTGCCTTATGTAACATTGATTTACATTCAGAACTATGCTTATAAACCCTACATTTAATGCATTGAATTCAAGATTTAATATGAAGATGCATCCATTCCTAAATACAAACTTCGATAAAATAACTCCATGCATGAGCGAATGCCATGAGACCATTGTTGATCTAATCTGTCCTTTAGCACTTAACCCGACCTAGGATGTAATTATTATCACATGCAATATGCAATGTACATAAATCCTTTCCATGCATTGCAACTATTTGGACATCATTTAATGTCCGTCTATGAATACTTGAATCGCGAGACACAACCAAGAATTATATTACATAAATGTGTTACGAGTTATATGTCCTATCCCTTGCGAGATGCCACAAGGACGCCTTTGCACAATTCTGTCATAAAACTTATGCATCATGCATTTGAAATTTGTAGCTACTCTTGACCATGGAGGTGCAAGCAAAATACAAGTGCTCGACATGCCACTAAGATTTATAAATCGAATGAGTAAATGCTTTTAAATTTCCCTAAAAACCAACATGCTTAATGCATCCCTTCATGCGGAATTAATTTTTAATAACCTGGGCATTAAGGATCAGAGCGTTGTCCACACGTGTACTCGGGGTGGAAGCTCCCGCGTGTGCGCCTCGCGACTTTTGCTTAGGAGCCATTGAGGGCGTAGATCTTGACTTGGCAAACTCTCCTTGTCCTTTATCCAGTTCCCAAAACTCCCTTCTGCCCGTGTACTTACTTCCCTTCGCAAGAATCGGCCTTTGCAACCTCGGTTTTAAAAATCTGAGAGGTGTGGGTGAATAAGGCTTATGGAAGCCTTATTGGAAGCTTTTAATTAGAAGCTTCTAATGCTTCTGTCACAGAATGACGTGGAGAGAGAAAAAGGATGATTGGGAGAATGATGAGGAGGGAGGTGAAGACGATGACGTTGATGATTATGATGATGATGGTGGTAATGATGGAGGTGGCAGTAGCGTGGTGATGGCACTCCTCACGGTGGCAATAGGTCACGGCGACGGGCAGGATCCACGATCCCTCCCCCTCCCCTCAAGCTATATGGGGGTTCTTATAGCCTTTAGGGGGGGGGGGGGGTAAGCCATACACAGTGCAGGCAGCATGCCTCCTTCCCCCCCATGCACTCTTACTCCACACCCACTCCTCTCACTCCCTCTCCCCGCCATGCATCAACTGAAGTGGAGGAGGTTATTAATAAAAAAATTTGCAAAAATTTATCCATTATCCCCTTTTTTCCCCCCTTGAAGGGGTTTTCCTGCGTGGGCTACGGGTTTTAAGCCACGGCCTCTTATGCACAACATGGGTTGGAGTTTGCTAGTGCATGCGGAGGGAGCACTTAGCCCAAAATTTTATTGTTGCGGGGGATTGCTTTATGTTGCTCTTGCACGGGATGTGCGGGGTCTAGGATTATTAATATTGTGTGCATAAATATTACATTCTCTCTCCCTTAGAGGAATTGAAATGTCCTCATCTTGAGAAGAACTGGGGGTATTGTTGGTTCAGAGTACTTTCATCCATCCGAGTGGCATCCTCTTCGGGATAATCTTTCCACTGGATGAGGTATTCTCTCAAGGTCCTGGATCTCAAATGCCTCTCCCTAGCATCTAAGATCCTATCAGGCCGTAGCTCAAGGACTCCTTGGCTAGGCATTACAACTTGTTGATCATCAAGCACATGACTAGGGTTAGGTACATACTTCTTCAATAGGCTGATATGGAATACATTATGAACTTTTAGGTTTTCAGGGAGTTGTAGTCTGTAAGCATTAGGCCCTAGGCACTTGAGAATCTTGTAGGGCCCACAATACCTTGGACTTAGCTTTTTGCATTCTCCCAAGGATAGGGAAATCTTCTTTGGGTGTACGCGAATGAAGACCATATCACCTTCAACGAAGGATCTGTCCTGACGCTTCAAGTCCGCGTAAGCCTTGTGTCTGTCCTTGGTGGCTTGGATGTCCTATCTTATTGACTTGATTTGGTTATCCATGTCTTCCAGCATCTGCTTTGAAGCTTCAACCCTCACGGTTGGATTCAAAAAGCTCAAAGGACTACGACAGTCGTGCATATATAATGCTTGAAAAGGGGTCATCTGAATGCTTTGTTGGTAGGAAGCGTTGTAGGCAAACTCAACCAGTGGCAAATATTGAATCCACTTTTTGGGTTCACAACAGCAGTATGCCCTAAGCATATCTTCAATGACTTGGTTGACTCGTTCTGTTTGACCATCAATTTGGGGATGATAAGCTGTACTGAAACAGAGTTGAGTTCCAATGGCCTCGAAGATAGACCTCCAGAAGTGTGAGGTGAAGAGAGAGTCATGATCACTAATTATTCTTCTAGGTAACCCATGCAATTTGAATATTTCCTTGATGAATAACCTTGCGATGTCGAGGATTTATAGTTTGTCTTAATAGGGATAAGATGTGCAACCTTGGTAAGCATATCCACCACAACCATAATGGAGTTGTATCCTCCCTGAACTTGGGGCAGGCCAACAACAAAGTCCATACTAATGAATTCCCATTTTATTTGGGAAATGTCAAGTGGTAGCAATTTCCCTAGCATTTTAACATGTTTGGCCTTAATACGTTGACAAGACAAACATTTTGTGACATATTTGAGAACATCACCTTTGAGCCTCTCCCAATAATAGCTCTTCCTGACTACATTAAGGGTCTTGGCATTGCCAGGATGTCCTGAGAAAATGGAATCATGGGCTTCCCAAAGTATCTTCTGCTTGAGTGATTGGCTTGCTGGTATGCATAATCTCGTTCTATAGTAGACAAGTCCACTATTGATAGAGAATTCTTGATACTTTGTTTGTAGCTTCGGGTCTTGATCCTTGATGGGGATCTCCCTTAGCAATTTCTGATAGGTTGGGTCATGACATGCCTCTTCTCTAGCTAGCTCAAGAATTGGGTTGTTTGGCATGGATACCTTTGTGGCTAGAGATCTTGTTGTTGATGGATCTTGCAAAAATAGAGAATTCAAAAATTACTTGCGATTAAGTGCATCGGCAACTACATTCTCCTTTCCAAGACGGTATTTGATTTCAAAATCATATTCTTCCAGCAGTTCAATCCATCGTCGTTGCCTCATATTGAGCTCATTCTGAGTGAAAATCCACTTAAGACTCTTATGGTCCGTCACTAGGGTAAATTTGTTACCTAGCAAGTAGTGTCTCCAAAGTTTGAGAGCATGGATGACAGCTAACAGTTCTAGATCGTGGGTAGCATAGTTCCTTTCATGGCTCTTCAGTTTCCTCAAAGAGTATGCTACAGGATGGCCTTCTTGCATAAGCACACATCCTAAGGCAAGTGTGCTAGCATCAATTATCACTTCAAACTCCTTACTAAGGTCTGGAAGTTTTAGGATGGGTGCTGATACTAAGCTTTGCTTTAGTTTGTCAAAGCTGGACTATTCAATAGCAGGTGACCATACAATTGATACTTGCTTCTTTAGTAGATCGGTCAGAGGCGCTGCAATCAAAGCATAGTCTTTGATAAAGACCCTGTACCATCCTGTCAATCCAAGAAAACTATGTATTTCTTTGACAAATGTTGGCGTTGGCCACTCCAGATCGTATTTGACCTTGACCAAATCCACTGAAATTCCTTTCATTGATATAATCAATCCCAGATATTCATTTTATCACTTGAAAAATGCACACTTCTTCTTCTTGGCATAAAGCTTGTGCGCTCTCATTGTTTCAAGAACAATGCAAAGATGGGGTTCATGATCTTCTTCCTGTTTGGAGTAGATTAGGGTATCATCGAAGAAAACGAGTACGAATTCATCTAGATAGGGCCTAAAGATATCCTGCATTAGCCTATTGAAGGTAGCAGGAGCATTTGTCAACCGGAATGACATGACTAGGAATTCAAAGTGTCCATATCTTGTGCTGAATGCTTTCTTTGGGATATCTTCTTCCTTGATCCTTATCTGATAATATCCAAACCTAAGATCAATCTTAGAGAAGATCTTCGCACCTTGAAGACGGTCAAGAAGTTCATCTATTCTTGGAATGAGGTATTTGTTCTTAATGGTTGCTTGATTCAACCCTCTGTAGTCAATGCATAGCCAAAGCATTCCATCTTTCTTCTTCTGGAACAACACTGGAGCTCCCCATGGAAAACTGCTAGGATGGATGTAGCCTTGGTCTAACAGCTGCTTGAGTTGCTCCTTTAGCTCAATTGCTTCCGGGATGGACATCCTATATGGTCTCTTTGCGATTGGTGCAACTCCTGGTGCTAGCTTGATTTCATGATCGACTTCCCTTTGAGGAGGAAGTTCAGTCAGTTCTTCAGGAAATACATTCGTGTATTTCTTTAACCATGAGGGTTCTTCCCTAGATTCCTAATTCTGATCTAGCTTATTTAGCTTAATCAAATAGACAAGTAGCCCCTTTCTAACTCCTTTTATTATCCGAGATGCTTTGGCCAGCTAAATTTTTGGCTTACCAGCCTCTCCTTGAGTTGTGACTAGTTCCCCTTTAGAATTTCGAAAGGAAACTTGGCCCTTTCCACAGTGAATGTGGGCATCATTAGGTATTAGCCAATCGATATCGAGCAAACATTCGTGGACACCTAGGTTCATTACCCTAAATATGACCGAAGTCGACTTTCCACCCAGTAGGAATTTCACCTTAGCAGTTTGCCTATTAAATTCAGGTGGTTTGATCTGCTTAAGAAGGAACTTCTTCTCTTGGATTACAGTTATACTTGGTGTAGGGGTCGGACTAGGAATCTGCACTTGAGGTTGTGCCTGGGCAATAAGATTCTTTACGTTAATTACTTGCTAAACGATTCTTGCATTATATTAACATGCCTAGTTCAAATTTTAACCAAGTGACTTAATCACTTAACTCCTTTACCAACACTTACAGTCAAGGTAGTCATTGACAAAAAGTCTATTTCATTCATGTGGGGATAGCCCTTTTGAGTACATTTATTTTGGGAAGGTAGTACAAGCTGATACATTAATTTGGGGAGAATAAGATTGTGTTACATTTAGCTACGAGAACCGAGTAATAATATGGATTGGGGTCATGGATTTTCAAGAATCGATAGGTCATAGGAAGCTTAGGATATCCCTTCCTTTGAGACCCATTCTTCTTGTAACGTCCCAACACCTTGATTCTATTGGCAGGGATTATTTGGGTCACTTCCTCGTACACATACTTGTTTTGCTTGACCTTTCGGTTGCCAACATGTAGGGTTGCATTTGCATGAGCCTCAACAAAGATGAACAGCTTCACGATCTTTAATTCCTCCATCCACTTGATTCTCTTCAAGTTGGTCCGAAGGTACGCAAGTCGGTGGGCAGCTATGTAATAAATTCGTGAATCACCCGTCCATCTTTGTTCCATGTACAGGGGTGAAGGATTGTAGATGTGGTCTAGGATATTCATAATACCTAGCCTTCGTCGATAATTCGAAGCATGCATCGCAGTCATAAACATAACATGGAACACCAAGAATTTGTTCCATGCTTCGCGACTCTCCAAGCCAGCATCGATAAGTAAATAATGAAATATTCTTAACATCAACATTTGCTCTAATTCTCCTTATTAAGTCTCCTTGTAAATATTAGATCCTCGTTGGTTCACTCTGATACCAACTATAACGTGTCCCCTTGTCTACTTGTAGGACACGTCTTAGCAGCCCATTGGAAAGAGAGTCTAGAAAGCGTCAGAGAGTCTAGAAAGCGTCGCCCGGCACTCCCAAGGAATGTCACGGGGTTTGCGATCTAGGTCTTCCCGAGCCTGCCATGAAGAGGAAGCATTCCGGACATTCCCACTTAGGACCGACCTGAATCAGGGTTTTCCTAATGGTCGAGTTCCTAGAATGGTAGCTAGCGTCGAACTACTTTACGCAGAAACATCAGGGTCGAAGCGGATTTATACTGCACTTGGTTCAAGGAGAATGGGAAACTAGAGGGATGCGAAGCTCAACCTCTCTGCCTGTAAGGCATAGTCCCATTCCGTTCCCCTAAAATAGTATAAATCAGGACTCTAGCTCTAAAGATTCTAGGTCATTGTTACCTTGCTGTCAATTCCTTTGAGAAAATTTCCCTGTCAACTAGGACCACCCTTCCGTAGGACGGGACCCAGGGTCACATCCACCGCACTTTCCTCAAGTTGCTTTAGTTATATAATTACCTACCACATTTAGTTTGAGAAGCAAAAATACCTTCCTTAATTAACCAATTAATCGCTGGTTCCTTCACGTAACTTAGGCACTGACATAGAAAAACAATGTCAAGCAAGTTCATTTTCAATATTTGATCTTTATTTATTTGTCTTTGGAATACATCATATAATCCAGCCTGAAGGCTATTCCATAATCCGCCCGAAGGTAATTCCAGCAATCCTCAGGGATTGCTATTCCAAATTTCTGCCCGTAGACTAGTATGCAGGCGTCGAGATCCCATCTCGACTCACGTCGACCTCTTGTGTAGGACCCGGAGGCAAGGGATTTATGGCCAGAGCCCCCCCTGGCACCCAAGCGTCCTCCTGCTCCAAGTAGCACCCACGGAGAGACCTCTCGCGGCGGGTTTGAACCATGTATCCGGCGCGGCTAACAACCCCCTTGGATAGGGTCAGGCAGACAGTCGGGGGTAATTGATGCTGCCTCTCCCTCCAGGCTTTCAACCTGAAGCATTAGTTATTTTTCCAGCATTAGTTTCTTCATCAAAGAAGTACAAACAGTGTTCCTAAGTGTACAAACACAAGCAGTCCAGTGGTTGTTTATACGGCCAACTGCTAAGGTATAAATCCTTCTCTCCGAATACATCTCCGAGATCAATTGCGATTTGGCAAGATCCCAAGGGTTTCATAAGCTGAGTTGCTTGTTTACCCTTTATTCTTGGGTTAGGGTTTATACCCTATTAACCCAAATTGTCAATACCTTAAGTTTCTTTATATTAAGGTCAATACATCCTAGACAACCCCATTGTCCTCACTTGATTGGTCAATTTCTTACTAGGAAATTCATAATTTCCCTAACTTGGCTGATCAGCCCCAAGGAAGGGTGATGAAGCAGGATGACTATCCATCATTTAGAAAATGAGACTTGTACTTAGAACTTTCCAACCTTGTTCTAAGGAGTGGCAATACCATTTTGTGATCTAGACACAAAACATGCGATGTTGTAATTTGTTGCACGAGAAATGTGTCAATACCAACTTGTGGGGTTTACATCTTTCTTCGTGTGGTATTTCTTTATCAAGAATACCTTTGATCAAGATAATGGGTTTGGAAGTCCTCTTGACCCAACCCAACCTTAACCCTATTCAGCCAATAACGCTTTGGCCCTAGGGATCCTAAATTCATATGGAAGTCTAGTATTTTGCCAATTGATCCTTAGGGTGAGGACCCTAGATCATTCTTGCATGGGTGTTTAGATAACCCTAACATTTTCGAGAATGTGGATAGGATCTTCGGGATCGAAAATATTAGGTTGGCAAAACCGGAGTGCAATACTAGGAATAATTTTATCATGGCTTAATCCTACCTAGCACATTGAGGTGATCGTCATACACTGACTAATCATATATTTATGATTCTCATGTTTGGAAAAAACTCGCAGGATGGCTCTACAGTGCATGGAAGCCACGCAAGCTCGATGTAAGGCTTACCATGATAGCTTCATCAAGCACAAGGAGTTCAAGGAAGGTGATTTGGTCCTAGCCTATGATTCACGATTTGGCAAGTTTCCTGGCAAGCTCGAATAACGGTGGATGGGCCCATATAAGGTACTTGCTGTCAATCCTAATGGCTCTGTCCAAGTGCAGACCATTGATGTCTCTGAGGATCCCTTCCTGATCAATGGATATCGCCTGAAGAAGTACTTCCCTCCTTGGGGATCTTGATAATCACGGTCACCTGATCCTTTCCCCCGTTGGCATGGCAATGTAACTCTTATGATGCTACTTCTGATAGCCGTTCTTCAGCCACTCCTGATGAGGTGGACACAACCCTCTGTCCCCTCAGCCCCACCTCCCGCCCCTGATATCTTATCCTCTATTTTCCACTAGCGACAGTG
The DNA here is from genome assembly GCF_053477565.2 of Lygodium microphyllum. Taxonomy (NCBI): domain Eukaryota; kingdom Viridiplantae; phylum Streptophyta; class Polypodiopsida; order Schizaeales; family Lygodiaceae; genus Lygodium; species Lygodium microphyllum. The sequence goes on from NC_141160.1 coordinate 100,477,099, forward strand.
GCGAGGATGGTTCTGACACATGGTATTTCTACCATTCTCTTTGTTACTTGAAAAAAAAAAGATATATTGGTCATGGGAGAAAATGACTTCGGTCCCTATCATGCCGACCTATTCTTCGAGAAAAGGTGGAGACACCCTCGAGAATAGGGGAAAACAAGAAAAAAGAAGGGAAAAAAAAACAAAGAGAGAAAAAAAAAACTATTATGGGAGAAAAGGAAGAAATTTCCTGTCATAGTAGGCCTCGTTCCAAGAAAAGGTGGTTAACACCCTTGGGCGGGAAGCTGGCTGTGGAAAAGGTGGCAACACCCAGCAGTCCAGAAAGTGGATTCATCAATTGACATCCCCAGGATCCAGTTCCGAAGCTGCCTCCCTTGGTACGCTATGTCCTGTGCCTTTCTGCAGAGCGTTTGACAGTCCTCTAGTAGATGCTATGTCCTATGTAACACAATGTTCGATTTGATGGCTACCTCCCTGGGTATGCCTCTTCAACAACTGACGACGCGATCTTCATCGACAAACAATTGAGTGATGTGAGCTTTCATCCTAACCGGATGGGGAAGTGAGTATGGGTTTCCATTTGTCACTATCAAACGAGCGTGAGACAGAGGGTGGGGTGAGTGACCAGTCCTTCCCTTTCAAATCAAATGAGAGGTACGATGTGTGAATGGAGTATTGCATGCACAGGACGGGCCTCTCAATGCACAAAGCACGATTTGTTCTCGTGCACTGCATCATAAGGCTCCCTGGCCTTCCTTCTCGCACCATATGCCGGCACAGGGTGGGATGCACAGTTGCACCATCAAATGCGCACAAGGCATACAACCTGTGCACAAGTGACCGTGAAGATTACATCAATGGGTGTAAGGAATAGGCTCCCTTCTATATCTTTCAGCAGAGCGTGAGACAGAGGGTGGGCTGAGTGTGACTGGAGTTTCTTCAATCAATTACCGAGAGGTGAGATTGAGGGACGTTACGACCCTTGGCACAATGTATGTTCTCTTTTCCCTATGCACCCACGAGGTGGGTTTTTGCCATCATCATAGGACACATCACCCTGTTTTGTACACTGCACTGTAAGGCTCCCTTGCCTTCCTCCTTGCACTTATGCCAGATGGGTTGGACGCACTGATGCACCATCAACTGTGCACCCTGGCATACTCCCTCTGCACCATCCCCTTGTCAATTCCTAAGCCGAGTGTGCGATATGGGTTTTAATCCTTATTCATTAAGTGATATTAGTAATGGGGCGAGTGACTATTCTCTCATCCCATTTGAGTGTTGTAAGCTGAGTGACTCTCCTTTGTCAACGACACCAACCCGACGAGATTCATCCATCAGCTACCTCCCTGGGTGCTGCCGTGTGGTCCCTACCACGAAGGACGTGTGCTGTGAAGATGCCTTGGTACCTCCTGCTGCCGCCTGAGACACAACGCGCGACATCGACAATCGATTTCAACTATCTGCAAAACAAGGGCCAAGTTTTCCTAACCCTATCTCCTGGTTGCTAAGGTGTTAAGTGTGGGGACGTCAGCGTCCAGTTTGTCAGAGTCCAGTCCATTGTCGAGTCATAGGTTGTCTTGTTGCATTTACCTTGCCCGTTCAGGTTTTAAGTGTGGGGACGCATCCCTGTGCATCCATGCTGCATACCGCCCTGCATATGCCTCACTTTGATCATGCATGTACACCATGACTTTCTGTTACACTCATGGGGTCCCTTCCCCACCCACCCGTCCACTGTCACCCCTCCCTTAGGGCTGTTTCTCCTTCATTTTTCTTTCTCTCTTATTTTGTTGTGTTTTAGCGTGAACGCACCCTACGTTCACCGGCATCCCCATCTACCTTTATAGCCCTGTTCGCCCCTTCAAACTGTCCAATTTTTCTCTTTACCTACCCCTGTTCCGATGCACGGTTTTGAGTTATTAATTTTTGACGGATTTTGCGTAAATTGGTCAATTTTCCATGTGAACGCACTTTTCTTGCTTTGGAACCGTGATTTGACATCATAGCCCTGCCAAGCACTTTCCCCCTGACATTTTTTGTTTTTCCTCCATGTCCTTCCGCTGCACGGTTTGTCCGCTATTAATTTTTGCAGTTTTTCGGGACCTTTTTGTACGTCTTTTTGATATTTTTCCATGTGAACCTGCCCTGTTTGCATTGGAATTCCAATTTGATTTGACAGCCGTGTCCACTGCACCTTCCACCCTCTTTCGACTTATGGATTTTTAATTATTAATTTTTAAATGTGTTTTCGGGTGTATTTTTGGTGTTTTTTGCATGTGAACCCCTCCTACTTCTGCTGGACCTGCGTTCTAACATGACAACCTTGTGCCACCCCTTTCTGCGGACATTTTTCCTTTTTACTGCATGTCATTTTGGCAAGCGGTTCGTCCAATATTAATTTCCGATTCCATTTTCGGGTCCGTTTTTCGAGTTTTTTGCATGTGAATGCGTCTTATCTCAGTCGGAACCATGTTTTGACATGATAGGATTGTCGGGCACGTTCTTCTCACATTTTTCCTTTTTCCCATACTTTGTTCCAATGCACGGAACTTCTGATATTAATTTTCGTTTGCGTTTTTGCACCTATTTTTTGCTTTTTTTGCATGTGAACACCCTGTCTTCCCCCCGGGACCCCTGTTGCGTTTTTTCCTTGTCTTCCCCTGCCGTCCTGCCCAATTTTTGTTTTGATGCTATTTTGTTTCGAAGCCCGGCTTGGGAGATATTAAATTTTCCTTGTTTTTGTGTCTCGCGCGACTCGTCCCGCGCGTAAACGTGCCTGTTTTCGATTTTACACGTCTCCACACGCCCCGATCGTGTATGCGTGCCCCGTACTGACATCCCGATGCCATTCCGATCCCGCCACTGCAAATTTTTTTACCCCGCCCCGCGCACGCACACGAGACGGGGGCACACCTTTCATTTCTTTTTTCTTTTTTTAAATTAATTTATTCATTAATTTAAAAAAAACAAATCTTATTTCGCCCCTCCCACGGTCGTTACTTCTCCCCTCTCCTTCCCTCCTCTCTCTCCTCTCTCCTCTTCTTTCTTTCTTCTCTTTCTTTCTTTTCTCTCTCCTCCCCCTCTCTCTCTCTCTCTCCCCGTATTCTCCATCTTCTTCTTCCTCCTCCTCTTCTCCATCTTCTTCCTCCTCCTCATCTCCTTCTTCCTCCTCCTCTTCTCCTCCCTCCCTCCTCTCCCCTCACCTGGGCCCTGCCACCCGCCGTGCTGACGGCCGCCGCCTCGCTGGCTCTGCCCCGCCTGGCTGACGTCGCCCCTCGCCTGGGCCCTTGCCACTAGCCGCCCGGGCGCCATTCCGCTCGCCGCCGTCCATCCGTGCGCCCGGCCCACCTGGCCTGGCCTCCCTGGGCTCGCCTCCTGCTGCCCTACTGTCCCACCCACCCCATAACCCACCCCCCACAAGCCTCCATTCCCCCCCACCAATCCCACCCACCCCATAACCCACCCCCACAAGCCCCCCTTCCCACCCTCTAACACACTCCCTCTCCTTAGCCCCCATTCATATACCCCTTCCTACACATGCAACACCCCCTCCTCAGCCCCTTTTCCCACCCAACCCCCCAACGCGCAAACCCCATCACCATCATTGAATAAACATCCAGAACAACTGTCCCCCCTTCTCGGCCCCCTATCACACGCCAGGTGTGTGCGTCCGCGGAGTTGCACGTGCGTGTTCGTGATCGCGGGTTCGTGCGCGCTTAGCGGCCGTTCACACACGGGGACGTGCTTCTGCCTTGTCCGTGCGGTGGTGTGCTGACGCCCGCCATTCACACGTAGCCCTTATCAGCTGTTTACACGCAGCCGGGTACTTTCTGCAAAACCCTAAAAATCTTGAAAAACCCTAAAAATACATTTAAAAATTAAAAATTCATTTAAAAATCAATTAAAAATTACAAAAATTACAAAAAACTCCTTAAAAAATTCCCAATATTTTTGCAAACCATTGACATATTTTTCCACAGTAAAATATTGAAAAATGTTTACAAAATTTTTTGAAAATTGGAATTCTTTTTCAAAAATATGAAAAAAATGAAAACAATTCCTTAAAAATTCATAAAAATGCCGAAATAATGTCCTTTTTTTAAAATTTCTTCAAATTCTTTTTTACATTTTTCCAATATTTACTTATTGAAAATGCTTTCCTTAATTGGTAAAAGTATTAATTGGAGCCAAAACCCTAATTTAAAAAAACAACAAAATTCAATGAAAAAATCATTCTTTATCCCACAAATGAGCTAAAAAAACTGAATTAAATCCGATCCTCTTCTTTCACTTGATGCTCATGATTGGTTGGTGAAATTTCATGACCACATCACTTTTTTAAAAAAAAACAAACAATACAATCAAAACACACTAAAAGTAATTTTTTTAAAAAAAACAAACAAACAAAACAAAAACGAAACCCACAAAACCAAACAATCATAATCTTAAATCCCAATCAATCCATACCCCCAATATTTTCTTTTTTTTTGCTTTGGTCACACGTCGCATTTGTTTTATTATTTCTTTTTGGTCAATGTGTTAGTTGTTTTTCCGTTTTCCTGTACAACAAGACGACTAGTCTTAGTCAGTCTTTTGTCAGTTTTGTGGATTATCGGTGGATTACGTCTTTCCCTTTTCGAGGCCGTCGTCTCAGACTTTGCAGACAGACCCACACATTGCCAGGTTTTTTCTCTTTTTCCCTCTCTCAAATTGCACCATAACACACATTTAAATTGTAATTAAAATCATTTGACCATTGCACATACACAAAATTAACAAACTGCACTTCATAAAATTGTAATAAAACAAACCCGAACGTTAATTGTAAAAGGAACCCCGCCGTTGCACGAGCACCTTTGCACCATAACCCACTTAATTTTTTGTAAATTAAAACCCATTCACCAATGCACACGCACACGCGTTACAGACACCTTTAATTTGTAATAAAATGAACCCCCCCAAAGTCACGCATACATGCACGCAAGTGCCACAGATCATCTAACTATAACAATGAACTGCATTAGTAGAGACCTAGTCAAGTAAAGTCGTGTCAAGTCTGAGAGGGGCTGTGTTACATTTCCGACTCACCATGCATTAATGGATTAACCATTACTAATGAACTATGCTTAATTGATTATTTAAACAAAATGAGTCGTTAGTTTCACCCATCCACTTCACCGCACTATAGGACGTTGAACGTTTACGGGGATTGGGTTTTCTTGGTCAAAGATGTCGGTCATATTTGTTCATGTCTATTTTCTTAGGCTGAGTCTATGATTTTGTTTGGAGTCTGGTCAGTGTCTGGGTTACGGTATGTGTGACACTTTTGTTTTATTTTGTGTGCTTGATTACGGGGATTTGGGTGCTTGCATGTTGCATCACATGAAGCTTTCGATCACATATGTGCGTAGGTCATGTTGAATTTTCGGTAGGATGTGGTTTGCTTGGGGTGGTTTAGTCCAGTTAGTCTTATCCTTAATCTTTCTCCTGTCGTTGGTCTCAGTGGTGGTTTTGTTTGTGGGTTTTGCAAGTTTTCTCTTTGATTCCTAGTTTTGTGTGTGTGGTTTTTGCTATAGTCTGAATGGCATCATCTTCTTTTTTCCTCCGATTGTGGTACAGCATGTTCCCCTCGTAGTCCATGATTATTCTCTCCTTCTAGAGGCGGATTGCATCTGATGTGCAGGCCTTAGACCATTTGTTGCCCTCACATTGGCGTTAGTAGATGAGAAGCTTTGTTACTCCTTCTTGGCTTCTTATAAAAACCAGTCTGGCCTGGTTTATAACCGTACCTTCTGCTTATCTACAGCTAATATCCATGAAGCACATTGCTTGCCCCTTTTTGCTTCCTTTGTGCCCAACGGTAACCAGTTACTTACTGCTGAAGAGATAGTTACGCTCTTGAAGAAGGAAACTTCTACCCCCTTGCTTCTTAATCAACTTATTAACAGTTCAGGGGTCTCTATTGCTCCTATCTCTTCTCCAGTACGGAAGCAGTTATGTCAGTTCCTCCAGGACCGAGTAAGTTAGCTTCTAAGCATCTTTCCAAGGAACTGTTCACAGCTTCTGTGAAGATCCTAGAGGGTGCTAGGTTCAACTGGGCAAGCTTCTTACTCTCCAAGATGGATCAACATTTCCAGCGTGTACGGAAGGGTCAGATCATTAATGTTTCCTATGGTGCTTTCTTACAATGCATTATCACTTTTGCACCTCCTCTTGGTGGTGTGCCAGTGCTTGATTATGTTCCTTTACCATCGCAGCCTCCACCATCAGTCCCTTCCCCTCCACCTATGCAACCAAATTCAGAAGATGAGGAGTCCCCTATTATATTTTCTCACAAGAAACGCCTTCGTACAAAGGGTCCTTCCAGCCCTCTTGTACTTGCTTCCCCTATACCCGTACATGTTCCTGCTGTGTCGGGTAGTGCCCTTCCTTCTTTCCTCTCCTGTCCTAATTTATTTTCAGCCCAAAAGGAAGGACAAATTGATCAGCAGATGCCTTCATCCTTACATACTATATTATCTGGACCTATGCTTTCGCAACTAGTTTCAAATGTCCAGTCCACTCTAGAAACCTCCCTTACCTCTTGTCTTCAAACAATGTATACCAGTGTTTATACTTCCTTGCAAGACAAGGTGGATTCCTTGACTAGTCAGTTGACTAAGGCACCGGAGGATTTGTCTGCAGCAGAAAGGGCTACACTTGGTGATATTAATACTCAAATGACTGCTGCCACATCCTTAATGGATTCCCAGAAGGCAACTATCCAAGAGTTAGAATCTAAGGTTGCTAAGTTGGAAGAGGAGAATGCCTCCTTGCAACTTGAGAAAAATTCTGCCCTTGAGGAAATGGTCACTTTGGCTAGTAAACTTGGTACTAGTGAAGGTGAGTTGCAGCACTTTCAGGCAACTGTAGACTCCCAACAAAAAGTTATTGAAGAACTTAACCAAAAAGTGGCTGTTTTTTCTGTTCCTTCTCCAATTCCTATTGTCTCTTCAGTCATATCTTCCAAAGGAGAGCTTGATCAATTGTACCATAAAGCTAAATTATGTGATGGGTTCTCCGCTAAAGTGGAACGCCTTCAACAGAGGATGAACTGTGTGCAGGAAGATTTTACCCGCTATGCTGAATTGGTGTCACCTCCTCCATCCTTTTGGATCAAATATAATCAGCAGACGTTTGCCCTGTACATCTCCTTAAGAAATGTGGATTTGGAACCTCCAAAGGATGGGTGGTCAAATCTTTGGTCTGCGGGTCTCTTGAGAGCAGTTTTTGATAGATTTATGGATGAGTTGGTTTCCCATGAGGTTCAATTATTATCTTTTATGTATCTTGTCGGACATCTACAAATTCTTGATGAAGAGGACTTGAATGTTTATGTGGGGGATGTGATCTTATAGGCAGTCATGTATGTGCACTCAGTTGAGCTCCTGTTAGCAGAAAGTTTGAAGTATTATCATGAGCAGACGTCTTGGTGTAAGGGACATGCTTGGCATCCACCTTTGGAGGCTGATGCTTTGGAACCTCATCGTCTTCAGAGTGTTTTCCATAAATCTGATATCCAGCCATTACAATCTCAGTTGTTGAGCTTTATTGCTGATCATCCGTTATTTACTTATTCCTTTTTCCAGGACCTTAATTTCCGTTGTTCTATCTATCCTTTGGATCCTAGTGATCTCCTTTCTTATTCTCTTATGGCGTATCGTTTCACTGTTTATATTTTCCTTCTTTCCTCAAGTCTTGATACCATTCTGCTTTTATCTTTTACCCCTTCTGGATTTCCTCATATCCCTGTTTTCACTACATGTCCTTTTATTCCTGATCCTACATCATCACCTACCCCTTCTGACCCTCCACCTTCTGTTCCTCTTATTCCTTCTATTTTCTCAATAGATTCCCTTCATACCTTTTTGTTAAATTCTCCGTCTTTCCCATCTTCATTATCCCTTCATTTGTCTTCCTTTTATGATTTATCTTATCCTCCTTTACAATGTTCTCATCTCATTCCATTGCCCCCTTCATCTGATTATATCAATATTCCTCCCCAGTCAGTGCTGGATACTCTAGGATATGACAGTGACATACTCCGTCGAAGACAATGGACGCTACATGATTGTGTGACAGGACCGCTGGCCTTTCATTCCAGGGTCTTGGGATACATCTGCAGCATGTTCAAACTCTTACCTTCATTTTTCCAAAGTGCATATTACTTCTGAGGATACCACTGTTCACCTTGCAGCTCATTTTTGTTGGTATCTTGCTTTCATGTATCAGCAGTCAAAGTTGAATACTCGAAAGAGTATCCCTCAGTTGCTCATTAATCCAAATGTAGATATGACTGTTGCTCAGATGGATGTTCTGTACTATTTTGCACAGGCCTTCCCTACTAGGTTCCTCATCTTATTGGAAAGAATGTGCTGCTTACAGTTCCTCCAGAATGTGCCTCAGCATTTTGTTGATGAGAATAAAGCTTTGGAGTGTTTAAAGCTTAGTATGCAGTTTAAGACGAAATACCTTCATCCTAGTTAGCAATGGAGTTTTTTCCTCATTGTATCATTCCTCTTTTATTAATGGAAATTTTCTTTTTATTCTCCAATTTTTGGGGATCCATGCCATTCAGACTATATTTGTATATGGGTATTTTTTGTATTGGGTGATGTTTTTTTTCAATTGTGTGGAGTTGTTGAAGATGAAGCTGTGAAGATTGATGTAGTTGGTTATCACATGGTTGCAGTTGCAGATTTGGATGTAGAACTCTTACATCCTTTAATAAGTTTGAGTTATTTTGGTTTTTATAATATTGGCATGGTTTTTTTTTGTGTTATTGGTTTTCCTTTCATATGTCTTTCAGATCCATGTTATGAAGCTGCTATGTTGGGGTTGTGATCAAAGTGGGTGATTTATGCTGAATTGAAGATTCTTTTTAGCAGATCATAGAGCTTTTATTCTTCCATTTTCTTAGGTCCTGAGGACGCTTCCTTATTAAGTGTGGGGATATGTTGAGCGTGGAAATGATTGGTTTTTGGGCTGATTTTTTGTTGTTTTTGTTGCTGAATGGTTGTTTTTAGTGGTTGATTGTTTGAGTTTGAAGATGTTTTGAAGTGTTTGGAAGTGGTTTGAGTATGTTTGAAAGGGTTTATGTTGGTTTTTGATGAAATATGTTGTTCTGAAGAGTTCTGTAATTCTCTCTGTATGGTTTTGTAAGGCCTGATTTTCTTCTGTTTTGGTTCTGTTTTGGTAGTTGAGATGGTTGAATGAATGTTTTGAGAGATGATTGAAGTTGTGTGAAAAGATTTATGAGAGAGATTGAATTGGTTTTGTTTTGGTTTTTATGTTTTTTATGGGTTTTGTGATCTTCTGTAAAGTTCTGTAGCTTCTGTGCTTCTGTAGCTTTGTAGTCCCGTTGTTCTGTTGTTCTGTGGTCTGTTCTGTTTGTTTCTGTTGAGTGTTATGATGGATGTATGAATGTTTTGGAAAGTGTTCTTGTATTAGGAAAAGGATGAATGTAAGATCTATCCAAGCTAATTGAAGTGAAGAAGTAGTTGTTGAAGATTTACAGAAGATTCACAGAAGGTTACAGAAGGACAGTGACAGAAGACAAATCTCACATGACACTATGAAGTCTCTGGTGCCCTTCCACATCTGACATACCTCTTGGGAGGTGTATTCACGACCTAATGAGGATTTTTGTGAGTGATTATTGAGTGATTGTAGTGAGGATATGATGTATTATTGAGAGTATACTATTGTGAGAGAGATCATATGCAAGAGATAGTCGATTCTATGTGAAACATTGTATCTTTCTATGAGGGAGAAGACTATGAAGATGAATACTATGTGATTTCTTTCCATCAAAAGTTGTGTTCTCTTGGTCTATTAATGAAGAATGTGAAGAATATGAAGAATATGATCAAGTTTGGGGGTTTTGGTACCCAAATCCATTGGTTGCCTGCATAATACCCTTGAGCACGAAGCCACACTTTGGATATCCATTGCGGCATTGTGCTGACCCTCCATCGATGCCTGCGTCTATAAGGCTTGGGCTTATTTTGGGGTCTTCTACGATATTTGTAGGTCCAAAGCATGTCCTTGGCATTGTCTCTTGACCTTCTTGTTTCAGGTATGGCCTCACTCACTGGTTCTCGTTGTTTGACATGTGCTTGTATTAACTCTTCCAACAAGTCCTTGCTCTCGTCAGCAAGCTTGACTGTTGTGTCAGCACCTTGCTTGCCTTTCCCTCGAGGTTCGATGAGGTCACCCTCTCTAAAGGTCATGACTATCCTTACACCCGATAGTGTCAGGTGTATCCTCTGTGCTACATAGTCTGCCTCACACTGTTTCAATTGTCGCAAGGATTTTGCACTTCCCTATGAGTGCTTGTGGGTGTCCCTCATAAGGGCTAAGAGTTGCACTAGTCGGTGTGAGCTCTGGTTGGCCTAGTAGGGTCCATGATTCATAGGTCAAGATGTTAAAATCTGCTCCTTCATCAATCAGAGCATCAATAGTATGCTCTCTTTTCGCAGTGAGTTTGACCCTAAGATAAGCAGGTGGTACTATGTCTTCATCTTTCGGGTCTTGGCTTGTAAATTTAAGCCTTCTGACAGACGCCCTTGAGTCCCCACTTTCATGACCGGATGTGGATTCTCCACCAATGTCTTGGGTTGTCTGTGCAGTGTTGCTCAAGGTACATCTCTCGTCAAGAGTGTCATGTCTAGCCATCTTGGCATTTGTAGCTTGCTGATGTTGCATTTCGCTCTGATTAGACATGATCTGGACACAATGTCTTTGTGTTCTCGTGGTGTGGCCTTTTTGCCCTTGATGGCTAGATTGGCTCGTTAAGATTCTAGGGTCTCTGTTTGCCCCTATTCGAGTGCGGGCTTCTGGTTTCTCTTCTGCAAGGGAGCCTCCATGCTCGCATAGGGCCATTACTACCCAAGGGTCTAAGTTAGAGGGCTTCATAAGCTTCGTTGCTCAAGTCTTGGCCATTCTAGTGGATTTTAGGTTCTGCGCTGCTTCTTGCTATTCACTCCGGGGTTGATCTCAGGTCCTACAATTGGATTTCCATTCTCAACACATCAAGTCGTTGGGGAGTGCTCCAGCACTGTCCCCCTGTCCCTTGGTCGTGACTCCTACGTCGGAAACTGCCTACAAGGCGTTCGCTACGTTATCCTAGAGTGGGTTGCACTTCCAGTCGGTCGCGGGGGTCAATTTTTGATGTTTTCTTTTTTCTGCCTAAGGGTGTGTCCGATTCTCCGAATCGGACGTCCGATTTACCAGTGGTCTAATTGGGACCGATTTTGAGCAGACAGGGGTCAAGTGTCCGGGTAGGATCTGGAGGTGCTCAGCTAGTGTGAAGCCCACAATCACTCGGTGTGACAATTTTTTGTCACCTCGAAAAAACACGCTCTGCACTTAGCCCGTCCAAGTTACACCAATTTTGGGCCAAGTTCCAGAATCGGCCCTTGGCTCTCTCTTGTATTCAGCCACTCGGCCCACTCAACTCGGACTCATGGAAATTTGGCCTTCGACCCTTTCCTGTATTCGGACCACTTGAGTCGGAAGCCCACTACTTGGTCTGCGTCCAAATCAGACACTCAAATGGTTGCAAACTTGGCCTATCTGAGTCACCCACTCAGCCATATTAGGTACTCGACCTTTGGCTACTTGCCCCATCCGAATCAGTCACTCGGCCCCTGCAATTTGAACCTATTGGGTCGAGTCTAATTTTCCCCCACAATTTTTGAAATTTGGACTAGACCACCTAGACACCGACCATACGAGCATCTGAAGACCATACAGATGTTTGAGACACCTTTCTAGCACAAATGAACAAAGGAACCAGTGAGATGCAGGCATAGAGGTGACTCTAGTCGACCATCTAGCGATTCAGTCTGTCAGCAATATCAAGTGGAATCGTAGAGCACAAAAGAATCATGACTGAGTAGAGGGCATATCAGAGAACCCTAAGAACCAACAAGGATGGGAGCGTACAAGCCTATTAGGCTAAACCCATGACGAGAGTGCTAGAGCCATCCAGACACTTTGTTTTCTCACTCACTCTGATTTCCAGTCATCAAAACACACTTGAGAATAGCTAAAAGCATGATTTTGCACAATACACAAAAAAGAACACACACTGTTGAATGCTGAATTGACTAGGTTTTTTTGGTTGATTTTTGTTGTTTTTAAGGGATGAATGGTTGATTTTTGATGGATTTTGAGTGATGACTAATTGTTTTGGAAGTGTTTTGGATGATGTTGATTATGTTTTGGAAGCTCATGATGATTCTCAATAGAAATATGAGGCTCTATGATGTTTTGATAGGTTATGTTGAGGTTCTGATTGGTTCTATTTAGCTTCTGTTTTGTTCTGTTTCTCTTTTGTGTGAAACATGGATTGATGATCGATGGAAGTTGAGTTCTTTTGCAAGCTCATTGAATAGTTTTTTCCGATAGCTTGGAATGGTTTTAGTATGAGTTATATGGATTTTCTGCTTTCTTTTGACCTTTTGTGAAATTTTCTGTTGACCTCTGTTGGAGCTTTTGTAGAGCCTTTGTTCCTGCTCTGTTTCTATTCTATTTTGTTTTGTATGCTTCTGTATGTGTTCTTTGGAATATATGTATGATTTTGGGGAAGTTTTCTAGTCTTGGAAAGAGGTGAATCTAAGTTCAAAATAGCTCAAGAAAGTGGAAGAAGCAGTGCTGAAGATTGGAGTGAAGACTGGAGTGATAGTAGTGAGCTATGAGAAGTCACTGTAGTGGCTTTGGTGACCTTTCATATCAGACATACCTTTTGGAAGGGGCATACATGACCAAAAAAGAATTATTATGAGTTATTATAGATCATTGTAGTAAGGATATGATGTACTATTTATTGAGAGAGAAAGAGAGAGTCAAAGATAGCCAATTCTATGCCAAACAATGTGTCTTTCTATGAAATACTGTGAGAGAAAACTAAAAAGACAATGAAGACGAATACTATGTGATTATTTCCATTCAAAGTGGTGTTTCTCTTGTTTTCTCTTTGTCTATCAATGAAATATATGAAGAAGATGAAGAACAATATCAATTTTGTTGAGAATAAAACTGTGGGAGATTGTTTCTATGATGATGCGTGAAGATTCCTTGCTAGTGGTATTCCTTTCCTTGTTGTGGTTCTCTAAAGAATGAGACAAAAGCTCGTTGATGTTACAAGATAGATTTTATTGCAGTAGAAATCCCTTTTCCTTGGTGTCTCTCTTCGGGCTCCATATTTTTGGTGTCTCTCTTGGGGAAACTTGCCATCAACAAGCATTACAAAAGGTTGAAAATGAGGGAAATGGCATTGCCAAGAAGAGAAGAATTCAATGGATGCTTGCAAAGTTCCCTCCACCACTGAAGAAATGGAGATTCTCATTTCCAAAGCCACTTTCCACAAGAAATTAATTCCACAATGGTGGAAACATATTATCATCATGATGCAGGCTCAATGTGGTGGACTATTGCCTCTTCTTATTGAAGCAGCATAAGATTGCATCTTGGTGGCAAATTGTTTGGGAACAAACCGAAGAGTAGAAATAGAGAATGACCATCCATGGAAGACTTGGCATTCATTGAGAAGTTTCTAAATATCATCAAGTGGGAGATTGTAAAGAAGATTCAGGAATCGTGGTCAGTGGAGGTTCACAAAAACAAAAAAGAAAAGAGTTGGAATTTTTTCATGGATGCTCAACAACAGGATACGTGGGATGCATGGTGCACTGATAATTTGTTTGTCCAATTAGCAACCCACAGGAAGATGGTAGATAGAGTGTTCTTTACAACATATACTATTGAAACCATCAAAAGCTGGTATTATTATGATGATGGTACAACACCGATCCTCAGAAGAATGTGTTTTGATACCTTCAGAACAAAATATCTCCCCCTCTGTAGTGGTTTGAAAGCTGAATTCAGAGACGTAGAAAAGAAGGAAGTAGAAGAGATGTTGGCCAGAGAGTCCTCCAGAGACTGAAGCCCCTTTGATTATATTTAGTTGAGTACAGACTAACTAGTTGGACCCAACCCACTGATGAATGACACAATCAAGATGCAAGCACTAGAAGGAGTCCAGAGGTATGTGAGAAGAGAGAAGGCAAAAATCAAGGCTGAGAATGAGCTTGCAATAGAAGCCTCCTTTGACACCTTAAAAGCAATCTTTACAGAAGTCCCCATGGAAACTCAAGGTCCCCTTCCTTGTCAGATTTTTCCTAGAAATATTGATGGCAGGTCAGGAAATGTAGTCCCATTGCCAATTTTTAAGGGAGAGTACAATGAAGACCCCGATCTTCATGTAGTAGAGTTTATGGTAGCATGTGTGGCTAATAGTGCCAGAACCCCTAAGCATTGGTTAGAAATATTCCCCTCCACTTTCAAGGGCACGACGTTTTAGTGGTATGAGAGACAAGCAGTAGAAACTTTTGGCACTTGGGATGACCAGAAGTTGGCCTTCCGCACTAAATTCATGCGTAAAGGTTTTGAAGAGCGGATGCAAGAGGAGTTCATGAACCTAACTCAGGAACCCAAGTTAGTCCTCTAGAGAAAGAGTAGAAAATTATGTCTCACAAATGGAATCCATCCTGAAGAGATGGACCAATCATCATTTGATTGAAGGCATCTAGAAAGGAGTGTTTCTTAAAGGCCTACAATTAAAAGTTTGCAAGTTCATGGAATTGAGAAGACCAGTTAATCTACGAGTTGCAGTGGAAGGTGCAAAATTGCATGATGAAGTTGAAGCAAGATTGTTTAAATGACCTCAAGAAGAGGAGTCTTACCTCCTCCCATCCGAGGAATGGTATACCCACCAAATACAGTCCCAGGGAACAACTCCCTACCCCTACCCCCAGATGCAAACAGTGCTGCAGTACAATGCACCTAATCTATAGTGGCCACAAATGGCAATGCCTCAAATGATGGTTCAACCACAATAGCAGTGGTCTCAAACACTTCCTCCAATGGTGATTTAAAGATCACTTGAGAGATCTTCAAATCTTCAATGAGTCTTCAAGTGATCTTTAAATCATCTTCAAATCTTCAAATCTTGTATTCCCCTCCTTGATTTGATGCTGGAGTAATCCAAAAAATCTGAGACCTGATGTGAGATGAAGCAAGATTGAGCTACGGGAAATGAAGCTTGAATGTTGATAGCTATGGTGTTGATGCTTGAGATCCTCAAGACTCCAAAAGACTTTAAGAACTTCCTCTCTTTGCTGATTAGATCTTCTTGGATAATAAGTAGGCCAGTGAATCAGAGTGGCAAGAACTCCAGTGAGAGAATAAGGTGAAGGATGAAGCTTTTAGGAAGTTTAGCTATGGCTGCCTGTGATTAGGGTTAACATGCTCGACAATTTTTTCAGTTCCTCCAGCAAATACATGAAACATTTTAGGGAGATTCTTTGTGAGGAGTAAGCTTACTCCATGGGCTCCAAATTCCCTATGCTAGTCATCATGATTGCGCTACACACAGGAGCTACCCACTGTACGATCAAAACACACGCAAATTTGGATAGCGACTCATGATTTACGCAATGCTAGGCTCAAGGTGCACCAATGTTGGGGTCTATGTTAATAGGCATAGGCGCCCTGGGTTAGTGAAGATTTTTTTAGAAGAAATCATGAGGAAATATAGCCTATAGAAGGAGATCAAGAAGCTCCAAGACAGGTGGGTGCAGGTTTCCAAGTAGAGAGAGTGTGATTCAAGTGAGGAGATGAAGTTAGATACTCAACCTGAGCTTGGACTGAGCTGGAGAGGGACTGTTAGAGCAAAGAAGGACTGTGCCATGCCGAACTAAGCTCTGATACCTTGTAAAATATGCAGGATCTAGAGCATGGCAGATGCGGAAGTTATGGAGGTTGGAAGAGAAAGAGTGAGTTCATGAAGTCACTGACATGACTGATTGTTACACAAGTGAATTAGATTCCAAGATGGAATCTTGGACTCATAAACACAATCTTGTGTATCAACTAACAATGACATAGAGACTTTACTTAGGGACAAAAGTACTATGACATTGCATTAGAAAAGAGAGCAAGTATAATGCTTTATAGAAAACTAGATGCATGGTAGCACTTCTCCTACTGTGCAAATCGGATTCTAGTCCTGAGCCCTCATTGCTCCTTCCAAAGAGACTAAAGTAGGTGGAATTGCAAACATCTCAACAAGTGGAATCCTACCCACTGGAATCAACAACCCCAAGTTTCAACAAGACCTCTGAATTAAAACTAGAATAGAGGGCCTCCTGGATCAACCCAACCAATGTATGTAGTAATTACAGAAGCTTCCCAAAACCCTACTACAAGTACTCGAGGAAGTGAAAATCTGAAGGACTATCTATCCAATTCAATGGTAAGTATCAAGAAAGAGCTTATGGATGTGTTTATAAAATAGCTACAGATGTTGATGATGAATATCGCCAATACATCCACTCCTGTAGGAGGTGGGAGAGATGTGATGTGTTCTAATACATGGTGTGGAAAGTGCCATCAAGCAGGACATTTAGCCACTGAATGTACTTGAAAACCAACCATTCTTGGAGCCTTCTATTCATACTATTTGAGGAAGAACCATACAAAGGATATCTACTCTCTAAAAGATATGCATGAACCAAGAAAGAAAGATGAAGATGCAAGATTCAACTTGCTAGAATCCAAAATGACAATGCAAGAAATTAGACCAAAGCCTAGGGAGTTTGGTCCTAATTTCGGTCCAAGGAGATTTCCCTCTCAAAGTTACAGAGGATGATAGTCTGGCCATGGCCAAAGATCAGAAGTGGAGTGTTACAGATGTAGGGAAAAGGGTCATATCTCACCAAATTGTCCAAACCCTAGAAGGTCTGTGGATTACAAGCCCTTATGCAGTCGGTGCAAAGGAGAAGGCCACACTACAAAAGATTGTCCAAGTCTAGCCCCTATGAAATCTACTTCTGATACCCAACAACAAAAAACCCAAGAATCCAATTCCAATTTGGTGGAATTGGATGTGGCTGCCATAACGCGTGCAAAGAAAGGAGAACCCATAGTTCCAAAAGAGAACATTCCCTCTACAAAGACTTTGAAGTTCAACCTTCCTCATGAAAAACAGAATAATGCAGTCCCCAAAACAATGAAGTACAGAGCACTACAAAGCCACAGAGAGCCATAGAGACAGTGTTGCAGAGATAGGACCAAAAGTCCATGAAATAGAGGATGCAAAAGGACCTCCTCATGAAGAATAAGTGCAAATATTGCCACTCCTAGAAGAAAAATGAAGATAAAAGTGAGGCATTGACCCATTTCCCAGACAATTGGAAAAGCCTATGGATCCTATCAAGGAGTATGATTTGGTCAAAGATCTAGGTCAAAGATCTAGACACTTTTAAACCAAACTTAACATTCCGGACAGTTGTTGATGTTGTCTCCCAGTTGTTGAAAGAGATTCAAAAGCATACTAACTAGAAGAAGAGGCTTAAGAATTGTTCCCTTCGTGGTGACCAAGTCCAATAGAGCCTTAGAACTTGTAAAGGAAGTAGATGTGGCTAACGCCTTCCTGGATCCTGGAACCCCATAGATTGACATATGGATTGAAGGGTGCTTTATTGCAAATGCTCTGATTGATGGAAGCTTGTCAATAAACATAATGATAGATGTGACAATGAAGGATCTAGGATTGCAAGGAATGCAACCTACACAATGTCTTATTAGATTAATAGACCAAAGTAGAATCAAACCACTGGGCATCCTCCCGTATGTAGAGACAACCCTCACAAGAAGAGATTATTGGCTAACATATCTAGTGGTCAAACCAAAATACTACAGGACCTCATACCCTCTGCTGTTGGGAAGACCTTGGCTTTTTGAAGTAAGAGCAGTGACAGACTGGTTCAAAGAAACCCTAACCCTCAACAGAGGACCCAATAAAGTGGTGTTGAAGTTGAATGGATCGCAAAAAGGAAATGGATCCACATCCATTGAAGTCGTAACTAACTCCTTTAATGAAGTAATAGATGGTGCATTAAGATAGGAAGAGGCTGTCAAACAGATATTTTCCAAGAAAACAGAGGCACAATCCCTAACAATGGGCACTATAAGCCAACTCCCAAAAGATGAAAAGTCCTTGTTAATGGGTGAATACTTCTTGCCTAAGCTAGGAACGAATTTTGAAATCACTACTGACAATGAGATAGAAGCATGTATATATTTCTCTCCCTGTTACATGGCTATAGTAGAGCTAGAGACAGAGGAAGAAGATGGAACAAAGAGCCTATTCTTCTCCTATAGATCTCCTGCAAAGGTAGAGTCAAAGCCTGAAGAGGACGATGATGAACCTAAAGAATAAGATTATGAAAGCAAGAAAAAAAATCTATTCCATTCGAAGAAGGCATGGATGAAGAGGGATTCCTAGAAGCCTCAGAAGCAGAAGACTTCATGATGTTGGATAGAATGATGATGGTACCTTTGGACTAGTAAATGGATCTTCTCATATGCAAAGCATTTATAAGAAATGGATTAAGAAAAATAAGCCATATTTTATCAGTGGTTCTTTCCATCCTCATCTACCCTTGCCAAGAAAGGATGATGATGATGCCCCTTTTCAATAAGCACCAGTCCCAAGGGCCCAATAGAATTTCGAGAGTCCGTGTTATGTGACGTTCCTAGACGTATCCTTAGAAGAGGAGTCCTCAAGATCTAAGGTAATTAATACCCAAACCAAATCTGAGACAGCCCTGATACCATTTCAGCATCCCAAGGAGCAACCCAAGTCCCTACTGAAACAAGAAGTCGAGCCTAGTGGGACATTAGAAGAAGACACCACCCCCTTGAAGGAGTCAGATCTATATCCAAAAGCAATCCATGGGACCTTCATCCGCAAAGTGGAAGGTGAAAGGCAGTTAACCTTTGTGGATGCAAATGTCACTGAACACCACTTGAAGGTAGGCAGTAGCTTGCCATATGGGGAGTTGTCGATCTTGTACAACTTATTGAAAGAGAATTTAGACGTATTTGCATGGTCCTATAAAGACCTGAAAGGGATTGATCCCACAATATGTTAGCATCACATTGACTTGGAGGCTCATACTAAACAAGTACGACAATGGTAGAGGTGCATGAATTCGAATTACTCCACCTTGGTGAAAGCAAAGCTCTTGAAGCTTTTGAAGCCGAGTTCATCTATCTAGTGGCTAATAGTGAATGGGTTTCACCCATTGTGGTCGTACCCAAGAAGAATGGGAAGCTCTGCATATGTGTGGATTTTCACAAATTGAATTCCAAAACCAAGGAAAATCATTTTCCTATCCCTTTTACAAACCCACCATTAGATAGAGTTATAGGACATGAGCTTTACTCGTTGTTAGATGGCTTCAATGGTTACAATCAAGTGCAGATAGTAGAAGAAGATCAGTCCAAAACAACCTTTACCATAGAATGGGGGACCTATGCTTACAGGGTGATGCTGTTTGGGCTCTACAATGCCCCTGCTACGTTCTAGAGAGTCATGATGGCCACATTCCAAAATCATCTGCATGAATTTATTGAGGTATATCTAGATAGCTTTTGTGTTTATAGTTTGATCCTTAAACATTCAAACATTTAGAGCAATGCTTTGATTGATGCCGGGAGTATGGGATCTCCCTCAACCCTGACAAATGCATATTTGGAGTCTCTTATGGAGTTTTATTAGGCTACATTGTCTCTGCACAAGCGATATCAATGGACCCTGCAAAGATTGAGAAGTTTGTAGCCTTAACCGCACCAAACAACCTCAAACAATTGAGGGGATTTCTAGGCCATGTGGGCTACTACAAAAGGTTCATAGCCCATTTTGCAACAAAGGCAGCTCCCCTACATAAGCTTCTAAGGAAAGATGCATAGTTTATTTGGACAGAAGAATGTGTTAAAGCCTTCAACACTCTAAAAGTAGTGTCTAATTGAGGCACCCATCTTGCAACCTCCTGATTGGACGAAGGAGTTCCATGTACACATTGATACATCAGTTGAAGGCTTAGGTGCATTCCTATGCCAAAAGGGATCCTCAAAGTTGGATCAACCCATTTATTATGCAAGCCAAAAGGTCATTGATAGAGAGTGGAACTATACACTGACAGAGTTGGAGTGTTTGGCAATGGTGTTTGCCCTAGAGAAGTTTCGCCACTACCTGCTATTAACTCATTTTAAATTTTATGTGGATCATGAGGCCTTGTCCTTCCTAATGAATAAAGCATATGTGAAGGGAAGAATGATGAGATGGCTCCTTCTATTCCAGGAGTTTGACTTTGAGGTAATCACCAAACCTGGTCGCTCCCATGTTCTAGCTGATCATCTTTTGTGTATCGTGCAGAATGCAAATGAGGAGCAAGATGATCCAGACCTCCTTAATGCTTCCTTGTTCCTGGTAGAAATTGTCACTCCATGGTATGCAGACATCGCCAACCTACTAGCAACCCAACAGTATCCTCCTGGCATCTCTAGTCATGAAAGGAAGAAGATTTTGTTAGAATCAACCCCCTATACCTTGTTAGGTGACACACTATACAAGAAAGGCAAAGATGAAGTGATCAGAAGATGTGTTGCAGGAGACAAGATTGGGATTGTTCTGAAGGCTTACCATGGCGAGCCATGTGGAGGCCACTTTGCACGATAAGCAACAACAAGAAAGGCTCTACTAGCAGGATATTGATGGCGGATCCTCCATAAGGATGCCTATGACTACTACAAGCGATGTGATGCATGTCAATGGATGGGGAAACCCACCAAGATTGTTGAGATGGCAAGCTCAACATGTGCGAACATTGATAATGGACCGCCTGGCTAGATGGGTCTGCACGTTCCAGAGAGAGAAAGTTCAAGGTTGTATTTTCTTAGAGGGACCGATTTTTACCACTAAAATTCTCTAATGCATTCTGTGTAGGCCACCAAACATTTGTATGCACTACATCAAGTATGTTTCTACTCACTTCTCTGTCATGCAAAAAGGGTTGTTTAACCTACTTATCAAATTGTCATGCTTCACACACTTTATGAAATTCAACAATTCTAAAAGAAGGAAACCCTATAACAAATCCTTTGGATTGCATTAATTTCAGCCTTTTCATATTTGCATGTCTAATATATTTATGCCATATTTCAATGTCTACCAACCACTCATTTTTCTTTAGCATATATATTAGCATTCATTGCAAGAATTCCAGCATCATCTAATGTGAACATGAGGCCAATTCTACTTCCTTTTGTGACCAACCTGCACTTATGATTAAAGTTTTCTACAAAACAACATTTTGCATTGAATAAAACCTACAACCCTTGCTCGGTGACTCCTATGAAAGAAATGGTGAACAAGTCCAAGCATTTTACTCAAGTTCAGGAAGGGGACATGGTAGATCTTCTTTGAGAGGCCGTGCTATGGGACGTATTGGCACTAACCAACAAAAAGGTTCAATGAGCAATTTGGTGAAATGCAGGTTTCAAGAGGTCGAGGCAACTTTAGAGGGAGGGGGAGATCTAGAGGAAGAGGTAAATGGCAGAACACAACTTTTGGAAATTTTGCCATTGTTTGCCATTATTGTGGTAAAACAAGTCATATTACAACCCATTGTTATGCCAAGAAGGATGATATTTGCAATGGTAAATTGCAACAAGGAAACTATCCATCGTCTTCATGATAGAATGAAGACAACCTTGTGTATTGATCTGTTTAGTAATCATGAGAGAGATCAGCTCATCAAAATCTGGAAATGGTTTCCGTAGGTATACTGAAGTGACAAATGAATTCCATGCCTTCTCATTATTAAGGCCACTCAAAGTGGATTAAACCAACTCATCATCATGAGGCATTGCATCAATCACTGCTAAAGCATCTGCAATGCTCCTCACCTTCAAAACATACTCATTGACAAACATTTTTCCTTTCTTCAAGGTATTCAACTCTTGCTTAAGTTGAATCTTTTGTGCCTTTCTATTAATTGAAAACATGCTCTCAAAAATAGTCCAAGCTCCATGCGAAGTTTCTGTATTCTTGATATGTCCTAGCATAGTATTATCAATTACTATAGATAGCCAATACATCATATTTTTGTCTTTTGCATTCCATTCTTTCCATACCATTAATGTTGAGATATCGAGCTCCACTCGTGATATGCCAGGGTGACCGTTGTGCATTTATGTCACCGACTTGTCAGTTGTAGATGCGGTTGGTACACCGTCCATGAATAATAGCTACATGATAGCTATCCTTATCTACTCTAGTTCGTGGCTCAGTTAGTATGCAATCTTAGTTAGTTGAGTTTGGTTTGAGACCCATATATAGGGTTCTTCTATTTCCTTGTGCTAGACTTCTTTTTTGGCTTACACAACTAAGAAGAGGAAAACTGTTTTTAGCCTCCACCTGTGTGTGTATTCCCCCATTGTGCAAGCAAGAAAGCTACAAGTGAGACTCCTTCCTTCTCTCCCACAATCTTGACATGGTATCAGAGCCTTGTTCGTGGTAAGGAGCTCAAGAAAGCAAGCCAAGCTCATGGTGTTCTGGTAAGAGGAGCAGTGTTGCTTTCATTTTCTGTTTTGGGAGCAGATCTCTGCAGGTAGCACAGCCGGAAATTGCAGGAGTGCATTGTCTCAGGTTGAGACGCCCTTTGCGATGAAGCAAGAGGGTAGTATATGCTGCGGGTGGGGGCTTTAGCCCTCGGCGACCCTGTTTTTTTTATTTGAGGCCATTTCGGGGCCTGATTTGGAGGCGAAAGTTTTCTGCACGCACTCAGGAAAAGGCCCTGTTTTATGCTATGCGACCACTGTTCTACAGGTCGGTGAAAAGTTACCACAGAAAATTGCATCATATGCTTGTGTGCAGAGACATTGGGAGTTATAGAATCATCCTTGGTTCCTGTTTATGCAAAATCGTCACTAGGAAGTGACTATGTGGTCAAATACCACTTTCGCCAGTTTTGCAGATTTGCCCTTGTGAGGGTGAAGTTGTGTTTTTTGCAGTGACAGAAATTTTTGCAATATTCTATAATGGCGTTTGATTCTCTTTCACAGATTGTAACTAAAAAGCTTGACAAGAACAACTTCCAAGCATGGAAGTTTAGAATGATGAATTTCCTTATGGGAAAAGGATATTGGGAATTTGTTGCAGGAAATGAAGAAGAACCAGTTCTTCCTGATGTTCCCAATCAACAGCAAATGCAGGCATTCAAAGCATGGCATGAGAGAGCCAGGAAAGTTATGTATTGGCTGTCTATCGGTATTTCAAACTCTATGATTGTGCATATTCAGGATGCAAGTACGCCAAAGGAGGCATGGGATACTTTGTCAAAAATGTATAGCACAAATACGCAAGCGAGGAAAATGCAGCTCAAGCAAGAGTTGCATAATTTGCAAAGAGAAAATATGAGCATCAATGACTACCACATGAAGGTAAAGAAGATTGCAGATGCACTTGCTTCCATTGGATTGCCAGTGGAAGATGATGATTTAGTTTCTGTGACCTTGAATGGTCTAGGAAAGGATTATGCACAGTTCCGAACATCCATTTCCGTCCGTGAAAGATTTCCTGATTTTGAGGAGTTGATTGCTCTTCTAATTTCTAAGGAGCAGAGAAATGGTGATGCATCTTCTTCAGGAGGAACTTCAAAAGAAGCTGTCTTCTACTCAAATGCTAGAAGAGGTAGAGGCAGAGGTAGAGGAGGCCGATTTGGAGGCCGTGGTAGAAATCAGAATATGCAGCAAACTCAAGAAAACCAGTCCTATGGAGGAGGACGTGGTAACTCTAGAGGCAGGGGAGCCAAAGAGGTCATGGTGGATGGCAAAGAGGCCAAAATGCAAACAATAATGTTGAATGCTACTGCTGTGGTAAAATGGGTCATATGGCTAAAGATTGCTATAAAAAACAAAATGACATCATGAATGGAAAATTACAACAAGGGAATTATGCATCTTCTAGTAGACAGGGTGATGACAGAAATGAGCATTTGTTTATGGTGCAGCACATGAACAATTCTGTGACAAGTGCAGAAGAAAGCAACGATGTATGGTATGTTGACTCAGGTGCATCAAACCACATGACAGGTCATGCAGAATGGATGGAGGATGCAAGAAAAATGGAAAAACCAGGATTTGTGGAGACTGGTCATGATACTGCACATCCTATTGTGGAGATTAGAAAATTTCCTTTGTCTATGCAGGATGGGAAAAAGAAATACATGTCCGATGTATTTCATGTCCCGAATATCACCAAGAATCTAGTTTCTGTTGGTCAAATGGTTGAGCAGGACTTGGAGGTTAGATTTAATCCTCATGGATGCTTTGTTGAGGATATGAAAAATAAAGGTCTCTTGATAGCAAAAGGAAAGAAGAAGGGCAGAATGTTTATGTTGGATGCAGACATGTCTGAATTGAGTGCAGCAATGTTTGCATATGGGACCGGTGTAGTTGCAGATATTGATATCTGGCATAAACGCATTGGTCATGTTAATGTACAACTACTTAAATCAATGCAGGCCCAAAATATTGTTGCAAGATTGCCTAAACTCAAGGTTGTAGAAATGCATAAGGTATGTGAAGCCTGTCAGTTTGGAAAAGAGGCAAGGAAACCATTTCCTAGACATGTTCAAGAGAGTAAGAAGCCATTGGAATTAATCCACTCTGATGTGTGGACTACTAAAGCTCCATCTCTTGGAGGCTGTCATTATTTTGTCACTTTTATTGATGACTATAGTAGAAAAGTTTGGGTGTATTTTATGAAAAAGAAAAGTGAAGTTTTTTGGCATTTCAAAACTCTTAAAGCGTATGGTTGAAAAAGAAACAGGCCTGCAAATAAAATGCCTAAGGTCAGATGGAGGGGGAGAGTACCTCTCAAATGAGTTTGCAAGGTTCTGCAAGAGCATGGCATAAAGCAGCAATATTCATGCAGTCATACCCCACAGCAAAATGGAATTGCAGAAAGGAAAAACATGCATATTGGAGAGGTATCTCGTGCCATGCTCAATGAAAAAGACCTGCCAGATTTTTATTGGGCTGAGGCAGTTGCTACAGCAGTCTACATAATGAATAGGACTCCCATTGTAGCAATACATGGGGTGACTCCAGAGGAGAGGTATACTGGTAGGAAACCAGATATTTCTCATTTGAAAATTTTTGGTTGCATTGCCTATGTTCATGTGCCAGATGAGTTGAGATCCAAGTTGGATCCAAAAGCAGAGAAGTGCATCTTTATTGGTTACTCTTTGCAGCAGAAAGGGTATAGATGCTATAACCCTTCTACTCGTAAGTTTATAGTGAGCAGAGATGTTGTTTTTGATGAGATGAGTAGCTGGTATAAACCAGTAAATGTGATTGATAATGTAGATGCACAAAATGGTAATACTGCACATAACTCACAGCAGTAGTCACAAGATATCAGTGGACCTGGAGCGTCCTCTAGCAGTGGTTCATATTCTTCGCCATGGACAGGCAGATTGAGATCACGAGAATCTTCTCAAAGCAATGCAGATAGTGGTATGCAGGTATCACGAAAAGGAAAAGAGAAGGTAGATCAGCCCATGTTTGATGTGAATGCAGATCACTCGTATGTGGATGGTGAATCCAGTGGCTCAGAACAAAGCATTGATGATGAGTTGGGTATTCCTTCTATTGTTACACCTGGAGTAAGGAAGACCAGGGATGTTTTGAGAGCACCTGGGAGTGAACCTACTTTGCGCAGGTCTACTAGAGCTAGGTATCCTGTGGATAGGCTAAAATACGATGGATTTACAGCCATTCACTATGCATATATGGTCAAAGTGATACAGGAACCAGAACCCACTTCTTTTGAGCAAGCCATGGGAAAAGAAAAATGGGAGAAAGCCATGGATGAAGAAATGGATGCCTTGGAAGAAAATGCTACATGGGAGTTGGTATCTTTGCCTAAAGGTAAAAATGCAATTGGCTGTAAGTGGGCTTATAAGGTGAAGCACAATGCAGATGGTTCTATGAACAGATACAAGGCAAGATTAGTAGTCAAGGGGTATGCACAAACATATGGCATTGACTATGAAGAAACATTCAGTCCGGTTGCAAGGATGGCAACCGTAAGAGTAGTCATTGCTATGGCTGCATCAAAGGGATGGTCTTTACATCAGATGGATGTAAAGAATGCCTTCTTGCATGGTGATTTGCAAGAGGAGGTTTATATGGAGCAGCCACCAGGTTATGTGCATGCTGTTCATCTTGAGTTTGTTTGCAGGTTGAAGAAAGCCTTGTATGGCTTGAAGCAAGCACCTAGAGCATGGTCTGACAAGATAGGACAGTATCTTATCACTATTGGCTTTCAGATTTCCAAGGCAGATTTCTCACTTTATGTGAGAAAAACAGAGAAAGGTATTATGCTACGTGTCATTTATGCTGATGATTTGATTATGACAGGTGACAGTGATGAAGATATCCTTCATGTGAAAATGCTATTGAAGCAGAAGTTTGAGATGAAGGATTTGGGAGAGCTGCGTTATTTCTTGGGCATTGAGGTGATTAGATCACCAAGTGGGATACAGCTCTTGCAGAGGCAATATGGATTGGACATGCTGTCCAAATATGGGATGACAGGTTGTAAGCCTATTTAAGTTTCTTTGGAGCAGAATGTGAAGCTGAGCGCAGATGCATGTGAGCTTCTGGAAGATCCTACTATGTACAGACGCATAGTAGGAAGCTTGATTTATATGACTATTACCAGGCCATATTTGAGCTATGCTGTTGAATTGGTAAGTCTGTTTATGCAGGCTCCACAGAAACCGCATTTGGATGCGGCTAGACGCATACTCAGGTATGTGAAGTCCACATTGCAGTATGGACTATTTTATGAGACTGGGGTTCAGATATAGTTGCATGGATACACTGATGCTGACTGGGCTGGTAGTATTTTTGATAGACGATCTACCAATAGGTATGTGTTCTCTTTTGGGAGTGCTACAGTCACTTGGAGTAGCAAGAAACAGCCTACAGTTGCCTTGTCCAGCACAGAGGCTGAGTATAGGGGTGCAGCAATGGCTGCATGTGAGGTAGCTTGGTTGCATAAGCTACTTTATGATATGCATCAGGCTACAGATGGGCCAGTTGTCATTTATTGTGACAACATGAGTACTATACACTTGGCAAATAGCCCAGTCTATCATGCTAGAACAAAGCACATTGAGGTGCATTATCACTATGTGCGGGAGAGGGTTTTACTAGGTCTTATTGATCTAGTTTATGTCAGCACAGAGGATCGGGTAGCTGACATATTCACAAAGGCATTGGGCGCAGAGAAGCTGCGCAAGTTCAGAGACCTGCTTGGTGTGCAGGAATTGGGATTGAGCTCGAGGGGGAGTGTTGAGATATCGAGCTCCACTCGTGATATGCCAAGGTGACCGTTGTGCATTTATGTCACCGACTTATCAGTTTTGCAGACGCGGTTGGTACACCGCCCATGAATAATAGCTACATGATAGCTATCCTTATCTACTCTAGTTCGTGGCTCAGTTAGTATGCCACCTTAGTTAGTTGAGTTTGGTTTGAGACCCATATATAGGGTTCTTCTATTTCCTTGTACTAGACTTCTTTTTTGGCTTACACAACTAAGAAGAGGAAAACTGTTTTCAGCCTCCACCTGTGTGTGTATTCCCCCATTGTGCAAGCAAGAAAGCTACAAGTGAGACTCCTTCCTTATCTCCCACAATCTTGACAATTAATCCATATTTAGTCTGAGGGATACTTAGCTCTAGCTCCTTTTCTTCACCTGAAACAAACTCATAAATACCCTTTTCAATGAGCAAGTTCATCACATGGAACTTCCATGAAGGGTAGTTCTACTAACTAATCTTCTACTAACTAATCTTGGTCACGAGGTGAGGTTCATTAAGACAAGTGTGGAAACTATCAATAGTTCTAGCAAATTTGTCGACAAAGGAGAAAGAAGGAACCACTTGTATGAGCTAGGTGCTCTTACAACCACCACTAGTATGGACATAAGTAAACTTTTGGATGAAAGATTTGGTCACTATAGTTTTGCACTATTAAAGGAGATGCATAAGCAAGATATGGTTCCTCAACTATATATAGTATTTGAAATGAAGGGACCATGTGAAGCTTGTATGATGGCAAGCAACAAAGATAGGCATTTCTACAAGAAAGAAAAAATAGAGCAAAGGCTCCTCTAGAGATGGTGCATGCTCACTTGTGTAGTAAAATGCATACAAAAGCCTTGGGAGGGTCTTATTATTTTATGTTGATTGTCGACAACTACAGTAGGAAGATGTGAGTGTACTTCCTTCATGATAAGACCCAACATTTTGATAAGTTTAAAGAAAGACTAAAACTTATTGAGAATGAAACATGACAAAGTGTGAAGAAGTTTAGAACAGATGGTGGTTGTGAGTTTAACTCAAAGGAGTTTAAAGGCTTTTGCAAGGGCAAGGAGATTAAGCATAAATTGATTACACCTTATACACCTCAGTAGAATGGCGTAGTTGAATGCCATAATCACACCATCATGGAAATGGCAATGTGTATGCTTAAGGGCAAGGGATCGCCTAACGAGTTTTGTGCAGAAGCTATTGATATTGTAGTCTATATTCTCAATCAGAGTTACACGAATGTTTTGAAAGGCAAACACTTCATGAGGCCTATTTTGGTAAGAAACTGTCTAGTCTCACATTTTAAAACTTTTGGATATGAATGTTATGCACATCTTCCAAAGGATAAAAGAAACAAGTTAAATCCAAAAAGCACAAAATGTATATTCTTGGGTTATAATGATGAGCAAAAGGCTTACAAATTATATGGCCAAGAGGCAAATAATATCATAATGAGAGGTGATGTGGTGTTCAAGGAGTAGCCACATATAGTGGAGGAGGAGAATATAATATCTTCCACTTTATCATCCAATGAAGAAGGATTCTACTATGAATCTATTCTAAGAGCTATCCCTACTCTCAAGGAGAAGGAACCATCATCTTTGGATGATAAGGACAAAGTTCACCAACTTGCAAGCACGGGAAAAGCCATTGCCAAGATGGGTGAAGTAGCTCTGCGGACGTAGTGATCCTATGCCTACTATATTGAGTAAAAGGTAGATGGACCAAGGAGGTCTCTGAGAATAGAGGAGAAAAGAAAGACTTCTACTCACATATTCAATATAACCTTGATGGGTTGAGATTATTAGAGAAGTTAAAGAGCCCATAGACTTGGAAGAAGCACTTGTTGATCCAACATGGAGAGAAACTATGCAAGCTAAGTATGGCAACATAATGAAGAAAGACACTTGGGAGCTAGTGGATCAACAAAAAAAAAAAGAGAAAGATTATTTGCACCAAGTGGGTTTGGAAGGTAAAGTACAAGGCTAATGGTAGCTTAGAAAAGTATGAACCTTGGCATCCAAGCGTCCTCCTATGTTCAAACTAACCCACGAAGAGACCTATTATGGCAGGTTTGGTCCACATTCCCATCATGGTTATTTAGAACCCCCTTGGATAGGGTTGGCGGCCAATTGGGGGTGGCTTGGCGTGCCCTCCATGAATTCAACCTGATTCATTATTCCAATTTGGGATACGACAATCATGAATCATCTTGAATTCATGGAGGGCATGCCAAGCCACCCCCAGCTTGCCGCCAACCCTATCTAAGGGGGTTCTAAATAATCATGTGATGGGAACGTGGACCAAACCCGCCATGAGAGGTCTCCTCGTGGGTTAGTCTGAACGTAGGAGGATGCTTGGATGCCAATGGGGCTCTAGTTGTAAATTTTGTGCCTTCGAGTCCTACTCAAAAAATCTACACGACTCGAGATAGATTCTCGAGACCCTATTACTAGTCCAAGGGAAGAAACTTGGAGGGAATAAGACGCATCCTCACAGATTTTGGGATCATCCTTTTAAAAAAATTCATTTAATTTAAAAAATGGGAGGGGGTAACGGGGGAATATATTACATTCTACGTTTAAACTAACCCACGAAGAGACCTCTCATGGCGTGTTTGGTCCACGTTCCTGACACGGTTATTTAGAACCCCCTTGGATAGGGTTGGCAGCCAACTGGGGGTGGCTTGACACACCCTCCATGAATTCAACCTGATTCATTATTCCAATTTCTTGTGAGTTTGGGGTCATTAAATCCTTTCACAGATGGTGTTCCTAAATTTATGTAACGTGTCCACTCGTATCTTCAAGACATGTCTTGGCAGTCCATCAGAAAGGATGTTTAGAAAGCTTCGCCCGGCACTCCCATGGAATGTTACAGGGTTTGTGATCTAGGGCTTTCCACGTCTGCCATGTAGTGGAAGTATTTTGGCCGTTCCCACTTAGGACTGACCTGAATTAGGGTTTCACTTATTGGTCATTTCCTAACGGCAACTAACGTCGAACCCAAGGGAACTACTTTACGCAGAAACACCAGGTCTGAAGTGGATTCATGCTGCACTTGGTTCAAGGAGAATGGGAAACGAGAGGGATGTGAAGCTCAACCTCTCTGCCATAAGGCATAGTCCCATTTCGTTCCCCTAAAACAGTGTAAATCGGGATCAATTATAACTCTAGGTCAACGCTTTTGTTGTTCGTGTTCTTTGACGACCTTCTGGCTGTCCATCATGATTTGACAAAAGTTATCGGCCAATCCGGACCACCCATCCGTAGGACGGACCTATGGCCACATCGACTGCACTTTCCTCGGGTTGTTTTAGTTTATTTAATCATCTAACACATTTAGTTGGACATGTATCAATCAGCTTCCTTAATTAGCCCGTTAGGCACTGGTTCCTTCACGTAATCATATCACTTGACATAGAAAAGAAATATCAAACAAGCTCCTTGTTAACAGGTTATCTTACTTATCTTTGAAATACATAAAGTCTAGCCCATAGGCTTATCCACAATTTGCCCGTTGAAGGCTATCTAGCAATCCACAACGATCACTAATCCAAGTTTCTGCCCGTAGACTAGTATGCGGGCCTCGAGATCCAATCCTGAGTCACGTTAGCCTCTTGTGCAGAGCGAGGAAGGCAAGGGATTTACGGCCAAAGCCTCCCCTGGCACCCAAGCATCCTCCTGCTCCAAGTAGCGCTCAACGGAGAGACCTCTCGCAATGGGTTCGGTCCACCTTCCTGGCACGGTTTAACAAACCCCTTGGTTATGGTTAGGCAGGCAGTCAGGGGTAACTGAGGCTGCCTCTCCCTTCAGGCCTTCAACTTGAAGCATTAGATATCCATTTATCCTTTAATTTATTGATCAAACAAAGCAAAACAGTGCTCTTAAATCTGTAACAAGCACAAACATTCCCATTGGTCGTTTATTGTTGGCCAACTGCTAAGGAGTGAATCCTTCTTTTCAAATGCATCCTGCACTCGATCCGGGATGACTTGCGACTTGGCAAGATCCCCTATATCCTAGGTTAGGGTGTACCCTATTAACCCGACTTGGTCAAACCTTAAGTTCATAGATTATTCCAATTTATCGGCTGGTCTTTTGCTTCCAAGCAATTATCTTTACTCAAGAAAGATATTATATTGGGATGATTATTCATCCTCTTGCAAGATAACTTGCGTAAGGATCTGCCAGCCTCATTGCGAAAATTGGCCATTCCCTTGTGATCCAATCACAAGATCATACGACTCCGAACTTGTTGCACAAGTGTCGCATCAAACTATGAGACTTCTCTACTCATCAAATGGAGTCACGAAACAATCTGTTCCTGATTACATTAGGCTGACATTGTCAGTCCTAGGGTTCCAAGTTCCATTTTTTTTAGTGAAAGATTCTTAGGGACAAACCCTAGATCACTTCTCAAGTATTCCGTTGTCCCTACATTCGGTGAATGTGGGCAAGTATTTCGGTTTTAACAGTACGTGCGATTAGATCACGTATTAAATTCTAGTGAGTTCTTTGGCATTGAATTAACTCTTTCTAAAACGAGTACTCCACAGGTTTTGGTGTTTAGGTTTATGCCGATTTAATCTATCTATTTTTGGTGATAATTACGCTATCGTTTCCATAACCATATGACTCATTGTCTATGCATAAGTTGATTTTCAATCCTAACTTATTGATTTAAGATCAAGCATAGGTTAGGTTATAACCTAATTCCAATTAATCATCCTATAACTTGCAAACAGGATTCATGCTAAACAAGCAACCTTTTTCTAATAATTATGCAATTGAAAAACAATAATTGATCAATTTATGCAACTCGGGAATCATTTCATGCCTTGCACTTTCCTATGGATTCTTAGCACCTCTCATGATGACTCATTGCAAAGAAGATATGGCCTAATAA
Organism: Lygodium microphyllum; assembly: GCF_053477565.2. NCBI lineage: Eukaryota > Viridiplantae > Streptophyta > Polypodiopsida > Schizaeales > Lygodiaceae > Lygodium > Lygodium microphyllum. The sequence goes on from NC_141160.1 coordinate 100,509,351, forward strand.
GGCGACATGATTTTATACTTCCATGCTTAAACGGAGTGCATTATCTTAATTCCGTTTTGTAAATATGGACAATAACCTAAGTTCAGTTTATTGAACGCACAAAACTACTTGCTAGGAACGCATATCAATCTTCTGCTCACTTTATTTTGTTCATTTTATTAGAAATACTAATGACTGAATTCCTCCGTCATGAGCTAATTTTTCTAAAGCATCTAAGATGAAAAATGCATCCTATTTCCAACAATTATCCTTGCACGATTGAATTATAACAATACCGAATAAAAATTAGGAAGGAAAACCTGGACTTGCGGTGAGATGTCCACGTGGATGCTAGGAGAGGATGCTCTTGCGGTTGCGCCTTGGGCTTTCTTGGGAGGCATCGTGAATGCGGCCTTTCCGTCCTGGATGCAGCTTTGCAAACTTCCTTTTTAAATTCCACCGTCCTTTATGAGTTCCTTTTCCTTCCCTTCGTAGAAGCTCTTTGAAGGGATGGGTGTGTGGAGGAGGGAGAAACCACGAAAAGGGTTTAAAAACTGGGATGAGGGTGTTTCAAAATCCTCCGCGAATAAGGCTCATTAAAGCCATGGGAAATGGCTTAATTTCCTTTTTAAATATTTACAAGGAAAGGGGAAAATGGAAAGTGTAAAATACCCTTACGAGGGCTTTTGGTATGGGGAAATAAGGTGTCACAAAAACCCTTAACACCCTCTTCTCTTTTATGTGTGGGGGGAAAAAAAAACAAGGTATGACAGGGCTAAAAAGGGTATTTTTGCATGGGGAAAAAAAAGGGGCTAAGGGGCCCTTAAGGGGATTTCAGATACAGGGAGAAAAAGGGCTTTTAAGGTAAAAGCTTTTGGGGGGGAAAAGGACCTAAGGGAACCCTTAGGGAGGAATTTTGAGGGGGTGGGAAAAGGGCCTAAGGGAGCCCTTAGAGGAAATTTTCAGGGGGGGGATAGTCTTAAGGCCATAGGAGAGGGGGTTCAGGAAGCTCCCCTTGGAAGCTTCTAAGGGCTTTCAGAAGCCTTACAAAGGCCATGTGGGGGGAGAATAACTTCCCAACCATTTACGACGGCCAGGAGATAGCCGCGGCGGACTGGTGTGACAATTCTGAGTAGCGCCCTTTCTCCCAGCCCAGCTCTTCGATGGCGTAGAGTGGCGGAGATTAGACGCCTCCTTCACGACGGTGTACAGCTTCAGGCGATGCCGCAATCTGATGGCTTTCAGTCTCTCACTTCCTCATGATGCACACACAGAGCCTCTGCCTTGACCCTCCTAGCAGCCGTGATTTAAATAGGGGGAGGGGATAAGATCATCCCTCCCCACACGTCAATGGGCATGCACCATAGCCTAAGCAAGCTCCAGCAAGGAGCTTGCTTCCACATGCTATTCCCCTCTTCCTCGAACTCAACAGTTGGCTGGAGGAGAGGGGAAATACGAGTGGAAACATTACAATTTACAAGCACAAACAATATTGAAGGTGAGTGCTCGGGACATCTGCTAAGGTGGAGTTCCCATCTTTGAACACTTAGCGTTCAACCTTCTTGGGTCTTTATTGCCTTGGTGATAGTTGCCATGACCTCCTAAGGGATAGAGAATACCCTCATTCCGACCTCATTCCTATGTGATAGGAGCGAGCAATCGCACTATCAAATTTATATGCGATAGTTTTCGGATAGTAGCTACCCTAATTTGCTAGCTTTTATTTTGAGGTTCTTTTCTTGGGATCACATGTCTTAAATAAATTAGCCTAGGATTTTAATTGATTATTTGGTAACCATTTTTACCCTTAGAACCCTATCAGGGTTTTTAAGTTTACCCTAGGGTTTCACTTCCTTAAGAATTCGAAACAGAAACTTTTGTTCATTCCCTTACGTATCATATAGGGTTTCATTTATTGAACTGCCTCATGCAATTAAGTTTAGTAATTCACATGCGCATCTTAAATCTATATTTTAAGTAGTGCAACTGAAATTGTCCATGATGCCATGCAAATCTTGATGTGAGTCTTTCCTGAGTTGATGATGCAATGCGGAGCTTCTATGCTTAGTGTTGCAACAACCCATAGATACTTAACCGATTCGTGGAAACCCATGATCATCATGGACTTGATTCAAGCCTTTACACCTACCTTTCCAGTTATACAAATTACGCGGTGCAAAAGTATGATTTCTTTCTAACGATGACTATGCTTTACCATCTCGTTCATAGGGCTTGACACCGTATCGATACTTGGTTTTGGGATGTCAAATTAGTGTTTATACCCGATGAACCATTTTTTAGTTCCTTTTACCTCTCAAGTATGCCAATGCTAGTGCATAAACTTAATGCTCTATGAACAAAATCAATAAATTCCTTGATTTCACTATGGCATCAATGCGTAATCTTTTGTGTAGATTGTCCGTTCTACAACATGCCATAGTGCAATAAAACACAATTCCCAACATGATTTTAAAACGCAACCTAATTGGTGGTTAGCTATCATAGATTTTGGCATGAATACTTCTCCCTATCTAATGCAGTCGATCTACATTTTAAAACGTTTCCTACTAGAGTAAGATTTATGGAATGCACCTGGTTACTAAGAGTCGCGGGTCCTTGACCCGTAGCCCCATCAGTTGATGCAGGATTCACGCTCAATTGGATCTTACTTTGCTTGGGAGGCATCGTATAGTTTGGCCTTTCCTTTGTAGATACACACACGGGCTACTAAGGAGTTGACTTCTCGCAGGAGAACGGCCGTGGGAACTCTCTCAAAGAGGGGGGAAAGGAGAGAGCTTGGAATCTTCCAAGGATATTCGCCCTTTCTCTCTCTCCCTCTCTCTCTTTCCCTGTCCCTTAGTTCTCTCTCTCTCTCTCTCTCTCTCTCTCTCTCTCTCTCTCTCTCTCTCTCTCTCTCTCTCTCTCTCTCTCTCTCTCTCAACAATCCAAAAATAGGGGGGAGGGAAAAAATGAGGTGCCCCTCTCTCTCGTAGGGGGGATTTTATAGCATTTTTTTTGGGGGGGGAGGGAATGGCATGGCATGGAGTCCCCCCCCCCCCCCCCCCCGCGATCTCCATCTAGGTGGCCGAGTGGGCTGCCACCATGCAGACTATGGTTGACGGGGAGAGAAGGATTAGTGGTGTGCCCGTCATCCTGATTAGCATCCTCAACATCATAGCCACATTTGTAGCTCCGTCGACATCATCTCACTGTAGCTCCCCCTCCCTTCACCAGTTGGCGACATTGGCAAGGGGAGAGTTTTTAAAAAAATTGTTTAATTTTTAAAAAGGGGAGTTTTACGAGGGCCACGGGGGAAAATTTTACACGATATGACATTTCTTCCCCCTCATCCTCTTAGTCCACATAAAGAGCAATTATGGCAAGAGAGAAAGAGTATATTTTCAATTCTTTGCATAGTATGTCATTTTGCACAACACAAATGGTGATTTAGAGCAAAAAAAATCAACATCTCATATCTAGGGTTGTGGCTTATAGATCCAATATTTGATAAATTCCATTTCATGGGGATTGAAGTGGTGCCCTGAAAAATATGCCTCCCTCACATTGAGAAAATTGAGTTTTAAGCTCTTTTAAGCTTCTTTAATTACTTCATTAGTAGAAAACTAGTTCATCACCTACTTATTTACACTATTGGCAAGTGGGTTCCTTAAAATTTGAGGCCCAAATAAACTCAAATTCAAGATTTTAAAACAAAAGCGCATTCCTAGCATCATTTTCTACTAACTTGACCTCATGGATGCTATGTTTGCCTCCTGGATCAAATAGCTAATTTGTAATATGAAAGTTGCATCTCTTTAAATGGGCCATCTAACAAACTCCAATTGATGAATGGAAAATTGCCAATGGTTTTGCTTAAAAAACTCTGACGTCTCTTGATTTTTATTAGAAATACTTCATTTTTGGTATACAAATACACCTTTCATTGGCAACCACCAGCTCCTCAAGCCCACAAATTTATCTACACACAAATAAAATAGATAGAGCATCATACTACTTCAAATAAAATAGATAACATAGCACAAAACATAGCTCTCACCCTACCCTCTAACAAAGATCAAGACATGAATTCCACGAGGGATAGACCAATTAGACTCTAACAAAAAGATCAAAAGCTAGTTGCTAACTCAATGCTCCAACACATATTGGCTAAAAGAGCTATCAAAGAGATCATCCTAAGTGGTGGTTTGACGTGCCTACCTTCACCTAGGACAACTGGACCATGAAGTCCTACTAGGTGAGTACTCATGTATCTTGGTCCACTTAAATTTATATATTTTTTTCTTTTTTTTTACATTATTTATTCTTCGTGATTTGGTATTTGGATGTGTAGAAAGGAGGGATATGAGCGTATTGTGACCCAAGTTAAACATGGCATCAACCTCAGGTCTAGTCCCAATACTCAAGAACCTACCAATCTCTCATGAGGTGACACTAAATCCTTTTTTCCTACTCACTTTTATTTTCCCTCCAACCATCATTGTTTTCTTTTGGATAGATGCTACCCCTAAAAAGAGCAAGGCATCGGCCTCAAGTTGTGACTCATACCCAAGAACCTACTAGGCCTTCGCAAAGCGATAAACATTTGCTCTTTGGATGTTTTCTCGTTATTTTCTTATTTCAAGGGTTAGAAACCCTTTTTACACATCTTTGTATTATATGTATTTCAAACACATTTATCATTTCTTATTTTATTATTAGGATTTTCTAGTTGCCTCACAACAAATAGGTTTTCTTGGAAACAGCTGCCTAGTAGGCTAGCATGACAGTCTTACTAGGGCTACCACTAAGACAAATATTTGCATGCTCGACAATGTCTTTGAAGGAGGCATAAAACTATTCAAACCTCCCCAAATACACATAATCTAATCCTGGGACGTCATGCATTAACTACCATTCCCCAACAAGGAAAGAAGTATCCCCAAATACACATACACAATCTTCTTAAAGAGAAAGAATTTAGAAAGGAAAGATAGCGGACTAGCCACAAGAAGCTTCCATGTAGCAACTCCCTTAGGGTGCTTCTTCATACCTGACTAGTGCAACACTAAAACAAAGAACCATTAAACACACCCACACCAACCAAACACATGGCTCTCTTAGCCTAACAAAGTAAATAATTTCATAGCCAAAGAAGTGGCCCTCTTGGCCTAACACAATATAGCATTTATATCTAAGATAGCCGACCCTATTTGCCTAAAGAGAATATGTCACTTTAATCTATCAAATGCATGGTCTTCTTGGCACATACACTGCATCTTATCAGACTAACTAAGTTAAACTAAAAATGGCATAAGATACACAGGCTAGCCTCATGCTATATATGCAAGTTAGATTATTGCAATTTGATCAATCCTAGGCTTTTGTATATCCACAAGTCTAAGCCTTCCCACTGATATAACATCAATGTGAGCTATCCCTTGTCTTGGATGATATTAGCTAAATGAATGACCTCATTGGGCTCATTTGTCCCACCTTGATTACCATTCAAAATAGAATGGTCTTCTAAGCTTCTGAAAGACTCCTCTTATAGGAAGAATCACAGATTTATGCTCATTCAAACCTTTCCTATTTGGATTATGATGGGACCTAAAACGGGCCGGCATTGGCTCATGCACTAGCCGGACCTCTATCATGTGCTCAACAACCCCACGGCCTTGCGGCCAGGAGTGTGGATGACACATACATCATCTTCCTAAGCATCTTGCGTTTGTATCACGTCTCGTAGTCCAACTCTAACCCAATTAACACTGCTCAGAGGGAGTCCCAAAGTACATTGCCAAATGGCACGAAGTACAAACATAGAGGTCCTCCCACGGCTGACTGCCGCTACCTCACTGCAACTCTCCTACACCTTGGGGATTGGCCCCTCGATGCATTGCTAAACATATATAACACAATATCGCACATAGTTCTCTCAAGGTACCAATTAATCGTATTCAAGAATGTACCATTCCTCACTTTCTTTCCCATTAGACCCAACACCTAGCTTGCAGTTTAGAACAACATGTCTCACTCAACGTTGGTCATGTTCCTCTAGAAAGCAATTGCCATGCATCTAGGAGGTATTGTCTGATACCTTTTAAATTTCATGCTTCATGTAAATTATGAATGTCCACGTGCTCAAATAATTAAGAAAATCAGCATTTATGCTTAGTGCAAAAGCATTATTTCAATGAATTTGACTATCGCCTGTATACGGCGTTGCATGAACCTAGCACTAAGAAACCCTCGTGCTACTAGGTTCTTAATTTTTAATTAACGACCAACCTAAATGGTATGCATAAAAACCCAGAAAACTTTTCATCATTTCATTCAGCATTTAACCACCTTTCATAACTCCATCCCCCTCACCCGTTTAGGTTGTGCATGGTGCATAGGTTTAGGGTTCATCTTCCACATTTTCATTGTATAAAAAGCCATAAAAACTCACTAGAACATAAAGATAGGGCTGAATTGAGGCTAAACCTCATACTTTAGACCCCCCATACATCCACAAACCTGAATCTTATTTTTTCTTAATTTTCGGCACTCAAAATCCATTTTCTCCTATTTTTTCACATTTTCCCTATTTTTCTTATATTTTTTGCAATATTAAATGACTAAAAATACAAAATGAGTTGTGGGATGTGGCCCTTAGGTTCATTTGTAGCAAAATCACAAATTTAGTTGGTGTGTCTTATTATATTTTCCTTATATATATCAAAAACACCCAATTTCCCCATATATCGCGTGTTTTACTGGTTTTACACTATTAATTTCATCCACAACACTTATGATTTTCTGATTTTCTGATTTCAAATAGTTGGAAGACATTGCAAAAAACATTATAATGCATAAACATCCCATGGGAACAAGTATTCATGAAACAATCTTGCATAAAACATCAATTTCCTTTGTAAAAATGAGATTACCATTCTTTGCGGGTTGCGGGTTTTTATTTGTCATATCTCGGGACTGATTTCTAGCCACGATTAATGCTCATGACAGTCCAAAATTAGCAATCTTTCTTCCTCGTGGACCACGGAGCAATCCGGTCTTCATTGGACAAGCATCCGTCATCCATTCTTCTTTTTTTTCTTCACCACATGAATCTGCCCTTAGAGGAGAGAGGGAGGAGAGAGAAATACTGAAATCAGAATTCTTCACAGAGACCACCATTTCTCGGGCGAGAGGCAGCGATATGATTGGCATCCATGAGGGAAGCAAGGGCAATGATCAGTGATGTGGGTTGTTTGCAGGCTGGAGGTTGCCTCCTCCCATCCATGGCGTGAATTTCGGCGCCCTCTGTTGGCGCCTTCTTCTCCTCTCTCTCCACGATTTTTTTCATGCCCCCTCTCCCAAACTTTCATGTGACATTAAATTTTGGGCTCCCAAAGGTCACTTGCCCATTTTGGCCAAATTTTGTCCACCCCTTCACATCTTGTCTGGTTTCTTGGCCATTTACTCGTCCGGACTCCGAATTGAGCTCTGAAAAATCCTAGGCATCCGGCTTGGCATCCCGCATTGACCAGTAACTCTTGTCAACCTGCACAACAGTCTGAAAAATTATGAAAAATCAACAAGTGTCTCTCGCGCGCCTTTAAAGCACTTTGACACTTAAAATCATCCTAGATCGAGCCGCCGCCTTTGACGTTGAATATTTTTCCCTTGATATTCATAATTTTTAGCTATTTTTAAGCACTTCTCGGCACCAAAATTCCGCTCTTAGATTATTACATATGTAATTGACATAGCCCAAACTAGGTAGAGTTTTAATCCTAGGCCCATCACATAGGTACATCCCAAAGTGGTACATACTATTAGATGTATCATTATGGCCTTTGATCTCATTCACTTGAAAATTGACCATGGTATGTCGATATGTCAAATTGAAAGTCTTGGCTTGTAGATCAACCATACTTTTAGAGATTTTGGGCCTCCAAACCCATATCACATTCCCCTCTATATTCTTGGACTACCTCAATTTTCCACATTGATCTAATGGACTCAATGCGGACTTATTGCTATGACCAAATAGCCTCACACACTTATGACTTCCATCCAACACATAGGTGGAACTTTGGAATTCTGCATCTTCTTTACATGGGATGCTTTTAGTTGCCTTTGCCCACATTATGACTTCTCACTCATAGGCATCATGCTCCTACTAAGAGGGATGATATCGACTCAAAAGCATGATTTGCTTATAGATGGCAAAGGCCCCTCAAGAGCCTTTCTGAGAGCAAAATGAGAACCACTTATAGGATGCTCATCCACACTTGTAGTCCCAAAAATTCTATCAATTGTACCTACATAGCCATCTCTCATGGAAGTGTTGTAAACCATACTAGGATTTGCTTAGCTTGGAACCTTTCACCCAAGAGGCATACTATTACTACACATAGAATTCACATTGCCTACCTGGAGATTTTGACTACCAAGGTCCCCCAAACTCTAAAAGTTTTTCCAATATCTCTAAATATACTATGCATAGTCAATTGCCTGTATCTTAGCCTCACGTAATGAATTAGGATGCCAAAATATGTAATTTTAAAGTGAAATTTAAAGATTGAAGGAAGCAGAAGACATAGATCTGACAATTTTAAGTGGTCATGGAAGACAAGAATTCAAAGGACTTCAAAAGATCGACCTTCGTAGTGGTTGCGGATTTTTCATAATTTTTTGTGTGCCAGATTGAAGTAGGACAAGTTTCTACAGTTCATGACCTCAAGATGGATGCATAGAATTTTTAGATGTGAAATTGAGTACTGGATGTGGGAGGAACTAGAGGCTGGACTTTGGGGGGACCTTAGGCCCCAAAGGTTTTGTGTGAAAGGGAGGCCTTTTTTTTCCATGAAGGGGGCGCCATCCTCACGCCATGGCGATTGATGAAGAGGGGATTGGGGTTTGAAAAACAACCCATATATCTGCAAACACATGCCTACTTCTCCAATGTTTTGTTATTTATTGCATGTCTTCACATGAGGTATGGTTGTCTAGTTGTGGGGATTTGGATTTAATATTTCTCTCTCCTATTTCTCTCTCTTCTACAAGAGACCATTCATGCAGGTGAAAGAAAGAGAAGAACTCAATGAAGAATTCTTGTCTAACATGCACCAAATTGATGCAAGATTGAGAGGATCTTGAGAGATGATATGAGGTGTTGTGTAGATATCAATGCCAGGTCTGATGGCTATCCACGCATTCAATTTTTGTGACTTGAAACATGCAATTTAGAGGTATGTACATTTTATGAAGAAATTTTACTTATTTTTGACAGTTTATGGTCAAAATGAAGTGGATATGGTATGAACATTTGTATGAACCTTGTTTGATGTCTTTGAGGGCTACTGTGATGTGCCCACTGTCCAAGCATGTTTTGGTAGTCCATCGAGAAACGAATCTAAGCGTCGTCCGCCTAGCACTCTCATGGAATATCATGGGGTTTGTTGCCTAGGGTTTCTCGAGTCTGCCTCTCACAACAGAATATTCACAGTCGAATCCACTAGGATCGACTTGAAACTTGAGCCCTTGATGGTCAAGGTTTCCCAATCATTCTACTTTATGCGGAGTTACCCGATCCGAAGCAAGTCCATACCCCATTTGGTTCAAGGAGAAGTAGAAATGAGAGGGATGCATCGCTCCACCTCTTTGCCCTTAGCGCATAATCCCATTCCGATCCCCAAAAATGGTATGAATTCGTATATTAACTTGTGCTATCTAAAGGTTGAATGATGGTTAAATCTTGTGAGAAGTCTCCCAGTTCTTTGGGACCACCCTAAGACCTATCGGGGGTTCCGCCCACCCACTTCCCTCAATAGGCATACTTTAGTTATCTAATTAGCCCTATCACATTTATGTACGACATGTAAAATCAGCTTCCTTAATTAAGCCTCTTAAGGAACATGGTTTGTTCATGTAATCTTATGGCACTGACACAAAAACAAATTCAAATAGGTTCCTTGGAAGTAAACTTAATATTAGTATTTTATCGGAGATACAAGTCTTCTTCAAAAAGAACAATATCCACAATCCGTGAGGATGCACTTTATTTTCTCCAAGATTCCGCCTCCTATATTAGTAACAAGGGCCCTCGAGAATCTATCTCGAGTCATGCAAATCGTTTGAGTAGGACCTGGAGGCAAGGAATTTACAGCTAGAGGTCCCCTGGCATCCAAGTGTCCTCCTACATTTAAACCAACCCACGGTGAGACCTCTCACGGGCGGGTTTGGTCCATGTTCCCATCACTGCTATTTAGAACCCCTTGGCTAGGGTTGGCGGCCAGCTAGGGTGGGTTGGTGCACCCTCCAAAATTTCAACCTGATTTATTATTCCCATTTCTTTTATGATTTTGGGGTCACACAATCCTTTTTACAAGCGATGTTCCTAAATTTACAAGCACAAACAATGGTGCGGGTGAGTGCTCGGGCCATCTGCTAAGGTGGGGTCCCTCTCTTGATGCTTAGCATTTGTCCTTCTTGCCTTGGCGGAAATTTCCAATATCCTCCAAGGGCTAGGGAATACCTTCTTTCCAACCCCACTCTTGTGTGATAGGAGCAAGCAATTATGCAATTGGATCTATATCTGATAGTTCAGGGTCTCGGTCTTGAAAAAAATGAAACTCGAATTTCCTTGTATTAACATTGAGTTATGTCACGGTTAAGGGTGATATCATCAGAGTTTTTTTTGCTTTTTCGGTGGTAGCCAAATGTAGCATAGAGACCAATGAGTGTTTTACTCGTCTCCAGGTCCTCCTATGAATGTAACCATAGTTTGGCTCATTTACTTGTAAACCTCAAATAAGTCGAGTTAAGCCCTATCCTTGCGTATACAGGGTTCATTTTATTAAATGGCCTTGAGCAATTTTAGCATTTCATATGCGCGAATTATAGTTATCTTTAAGATGAATCCCTAGTAGCACAAATGAAACTGACCATGACGCTACACAATCTAGATGCGTGTCTTTCCTAAGACGATGATGCAATGTGGGGCTTTTGCTCTTGGGAATTCATTTCAATCTAGTTATGCAAAATATAAATGGAGACTTGTATTTTTCTTTTAAGTGGGGGATAGGCCTAATGCAAATGCAAACCGCTTCCCTCTAAAGGTTTATAGGAGCCTAAAACCCGGCTTAGCATTGCAATGACCTAAATATACTTAACCATTATTGTAGCAACTCACGATTCTCATGTACTTGATTCAAGCCTTTACTCCTACCTTTCCAATTTCACAAATTTTGCGATGCCAAAAAAGTACAATTTTTGCTTAATGATGAATATGCTTAATCATTCCAATAACCCATTTTTCAGTTTCTTTTACCCCTCAAACATGCCGATGCTAGAGCATAAATCCAATACACTACGAGCACAAACAATAAAGTCCTTGATTTCAGTGTGCACAAGTGCAAAATCATTTGTGCAAGATGATCGTTCTAAACATGCCAGAGTGCAACAAAACACAATTTCCATCATGATTGAATAATGCAACCTAATTGGGGGTTAGTTATCATAGATTTTTTCCCAAATACTTCTCCCTTCCCAAAATGAAGTGGGTCTACATTTTTAAGAACTCCCACCAAGGTAGGATTTATGGGATGCACCTAGTTACCAAGCGTTTGTCGGAATGAGCCGGATTTAGGACATGGCAGTTAGTTATGGTGGATGAAAGGAGAAGAGTAAACTCATGATGTAGGAGACAAAGACACTATTTGTTACACAAGTGAATTAAGTTCCAAGATTGATACTTAGACTCATAAACACAATCTTGTGTATGTGGACAATGACACTGACACTTTACTGATAAGAAAAGAGTACTATCATCACATTAAGAAAAGGAAGCAAGTACAATGCTTTATAGGAAAGTAGGAAACTGCAGTAGGCACCACTGTGCATATGGGATACGTAAGCCTGCATGTCCTTGGCCCTGAAGCTCCATACAAAGAGGAAGTTAGTGAGTGTGATTGGTGAATCTCAACACCCCTCCTCAATCACAACTAGAAAGGCACAAAGTGTGTAGAGGCTATAATGAGAACCACCTGCAAAGTGTGGGCACACCACAAACATGGTAGACACCAAAGCTTGTCTCGCAGAAAAGGCTAAGTGTGGGCACCAAAACATGATGGACATCCAGAGGCTGTAACAGGAGCCTCACAAAGTGTACAGGGACTGTAGTGCCAAGTTACATGAGGAATTTACAAAGCTTATGGCAGGAAGCATTAGGGCAAGGAAATACAAGGCTTTTAAAATAGTCTATCAGAGTAATGAGAGTAGAAGGACTAATGAGGCTTGTCCTTCCGATCCTGGTGGTCTTCATCTTCATCTTCATCTTCATCTTTTGGTCCATGGTCTTCTTCTTCTTCTTTCACAACTGCAAGATAGGCCTTTTGGGACCTTTTTCTAGCATGACAGAACTTCTCAGTGTGTCCGGTCCTTTTGCAGAAGTCACAAAAGAGTGGTTCCTTTTTACCTTTATATCTGTTTTTTACATATAACATTTGTTCATCCTTTGAAGTGCTAGGCTCTTCTTTGCTTTTAAGTTTCTTTTCTTCCTCTAGCAGAGAAGCTTTAATATCAACAAGTTGAGGATCATGGATATTGGTTAGAGTGGTTGATACATTATCATAGGCAGGAGGCAGGCTTTTTAACAAGACACCAATACAAACATCTTCATTCATTTTTAGCTTTATCCTTGAAAGTTGAGTAAGTAGGCTTTCCATGTAGTTCAGATGGGATGCCAGGGATGTATGAGGCTTCATATCAAGTCGGAAAAATTCAATCAATAGACCATACTTAGACGACTTTGACTGTGCACCAAATAAGGTATCCAGTTTGTCCCAAGTGTCATGGGACGTGTCACAAGCATCCACATGATGGATGTAGATGTCATCCAATTCCAACTTAATGATGGCTTGTTCCTTGTCATCATTCTTCTGCCAAGTAACTGCAAGGTCTGCATCTCGAGGTTTCTTTTCTTTGCCATTGGTGATGGCCCAGAGTCCCTTCTTCATCAGAATGAGCTTGATGCGGGTTTGCCAGGTGTGAAACCCGGCTCCCTTGAATCAAGCATTTGGAGAGTCTTTTCCCATGTTGGATGGCTGAAGTAGCAGCAAATCAACACCAATTTCTTAGATTTCAGTAGCAGAAGAGTTGGTTGTGTCACAAGACACAAGTGCTAAGAGCACTAGATGAGTGCCAATGGACACTATGTTTGTATCTTCTTCCTTGAGTCTTCCAAATCTGCAAAATTATTCAAGATCTTCAAAATCCAAATCTTCCCCTCCTTGATTTGATGCTGGGAACTTCAGATTTAGTAAGCTTTAGCTTGGTTTAGTGGCAGGAGTGAGAAACTGAGAGAAAAATGAGCTTGGGAGATTTTGGCTATGGTGGAATTAGGGTTTCTGATACAGGGGCCTAGTTTTTTAGTCTATGTGGCCTGTAGCCTTGATCATTTTCCAAAAAATTTTAATGGATAGAGAGCTTATGACATGGGCTTCCAAAGCCCTAAGGTCGTGGACCAGATTGCATTGTGTAGGAGATGAACAGCTGTACGAACCGGGACTGGCGCAGATCTGGACAGCGAGGACGTAAATTCACAATGCCAGGGCTGTCGGTTGCCAATGTGCCTCTGTGATGTGCCAGGAAGGAGCACAGGGAGTCAAGGAATGATCCTCCAGAAGAGAGCTTGGGGAGATATTGCCTGGTTCAAGATATCTAAGAGCTCCAAGGAGGCAGGGTCCTGCAGGCTATGGCAGCCATTGGAGCTTCATTGAAGGTAGAGTGAGAATGGAGCTGGGAGTGAAGTCATGAACTCAAGCCGAGTTGAGGAAAGATAAAGAAGAGCTGGAAGAGTAGAGATGAGGCTAGGCCATGCCCAACTGAGCTCTGATACCATGTCGGAATGAGCCGGATCTAGGACATGGCAGTTAGTTATGGTGGATGAAAGGAGAAGAGTAAATTCATGATGTAGGAGACAAAGACACTGTTTGTTACACAATTGAATTAGGTTCCAAGATTGAGACTTGGACTCATAAACACAATCTTGTGTATGTGGACAATGACACTAACACTTTACTGATAAGAAAAGAGTACTATCATTGCATTAAGAAAAGGAAGCAAGTACAATGCTTTATAGGAAAGTAGGAAACTGTAGTAGGCACCACTGTGCATATGGGATAGGTAAGCCTGCATGTCCTTGGCCCTGAAGCTCCATACAAAGAGGCTGTTAGTGAGTGTGATTGCTGAATCTCAACAATGTTGCGGTTCCTTGACCTACAGCTCTATCGGTTGAAGTGGGATTCATGCTTGATTGGACCTTACTTTGCTTGGGAGGCATCGTATAATTCGGCTTTTTCCTTCGTGGCTACGCACCCAGGCTACAAGAGAGATGATTCGTCATGGGAGGAGATTGTTTGTGATAACCCTCTCTAAGAGGGGGAAAAAAAGTGGAAGCTCAAAATCCTCCAAGGGGAATTTCCCTCTCTTTTCTCTCACTCTCGCTCTCTCTTTTCTCTTACTCTCTCTCTCTCTCTCTTCTCTTACTCTCTCTCTCTCTCTCTTTTCTCTCACACACACCCTCTCTTTTCTTACTCTCTCTCCCTCTCTTTTCTCTCACACACTCCCTCTCTCCCTTTTCTCTTACTCTCTCATTAGTCGGACGGCAGGGAAGAGCAGCGATCCTCCTCCTCTTTTTTACGCCCAAGGGCTCTTTTATAGTGTATAGTAGAGGGGGGGGGGGGAATTGGTAAGGTATGGATCCCCCCCTCCCTTATTCCTCTCAGGGTGGCCAAGTGGATGGCCACCCGCCATGCTGCCTATGGTGGAGGGAGAAATCGTTACCCTCTCCCCATGTCGACCCACTGTCGGCACACATGCTACTCCCCTACTCCGTCTACCATGATGGAGCTCCACCATGCCCATGCACAACATTGCATAGCAGCCCCCCCTCTGTTTGCTAGTTGGCCGTGTGAGGAAAAAAGGCGAAGGGTGTTTGTAAAAAAATATCTATTTAATTGGGGGGTCATACAATGAGAGGGAGGGAAATGCTACATTCTTCCCCCCTTAAGGAATCGAGACGCCCTCATCTTGAAAGGAGTTTGGGATATTGTTGGTTGAGAGTACTCTCATCAATCCATGTGGCATCTTCTTCTGGAAAGTCTTTCCACTAGATGAGGTACTCCTTGAGAATTCTACTCCTCAATCTCTTTTCTCGAATGTCTAGGATTCTAGCTAGCCAGAGCTCAAGGACTCCTTGTCTTGGCATTACAACTTGTTGATCATTGAGTACATGGTTAGGATTGGATATATATTTCAAGTACAATGCTTTATAGAAGTTGGGTTTTCTACTATCATTACTGTGCATATGGGATTCATGACATCTCTTCCTAGAGCACACATCATTTGTCTATTTCTCAACAACCCCCTCAAATGATGAGTCCCTACACTTGCTGGCTTTTGCCCCCCCTACATGGTGACATGGCTCAAGAGACTAGCTCATAGACAGCCTAGTCAAGTTAAAGCTTGAAACTTTACATATTTGGCAAGAGTTTTTACAAAGAAAATCCACTAAGGACAAAATAAAGATCCATTATGGGAAAAACATATGAAAGATACAATGAAAATTCTTTAAAAGAATCTGTTAGAGTTGTTGATGGTAGCAGAAGCATCTTCTTCTTCATTCATGAATTGGTTTTGGTGGTGATCATTCTACATCTACTTTGCTCTTTTCTTGTGGAAACATTCACTGGATCTATGACCAGTATTTCCACATTAATGACATATAATATGATCCTTGTTGTTGTTAGTGATGAGTCCTTGACCATGGCCTCTTGCTCCATAAGTGCCCTGGGTGTACAAGAGACTCTTGTTGGTGGTGTGTTCCTTCACATCCTTTATTTTAACTTTGCTTTCTCCATCAAGTAGTGAGTGCTCAATACCTAGGCATTTGAGGATCCTATAGGGTCCACAATACCTTGGACTCAGTTTTTTAAATTCTCCCAATGATAAGGAACTCCTCTTGGTCCGTACACAAATAAAAACTATGTCTCCCTCATTGAAGAGTCTCTCTTGTCTATTTAGATCTGCATAGGCTTTTTGCCTATCTTTGGTAGCTCTAATGTCTTATCTAATGGCCTTAGCCTACTCATCCATTTCCTCGAGCATTTCCTTAGAAGCTTCTACCCTTAAGGTAGGATCTAAAAAATTCAATGGAGTACGACAATCATGCCCATACAATGCTTGAAAATGTGTCATTTGAAAGCTTTATTGGTAGGAAGCATTATAGAAAAACTCTACCAAATGTAGATATTGGATCCACTTTTTGGGTTTGTGACAACAATATGCTGTAAGAATATCTTCAATGACTTGGTTGATCCTCTCTATTTGACCATCAGTTTGAGGGTGATAGGTTGTACTGAAACAGAGTTGAGTTCCAATGGCCTTGAATATCCCTCTCTAGAAGTGAGATATGAAGAGGGAATCACAATCAATAACGATCCTTCTAGGCAACCCATGGAGCCTGAATATCTCCTTGATAAAAAGTATGGTTGTCAAGAATTGCGTGGTGGGGGGAGTTGCTCAAGATGCTGCGTCGAACACACACAGAATGCACAAGGAGAAACTCACTCAAGAGACAAGAAGAGAGATGGAGGCCAAAACGTTTTCTTGCTGGTTTCTTCTTTTTCTTCCACACTCTTTACAATGTACACAAAGTATAGATAAGATGCAACATAAAGGAAAGTGGCCTACTAAGTCAAACAATGCATAACCGACTACACTAGTCGACTGGCGCTATAACTATGCCAGCTGTAAATAGGTGTAACAACCTGAATATAATAAGTAATGAGTCAGTGGCCATGTGTGAGTCATAATGACCACCGACGTGCTAAGTGTAGACATGTGGATCCATCTAACCAAGCGGTCCATAATCAATGTCCGCATGTGTTGAGCTTGTCATCTCAACACTCCCCCTCAAGCTCAACTGCATCTCTGCAACTCCAAGTAAGCTTTGAAACTTTTGAAGCTTCTCTGTACCCAATGCCTTCGTGAAGATGTCAGCTATCTGATCCTGTGTGTTGACATACACCAAGTCAATCTCACCTGCTAGTACATTCTCTCTCACAAAGTGGTAGTGTACTTCAATATGTTTTGTCCTGGCATGGAACACAGGGTTTCTAGCCAACTGTATACTGCTCATGTTGTCACAATAAATGACAACTGGACCTTCCACCTGCACATCCAAATCAAGCAATAACTTTTGCAGCCATACTACCTCACATGCTGCAACAGCAGCACCTCTATACTCAGCCTTTGTACTCGACAAAGCAACTATAGATTGCTTTTTGCTGCTCCAAGCAACTGCTGCACTACCAAGAGAGAACATGTATCCACTGGTAGATCTTCTATCAACATACTACCAGCCCAATCTACATTTGTGTATCCAAACACCTGTACATCTGTACCTGCCTCATAGAAAAGTCCATAATGTAATGTGGACTTCACATATCTTAATATGCGTCTAACTGCATCCAAATGTGGCTTTCTAGGTACTTGCATAAACTGACTCACAAGACCAACAACGTAGCTCAAGTCTGGCCTTGTAATGGTCATGTAGATCAAACTCCCCACTATCCTCCTGAACATAGTAGGGTCTTCTATCTCATCCCCAACATCAGTACTCAACTTTACATTTTGCTCCAATGGGATTGAAAGTGGTTTGCATGCTGTCATACCATACTTGGACAACATATCCAAGCCATACTGTCTTTGGGACATCCATATACCATCATCACATCTGATCACCTCAATGCCAAGGAAGTATCTTAGCTCACCTAAATCATTCATCTCAAACTTCTTCTTCAAAGAATCCTTGACTTCAGCAATCCCACTATCACGTGTAATAATCAAGTCATCCACATAGATGACTGTGATGACCAAACCTGCATCTCCCTTTCTCACATAAAGTGAGTGATCAGCATCAGAAACATAAAAGCCAATATTGATAAGATACTCTCTGATCTTGTCAGACCATGCTCTAGGTGCTTGCTTGAGCCCATAGAGCACCTTCTTCAACCTGCACACATATGTGGGAAGCTCTAAATCTTCATAACCTGCTGGCTGATCCATATACACTTCTTCCTGCAAATCACCATGCAAGAAGACATTCTTCACATCCATTTGCTGCAACCTCCAACCTTTGGCTGCTGCCAAAGCAATCACACATTTGACAGTTGCCATCCTAGCAACTGGACTGAAGGTTTCATCATAATCTATGCCATATGTCTGGGCATAGCCTTTTGCAACCAGCCTAGCTTTGTACCTGCTAATAGAACCATCTGCATTGTGCTTAATCTTATAAACCCATTTACATTCAATGGCTTTCTTGCCCTTCGGCAATGATACTAGATCCCAAGTCTTATTGGCCTCTAATGCAGCCATCTCCTCATCCATTGTTGCATCCCAATGAGCATGACCAATAGCCTCCTCAAAACATGTGGGCTCAACATCCTCAACTAGTTTCACCATATAAGCATAATGGTGAGCTGCATAACCTTCAAAACCAAATCTTTTGAAAGGGTATCTAACCCTTCTAGATCTACGTGTCACTAGCTCACTCAATGGAGTCTTTGCATTAACGCGCGCTCTCTGGACACCTAGAGTCCTCACTGAAGAAATGCCAAGCTCATCATCCAAGCTCTCTGAGCCATTGGAATCTCCATCAAGAACTGCATCAATGCCTTCTGACACTTTATTCTTTCCTTTGTCTTTACCTGTAGTGCTACTAGATGCACCTGAAGATGTAGAGGTACTCCTTAGTCTCCCAGACCAAGGACTACTAGATGATGTCCTGGTCCACTAAGAGTCCATGATTCTTGCTTTTCAGCCTGCACATGAGTGTCATGATCATCATCATCATCCAATGCATCACCACTAGATGCATACCAACTGCTCATTTCATCAAAGATGACATCCCTGCTCACTCTGAACTTACATGTGGCAGGGTTATAACAGCGATACCCTTTCTGCTCTAAAGAGTATCCAATAAAGACACACTTTTCAGCCTTTGGATCCAATTTCTTTCGCAACTCATTTGGCACATGAACATACGCAATGTAGCCAAACACTTTCAAGTGTGAAACATCAGGCTTCTTACCTGTAAAACATTCTTCGAGGGTCATACCATGAACTACAGCTGTGGGAGTTTTGTTCATAATATAAACAACAGTATGAATAGCCTCAGACTAAAAATGCTTAGGCATATACTTTTCAGCCATCAAGGCATGTGCAACTTCTGCAATATGCATGTTTTTCCTTTCTGCAATCCCATTTTGCTGTGGGGTATACCTGCATGTGAACTGTCTCTTTATCCCATGAGACCTTAGAAAATCACTGAACTCATTTGAGAGGTACTCTCCCCCTCCATCTGACCTCAAGCACTTTACTTTCAAGCTTGTTTCTCTTTCAACTGCAGCCTTGAAGGTTCTAAAGTGCTCAAATACTTCACTCTTTTCCTTCATAAAATATACCCACAGCTTTCTAGAATAATCATCAATGAATGTGACAAAGTATGAACTGCCTCCAAGAGATACATTTTGTGTAGGCCCCCAGATGTCCGTATGCACAACGTCAAGGATATTTCTGCTTACATCTCTATCATGTGAAAAGGGTTGTCTTGCCTGCTTACCAAACTGATATGCTTTGCATACCTTATGAAATTCTACAACTTTAAATGTAGGCAAACCTGTAACCAACCCTTTGGACTGCATTAATTTCAGCCTTTGTACATTTGCATGTCCAATGCATTTGTGCCAAATTTCAATGTCTACAACAACACCTTTTCCTTTGGCATACATAGCAACATTCATAGTAGGAATTCCAGCATCCAGAGTAAACATACGTCCAACTCTACTTCCCTTTGCTACCAACCTGCACTTGTCATTGAAGTCTTCTACAAAGCAGCCCTTTGCATTAAATATGACTTGCAGCCCTTGCTCTACCATTTGACCACCGACTGACACCAAGTTCTTTGTAATAGATGGCACATGTAATACATCTGAAAGACTCTTTGTCTTACCATCATGCAAGGATAAGGAAACTTTTCCAATGTGTGAAATTGGGTGGCATGAGTCATCACTCGTCTGCACATAACCTGCATTCTGCAAATCCTGCATCTCTCCAAACCATTCTGCATGGCTGGTCATATAATTGGATGCACCTGAATCAACATACCAAACATCTTCATGTGTTCCCTTTCCTATAACAGCATTCAGCATATGCTGGATAACGAACAAACGTTATACAGCATTCAGCATATTCAGCATATGCTGGATAACGAACAAACGTTCATTTTTGTCTTCATTCTGTTGTGAAGATGATGCATAGTTTCCTTGCTGCAACTTACCACTGTGGATATCATCTTTCTTAGCATAACATTAGGCTACAATATGACCTGTTTTGCCATAGTAGTGGCACACAATACCAGAGTTGTTAGAACCTCTGTTCTGCCATCCACCTCTTCCTCTAAAGCTCCCCTTGCCTCTAAAGTTACCAAGACCTCCTAAAACCTGCATATCGCCAAATTGCTGATTCAATCTGTTTTGTTGGTTGTCACTACCACGTCCTGTACCACGGCCTCTTGAAGAGAACCTGCCACATTCCCTTCCTGAACTGGAGTAGAAAGCTTGGACCTGTTCACCACTTCTTTCAGATGTCTCACTCTGCATGTTGATTTCTTCAGTGATCATTAGAGAGACCAACTCATCGAAATCTGGGAATGGATTTCTAACATATACGGAAGTTACAAAAGACTTCCAAGCCTTTTCATTGTTAAGTCCACCCAAGGTTGATGACACCAAATCATCATCATCGGGCATTGCATCAATCGCTGCCAATGCATCTGCAATGCTCCTTACCTTCAATGCATACTCATTGATAGACATCTTCCCTTTCTTCAATGTATTCAACTCTTGCTTGAGTTGAATCTTTTGTGCCTTTGTATTTACGGAAAACATACTTTCAAGTATGGTCCAAGCTGCATATGCATTCTCTGCATTTCTAATGTGTCCCAGCATATTATTGTCAATTATTGCAGACAACCAATACATGACCTTCTTGTCTTTTGCATTCCATTCCTTTCGTGCCTTTGTCTCTTCTGCAGTTGGAGGATCACTCACCTCTGGCTCCTTTTCTTCACCTGAAACAAACTCGTAGAGGCCTTTTCCAATAAGGAAGTTCGTGACACAAAACTTCCATGATGGGTAGTTGTTCTTGTTGAGCTTCTCAATGATGGGGCTTCCACTGTTCTCTGCCATTATCACAAAATTAATACCAACAGCAAGCAAATCTTCTGCAACCCTCGACCTGTAGTGCACAGCAATATACCAGACAGCCTTTTTGACTGTTTGCTGAACAATACATGCAATCTGTAACCTGTTTGTAGATAAACCTTGTGTTTACTCATTGGTAAACACCTTTGAACTTACATATCTAAAATCTGTAACCTGCGCACCCACATTCGGTCAATATAGTAGAAGTCACAGTGTACCCTGAAACTGTTGTCCGCAACCTTGCGGCTCTAAAATGGGCCTTGAAACAGCCTAAGATGCCCTAAATAACTGCGGAAAATCCCTAAAGGGTTATTTCACAGAATACATAACGCTATTTGTGCACACCAAATCTCACTGCAATCTGAGATTTTTGCTCTGCCCTACTTCCGGTGCCTCCACAGGCACTATCCAAGAGAAGGAGTGGAAGAATGAGAGAGATTCTTACCCGTGGCTTGCTTGCTTGAACCTTGCTTCTTCTCCTTCACTTCATCCTTTGAAATCAGCCTCTCTCAGTGGCGTGGCTCTGATACCATGTCAAGAATCACGTGGTGGGGGGAGTTGCTTAAGATGCTGCGCCAAACACACACAGAATGCACAAGGAGAAGCTCACTCAAGAGACAAGAAGAGAGATGGAGGCCAAAACTTTTTCTTGCTGGTTTCTTCTTCTTCTTCCACACTCTTTACAATGTACACAAAGTATAGATAAGATGCAACATAAAGGAAAGTAGCCTACTAAGTCAAACAATACATAACCGACTACACTAGTCGACTGGCGCTATAACTATGCCAACTGTAAATAGGTGTAACAACCTGAATATAATAAGTAATGAGTCAGTGGCCATGTGTGAGTCATAATGACCACCGACGTGCTAAGTGTAGACATGTGGACCCATCTAACCAGGCGGTCCATCATCAATGTCCACATGTGTTGAGCTTGTTATCTCAACAATGGCAATATCTGAAGCCTTATAGTTTGTCTTGACTGGAATGAGGTGTGCAACCTTGGTGAGCATGTCTACTATAACCATAATTGAATTTTAGCCTCCTTGTACTAAAGGTAACCCAACAAAAAAAGTCCATGTTGATGAATTCCCACTTCATTCGGGGGATATCGAGAGGTTGCAGCTTCCCAAGCATCTTGACATGTTCTATCTTAATGCGCTGGCAAGTGGAGCCCCAAGAGGAACACCAAGGAAAAGGGAATTATCTTGCAAGAAAATCTATCTTGTAACATCAATAAGTTTTTATTTCATTCTTTTGATCATCAAAACAAAGAAAACAACAATTCTTCACGCAACATCATAGTAGATATCTCCCACGGATTTGATAGAATCAATCATATTCTCCAACGTCTTCACAAAATCCATCAATAGAAAAAATAACACAAAGGAATAAACCATATTTGAATGGAAATACATCACATAGTATTCATCTTCAATGTCTTCATAGTTCTCTCTCTCAATCTCTCATATACAATCACACTGTTTTGATAGAATTGACTATCTCTGACTCTCTCTCTCTCTCTCTCCATCAATAGTACATCATATCCTCACTAAAATCACTCAATAATCACCCTCAATAATCCTTCTTAGGTCGTGGATGCACCTCCCAAGAGGTATGTCTGATATGAAGAGGCACTAGAGCCACTACAGTGTCTCTTCATAGCTCACCACTGTCACTTCACTCCAATCTTTACTTGAGTCTTCAGCAGCTACTTCTGTGACTTATTTTAGCTCTTTTGCACTTTTATTCACCTCTTTCCAAGGCTAGAAAACATTCCCAAGCTACATTCTCATCCAACAGAACACATACAGAAGCATACAAAAGGTCTACAGAGACTCACATAAGCTCAACAGAGAGTTACAGAAGGTCAACAGAAAGCATCAAAACCACATAACTCATACCAAAACCATTCCAAACCATCAAAAATCACTCAATAATCTTTCAAACAATCTCAAACCCTATCAATCAATACTCCATCCTTCCATACAGAGAGAAAACAAAACAAAACAGAAGCTCAACAGAAGCTATCAGGACCAAACACAACATATCAGAACATCAACAGAACTTCACATCTCTACTAATAAACATCATGATCTTAATAAAACCATTCCAACCTATCAAAACACTCTCAAACCACTTCCAAACCAATCAATCATCTCATAAAATCAACCATTCAGCTCTCAAAAACAACAAAAATCAGCCAAAAAATAGGTAATTTCAACACTCAAAAGCAAGACAAACATTCCGTGACATATTTGAGCACATCTTCCTTAAGCCTTTCCCAATGGTAGCTCTTTTTAACTATGTTGAGGATCTTGACATATTTGGCATGGCTTGAAAAGGGGGAGTCATGTGCTTCCCAAAGAAAGTATTCTCTCTTTGATTTTCTTGCTCGAGGGTATGCATAATCTTGTCCTAAAATAGACAAGTCCCTCATTGATGGAGAATTCTTGATATTTGACATTAACTATGGGGTTTTGGTCCTTTTCCAAATTTTCCTTTATCATCTCTAGATATTCTAGATCATGGCTAGCTTCTTCCTTGGCTAGTTCAATGATAGGGTTGCTAGGCATTGACACCATAGTTGCCAATGATTCAACCGTTGAGGGTTCCTCCATGATAAGGGAGTTGAGGAAAGCCTTGTAACTTAGGCTGTCAATGACCACATTCTCTTTGCCGAGTCAATACTTGATCTCAAAATCATACTCCTGTAGAACTTCTATCCAACAACCTTGCTTCATGTTGAGGTCGGTCTAGTTGAAGATCCATTTAAGGCTCTTATGGTCTGTGACCAAAGAAAACTTGTTACCCAGCAAGTAATGTCACCAAAGTTTGCAGGCATGAATCATTGCTAGAAATTCCAGGTCATGGGTGGCATAATTCCATTCATGGGTTTTTAGCTTTTGCAAGGAATAGGCTATAGGATGACCTTCCTGCATTAGTACACAACCCAACACAAGTGTGCAAACATCCATGATAACTTCAAATTCCTTGCTTAAGTCAGGAAGCTTCAAAATTGATGCTATCACCAAGCTATGCTTGAGTTTATCAAAACTTGCTTGTTTAGAGGGCGTCCATACTATGGAAACTTGCTTTTTCAACAAATTTGTGAGAGGTGTTGTGATTAAAGTATAGTCCTAAATGAAGATCATGTATCAACCTGTTAATCCAACAAAAGCTATGCACTTCTTTAATAGTAGCCGGTGTGGAAACCACTCTTGGACATCCTTAACCTTGGTAGGGTCTACAGAGATTCCTTCATTTGACACAATAAATCCAAGATATTCAATCTTCCTTTTGACAAAGGCACACTTTTTCTTCTTAGCAAAGAGCTTATGAGTCCTCATGGTCTCATGGACTATACGAACTTGGGACTCATGATCTACTTCTTCCTTGGAATAAACCAAGGTGTCATCAAAGAAGACAAGTACGAAAATTGTCAAGGTATGGTCTAAAAATGTCCTACATTAGCCTATTAAAGGTGGTAGGGGCATTCCAAAAGACATTATTGTGGATTCAAAATGACCATATCTGGTATTGAATTCCATCTTTGGAATGTCCTCATCCTTGACACGGATCTGATAATACCCTAACCTCAAATCGATCTTGGAGAAGATTTTTGCTCTCTATATTTGATTGAGTAACTCATCTATCCTCGGAATGGGATATTTATTTTTTATGGTTACTTGGTTCAAGCCTCTATAATCAATGCAGAGTTGAAGTGTACCATCCTTCTTCTTTTGGAACAAGACTAGAGCTCCCCAAGGAGAACTACTCGGGCGTATGTACGCTTGGTCCAGTAGCTGTTTGAGTTGTTCCTTTAACTCAACGGCTTTAGGAATGGACATCTTATAGGGCCTTTTCGCAACTGGTGCAGCTCCTGGCATTAATCTCATGATCCACTTCACTAGGCGGTGGTAATTCAGTCAATTCTTTTGGGAACACATCCACATATTCATTTAACCATGATGGTTCTTCATTGGTGTCCTCTACCTGATCTGGTTTGTTTAGCTTGATCAGGTAGACATGTAATCCTTTCCTTATTCCTTGAGCTATTCGTGTTGCCTTAGCTAGTTGGATCTTCAATTTACCTGCTTCTCCTTGTGTTGTAACTAGCTCACCCTTAGGATTCTCAAAGGAAACTTGACTCTTTCCACAATGAATATGAGCATAATTGGGGATTAGCCAATCCATCCCGAGCAGGCATTCATGCACTCCTAGATTCATTACCCTGAACTTAACAGTTGTGGGTTTTTGAGTAGGAATTCCACCTTAGCAATTTATCCAGCACAAGTGATTTCTCTCCCATTTGCTAATTTGACAAGCAAAGTGGGTGCAGCTACAATGGTTATTCCTAACCTTCTTGCACAGGTTGGTGAATGAAGGAATGAGTACTACCATAGTCAATCAAGGTTTTGAATTTCTTACCTTGGTGGTTTGATGGTGTTTGAATCACCAAGAATTGGTGGTTTAGCCCCTTCTTATGGAGAGCGGCATGAATGGTTGCCCTCTCAATCTCAGCTTCCGTGCACGAATCTTCTTCTTCGTTGAATCCTTTAGTGGTAATATTGGAAGTTTTTTCCCTTTCCAATGTTGCACAATTGCGGCCTGCGGCCACCAATAGCCGTGGCTTGGCCTCTGAATTTCCCTTAACGGCGGTCTTCACACCAAGTTTGGGACATTCCCTTTTGAAGTGCCCAAATTCATTGTAGTGGAAACAATGCAAGCTTTGATCACTTCTTTGAGTGGGGACAAAGTCATTGATTGTATTTGCTCTTGGCTTCTTCCGTTGGCCTTGACTCTATCCTTGTGCCCTTTTAATTTGAGCTTTCAACATCCCTGGATTCTAGTCTTTGTAAGCCCAAGGTCTGGACTTCGACTGGACTTCTTGGGCAAATAGGTATTGCTCTTATCAATGCTTCTTACAAATCCAAAGGATACATTGATTCTAATTGAGTGTTTATTGGTGGATTCAGCCCATCACAAAACTTTGAGACTTATTGGGGGACACTCATTGTTGGGGCATATTTTAGCAAGGAAACAAATTTTGAGTAGTACGCCTCCTGAGATAGGCCCAACTTCCTAAACTTAAAGAACGCATTCATCTTCTGAGTTTTATACACAGGTGGCATATACATGAACTCACCATGGCCCTAGTACCTCTTTGCTTTAGTATAGTTGTCTTTTTTTGTTTTTAAAGTAAGTTAAGAAATCTCTGGCACTCTAATAAGACGTGAAACACCCGATGCCATTTTGAACTCGATGTGTGAAAAGCACCTTTTTTTGCCATATGTACTGGAAATTAATGGGAGACGTAGTTGGACAATCCGGATTGTTCTCATCCTTGCACTACTTCGTTTATTTTTTTCCAAGTTATTGTGCTTTCAGTGTGTGCTTGGTCTTTACACCATTGCTATCCCTACATACTAGCTTCGGTAGTGAGCTTGAGCTTGGCAATCATGGCTTGGTTCATAGGTGTTATTCCAGCTGCACTAAAATAGTCCTCCATGGATTCAATCCATATCTCAGCATCGGCATCAACAGTCTTCCCTTTTCTATCAAATTCTAGTGGTTTAATTTGTTTGAGAAGAAATGTCTTCTCTTGTGCCTTTGTTGGGCTTAGTGCGAAAATAGGATTCCAGATCTGCGCTTGGGGTTGTATCTGGTTTCCAATTTAAACTTTTCGTGTGTAATATTTCCGCATGAAATATTAATGAGATTTGACCACTACACGCCCCACGCAAGAGCATCTAAAATAATCTCCCCATGACTAGAAGAACCCTTGGCTAAATGCTCCACCCTCGTGCATTAATAAACTCCACTCGTATGGTGCATAAGAAGCCGCGGCTTGAAGACCACAAGGCTGCATGAGAACACCCTTCTCGGGGAAAAGGTAAATGAATAATGGTCAATTTTGTGCAAATTTTATTATTATTAACCCCCTCCCCCCAACAGATGCATGGAGGGGAGAGGGAGTATGGAGGAAACCTTGTGTTATGTGGAGAGCATGGGGGAGAGAGGAAGCATGCAAGCCAACCACATGGGAGGCTATCTCCTCCCCCCCCCCCCCCCCCACTTATCCTACAAGACCCCCCCACTCAAGCATGAGGGGAAGGAAGGAATCGTGTGCCCCTGCAACTGTGACAAGACGTCGTTTTGATGCCGCCACATCACGACTGCTGCCACCAGGATCCGCCATCATCGCCTGCTGTGCCAAGCCGCCTTGCCTCTACCTGCCGTTACCATCAGCACCATAATCATCATCTTCATCTCCCTCAATCGTCGCCTTCACCCCTCCTTCCCAATCATTTCCACCCCCCCTCCACGTCATTATATTAAGAAACAAAAGCTTCTAACAAGGCTTTTATAAGCCTTGTACAGGCGGCCTTTCTCGGGTTCCTTAAAACCACGTCTTGCAATGGAAATTCCTATGCGAGGGGTAGTAGGCGGGTTTTGAGACTGATTTGCCAAAGGCTGGAGGAAGTTTGGAGTTCGCAAAAGGCAAGGACAAGTTTGCGGGGTCAAGAACCTACGTCATTGATGGCCCCCAAACAAAAGACGCAAGGTGCACACGCGGGAGCCTCCAACCCAAGTTAACACGTGGACATCGCTGCAAGTCTTCATGCCCAGGTTCCAAATTGTATTTCTTACATGAAAGGAATGTGTTTAAGCATGATGGTTTTAATAAAAATTTAAATGCACTCATCCCTTTGATTTACAATGTTTAGTGCATGCCGATTAATTGAAATTGCTTGCACTCCCATCAACAAGGGTAGTTGTTCCCTTGAATGTATGATGCTTAAATTAGAGAGGGATCATGCTAAGAAGGATAGAGCTTGTCATTTATGATTTAAATCCATGGACGTGATTCATATAAAGGGTAATCTTAGACGCCATTAAAAGTTGTCCAAGAATTGCATGGCATGAAAAGGAAACCATGAAATTACCTGTTGCATGCGAGGATGCTTGCATTTTAAGTCAAATTAAGTGCCGTAGAACATATTAAGTCAACAATAGTCTTATGACATTCGTCATGCATGAACTTCCTTTATCGAAGTTGTTTTAGAAAAAGATGCATTTCATGTTAAAGCCTGAATTCAATTGCATTAAACGAAAGTCTTATAGGCATAGTTCTTAATGTGATCTATGTAGGTTTTATGCGAGTTATATCCCAAATTGTCAATCATTATGATTTTAGCAAGGAAAAGAAATGGTCATTGCAAACCCTAGAAGGAAAAGTCTATGATTCCCATATTTACACGGAATGTTGTATCTTGAATTTATTTATTTGCATCTCTTAGAAAAAGTATTAGCATCTATTCTAAGCAAAGATCATTCTCGTCACAAGACAATTAGATCATTTTAGGTAAATCGCTTGTAATGGCATAACTCTCAAGGGATTCATAAAAGCATAACTAGTTGGTACGACGAACACTTCAAAGTGCTAGGTAGGGTTTAGTACATTAAAAATTATGCCTAGTATCGCACTTGGGATGCCAAGTCAAGACTTCCAATCCCAAGGATCCTACCCACATTCAGAGAATGTTAGGGTTAGTAGACACCCATACCACAACGATCTAGGGTTTTTTCCCTAGGGAAAATTGGTCTAATACTAGACTTCAAACCCTAGGGCCAAACGTTGTTGGCCTAGTAAGATTAGAGTTGGGTTGAGTCAAGAGGACATCCCAAACCCTACATCTTGACCAAATGTATTTCTTGACCAAGGAACGTCGCTTGATGGGAGAAATGATCCCAGAAGTTAGGTGCGACACTTGTCTCGTGCAACAAGTTGCAACGTCACATGGCTTTGTGTTTAAGTCACAAGATAGATTTGCCACTCTTTAGAACAAGGGTTGGTAGGTTCTAAGTACAAGTTTAATTTGCAAGAGGATGGGTAGTCATCCTGCTACATCACCCTTCTGTGAGGCTGAATTGCCAAGTTAGGAAAGTTATGTATTGCCTAGCAAGAAATTGACCAATCAATCTAGGGCGACAAGGTTGCCCAAGATTCACTGTCTTAGTTTAAGGAACCTAAGGTATTTGTTAATTTGGGTTAATAGGGTATAAACCCTAACCCAAGGATAAAAGAGTAAACAAACAACAAAAACCATTGGGGATCTTGCCAAGTCGCAATTGACCCCGGATCGAATGCTGGATGCATTCGAAGAGAAGGAATATACCTTAATAGTTGGCCAAACAAACGACCACTGGATTGATTGTGCTTGTATAGTTAGGAGCACTGTTTGTATTACTTTGCTCAAGGAACTAAAGATGGAAAAATAATTAATGCTTTAGGTTGAAGGCCTGGAGGGAGAGGCATCATCAGTTACCCCCAACTGTCTGCCACCCTATCCAAGGGGGTTGTTAGCCGTGCATGGGTGCTAGGGGGGGCTCTAGTCATAAATCCCTTGCCTCCGGGTCCTGCACAAGAGGCTGTCACAAGAGGCCGACGTGACTCGAGATTGGATCTTGAGGCTCGCATACTAGTCTACGGGCAGAAACTTGGATTACTAATCCCTAAGGATTGTTGGATTGCCTTCGGGTGGATTATGGATTGCCTTCGGGCGGATTATGGAATAGCCTATGGGCTGGATTATTATGATGTATTCCAAAAATAAATAAGATCAATTGTTGAAAAGGAACTTGCTTGACATTGTTTTTCTATGTCAGTGCTTAAGTTGCGTGAAGGAATTGGTGAATAATTGGCTAATTAAGGAAGTTATTTTTGCATGACAAACTAAATGTGATAGGTAATTAGATAACTAAAGCAAACCTAAGGAAAGTGCGGTGGATGTGGCCATGGGTCCATCCTACAGAAGGGTGGTCCCGGTTGGCCGGGGAACTTTTCTCAAAGGAAATTGACAACAAGGAACGATGACCTAGAATCTAGGATACTAGAGTCCCGAGTTATGCTGTTTTAGGGGAACGGAATGGGACTATGCCTTACGGGTACTATTACTCAGTTCCCGTAGCTGAATGTAACACAATCTTATTCTCCCCAAATTAATGTATCAGCTTGCTCTACCATCCCAAGAATACTTGTACTCGGAAGGGCTATGCCCATATGAATAAAATAGACTTTTTTTAAATTGTCTTGGCTATGAGTATTGGTAAAAAAAACTAAGTGATTAGGTCACTTGGCTAAAAGTTGAATTGGGCATGTAACGTAATGTGAGAAAACATCCAGCAAGCTTTTAATGTAAAGAGTCTTATTGCCCAGGCACAACCTCAAGTGCAGATTCCTAGTCCGACCCCTACACCAAGTATGGCCGTGATTCAAGAGAAGAAGTTTATTCTCAAGCAAATCAAGCCACTAGAATTTGATGGCAAAGGAAGGATCGTCCAAACTGATGTCGAGATCTGGATCAAATCCATGGAGGATTATTTTGAAGCAGCTGGTACTGCACCCGCTAACCAAGCAATGCTCGCCAAATTGAAGCTTACCAGTGAATCAAAACTTTGGTGGAAGCAATGGTGCAGAGACCAAGGGATCTCGGAAGGGTCAGTTACTTGGGAGAAGTATAAAAGAGCAGTGCAAGGGAGATATTTACCACCTACCTACCGCACATAGAAGATGAACGAGTTCTATGAACTCAAGCAGCTTGGTCTATCTCTTAATTCTTACTATTCAAAGTTTGTCTCTCTTTTGAAGTACACGCCACAAATGGATATGACACAACAGGTGTCGAAGTTTTGTGCTGGATTAAATTGGCCTATAAACACCCGCCTCGAATCAATGTGCCCAACAGATCTTCAGGACACACTCATTCGAGATACACCCATAATACAAGAGGTGCAAACCAAGCCAAGAAATAACAACACTTGGTCTTACAGGAATCAGAACAAGGGAGTGTATAGGTCCCAAGCCAAGAGAGCACAGGGCCAAAATCAAGCACAAAGGAAGAAAGCTAGAACCAACAATGTTAATAATTTTGTTCCTACCCAAGGAAATGGCCGCAATCTCTGTTGCTTCCATTGCAACAAGCTTGGTCATTTCAAAAGGTAGTGTCCCAAGCTTGACGGAGGACAACGTCAAGGACCATCCCAAGGAACCATCCGTGGCCAAGGAGCCGCCATCAGGGCCAGAGGAAGAATCGCCAGTGTTGCCAATAGGGAGATATACGCAATGAGTGAAGAAGACCCAACCATGGAAGCAGACTTTGAGAGGGCAACAATCCATGCCACTCTTCACAAGAAAGGCCCGAATCGCCAATTCTCGGTGATTCAAACCCCATCGGATTATCAAGGTAAAGGCTTCAAAACCTTGATTGATTGTGGCAGTATGCATTCCTTTATTTCACCAGTTTGTGTAGAAAGATTAAAAATAGCCACAAAAGATGCACCTACCTTGCTTATGGAATTAGCAAATGGTTGTGAGGTCACTTGTACCAGGCAAATTGCTAAGGTGGAATTCCTACTGGGAGGAAAGTCGACTTCGGTCAGATTCAAGATTATGAACCTAGGTATCCATGAGTGTTTGCTCAGAATGGATTGGCTTAAACCTAATGATGCCCACATTCACTATGGAAAGGGCCGAGTTTCCTTTTGAAATTCTAAAGGGAAACTGGTCACAACTCAAGGAGAGGCTGGTAGGCCAAAAATTCAACTGGCCAAAGCATCTCGGATAATAAAAGGAGTTAGAAAGGGACTACATGTCTATTTGATTAAGCTAAATAAGCTAGATCAAAATTAGGAGTCTAGTGAAGAATCTTCATGGCTAAAGGAGTACGCAGACATATTTCCTAAAGAGCTGACAGAACTTCCTCCTCAAAGGGAAGTTGATCATGAAATCAAGCTTGCGCCAGGAGCTGCACTTATTGCAAAGAGACCATATAGAATGTCCATCCTGGAAGAAATTGAGCTGAAGGAGCAACTCAAGCAACTGTTAGAACAAGGTTACATACATCCTATCAGTTAACCATGGGGAGCTCTAGTGCTGTTCCAGAAGAAGAAGGATGGAACGCTTCTTCGGTTATGTATTGATTACAGAGGGTTGAATCAATCAACCATTAAGAACAAATATCCCATTCCAAGAATAGATGAACTTCTTGACCGTCTTTAAGGTGCAAAGATCTTCTCCAAGATTGATCTCAGATCTGGATATTACCATATAAGAATCAAGGAAGAAGATATCCCAAAGATGGCATTCAACACAAGATATGGGCACTTTGAATTCCTAGTCATGTCATTTGGGTTGACAAATGCTCTTGCTACCTTCAACATGCTAATGCAGGATATCTTTAGGCCATATCTTGATGACTTCGTACTCATCTTCTTCGACGATACCTTAGTCTACTCCAAACAGGAAGAAGATCATGAACCCCAACTTCGCATCATCCTTGAGACAATGAGGGCACACAAGCTTTATGCCAATAAGAAGAAGTGTGCATTTTTCAAGCGACAGATTGAATATCTAGGATTCATTGTGTCAGTGAAAGGAATTTTGATAGATCTGGCTAGAGACGTTCTGGAGTAGCCAACACCAACAACTGTCAAAGAAATACATAGCTTTCTTGGATTGGCAGGATGGTAAAGGGTCTTTATCAAAAACTATGCTTTGATTGCAGCGCCGCTGATCGACCTACTGAAGAAGCAAACATCAATTGCATGGTCATCTGTTGAACATTCCAGCTTTGATAAACTAAAGCAAAGCTTGGTATCAACACCTATCCTGAAACTTTTGGACCTTGGTAAAGGAGTTTGAAGTGATAACTGATGCTAGCACACTTGCCTTAGGATGTGTGCTTATGCAAGAAGGTCATCCTATAGCATACTCTTCAAGGAAACTAAAGAGCCATGAGAGGAACTATGCTACCCACGATCTGGAGCTGTTAGCTGTCATCCATGCTCTCAAGCTTTGGAGACACTACTTGCTGGGTAACAAGTTTACCTCAGTGAGACGGATCATAAAAGTCTCAAATGGATCTTTATCCAAAATGAGCTCAACATGAGACAACGTGGATGGATTGAAGTGCTGGAGGAATATGATTTTGAAATCAAATATGGGCCTGGAAAGGAGAATGTAGTTGCTGATGCACTTAGTTGCAAGGCATTTTTGAATTCTCTGATTTTACAAGATCCATCAACTGCTAGATCTCTAGCCACAAAGGTATCCATGCCAAACAACCCAATTCTTGAACTAGATAGAGAAGAGGCATGCCATGATCCAACCTATCAGAAGTTGCTAAGGGAGATCCCCATCAAGGATCAAGACCCGAAGCTACAAACAAAGTATCAAGAATTCTCTATCAATAGTGGACTTGTCTACTATAGAACGAGATTATGTATACCCGCAAGCCAATCACTCAAGCAGAAGATACTTTGGGAAGCTCATGACTCCCCTTTTTCAAGACATCTTGGCTATGCCAAGACCCTTAATGCAGCCAGAAAGAGCTATTATTGGGAGAGGCTTAAATGTGATGTTCTCAAATATGTCACTGAATGTTTGTCTTGTCAACGCATTAAGGGCGAACATGTCAAAATGCCAGGGAAATTGCAACCACTCGACATTCCCCAAATGAAATGGTAATTCATTAGTATGGATTTTTTTGTTGGCCTACTCCAAGTTCAGGGAGGATACAACTCCATTATGGTTGTGGTGGATATGCTCACCAAGGTTGCACATCTTATTCCTGTTAAGACAAACTATAAAGCCTCAGACATCGCAAGGTTATTTATCAAGGAGATATTCAAACTACATGGGTTACCCAGAAGAATCATTAGTGATCGTGACTCTCTCTTCACATCACACTTCTGGAGGGCTATCTTCGAAGCCATTGGGACTCAACTCTGTTTTAGTATAGCTTACCATCCCCAAATCGATGGTCAAATGGAGCGAGTCAACCAAGTTATTGAGGATATGCTAAGGGCACACTACTGCCGTGAACCTAGAAAGTAGATTCAATATTTGCCACTGGTGGAGTTTGCCTACAATACTTCTTACCAACAAAGCATTCAGATGATCCCTTTTCAAGCATTGTATGGGCACGACTGTTGAAGTCCTTTAAACTTCTCAGATCCAACCTTAAGGGTTGAAGCTTTAAAGAAGATGCTGGAAGATATGGATGACCAAATCAAATTCATAAGATAGGACATCCAAGCCACCAAGGATAGAAAAAAGGCTTACGCGGACTTGAAATGTTAAGACAGATCCTTCGCTGAAGGTGGCATGGTCTTCATTCGCATACGTCCAAAGAAGAGTTCCCTATCCTTGGGTGAATGTAAAAAGCTAAGTCCAAAGTATTGTGGACCCTACAAGATTCCCAAGTGCTTAGGGCCTAATGCTTACAGAATTCAACTCCCTGAGAACCTAAAGGTTCATAATGTATTCCATATCAGTCTACTGAAAAAGTATGTACCTAACCCTAGTCATGTACTTGATGATCAACAAGTTGTAATGCCTAGCCAAGAAGTCCTTGAGCTACGGCCTCACAAGATCTTAGATGTTAGGGAAATGCAATTGAGATCCAGAACCTTGAGAGAATACCTCATCTAGTGGAAAGATTATCCCGAAGAGGATGCCACTTGAATGGATGAAAGTACTCTCAACCAACAATACCCCCAGTTCTTCTCGAGATGAGGACATCTTGATTCCTCTAAGGGGGAGAGAATGCAACATTTCTGCACGAAATATTAATGAACTTTGACCACTACACGCCCCATGCAAGGGCAGCTAAAATAATCTCCCCACGACTAGAAGAACGCTGGGCTAAATGCTCCACCCTTGCGCATTAATAAACTCCACCCATATGGTGCATAAGAAGCCGCGACTTGAAGATCGCAAGGCCGCATGAGAACACCCTTCTCGGGGAAAAGGTAAATGAATAATGGTAAATTTTGTGCAATTTTTTTATTATTAACCCCCTCCCCCCCAGCCGATGCATGGTGGGGAGAGGGAGTATGGAGAAAACCTTATGTTATGTGGAGAGCATGGGGGAGAGAGGAAGCATGCAAGCTAACCACATGGGAGGCTATCTCCCTGCCCCCTTATCCTATAAGACCCCCCCTCTCAAGCATGAGTGGAAGGAAGGAATCGTGTGCCCTTGCTGCCATGATAAGATGTCATTTTGCTGCCGCCACGTAACAGCTATTGCCGCCAGGATCCGCCATCATCGCCTACTGCGCCAGGCCGCTTCGCCTCTATCTGTCATTACCATCGACACCATAATCATCATCTTCATCTCCCTCAATCATCACCTTCACCGCTCCTCCCCAATCGTTTCCACCCCCCCTCCACGTCATTCTATTAAGAAACAGAAGCTCCTTGGAAGCTTCTTTAGAAGCTTCTAACAAGGCTTTCATAAGCCTTGTACACGCGGCCTTTCCCGAGTTTCTTAAAACCACGTCTTGCAACAAAAATTCCTGTGCGAGGGGTAGTAGGCGGGTTTTGAGACTGATTTGCCAAAGGCTGGAGGAAGTTCGGAGTTTGCAAAAGGCAAGGACAAGTTTGCGGGTCAAGAACCTACGTCATCGATGGCTCCCAAACAAAAGATGCAAGGTGCACATGCGGGAGCCTCCAACCCAAGCTTACACGTGGACATTGCTGCGAGTCCTCATGCCCAGGTTCCAAATTGTATTTCTTGCATGAAAGGAATGTGTTTAAGCACGATGGTTTTAATAAAAATTTAAATGCACTCATCCCTTCAATTTACAATGTTTAGTGCATGTCGATTAATTGAAATTTCTTGCACTCCCGTCAACAAGGGTAGTTGCAATCCCCTTGAATGTATGATGCTTAAATTAGAGAGGGATCGTGCTAAGAAGTATAGAGCTTTTCGCATGTTGCATTTATGATTTAAATCCATGGACATGATTCGTATAAAGGGTAATCTTAGACGCCATTGAATGTTGTCCAAGAATTGCATGGCATGAAAAGGAAACCATGAACTTACCTGTTGCATACGAGGATGCTTGCATTTTAAGTCAGATTAAGTGTCGTAGAACAGATTAAGTCAACAATAGTCTTATGACATTCGTCATGCATGAACTTCTTTTATCGAAGTTGTTTTAGAAAAAGATGCATTTCATGTTAAAGCCTGAATTCAATTGCATTAAACGAAAGGCTTATAGGCATAGTTCTTAATGTAAATGTATATAGGTTTTATGCGAGTTATCCCCCAAATTGTCAATCATTATGATTTTAGCAGGGAAAAGAAATGGTCATTGCAAACCCTATAGTTGCATAGAAGGAAAAGTCTATGATTCCCATACTTACACGGAATGTTGTATCTTGAATTTATTTATTTGCATCTCTCAGAAAAAGTATTAGCATCTATTCTAAGTAAAGATCATTCTTGTTGCAAGACAATTAGATCTTTTTAGGTAAATCGCTTGTAATGGCATAACCCTCAAGCGATTCGTAAAGGCATAACTAGTTGGTACGACGAACACTTCAAAGTGCTAGGTAGGGTTTAGTACATTAAAAATTATGCCTAGTATCGCACTTGGGATGCCAAGTCAAGACTTCCAATCCCAAGGATCCTACCCACATTCACGGAATGTTAGGGTTAGTAGACGCCCATACCACAACGATCTAGGGTTTTTTCCCTAGGGCATATTGGTCTAATACTAGACTTCAACCCCTAGGGCCAAACATTGTTGGCCTAGTAAGATTAGGGTTGGGTTGAGTCAAGAGTACATCCCAAACCCTACATCTTGACCAAACGTATTTCTTGACCAAGGAACATCGTTAGATGGGAGAAATGATCCCACAAGCTAGGTGCGACACTTGTCTCGTGCAACAAGTTGCAACGTCGCATGGCTTTGTGTTTAAGTCAGAAGATAGATTTGCCACTCTTTAGAACAAGGGTTGGTAGGTTCTAAGTAAGTTTGATTTGCAAGAGGATGGGTAGTCATCCTACTACGTCACCCTTCTGTGAGGCTGAATTGACCAATCATCAAGCTAGGGCAACAAGGTTGCCCAGGATTCACTATCTTAGTTTAAGGAACCTAAGGTGTTTGCTAATTTGGGTTAGTAGGATATAAATCCTAACCCAAGGATAAAAGGGTAAACAAACAACAAAAACCCTCAGGGATCTTGCCAAGTCGCAATTGACCCCGGATTGAATGCTGGATGCATTAAGAGAGAAGGAATATACCTTAGTAGTTGGCCAAACAAATGACCACAAGATTAATTGTGTTTGTATATTTAGGAGCACTATTTGTATTGCTTTGCTCAAGGAACTAAAGATGGAAAAATAATTAATGCTTTAGGTTGAAGGCTTGGAGGGAGAGGCAGCATCAGTTACCCCCGAAAGGGGGTTGTTAGCTGCGCCGAATACGTGGACCGAACCCACCGTGAGAGGTCTCTCCGTGGGTGCTACTTGGAGCAGGAGGACGCTTGGGTGCTAGGGGGGCTCTAGCCATAAATCCCTTGCCTTCGGGTCTTGCGGATGTGACTCGAGATTGGATCTCGAGGCCCGCATACTAGTCTATCGGCAGAAACTTGGATTAGTAATCCCTAAGGATTGCTGGATTTCCTTCGAGTAAATTATGGATTGCCTTCGGGTGGATTATGGAATAGCCTACGGGCTGGATTATTATGATATATTCCAAAGATAAATAAGATCAATTGTTGAAAAGGAACTTGCTTGACATTGTTTTTCTATGTCAGTGCTTAAGTTACGTGAAGGAACCGGTGAAGGAACCAATGCTTAAGTTATGTGAAGGAACCGGTGAATAATTGGCTAAATAAGGAAGCTCTTTTTACGTGTCAAACTAAATGTGATAGGTAATTAGATAACTAAAGCAACCCTGAGGAAAGTGCGGTGGATGTGGCCATGGGTCCGTCCTATGGAAGGGTGGTCCCAGTTGGCTGGGAACTTTTCTCAAAGAAAATTGACAGCAAGGAACGATGACCTAGAATTTAGGATACTAGAGTCCCAATTTATGTTGTTTTAGGGGCACGGAATGGGACTATGCCTTACGGGCAAAGAGGTCGAGCTTTGCATCCCTCTCGTTTCCCATTCTCCTTGAACCAAGTGCAGCATGAATCCACTTCGACCATGACGTTTCTGTGCAAAGTAGTTCACTTGGGGTTCGACGCTAGTTACCTTCTAGGAACTTGACCATTAGGAAAACCTATTTTCGATCAGTCCTAAGTGGGAACGGCCAGAATGCTTCTGCTTCGTGGCAAACTCGGGAAGACTTAGATCGCAAACCCCGTGACATTCCGTGGGAGTGCCAGGTGGCGCTTTCTGGACTCTCTTCTCGATGGGCTGCTAAGACGTGTCCTACAAGTGAATAGGTGGACACGTCACACCGTGTTAGGATAGCATTTACACATCCCTATACAACTTAAATCAATGCCCACATATTTTTCATTTCTACTATACAACCATTCGAATGAGCATAGAATTCTTATTTAACCATAGGGAAGTGTAAGCCTCAAGTACAATTATTTGGGAATAGATAGGGTTTGGCTGATATGATTTTCTTTTCAAGAGTTACATTAATGCCAGGTTAATAATTCCCTATTGAACTCAGCTACACATGACAGAATAATAGTATGGATTGGGAAAATGGATTCTCAGGAAGTGATAAGTCATAGGAAGTTTAGGAAATCCCTGCTTTTGATAGCCATGGCATTCATTTCACCCCATC
Source organism: Lygodium microphyllum (assembly GCF_053477565.2). NCBI lineage: Eukaryota > Viridiplantae > Streptophyta > Polypodiopsida > Schizaeales > Lygodiaceae > Lygodium > Lygodium microphyllum. The sequence continues at coordinate 100,548,254 of NC_141160.1, forward strand.
ACTTTAATTCTATCTACTGGTAAAACTTTGACCACCTCTTCGTAGATCAAGCGGTTCTTATCTACTTGCTGGCGTTCGATGTGTAGGGTGGAGTTCACACAAGCCTTATGGAACATGAATAACTTGATAATTTTCTCACTCTTCCCAATTTTTCCTTAATTGTTTTAGTCATTGATCGGCTCTGATACCAACTGTGACGTGCTCATCTATTGGTTGTCCAAGCACGTTTTGGCAATCCATCGAGAAACGAATCTAAACGTCGTCTACCTAGCACTCTCATAGAATGTCACGGGGTTTGTCGTCTAGGATTTCCTAAGTCCATCTCACAACGGAATGTTTGCTGCCAAACCCACTAGCATCGACCTAAAACTTGAGCCCTCGTGGCTCCCCCTAGTGGGTTCGGTCGCGAATATGCTGTTACTGTGACATGCCTGTCTATTGGCTATCCAAGCATGTTTTGGCAGTCCATTGAGAAATGAATCTAAGCGTCGTCCGCCCGACACTCTCATGTAATGTCATGGGGTTTGTCGCCTAGGGTTTCTTGAGTCCGCCTCGCAATGGAATGTTTGCAGCCTGAACCCACTAGGATCGACCTAAAACTTGACATTCCGTTGTGAGAAGGACTCAGGAAACCCTATGCAACAAACCCCGTGACATTTCGTGAGAGTGCCGAGCAGACAACGCTGAAATTTGTTTCTCGATGGATTGCCAAAACGTGCTTGGATAGCCAATAGACGGGCACCTCATAGCTAGGGGTGATCATACGCAGAACCCACAGTTAAATGTGATCGTTATTAATAATTTAAAGCCCAAAATGTGGTATTTAAGTGGAAAAATAAGAGGGTTTTCCATTTTCAAGGGAAAATCATTTTCTTGTGGGCTGAAATGAAAGATAATTGTGAAACTTAGTAATACTAATTAGGTTGAATAAAAAATTAGAAAAAATAGTAATCTATTAAATTAATTAATTAATAAAAATAAAGTAAAATGGATTTTTAAAAAAATATTTATGCACCAAAAATTTATAAAAATTTACAAATGTGTTTGTGGATGTATGGTGGGCCTAAGGCATGAAGTTCAGCCTTGGCTTAGTTCCATTTTCATGTTATAGTGTGTGAGTTATTGCTTTTCAGACAAGAAAATGACATGGAAACATTCTCTACACCTATCACTGCAAGCATAACATTATAGGGAGAGAGGGGGATTTATGAGTGTTGATCATAGTTTTAAATCTAATTTATCCATTTCATTTCACATATAGGATGCATTTATTTTAAAAGTTAAAGGGATCAATAGCATGAGTATACTCGGTGTTGTCCCTATGCAACGTTGAGTAGGCTAGTAGTATGAAATCATGAAAAGAATTGGTTGTGCATATTCACATACTGATTTGATTAAATAAATTATTTGTGAACTTGTGGGTATTCACCTTTGCATTGCATTTCATATACATGGTATCATAACAAGTATTAACTCTTGGATTGCATAGCACTTGTTTTCTTAAATGTTGACCTATGTTGAGAGTGTGAGAAGTTTCAAGCTATAGGTTTAGTACATTCATTTATCTAGGGACTAAGAGAGTGAGGGTACAACTATCTCTTGGAGCGATCGATGATAAGAGAGGACTACATGCCGTACGTGTTATATATTTGAATAGCACATCCTTGGGGCCAATCTTGAAGGTGTAGGAGAGCCATAGTGAGGCCGCGACAGTGAGTCGAGTGGTGCTCCATGTGTATGTACTATGCGGTGCTAGGAACCATTATATTTGAGTACTTCCAGTGAGTAGTTGGGAAGGGATCCATTGGACTATAAACAATACCAATGTGTGTTTAAGTTAGATTAATGTGTGTAGCCTCTGTACGCTCCTAGCCACGAGGCCATGGGGTGCTTTGGTTGAGCATAGAGGTCCATTGGGGCTAGAGCCTTAGAGCTAGTGTCAGGCTCATTTTTTGTCTGGAGAGGTGGTGTGTTTGCTTGGAGCTGCTAATAAGTGGCAATTTTTGAATCTTAGTTGATAGGGACCAATTGATTAGTGCATGCCAAAAGGAAATTAAATAGATCCAAAAGACCATCAAGATGAGATTTAAAAGTAAGAAAGAGTTGAAGGGCTAGATGGCAAGCCAAAATTATTAGGAGATATTCTCCTCAACACAAAGTAGCCCAATGTCCCTACAAGGGAGGGATCTTAGCAACCCTAGTTCCATGAGTAGTTCTTTAGGAGGAGGAGGAGGAACCCCTAGTACTTCCCTTCTCCCAATCAATTAGCCCACTTCAAGTGGGATAATAGTTCCACTAGTCCAAAGACCCTCAGCAAATCTAATTGTCATCATCGTGGCATGACCCATTGCAATCCCTGCACGGACATCGAATAATCTGATAGCTTAGGATTCCCTCTACCCATTTTTAATGGGTTAGCAAAGAAAGATGTAGAGCTTCACATTAGTGAGTTTCAAAAGTTAATGTTCAATAGTCAAATCCAAGATGAGGGACATCCGATGATGTTCTTTAATACGACTCTAAAAGGAAGGCCTATAGTATGGTATCACAAGCTAGAAGTTGGAACCATAACTACAATTGATTTTTTTTAATTAGCCTTCTAAAGAGATTTTTTCCCCTGAGAGAGGTGGTCAGTATTGGCTACATGTTCTTAATGTAACACATTAAAAACCTCATGAGAATGTTTGAGTGTATGCTAAGAAACTAAAAGAAGTGTTTCATAAATTGTCAACCTATATTCCCATTCCAATTGCTTAAGTCCAATACTTTTCACATGGATTAGATTTTAATATCCAAGTGCAATTGAGTAGTGTTGCTCTTGCTAAAATTGATACTGTTATTACATGAATAGAGGAGGTAGAGTCACGATTACAAGTGGCTTACATCTCTAGGGAAAACTTGAATTCGAGTTTAGGGCTTGGAAATCATTTGGCATTGACCATTGGAAGTCATGGGGCATCCACGACCGATTCGAATGGAAGAGGGAGCATAATGTAGAGTGTGCCCATGCTCCTAGCTCCTTGTAATGTGACCATACCAAAAGCTAGCTAGATAGCTCCACTAAATAATGGAAGCCAAATGAAAAAACCTAATTTCATTCTAATTACTCAGTAACAATTGATCCCTAATCAGCTGGTTAGACCAGCTGAATGGCAAGTAGATGATCGTGGCTATGAGTCTAGCATATCAAATGTTCTTGGTGAAGTGAGGGATATGATGAAGTATTATATTGAGATGATAACAAAATAGTATATACAAATAGCCATAGATGTTAATTTACTAAAGAATTAATAGAACTTGATAGAAATTTGATGCACTATAAAAAGAGTGGTCCATCAAGATTCAGTAGTTAGTGGTGTGGTGGTCAACACTTTCCAAGAAACTATCCTAATGTCAAATGTCACATGTGGGAAGTTTGGCCATCTAGCTAGTACTTGTTGCTAGAGTAAGATCAGCTCCCTTCAACAATGGAGTAAGCAACCATGTCAAATAAATCATTGAGCACAAAGGGAACAACTTTTAACAAGATGAAGGACCAAAACAAATATTGTAAAGAGAAAAAGCTGCCATCAAGGAGCTACCCATAGCAGTAGTGGTGTCAAGAGGCACCAAAGCCTATTTAGGGATCAACAGAAAGAATGGTCTGGCAGGAAAAGAGAACCGTTGCTAATTATCAAGAATTTGATTTAGCATGTTCTCTTTACAAGGTAAAGCCTGATGTGAATCTCATGTAGTTGATTAAGTTATCTCCAAAAGTTCAAGAATATTCTTTGCACTGGATATATCGTTGAGCCCTTGGGAGGAATAGCTTGAGTGGAAAATGATTGGTTTGAACATGATAAAAAGCATTTCCCAAGGGTAGCAGTATATTTTCATATCATATTAGTGGAACATGACATTATGGACATTGGATCCTCCATCAATATTATGAGTTTAGAATTTATGGAAAGATTAGGACTAGAAATCCAAAAGGATGCCTCCACAATTCTCTAAATGGTTGATGGTAGTTTAAGGCAACCTGAAGGTTGCATTACCAAAGTGTGCATGATTGTTTCTAATGTGGAATGCATTGTGGACTTTAGGGTTATCAAGTTTAGAGGGTAGCCAAGCTATCAAGTATTGTTAGGAATGCCATAGATCTTACAATCCAACTATCAAGTTGATATATCCACTGGTCATCTAATTTTTGGTAGAGGTGCTCGACGTGTTATAATGGATGCATATCCTGAATCTCCTCAAAGTGAGAGAGTACCTTTATCTTTGTCAAAATTAATTGCATTAGAGGATCCACCTACTAGTGGGACTTTGTCAACAAGTGAAGAATCAAAAGAGGGGTCCACTACTACCACAAAGGATGTCTATCATGTGGCTTTAAATGGGCTAATAGAAGCTCAAGATAGAACAAGAGACATGGATTTAATTGAGTTAGACCTTGGTACATTAGATAATCCACAACCAATTAAATTAGGGGGTCTAGGCTCAGCAGCCTGAAAGAAAGGAAGGAATACATGTCCTTGATCCAAATATTTTGTGACATTTTGGCCTAGAGCTATGATGAGTTGAGGGGTATTACTCCTAGTCTAGTTGTGCATACCATTTCCTTAAGGAAAGGTAGCTACCCTGTGCGACAAAAGGTGAGGCGTATGCCTTTCAAACTAAGGGATGGATTGTTTGAGGAGTTGCAAAAATTGAGTAAGACTGGCTTGATATTTCTTGTACACCACATGGAGTGGCATTCACTGGTAGTTATCAGAGAAAAGAAAAATAATATAATTTGACTTTGCATAGATTTTAGGGAACTCAATAAATAGACATTCAAATATTACAATCTACTACCATTTATTGACTAGATTTTGGATAATTTAGCAGGTAGGCATATCTATTCATTTATGCATTGCTTTGTTGGATATAATCAAATGGCTATTACAAAGGAAGATAAGTTGAAAATGGCATTTATTATTGTATTTGGTACCTTTTCATATCGTGTTATGGCATTTGGGTTATGCAATGCACTAGGTTCTTGGCAACGTACAATTGATAAGACTTTTGGTGATACTTTCCCAAAGGAGCTGAAAATATTTATTGATAATCTAGGGGCAGTCACCCATAAAGAAGAGACAACTGGCTATTTTAAGAAAATTTTTTGAGCATTGCAGGCAATTGTACATTGCTCTTCATCCAAGAAAGTGCATCTTTGGAGTGCCCTATGGATTGCTATTGGGCCATGTGGTTAGCTTGGATGGTATTACGACTAATCCTAAAAAGAAAAAGGTTATTATTGCTATGAGTCCACCACATACTTCTAAAGAAGTAAATAGCTTACTGGCATCAGTGGGATATTATCAAAGATTTATCAATGCACTAGTAGAGAGGACATTGGTATTGACGAATCTACTGTCCTTTAATTGTTGGTTTGTTTGGAGTGACCCATGTCAAGTATCCTTTGAGGATGTGAAGCAAAAACTAGTGAAATCGCTAGTCTTGAAAGCACCCAAAAGAGGTGATGTCTTCTATTTATTTATTTTAGCAACTACAATGCATATAATCAACTCCTGTTGTTTAGCTCAAATTTGGGAGGATAAGTGGTATCATCCAATTGCATTTTCTAGCCATAAATTGTGAATATCCAAGATTAATTATACCTACATGGAGAAGTTATGCCTTGGGATGGTATTTGTGACAAAGAAATTTAGGCATTACATTCTCATTGAGAAATTGGTATTTTATACAAAGGCGAAGGGGTTGAGACTATTGATGAATAAGTTGTAGCTGCTTGACTGAATGGCAAAGGGGTTAATCACTTTATAGGAGTTTGATTATGAAATCAAGAGTAAGCCATCAAATTTGTAGGACATAATTGTAATATTTCCGCGTAACCCGTACCGCAAATATTAACTTCCCGCACGCCGTGTAAACCCTGTGCAAGAGTATTCCCTACTTCGTGATTATTGGTAACCTAATCCACACCATGCACACTTGAAAATGAGGTCTCCACGTCGAGAATTAAAGGCCGGGGTTGAAGACCGTAAAACCACGGGGAAACGACCGCTTGGGAAGGGCAATTGGATAAATTCAAGGCAAATTTTTTTATTATTATCCCTTCCCCCAGCCGATGCATGGCTGGAGGAGAGGGAGTGTGGGGGGGAATGGCCAAGAGGGAGTGAAGTGGGACTGCATGAGGGGGAGTCCTCCACGTGTGTGGAGGCCCTCTTCCCCACCCCCCATGCCTATATAAACACCCCTAGCAAGGGGGTGTGCTAGAGGAGTTGTGGGAGAGGAGCTGGGAGAAGGACGACCGTGTAGAGAGAGGGAGAGCTAAAGGAGATGGAGGAGGTGCCGACGTGAAGGGAGGAGGCCGGCTGAGAGGAGAAGGAGGTCGCCGTGGAGCGCCAACGCTGCCGCCAGTCCGCCATCGCTGCCGCCCAGACTGCCGCAGACCCGCCGCCTGGATAACGACCCCCCCCCCACGTGTTCTGTAGAAGCTGAAGCTTCTTAGAAGCTTCTAAGGGGGGGGCTTCCTTAAGCCCCCTTCCCACCACATTTCCCAAAGGCATTCATACCCCTCCCCGGGACTTTGAAGAGGGGAAGATGAAGCCGTAAAGACCCACACAAGACCCATCGAAAAGGCTTTTGCAAAAAGACTTTAAAGCCGCAAGCCATCCAGGAATCAATTCCGCGCCGACTCGAGTTTTTTTTCTAAAAGACTCCTAAAGCCCTTTGCCGCAAGCGCCATCCCGCAAAGGAATCTTCCGCATACAAGGATAAAGGCAAAGGTCGGAAGGCCGCATTCCGAGGCCAGTCACTTCGCAGACCACAAAGGCAAATCATAAGTCAAATCCACGTCTACGATGGCCCCAAAAAGATCACAAGGTGCGACCGCGGGAGGTTCATCGCCGAGTATACAAGTGGATATCTCCCCGACCCCTCAAGTCCAGGTTCTTTCGAGTTATTTTCGCATAAAGAAATGATTAGGCGCGCTTAGTTCATAAAGGGGATTGCATTTTTTTCGCGTAACTTTAATGCATGTGGAAATTGGAAAAAAATACATTTGATGAGTATCTTTGAAACATTAGGCAGGATTGGAAATATGTCATGAATTTGAACGAGTTATCCACCTTAGAAGACTAGTTGCATGTAGTTTTCGGTACATTATCAAAGTAATGAGTCTAAACTTAGGGCAAAGAAATGGAATTTATAAGTGCATTCTCTTCCGTCCTAGACATGGTAGGAATAAGCGTGTGCCGCATGTTAGACAACATCCTCCTCGTAATGATTTCATGAGGCAAGGTTAACACCATAAGATATTATCCGAAAAGAAATAATAGAGTACGGTAATGACGGACTTGCAAATAGCATGTAAAATGGAATGAGTTAACACTAGCTTTAGTTGGTATAAACTTCGTTAACTACATTGTAGCTAGGGGAATGTTGCGTATTGCATAATCATCATGCGATAACGTCATTCATCAGAAGCCGCATTTAGGAAAGGTTGCATGGTTCGTCAAAGCATAAGATTCGAAAGTATAGACTACAAGGTTGTAGGCATGATTAATAGGTCTTAGGAAAAGTTAATATCTAGATTATCATGCATTTTTGCTACACCAAGAAAAGATAAAATTATCATAAACCATGTGATGCGTAAAAGCAATAAATCGCATGTTTACGCGTATTGGTGTAGTTGTAACTATTGTTCTCCATTAGATGTAGTTTATTACCTTTAGAAGGTTCATCCTTGTCACAATACAAGTATATTGAGTTGTCTAAGTAACCTAAAACACAAAGGATTCATATGGGCATGGCTCAAGTGCAATAAGATTTCGACCTAGTTTTACACTTGTTGCCAAGTCTAAAACCGCAAACCCAAAGATCTTACACACGTTCACGAAATGTCGAATCAATTGAATGTTCAGGCATAAAATGATCTAAGGTTTTATCCTAAGGATCATTCGTTCTAATGATGAAACTCCGACGGAGTTGCAAATTTCTAGGACCGTGGACCAATATAATTAGGAATGGGTTGGAGGATACCCTAAACCCTGCTACCCGGCTAGAGGAATTTCCGTGGCCTGAGGACGCCATTCAATGGGTGAAATGATCCCGTGGAATGATGCAACGCATGTGCAAAAAGGTTGCAACATCGTATAGACTTGAGATTTGTCCACAAGAGAGTTTTGTCATCTCTCGAAATGAGGTTGGCAAGTTATTGAAAGAATTTAACTTACAAGAGGATGGGTAATCATCCTGTTACTCACTTTTCTTGGGGGATAACTGCCAAGGAAAAGGAAAGGTTAGGTGTTTGCCTTGAAACAAATGACCAGAAAATAAACTAAAGCGACATGGTCGCTGGATCCTGCCACAACAAAACCTAAAGTATTGGTAGGGTATGACCGTAACCCAAGAATGATAGGAATCTTGCCAAGTTGCAATTGATTCCGGATCGAATGCGGGTTGCATTCGGAGAAAAGGAGTCACTCCTTAACAGTTTGCCAGCTAAACGACCATTGGAAATTGATTGTGCTTGTAACAGTTTGGAAAGCACTGTTTGCATTGTTTGCTCAATGAACTAAAGGACGAAAATATATCTAAATACTTCAGGTTGAATCCTGAAGGGAGAGGCAGCTTCAGTTACCCCCGACTGCCTGCCTGACCCTAACCAAGGGGGTTGTTAGCCGCGCCGGGAACGTGGACCGAACCCGCCGCGAGAGGTCTCTCCGTTGAGTTCTACTTGGAGCAGGAGGACGCTTGGGTGCCAGAGGGGGCTCTGGCCGTAAATCCCTCGCCTTCCGGGCCCTGCACAAGAGACTAACGTGACTCGGGATTGGATCTCGAGGCCCGCATACTAGTCTACGGGCGGAAACTTGGATTAGTGATCCCTGGTGGATTACTGGATAGCCTTCGGGCGGATTATGAATACTCCTACAGGCGGGAACTCCTTGTATTTCAAAGATAAAAGGATAAAATGATAATAAAGAAGTTGTTTGGCATTGTTTTCTTTATGTCCTGTGATAAGATTACGTGAAGGAACCGGTGCATAACAGGGTTAATTCAAAGAAGCTGTTTGTATATGTCAAACTAATGTGGTAGGTAATTACATAACTAAAACAAACCGAGGAAAGTGCGGAGGATGGACCATGGGTCCGTCCTACGGATGGGTGGTCCCGGTTAGCCGGGAACTTTTCTCAAAGTCTTCGACGAACAGAAGGATGATCAACATCACCGAAACAAGTAATGAGAACGATGACTTGGAATTACCGATTACCCGATTCACGCTGTTTTAGGGGAACGGAATGGGACTATGCCTTTTGGCAGAGAGGTCGAGCCTTGCATCCCTCTCGTTTCCCATTCTCCTTGAACCAAGTGCAGCATGAATCCGCTTCAGACCAGGCGTTTCTGCGTAAAGTAGTTCGATCAGGTCTGATGCTAGTCGCTGTTAGTAAATGACCAAACAATTCCGGTCGATCCTAAGTGGGAACGGCCAGGACACTTCCGTTACGTGGCAGACGTGGAAAGTCCTAGATTGCAAAACCTGCAACATTCCATGGGAGTGCCGGGTGGAGTTTTCTAGACAACCTTTCCGATGGGCTGCTAGGACGTGTTCTAGAGGATTCTAGTGGACACGTTACAGTTGGTATCAGAGCCGACTTACAATGGAATTGTTTTCATAAAAATTTCATTGAAAAATGAAGTAAAGAAATTGTTCCTGTCCAAACATTTTCTCATCTTCAATACTGTCTTGCAGAATTACGAGGCGTGGAACAAGTTTTTGGTATTCCGGATCATGTTCATGACTACAATGCATTCTCCGCATTATAGGCAGAGAATTGAAATGATGAACATCTTGGAGCAGATTTATAATCCATCACCTCTATATATAGAACGAAGATGGACTGGGTCTTCAGGAATCTATTACATAGCTGCCCACCGGTTCGCTTATCTACAGACCAACCTGAAGAGGATCAAGTGGTTGGAAGATTTGAAAGTCGTGAAGCTGTTCATTTTTGTGGAAGCTCACGTGAATTCGACTTTGCATATTCGAGGTCGTAGAGTTGAATTAAACTCATATGTATATGAGGAAGTAACCCGTGTAATTCCAGCTGATAGAATTAAGGTATTGGGCCGCCATGGGAAGTATGGATTCCAGCGGAAAGGATATCCTGAACTTCCGATGAATTATCGATTCTTAAAGATTCATGACCCAAAACCCTACTATTACACAGTTCCTGTAGACAAATCCAATACAATGTTGTTCTCCCCAAACTAAATGTAATGATTGGATTATCATCACTCGAGATGTTGTATGAGGCTATGCCATATAAATATAAATAAGGATTTCTTTTACCACTATCTGATTGTGCATCAGGGTTGTTGCAAAAAGTTAAGATGCTTCATGAGTTACGAATTAGCTGAACTAAAGATAAGCTAATGTCAATTATCATATAATAATGTTAAGAAAACTTTTACGCCAGGCACAACCCCAGGTACAGGTTCCAAATTCGCCCCCTACATCAAGTACTACTGTGATCCAAGAGAAGAAGTTCCTCCTCAAACAAATAAAGCCACCCGAGTTTGACGGGAGAGGCAAATTCGTCCAGTCGGACGCTGAGATTTGGATTGAATCTATGGAGGACTACTTCGAAGCCGCTGGCACTACACCAACCAATCAGGCCATGCTCGCCAAATTAAAACTCACCGGTGAAGCCAGACTATGGTGGAAACAATGGTGCAGGGATCAAGGGATTTCAGAGGGGTCCGTTACCTGGGAGAAGTTAAAGCAAGCCATGCAAGGGAGATATTTGCCACCCGCATATCGTACTCAGAAAATGAATGAGTTCTATGAGCTAAAACAGTTAGGACTCACTCTTGACGCATACTACTCTAAGTTTGTCTCACTCTTAAAGTATGCGCCACAAATGGACACGACACAGCAGGTGTCCAAGTTTTGCACAGGCTTAAATCCACCTGTAAATACCCGTCTCGAATCTATGCGTCCCTCAGATCTTCAGGATGCACTCATTCGAGCGGCCCCTATAATTCAGGAAGTACAAGCTAAACCAAGGAGTATTAAGAATTGGTCTTATAGCGACCCAAGCAGAGGAGCATTCAGACCCCAGGTTAAGAGAGTTCAAGGCCACAATCAGGGGCAAAGAAAGAAAGCAAGGACAAATAACGTCAACAACTTTGTTCCTACTCACGGTAATGGTCGAAACATCCGATGTTTCCACTGCAATGAACTCGGTCACTTCAAAAAGCAATGGCCCAAGCTCAGCGAGGGACACCGTCAAGGTATTGGCCGCGGTCAGGGAGCCGCCGCCCGTGGAAGGGGAAGAGCTGCCTGCATTACCAATAGGCAAAGATGTGAAGCAGAGGAAGAGGAAGATCCGACTATGGAAGCGGATTTCGAAAGAGCGACGGTCCATGCCGCTCTACACAAGAAGGGGCCGAATCGCCAGTTCTCGGTAATTCAAACACCATCGGACTATCAAGGTAAAGGTTTCAAAACCTTGATTGATTGTGGCAGTACACATTCCTTTATCTCACCAGCATGTGCTAAGAGATTAGGAATAGCCACAGTAGAAGCACCTACCCTACTTGTGGAATTGGCAAACGGTCGTGAGGTAACTTGTGCTAGGCAAACTGCTAAGGAGGAGTTCTATCTGGGAGGAAAGAAAACCTCAGTCAAATTCAGAGTCATGAACTTAGGCATCCATGAGTGTCTACTCGGGATGGATTGGCTTAAGCCCAATGACGCCCACATCCACTGTGGAAAGGGTCAAGTTTCCTTTCGAAACTCTGACAGAGAGTTTGTTACGACTCAAGGTGAGGCAGGAGTGCCGAGAATCCAGCTAGCCAAGGTATCGCGGATCATAAAAGGGGTTAGGAAAGGATTACCTGTTTACTTGATCAAGCTCAACAAGTTAGATCAAAAGCAAGAGTCTCATGAGGGACCCTCTTGGCTAAAAGAATATGCTGACGTATTCCCTGAGGAATTAACTGAACTTCCACCCCCAAGAGAAGTTGATCATGAGATTAGGCTAATACCTGGAGCTGCGCCAATTGCAAAGAGACCTTATAGAATGTCTATTCCGGAAGCTATTGAGTTGAAGGAACAACTCAAGCAACTGTTAGATCAGGGCTACATCCGGCCTAGCAATTCACCATGGGGAGCTCCAGTCCTATTCCAGAAGAAGAAAGATGGGACACTTCGACTATGTATTGATTACCGTGGGTTGAATCAATCAACAGTCAAGAACAAGTATCCTATTCCTAGAATAGATGAGCTTCTTGATCGCCTTCAAGGTGCAAAGATCTTCTCCAAAATTGATCTCAGGTCAGGCTACTATCAAATCAGGATCAAGGATGAGGACATTCCAAAAACGGCCTTCAATACAAGATATGGGCACTTTGAATTCTTGGTTATGTCATTCGGCCTTACAAATGCACCTGCCACCTTCAATAGATTAATGCAGGATATTTTTAGACCATATCTTGATGACTTCGTGCTTGTCTTCTTCGACGACATTTTAGTCTATTCTAAACAGGAAGAAGATCATGAACCTCAACTACGGATTGTTTTGGAGACAATGAGGTCTCATAAGCTGTATGCAAAAATGAAGAAGTGTGCATTCTTCAAGCGTCAGATTGAATATCTAGGATTCATAGTATCATCAGAAGGAATATCAGTAGATCCAGCCAAAGTCAGAGATGTGCTTGAATGGCCAATACCATTATCCGTCAAAGAGATACGCAGTTTTCTTGGCTTGACAGGATGGTATAGGGTCTTTATCAAAAACTATGCTTTGATTGCAGCACCTCTTACCGACTTACTAAAGAAGCAGACTTCCATTACATGGTCAACTCACGAGCAAAATAGCTTCGACCAATTGAAGCAATGTTTAGTATCAGCACCTATTCTGAAACTTCCTGATCTCAATAAGGAGTTCGAAGTAGTAACTGATGCCAGCATTCTTGCCTTGGGGTGTGTTCTTATGCAGGAAGGTCATCCAGTAGCATATTCTTCAAGGAAATTGAAGAGTCACGAAAAGAATTATGCCACTCATGATCTGGAGTTATTAGCTGTCATCCATGCTTTAAAGCTTTGGAGACACTATCTGTTGGGAAATAAGTTCACTCTAGTAACAGATCATAAGAGTCTCAAATGGATTTTTACCCAGAACGAGCTCAACATGAGGGAACGTCGATGGATTGAAGTATTGGAGGAATATGATTTCGAAATCAAGTATCAACTAGGGAAAGAGAATGTAGTTGCCGATGCACTCAGTCGCAAAGCATTCCTAAATTCCCTAATCTTGCAGAATCCATCAACGGCCAGATCTCTGGCTACAAAGGTATCTATGCCAAGCAACCCTATACTCGAATTGGCTAGAGAGGAAGCATGCCATGACTTAGCCTACCAAGCAATGATAAAAGAAATATCTACCAAGGATCAGAATTTGAAGCTACAGGCCAAGTATCATGAATTTTCTGTTGACAATGGACTTATTTACTATAGAACAAGGCTATGTATACCAGCAAGCCAGTCACTTAAGCAGAAGATATTGTGGGAAGCTCATGACTCCCCTTTCGCAGGACATCCTGGCTATGCAAAAACTCTTAATGCAGTTAGGAAAAGCTACCATTGGGAGAGGCTCAAAGGTGACGTCCTCAAATATGTCACTGAATGTTTGTCTTGCCAACGTATCAAGGCTGAACATGTCATGATGCCAGGAAAATTACAACCACTTGACATTCCCCAAATGAAATGGGAATTCATCAGTATGGATTTTGTGGTGGGCCTACCCCAAGTCCAAGGAGGGTACAACTCCATTATGGTTGTAGTTGACATGCTTACTAAGGTTGCACACCTGATTCCAGTAAAGACAAACTATAAAGCCTCAGACATTGCTAGAGTGTTTATCAAAGAAATATTCAAGCTACATGGGCTACCTAGAAGGATCGTTAGCGATCGAGATTCTCTTTTCACTTCACACTTCTGGAGAGCTATCTTTGAAGCTATTGGAACTCAGCTCTGTTTTAGCACTGCCTACCATCCCCAAACGGATGGACAAACAGAACGAGTAAATCAAATCATTGAGGATATGCTTAGGGCTTACTGCTGTCGTGAGCCGAAGAGGTGGATTCAATACTTGCCGTTAGTAGAATTTGCCTACAATGCTTCTTACCAGCAGAGCATTCAAATGACCCCTTTCCAGGCATTGTATGGTCATGATTGTCGAAGTCCCCTAAATTTTTCTGATCCTACCCTAAGGGTGGAAGCTTCAAGACAAATGTTGGAGGACATGGATGACCAAATAAGGTCAATAAGACAAGACATACAAGCAGCCAAAGATAGACAAAAGGCATATGCGGATTTGAAGCGCCAAGAGAGGATCTTCGGAGAAGGAGACATGGTCTTCATTCGTGTACGGCCGAAAAAGAGTTCTTTATCTCTAGGTAAATGCAAGAAGCTAAGTCCAAGGTATTGTGGACCATATAAAATCCTCAAATGCCTAGGACCCAATGCTTATAAATTGCAACTTCCTGATAACCTAAAGGTTCACAATGTATTCCATATTAGTCTCTTAAAAAAGTATGTACCCAACCCAAATCATGTACTTCATGACCAACAAGTTGTAATGCCTAGTCAAGGAGTCCTTGAACTAAGACCGGAAAAGATTTTAGATGTCAGGGAGAGACAGTTGAGATCTAGAACCTTGAGAGAATGCCTCGTCCAGTGGAAAGATTATCCCGAAGAGGATGCTACCTGGATGGATGAAAGCTCTCTCAATCTTCAATATCCCCAGTTTATCTCGAGGTGAGGACATCTCGATTCTTCTAAGGGGGAGAGAATGTAATATTTCCGCGTAACCCGTACCGCAAATATTAACTTCCCGCACGCCGTGTAAACCCTGTGCAAGAGTATTCCCTACTTCGTGATTATTGGTAACCTAATCCACACCATGCACACTTGAAAATGAGGTCTCCACGTCGAGAATTAAAGGCCGGGGTTGAAGACCGTAAAACCGCGGGGAAACGACCGCTTGGGAAGGGCAATTGGATAAATTCAAGGCAAATTTTTTTATTATTATCCCTTCCCCCAGCCGATGCATGGCTGGAGGAGAGGGAGTGTGGGGGGGAATGGCCAAGAGGGAGTGAAGTGGGACTGCATGAGGGGGAGTCCTCCACGTGTGTGGAGGCCCTCTTCCCCACCCCCCATGCCTATATAAACACCCCTAGCAAGGGGGTGTGCTAGAGGAGTTGTGGGAGAGGAGCTGGGAGAAGGACGACCGTGTAGAGAGAGGGAGAGCTAAAGGAGATGGAGGAGGTGCCGACGTGAAGGGAGGAGGCCGGCTGAGAGGAGAAGGAGGTCGCCGTGGAGCGCCAACGCTGCCGCCAGTCCGCCATCGCTGCCGCCCAGACTGCCGCAGACCCGCCGCCTGGATAACGACCCCCCCCCACGTGTTCTGTAGAAGCTGAAGCTTCTTAGAAGCTTCTTTAGAAGCTTCTAAGGGGGGGGCTTCCTTAAGCCCCCTTCCCACCACATTTCCCAAAGGCATTCATACCCCTCCCCGGGACTTTGAAGAGGGGAAGGTGAAGCCGTAAAGACCCACACAAGACCCATCGAAAAGGCTTTTGCAAAAAGACTTTAAAGCCGCAAGCCATCCAGGAATCAATTCCGCGCCGACTCGAGTTTTTTTTCTAAAAGACTCCTAAAGCCCTTTGCCGCAAGCGCCATCCCGCAAAGGAATCTTCCGCATACAAGGATAAAGGCAAAGGTCGGAAGGCCGCATTCCGAGGCCAGTCACTTCGTAGACCACAAAGGCAAATCATAAGTCAAATCCACGTCTACGATGGCCCCAAAAAGATCACAAGGTGCGACCGCGGGAGGTTCATCGCCGAGTATACAAGTGGATATCTCCCCGACCCCTCAAGTCCAGGTTCTTTCGAGTTATTTTCGCATAAAGAAATGATTAGGCGCGCTTAGTTCATAAAGGGGATTGCATTTTTTTCGCGTAACTTTAATGCATGTGGAAATTGGAAAAAAATACATTTGATGAGTATCTTTGAAACATTAGGCAGGATTGGAAATATGTCATGAATTTGAACGAGTTATCCACCTTAGAAGACTAGTTGCATGTAGTTTTCGGTACATTATCAAAGTAATGAGTCTAAACTTAGGGCAAAGAAATGGAATTTATAAGTGCATTCTCTTCCGTCCTAGACATGGTAGGAATAAGCGTGTGCCGCATGTTAGACAACATCCTCCTCGTAATGATTTCATGAGGCAAGGTTAACACCATAAGATATTATCCGAAAAGAAATAATAGAGTACGGTAATGACGGACTTGCAAATAGCATGTAAAATGGAATGAGTTAACACTAGCTTTAGTTGGTATAAACTTCGTTAACTACATTGTAGCTAGGGGAATGTTGCGTATTGCATAATCATCATGCGATAACGTCATTCATCAGAAGCCGCATTTAGGAAAGGTTGCATGGTTCGTCAAAGCATAAGATTCGAAAGTATAGACTACAAGGTTGTAGGCATGATTAATAGGTCTTAGGAAAAGTTAATATCCAGATTATCATGCATTTTTGCTACACCAAGAAAAGATAAAATTATCATAAACCATGTGATGCGTAAAAGCAATAAATCGCATGTTTACGCGTATTGGTGTAGTTGTAACTATTGTTCTCCATTAGATGTAGTTTATTACCTTTAGAAGGTTCATCCTTGTCACAATACAAGTATATTGAGTTGTCTAAGTAACCTAAAACACAAAGGATTCATATGGGCATGGCTCAAGTGCAATAAGATTTCGACCTAGTTTTACACTTGTTGCCAAGTCTAAAACCGCAAACCCAAAGATCTTACACACGTTCACGAAATGTCGAATCAATTGAATGTTCAGGCATAAAATGATCTAAGGTTTTATCCTAAGGATCATTCGTTCTAATGATGAAACTCCGACGGAGTTGCAAATTTCTAGGACCGTGGACCAATATAATTAGGAATGGGTTGGAGGATACCCTAAACCCTGCTACCCGGCTAGAGGAATTTCCGTGGCCTGAGGACGCCATTCAATGGGTGAAATGATCCCGTGGAATGATGCAACGCATGTGCAAAAAGGTTGCAACATCGTATAGACTTGAGATTTGTCCACAAGAGAGTTTTGTCATCTCTCGAAATGAGGTTGGCAAGTTATTGAAAGAATTTAACTTACAAGAGGATGGGTAATCATCCTGTTACTCACTTTTCTTGGGGGATAACTGCCAAGGAAAAGGAAAGGTTAGGTGTTTGCCTTGAAACAAATGACCAGACAATAAACTAAAGCGACATGGTCGCTGGATCCTGCCACAACAAAACCTAAAGTATTGGTAGGGTATGACCCTAACCCAAGAATGATAGGAATCTTGCCAAGTTGCAATTGATTCCGGATCGAATGCGGGTTGCATTCGGAGAAAAGGAGTCACTCCTTAACAGTTTGCCAGCTAAACGACCATTGGAAATTGATTGTGCTTGTAACAGTTTGGAAAGCACTGTTTGCATTGTTTGCTCAATGAACTAAAGGACGAAAATATATCTAAATACTTCAGGTTGAAGCCTGAAGGGAGAGGCAGCTTCAGTTACCCCCGACTGCCTGCCTGACCCTAACCAAGGGGGTTGTTAGCCGCGCCGGGAACGTGGACCGAACCCGCCGCGAGAGGTCTCTTTGTTGAGTTCTACTTGGAGCAGGAGGACGCTTGGGTGCCAGAGGGGGCTCTGGCCGTAAATCCCTCGCCTTCCGGGCCCTGCACAAGAGACTAACGTGACTCGGGATTGGATCTCGAGGCCCGCATACTAGTCTACGGGCGGAAACTTGGATTAGTGATCCCTGGTGGATTACTGGATAGCCTTCGGGCGGATTATGAATACTCCTACAGGCGGGAACTCCTTGTATTTCAAAGATAAAAGGATAAAATGATAATAAAGAAGTTGTTTGGCATTGTTTTCTTTATGTCCTGTGATAAGATTACGTGAAGGAACCGGTGCATAACAGGGTTAATTCAAAGAAGCTGTTTGTATATGTCAAACTAATGTGGTAGGTAATTACATAACTAAAACAAACCGAGGAAAGTGCGGAGGATGGACCATGGGTCCGTCCTACGGATGGGTGGTCCCGGTTAGCCGGGAACTTTTCTCAAAGTCTTCGACGAACAGAAGGATGATCAACATCACCGAAACAAGTAATGAGAACGATGACTTGGAATTACCGATTACCCGATTCACGCTGTTTTAGGGGAACGGAATGGGACTATGCCTTTTGGCAGAGAGGTCGAGCCTTGCATCCCTCTCGTTTCCCATTCTCCTTGAACCAAGTGCAGCATGAATCCGCTTCAGACCAGGCGTTTCTGCGTAAAGTAGTTCGATCAGGTCTGATGCTAGTCGCTGTTAGTAAATGACCAAACAATTCCGGTCGATCCTAAGTGGGAACGGCCAGGACACTTCCGTTACGTGGCAGACGCGGAAAGTCCTAGATTGCAAAACCCGCAACATTCCATGGGAGTGCCGGGTGGAGTTTTCTAGACAACCTTTCCGATGGGCTGCTAGGACGTGTTCTAGAGGATTCTAGTGGACACGTTACAGTAATTGAATGTCTTATGGATTTCGAGAGCCGAAAAGAAGGCTTGGCTGAAGGTATTGACCTCAAGGGTCTATTCAAAATTGATAAAGACTCCATTCCATCCTGATATGTTGCCATAAAGCATTATCTATCTATAGGAGATATTGGAGCTGCTTTGTCAAAGGCTGAGAGAAGATAAAAATTAAACTGTAGGCTTTGAAATTTGCCTTGATTGTAGGAACATTATATCGATAGGAGGTTGATGATGTTTATCCCTGATGTGTTATGCCTAATGAGGTTCCATTTATCTTGGAAGAGTGTCATGACTCCACTTGTGGAGGACACTTTGCTAGACAGTTGACTGCACAAAAGCTTTAAGAGCTAGATATTAGTGGCCGTCCATTTTTCACGATGCAATTGCATATGTCAAAGAAATGATAGTAGGGAGAATAGGAAGCACTCATTGACCCCTAACATGGCTATACTACCATTTAATAAGTGAGGCATTGCTTTTGTGGATCCTATTACCCCATCATCCTCTGCACATAAGAGGTATATCATAGTGGCAACTAACTATTTAACAAAGTGGTCAAAAGCACAAGCGACGAGGAAATATGATGCAAAGAAGATTGCTAGCTTCTTGCTTGAGTAGATTATCTGCCAATTTAGTCTGCCAAAGGAGTTAGTGTCGAGCCATGAAATCCATTTTTGAATAGGGTGATTAAGAGCCTAGCTGAAGCATGGAGATTAAACACAATGAAGCAACACCTTATAATCCATAGGCAAATGGGTAGGTTGATAGTACCAACGAACAACTTTTTGGTATTCTATTAAGATAGTATTAGAAAAGAAATGAGATTGGGATAAAAAGCTATACATGGCTATATGGGCATATAATATGACCTTTAAGCGAGCTACTGGCCACACCACATTCAAGTTAGTTTATGGCGAGAAGTGTGTAATATCCCTAGAGATTGAGTTACCAACTATAAGATTGTAAGCAACCATTCTCTAGGGAATGAAGATGCACTCTTTGAGTGCTTTTTACAACTTTAGCACACCTCAATGAGCTCAATGTGCAGAGGTAGCTAAGCGTCGAATGATGCAATTCCATTATTTAAAAGCAAACAAGTATACCTTCAAGAAAGGGTAGTTAGTTTTATATTGTGATGCATGCAAGGAGCTATTTCCTAGGAAACTAGAACCTAAGTGGGATGGCCCTTACAAAATAGTTCGAACTTTTTAAAAAAAAGTTCACAGCATTACTAGTAGATTTGTAGGGAGTGGAGTTTGAAAAGAAGGTTAATCTAAATAATATTAAATCTTATTATCTTTAGGTATACTAATGAGATAACTGTCTTATAGGTCAAGGTTGGATTGATTTTGAAACATGCAAGAGAGGCTAAAAGTTTGTTGATGGGGTGGCTCATTCCCTACTTAGAACACCCATATCTGGAACAAAGATATCATCAAGGAAGACTTGTTTGGTGGAGCAAAGGTTATAAAGTGACAAGCAAGAGGATGGGACATTTGTTTGGGAGATCAAAGTCTTCTACCATCAAAACTTAAGGATTTTGATGAGCATCAGTGTTGGATTCAATGAAGAAGGTGAGATAGAGCCTTTGTTTTAGCCTCCGACTATGTCCAATTTTGACTATCATATTTATACATAAAGGAGCCAATGATGGCTAGATGCATGAATCCTTTATGGACATATACATTATATTTTGATGGAGCATCCAAGGATCCCAATAAGAAAAGAAGTATTGGGGTAGTCATTAGATATCCCTGACACATGATGAAATTAGTTACCTACATTGGGGCAAGATTTACTAATAATATGGAGGAATATAAAGCCCTGAACATGGGATTGAATATTGCTAAGAAAGGTGGAATTCGCCAGTTATTAGTAAAATGGGATTCCCATTTGATTTTGAATCAATTGAATGGGATGTGCACAATATGAAATCCCATTCCTCGTATGTATTATCGCAATACTAGGAACCTAATTAACAAGTTTGAATGAGTGCCTCTCTGGCTGGTTCATGATATTAGAATCATTTTGTCGATTCCTTAGCAAATAATGCTTATGAAGAAGACCTCTTTTTCAACTGTGGTCCCTGTTTAGATCTCTCCATCGACGATGAGACACGACCTAGTCAATTATGGGGACTTTTATTAGAGCGTGATTTATATGGTAGGTGATAATTAGTATGGATAATACAAAGAGTAGTCGAGACCCACTCACCATTGTTATCTTGGACCCATAGGGTGGTGAGACAACATTTTATGCATACACCTCTTGCTGTATATGCAAGATGTATGGGTCATAATCTAATGTATCTAGTTTAGGGCTAGGAGCCCTCCTTTCTCCTTGGAATGGAGTGTCTTGTTGTAAGTCAATGATACTCCAAGGAGGGATGTATATAAGCTGTATTGGTTTTTTACTTTAGGCTAAGAGGGATAGGTCAGTTATTGTGGAATGCTATATTTCATTAGGCCAAGATGGCCATGTATCTTGTTGGTGTAGGTGTGGTTAATGTTTTCTTGTTTTAGTGTTGTACCGAATAGGTATGACAGAGTGCTTGGAGCAAGCCTCTTGTTGTGGTGGCGACATTTCTTATGGCCAATTCCAGGCGATGCCCTTTCTTTATGAGTTATTTCCCTTTATGGTGAATGGTAATGTGTATATGTGGGGAATTTTCTTACTTTTGTTGGGGACTCGTAGTCAAGACATGAAGTCCAAAGCTTAGGTTATGTGTATCCATGCATATCCAAGAAATTGGCCGCCTCTTGTGAATATATTGTTAAGTTGCAAAGTCCTATTTTAGAAGGTAGCCCTAGTGACCTTGTTCTACTAGCTTGCTAGAGGCAATTGTTTCTAGGAGTCCCTATGCTAGTTGTGAGCCAGTTAGAGAAGCCTACCAAATTAAAAAAAGAGAAGAAATAATGTATATATTTGAATACTATAGTATACAGATTTGTGTAAAAAGGGGTTCCAACCCTTGAACAAAAGAAAAAATAAATAAACGATAGAAAAATCAAAGAGCAGATAATCATTGCCCTGCAAAGGCTTGGTAATTTCTTGGGGATTAGTCAATTGACTCGGGGCCGCTGACCTAGGACTGATGCCTTGTCTTCCTAGGGGTGATGTCTAGATTTAAAAATAAATAAGTATGGTTGGAGCGAAAATAACAATGAGCAAAAGGAACAAAGATTTAGTGTTGCCTTACAAGGGCTTGGTAGGTTCTTGGGTACCAAGTCAGGACCTAAGGCTGATGCCATGTTCTCCTTGGGTCACTATGCTCAACTCCCTCCTTTTTACATGCCCAAGTATCAAGTCTAGAAATATCAAAAAGTAGTAAAGTAAAGGATCTGAAAATGCAAGACCACGCTATAAGAGTCCTCATGTAGTAGGAGTTCCTAGTCTAGTTGTCCTAAGGCAAGTAGGTAGTTCAAACCACCACTTAGGATGACTCCTTTGATAGTTATTTTTAGTCGATCTATGCTGGAGCAATTGAATAGCAACTAGCTCTAGATATCTGTCAAGTTATACTTAGCCTATCCCTTCATGCCTTGATTTGGTTAAGGGATGGGGTGAGAGATGTGTTTGTGTTTTGCTGTGTATTATTTTTGAAGCTACTTGATGCTCTTTCTAGTTTCTTAATGTGCAAATTAGTTCATGGATTTGATGGACTAAGTTGCCCTATCCCATGGTTACCAATGAGAGCCAAATTTTAAGCTAGAAAAAAATCTAGAAACATGCTAAAATATGTCATTTAAAAGTGGAATTTAAAGATCGATTGAAGCGAAAGACACAAATCTGACAATTTTAAGCGACTGTGAAATACAAAAATTCAAAGGACTTCAAAAGACCGACCTTTGTAGTGGTTTCGGATTTTTCATAAATTTTTCAGGTGCTAAATCAAAGCAGAACAAGTTTTTGATAGTTGAAGACTTCAAGATGGACATGTAGAATTTTTTGCTATGGAATTGGGTACTAGACACGGGAGAAACTCGAGCCTCGGACTTTGGGGGGGGGGGGGGGGGGGGGGCTTAGGCCCCACATTTTTCATGTGAAGGAGGGGGGGCATTTTTTTCGACGTGAAGTATAGAGTGCCCCCACAGAGGTCACTCATTAATATATGTATGTATCATGTGGATTCAATATAAGGGATTTTAAAAATATCATTTTTACACATTTTTTACATATAGTAGGGTCCCATATAAAGAGGTTACTTATAGATTGAATAGAAAGGATTATAATTTATTAAGAAAACATTCAAAAATAAGGTTATTTATAAATAGGCCTTGAAGGCATGTGATATAGAGAGTATACTACTGAGTGCTGAAATGATTAGATTTTTTGGTTGATTTTTGTTGATTTTGAGGCCTGAATGGTTGATTTTTGATACATTTTGAGTGATGACTGGTTGTTTTGGAAGTGTTTGAGAGTGTTTTGGATGATATTGATTATGTTTTGGAATCTCATGATTAGTTTTAGTAGAGATATGAGGCTCCATGATGTTATGATAGGTTCTATTGAGATTCTAATCGGTTCTGTTTTGCAGGCTGAAAATGAGGGAAATGGCATTGCCAAGAAGAGAAGATTTCAATGGATGTTTGCAAAGTTCCTTCTTCCACTAAAGATTTGGAGATTCTTATTACCAAAGCCACTTTTCATAAGAAATTCATTCCACAATGGTGAAAGAATATTACCATCATGATGCAGGCTCTATGGTGGTGGACTATTTTCTCTTTCAGTTGAAGCAACAAAGACATGCATCTTGGTGGCAAATTGTTTGGGAACAAACTAAAGTGTAGAAATAGAGAGAATGACCATCCATGGAAGATTTGGCATTCATTGATAAGTTTTCAGACATCATCAAGTGGGAGATTGTGAAGAAGCTTCAGGAGTCGTGGTCAATGGAGGTTCACGAAAACAAGAAAGAAAAGAGTTGGAATTTGTTCGTGGATGCTCAACAAGAGGACACATGGGACACATGGTGCACTAACAATCTCTTGCTTGACCAATTAGCAACCCATTGGAAGTTGGTAGATAGAGTGTTTTTCACAACATGCATTATTATGATGATGGCACAACAACAATCCTTAGAAGAATGAGTTTTGATACCTTCATAATAGAATATCTCCCCCCTGTAGTGGTTTGAAGGTTGAATTCAGAGACGTAGAAAATAAGGAAGTAGAAGAGATGTTGGCCAGAGATTCCCACAATGACTGAAGCCTCCTCTGATTCTGTTTTGTTGAGTACAGATTAACTGGTTGGAGCCAATCCCCTGATGAATGACACAATCAAGAGGCAAGCACTAGAATTATTCCAAAGGTACGTGAGAAGAGAGAAGGAAAAAAACAAGGCCAAGAATGAGCTTGCAGTAGTAGAAGCCTCCTTTGATTCCCTAAAAGTACTTTTTACAGAAGTCACCATGGTGACTCAAGGTTCCCTTCCTAGTCAAATCCATCCTAGAAATATTGATAAGCCAACAAATGTAGTCAAGGGAGAGTACAATGAAGATCGTGATCTTCATGTAGTAGAGTTTATGGTAGCATGTGTGGCTAACAATGCCATAACCCTTAAGCATTGCTTAGCAATATTCCCTGCCACTTTCAAGGGTACGCCATTTTAGTGGTATGAGAGACAAGAAGCATTAGCACATGGGATGGCCTTTCTCACTAGATTTAGGCGTGAAGTTTTGAAGAATGGATGCAAGAGGAGTTCATGAACCTAAGTTAGTCCTCTGGAGAAAGAGTAGAAGCTTATGTCTTGCGAATGGAATCCATTTTGAAGAGATGGACCAATCATCATTTGGATGAAGGCATCCAGAAAGGAGTGTTTCTCAAAGGCTTACAACTAGAAGTTCACAAGTTTGTGGAATTGAGAAGACTAGTCAATCTGCAAGCTGTAGTGAAAGGTGAAAGACTGTGACGAAGTTGAAGGAAGGTTGTCAATGACCACAAGAAGAGAAGTCTTACCTCCTCCCACACTAGGAATGTTATACCCACCAAATGCAGTTGAAGGGACAGTTCCCTGTCTCTACCCCTAGATGCAAACAATGTCACAATACAATGCATCTAATCCACAGTGGTGGCTGCAAACAAAAATGCCCCAAATGATGGTCCAACCAAAACAACAGTGATCTCAAACAATTCCTTCAATGGTAACTCAACAATAGTGGAATTCTACCCACTGGAATCAACAATCCCAAGTCTCAACAAGAGCAATGAATTGGAACTAGAACAAAGCACCTCCTGGATCAACCCAGCCAATGTATGTAGTAATCACAGAAGCTTCCCAAAACCCTACCACTAGTACTCCAAGAGGTGAAAATCTAAAGGACTACTTGTCCAGTTCAATGCAAGTATCAAGAAAGAGCTTATGGATGTGATTATAGAATAGCTATAGGCGCTGAAGGTGAATACCCCCAATATATCCACTCTTGTAGGAGATGGGAGAGATGTTATGTGTTCTAATACGTGGTGCAGAAAATGCCATCAAGCGGGACATTTAGCCACTGAATGCACCCAAAAACCAACCATTCCTGGAGCCTTTTGTTCATACTATTTGAGGAAGCACCATACATAGGATATCTACTCTTTGAAAGAGATGCATGAACAAAGAAAGAAAGATGAAGACACAAGATTCAACTTTTTGGAATCCAAAATGACAACACAAGACATTGGACCAAAGCCTAGGGAGTTTGTTCCTAATTTCGATCCAATGAGGTTTCCCTCTCAGAGTTACAAAGGACGACAGCCGGCGGTGGTCAAAGATCAGAAGTGGAGTGTTATAAATGTGGAGAAAAGGGTCATATTTCACCAAATTTTCCAAACCCTATAAGAAGGTTTGTGGATTACAAGCCCTTATGCAGTCAATGCAAAGGAGAAGGCCACATTGCAAAAGATTGTCTAAGTCCTGCCCTTGTGAAATCTACTTCTGATACCCAATAGAAGACCCAAGAACCTACTTCCAATTTGGTGGAATTGGAAGTGGCCGCAATAACGCATGCAAAGAAAGGAGAGCCAGTAGTTCCAAAAGAGAACGTTCCCCCTTCCAAGACTGTGAAGTTCAAAAAGCAGAACAATGCAGTCCAAAACAATGAAGTATAGAGCACTACAGAGCTACAGAGATAGTTGCACAGACATGACCGGAGGTCCAAGAAATAGAGGATGTGGAAGTATCTCCTTATGAAGAAGAAGTGCATATGTTGCCACTCCTAGAAGAAAAAGGGAAGATAAAAGTGGACGTGACTCCATTTCCCAGTAGATTGGAAAAGCTTGTGGATCCTATCAAAGAGTAAGATTTGGTCAAATACCAAGACACTTTTAAATCAAACTTAACATTCTGACAATTGTTGATTATGTCTCCCAGCTTACGAAAGAAATTCAAAAGCATATTGATGATTAGAAGAAGAGGCTTAAGAATTGTTCCCTCCATGGCAACCAAGGTCAGCAGAGCCTCAAAACCCGTGGAGGAAGTAGATATGGCTAACGCATTCCTGGATCCTAGAACCCTAAAGATTAGCCTATGGATTTAAGGGTGCTGTTGCAGATGCATTGATTAATGGAGGCTCATCAATAAGCATAATGACAGATGTGACAATGAAGGATCTAGGCTTGCAAGGAATGCAACCTACACAGTGGCTTATCAGATTGGTAGACCAAAGCAGAATCAAATCGTTGGGCATCCTCCCATACGTAAAGACAACCCTCGTAGGAAGATACTATTGGATGACATATCTAGTGGTTAAACCAAATTCCTACGGGACCTCGTACCTTCTACTATTGGGAAGACCTTGGCTTTTTGAAGCAAGAACAAGAATGGGCTGGTTCAAAGGGACCCTAACCGTCGGCAGAGGATCCAACAAAGTGGTGTTGAAGTTGTATGGATTGCAAAAAGGTAAAGGATCCACTTCAATCGAAGCCATAACAAACTCCTCCAATAAAGTAATAGATGGTACATTAAGAGAAGAAGAGATCGTCAAACACCCAAGAAAATAGATGCACAGTCCTTAGCAGCGGGCACTGTAAGCCAACTATTGAAGGAAGAAAAGTCTTTGGCCATGGGAGAATACCTCCTGCTTGAACCCGAATTGATTTTTGAAATCACCTTTGACAAAAAACTAGAAGCATGGATGTATTGTTCTCCCTATTATTTGGTAATCACAGAGAGAGCCAAAGACAAAGACAAAAGTAGAGACAAAAGTAGAAGTAGAAGTAGAGAATATAATAGAGAGCTTGTTCTTCTCTTACAAGACCCCTACAGAGGTAGAAGTAGAATCTAAAGTGAAAGATGGTGATAATGAAGAAGAAGATTATGAAAGTGAGCTAGAAGGATCTATCCTACTCATAGAAGGTGGAGATGAGGAAGAAGTTCCAGAAGCCTCAAAAGTAGAAGATTCATTTCTTATTGACAAAATGATTATGGTACCCTTTGGACTAATCAATGAATCATGCCATGAGCAAAGCCTTTATAAGAAATGGATTAAGAAGAATAGGCCTTCCTTTAGCAGTGGCTCTTGTCATCCAAAGTTGCCCTTCCTTAAAGAAGATGGTGACAATGCACCTTACCAGCAATCCCTAGCCTTGCAGTTTAAACAGAATGTAGAAAGTTCATGTTATATGACATTCTTGGATGCATCTTCAAAAGAAAAATCCTCGAGCCAAGAAATAATTCATCCCCAACCTAAACTTGAAACCTCAATGATACCCTTTCAACCTCCCAAAGAGGGAGCTAAGTCTTCATTAAAATAGAACAATAGTTATATTGAATCATCAGAAGATGAGACCACTCCCTTGAAGGAATCAAATCTTTACCCAGAAGTAGTCCGTGGGACATTTATCCATGAAGTGAAAGGTGAAAGAAAATTGACATTTGTGGATGCTGATGGTACTGAATGTCACTTGAAGGTGGGTCTAAATCTTCCAAAAGAGGAACTATTGGTCTTGCAAGAGCTGCTAAAGAAGAACTTAGATGTACCCAAGAAGAACGGGAAACTTCGAGTATGTGTGGACTTTCGAAAGCTGAATTCCAAGACAAAGAAGGATCATTTTCCCATCCCTTTCAGAGACCAACTATTGGACACAATGGCATGCCATGATCTCTATTCCCTCTTAGATGGATTCAACGGATACAACCAAGTCCAAATAGTAGAAGAGGACCAATCCAAAACAACCTTCACAACAGAATGGGGGACCTATGATTACAAAGAGATGCCATTTGGGCTTTGTAACGCTCCTGCTACCTTCCAACAAGTGATGATGGCTACCTTCTAGAACCATTTACATGATTTCATAGAGGTGTACATCGATGACTTTTGTGTCTATAGCCTAATCTATGAGCATTGGTGGGGACACTTAGAGCAGTGTTTTGACAGATATCGAGAGTATGGGATTTCTCTCAACCTTGATAAATGTGTCTTTGGCATCTCATCACAAGTATTTCTAGGCCACATTGTCTCTACACAAGGGATAGCAACAAATACTGCTAAGATTGAGAAGCTTGGCACCTTAACAATGCCAACAAATCTCAGATAATTGAGGGGGTTCCTTGGACATGTGGGCTATTACAGAAAATTCATTGCACACTTTGTGACAAAGACAGTCCCTTTGTATAAAGTCCTGAGAAAATATGTCGAGTTTACATGGACCAATGATTGTGATGCAACATTCAGCACGTTGAAGCAGTGTTTGATTGAAGCACCTATCCTACAGCCTCTTGATTGGATGAAGGAGTTCCACGTGCACACTGATGCATCAGTTGAAGGCCTAGGTGAAGTCTTATGCCAAAAGGGTTCCTCTAACTTAGATAAACCGATCTATTATGCAAGTCAAAAAGTAACCAATAGAGAGCAAAACTACACAGTGACTAAGCTTGAGTGTCTAGTAATGATGCTTTCTTTGGAGAAGTTTTGACATTATCTATGGTTGATGCATTTCAAATTGTACATGGACCATGAAGCCCTATCCTTCCTAATGTGACAAGGCCAATGTGAAGGGGAGAATGATGAGATGGCTCCTTTTGTTTCAAGAGTACTTTGAAGTGGTTACCAAACCCAGTCTCTCTCATGCCCTGGTTGATAACCTTTCGTGAATCCCTCAAAGCGATGAAGAAGACGAGAAAGATTATTCAGACCTTTCTCATGCTTCCTTGTTTCTAGTTAAAACAGTTACCCCATGGTACGCAGACATACCCAACCTCCCAGTAACCCAACAGTATCCACCTGGCATCTTGAGCCATGAGAAGAATAATCATTTGTTGGAATCAACCCCCTAAACCTTGTTAGGAGGTGCTCTATATAAGAAAGGAAAGGACAAAGTCTTGCAAAGATGTGTTGCAAGGGAAGATATTGGCATAGTATTGAAAGCATGCTATGACGAGCTCTGTGTTGGTGCAGGATATTGGTGGCCAACCCTCTATAAGGATGCCTATGATTACTGCAAATGGTGTGATTCCTGTTAGCGAATGGGAAAGCCTACCCAATCTAGTGCCATGCCCCTACAACCCATTCTTCCCCTAAAGCTGTTCGAGAAGTGAAGGATTGATTTCATGGACCCCATTGATCTGCCAACCAGAAGGAAGCATAATAAATACATCTTGGTCTATATAGACTACGTAATAAAGTGGTGTGAAGCTAAGGCCTTGAAGCGGGACGATGGTAATAGTGTGGCCTTGTTCCTATATGAGAACATTATCACCCATTTTGGCAATCCCCTAGAGCTCGTCAGTGAAGACTGAGGTACCCACTTCCTTAATAAGATCATGGAAGAGTTGATAGAACTATACAAGATCCGCCTATTACCCTAGAGCCATTGGCCAAGTCAAAGTTACCAATCGCATCCTTTGACTAGAACGATCACCATGCATCGTCGTAATTGGTATAATCGACTTATAGAGGCCCTCTGGGCATATAGAACCTCCCATAAGGCAACTACAGGACAAACTCCTTTTCAGTTGGTGTATGGAACAGAAGCCGTCTTTCCTGTTGAACTCAAGCTACCCTCTCTATGTGTGGCCATCAATGAACGCTTATGTCAAGTCCCTGGAATGTCGTCTCTTGTAGTTGGAGTGTGATGAGATCCGCAAGATGGCCCTCCTACAATGTATGGAAGCCACACAAGCTCGTAGAAAGGTTTATCATGACAAATTCATCAAGCACAAGGAGTTCAAGGAAGGCGACTTATTCATTGCTTATGATTTTGGATTTGGCAAGTTTCTAGGCAAGCTCCAATGCTGGATGGGTCCTTATACCGTCAATTCAAATGGCTCAGTCGAAGTCCACCAAATAGTCGATGCTTGAAATGGCTATCGCCTTGAGAAGTATTACCCTCCCTAGGGATCCTGAAAATCACCGTTAATAGATTCCTTATTCCTTGTCTGACGGCTGATACATCTTTACCTAATTCTTATGATAACCCTCTTGCTAATCTTGATGATGAAGTTCCATTTTGATAGCCCCTCACAGCCACCTTCCCCTCCCCCTTGGTTTCCTTTCCATCTCATGCAATAGAGGCGGCAAGGATGATTCTGATACATGGTGTTCCTGCCATTTGACGCTTTAAAAATAATAAGAATAAGAATATATTGGTCATGGAAGAAAAGGACTTCGATCCCTATCATGCCGACCTATTCTTTGAGAAAAGGTGGAAACACCCTCGAGGCTAGGGTAAAAAGAAAAGAAAAGAAGAAAAGAAAGAAAAAAATAACATAAAAATGTTATGGAAGAAAAGGAAGTAATTCCCCATCATAACATGCCTCGTTCCAAGACAAGGTGGCACACACCCTTGGATGGGAAGCTAGCTATGGAAAAGGTGGTAACACCTCGCAGTCTAGGATCACCTAATCTCTAGCTGAACTCTTGCAAACAATGTTTTCGAGCCACCGCCTTTGGTGCGCTAAATCCTATAATCTCTCTAGTGCTTCTGATTCCTCCAATAGACGTCGTTTCCAACATGTAATCCTAGCACCAAACTTGTTGACTACCTCTCTGGGTAGACTTCTTCATCAACCAATCCACGTTGACACCTTCAACAGAAAAAGATGATCTTCCTCGACAAACTAGAGCATCTTGAGCTTTCATCCTAACCGGATGGGGATGTGAGTTTGGGATGCCCTCTGTATTCATCAACAGAGTGTGAGACAGAGGGTGGGGTGAGTGACCACCAGTCCTTGCCCTTGATATTCAACAAAGAGTTGAGATGTGTGAATGGAGCATTGCACACACGGGATGGGCCTCTCAATGCATAATGCACAACATTGTTCCTGTGCATGGCACTATAAGGCTCCTTGGCCTTCATTCTTGCATTGTATTCCAACACATGGTGGGACACACAGTTGCACCATCAATTGCACACAAGGCCTACACCCTCTGCACACGTGCTCATGAGGATAACATCAATGGGTTTCAAGAATGGTTTGCCCTCATGTATCTATTAATAGTGCATGAGAGACAGGGGGTTGAGTGTTATTAGTGTTTCCTCAGTCAATTATCGAGAGTTTTGTTCCAAGGTCCAAATCTTCCCCAATTAATTTCCACGCCTAGTTGTTTTGCTGATGTGGTTTTCTTATTTTTCCCATGCAAATGTTTCTTTTTAGCTTTGGACCAACAACCTGATGTGCTACTCCTGCCCTACCCCTTCCTTTTGACATTTTTTTCTTCTTACCGCCTATCATTCTGGTGTACGGTTTGTCTGTTATTAATTATTGTGTATTTTTGGGTATTTTTTCTACGTGTTTTTTATGTTTTTCTATGTAAACACCCCTTTTTTGCATCGGAACTATGTTTTGATGTGATACTCCCGTTTGCGTCATCTCATTGGCCCTTTTTTTTCTTTTTTCCACATTTCATTCTAACCGATGGATTTTCTAGTATTAATTTTTTTGTGTTTTGCGCGTCTCATTTTTTCTTCCACGTGTGCATGTCAATGTTTTCGGGTTTTGACGTGTGTCTATCCGTCCGTGATGTCGTCCTTCATACGGCATCCACCCCACCTGCCGTTCAATCTTGGCACTACAAATTTTTTATCCCTACACCCGCATTCACATGCGGGATGGGAGGGGTTTCTTTTTTTTCTCTTTAACTTTTAATTGTTAAAAAAATAAAAAAAACCAACCATAAATAAAAATTACAAAAAAATTCCCCCCTCTCCCATTCGTAACCACCCCTCCCCCCTTCCCTCCTCTCTCTCCTCTCTCTTCTTTCTTCTCTCCCTCTCTCTTTCTCTCTCCCGACACCCCTTCTTCCTACCTTCCCTCTTTCTCCCTCTTTCTCTCACCTCTCACCTCTCACCTCTCTCTATCTCTATCTCTTCTTCCTCTGCTCCTTTTTGTAAAATATTACACGGCGCAGCGAACAAAATCTGAGAAAGAGATAGAGAGTACACAACAGATAAGAGGAGAATCAGCAAATTCTTTAACTCCAAACAACTGATACAAAGATGGCTCTGTCCACCCATGCGCTTCCACTGTGTGAAGCTTAGATGGCGATCTAGACAGAAGATAGGTAAAGAGCTTAAGGCTAGCTAGAACAACAACTCTGACTGGGTGAAAGATGAGTGATCGATGGCTGTGAAGGGGTTTAGCTTTTATAGCCTGCGAAGGCCGTGAGGTTGGCCTGACCGACCTACCATATAAGCCTCCACTAATCAGCCAAGGAATATTTTAGGGAATATTCCCTTTACCATAGGAGCCCCTTTTAACTCCCTTACCCCACAACTCGATGCAATGCACCTCAAGTTGCTACCAGCTTAACCACTCCATCTAACCCAAAGATTAGACCCACAATGGTCACCTTTTTACCATCCGGTCACATAGACCTCATCTGATATACAAGTCAGGACTCAACCAATGTCCGGGCTCACATTTGGCTTCTCCTCATAATGGGGGCCTTACAACTATGAGCAGCATGGATCATTGGTAGCACCTAATGAGGGTGGGGCATTGATCATATCTAACACCCCCCCTCAATGTCCACCCATAGGTGAACTATCTCCTCGGCCCAATGCCGAGTCTCTGAAGATGAACTTGAAGCAGATCCTTCGTAAGTGCTTTGGTGAAGATATCTGCTCCATTCTCCTCTGTTGGACAGTAGACCAGTTCCACTATCCCATCCTCCATCATATCACGCACATAGTGATACTAGATCTCTATATGTTTGGTGCATGCATGAAACATTGGATTTTTGGCAATGGCGATGCAACTCTGATTGTCACATCTCAGCACAATTGGTTCTTCATCCTACACTCCCATATGCCATAGAATCCTTTTCAACCATACTGCTTCACATGTAGCAAAACAAGCTGCCTTGTACTCTGCTTCGGTAGAAGACAATGCCACTGTTGGCTGCTTCTTACTAATCCAAGAGAAAATTCCTGAACCCAAAGAGAAACAATAACTAAAAACTGACTTCCTAGAATCACTGTCTCCTGCCCAATCTGAGTCACAGTTCCCCACAAGAAAAGCTCTGAAACTGTATGTGATACCATAGTCAAGAGTTTTCTTCAAGTATCTTAGCACCCGCATCCCAGCCTTCCAATGAATCTCATGAGGTTTGTTTGAGAACCTGCTCAAAACACCAACAACAAAACTGATATCTAGTCTGGTATTACACAAGTTGATCAGACTGCCAACCAACCTCCTATACCTCCCAATGTCTGCTAGTGCTGATGTATCCTCGACGGATAACTTTGCATTCACCTCCATAGGTGTAGCTATCTCCTTGCACTCGATCATGCCGCATGCCTTCAAGATCTCCCATGCATACTTTTTTTTGAGAGATGAATATCTTTCCTAGCTCTTGCCAAACTTCAATCCCCAAACAATAGTGCAGCAAGCCCAAGTCTGTCATTTCAAACTCAGAATTCAAAGCCTTTCGAGTTTGGTTGATCATATCTTCATAGTCACCTGTAATAAGAAGGTCGTCCACATATAGGACAATCACTGCAGACTTTTTACTATCCCTGTAAACATACAAGTTAGCGTCTAAGGCACATCTTTTGAAGTTTAGTGTTGAGTGTTGAAATGACTTGTTTTTTGGCTGATTTTTGTTGTTTTTGAGAGCTAAATGGTTGATTTTATGAGATGATTGATTGGTTTGGAAGTGGTTTGAGAGTGTTTTGGATAATATTGATTGTGTTTTGGAAGTTTATGATGTTTATTAGTGGAGATGTGAGGTTTTATGATGTTCTGATAGGTTCTGATTGGTTCTGTATACTTCTGTATAGCTTCTATTTTGTTCTATTTTGTTCTGATTGTCTTCTGTAAGGAAGGATGGAGTATTGATTGATGAATATTGAGATCTTGTGAAAACTTATTGAAAAGTTTTTGAGAGTTTGGAATGGTTTGAGTATGAGTTATGAGGTTTTGGTGACCTTCTGTAACCTTCTATAGGTCTTCTGTAGAGCTTCTATTTCTGTTCTGTTCTGTACTGTAGCTATCCTGGTATTGTACTGTGACTGTTCTGTATACTTCTGTATGTATTCTGATGGATGAAAGTGTATCTTGGGAAAGTTTTCTAGCCTTGGAAATAGGTGAATACAAGTGTAAAAGAGCTTAAAGAAGTGAAAGAAGTAGCTGCTGAAGACTCAAGTGAAGACTAGAGTGAAGTGACAGTAGTGAGCTATGAAAAGACACTGTAGTGGCTCTGGTGACTCTTCATATCAGACATACCTCTTGGCAGGGGTATCCACGACCTAAGAAGGATTATTGAGAGTGATTTTGAGAGATTGTAGTGAGAAGATGATGTATTATTGATGGAGAGAGAGAGAGAGAGAGTTAGAGATAGCCAATTCTACAGAAATAGAGTGATTGTATATGAGAGATTGAGAGAGAAAACTATGAAGATATTGAAGATGAATACTATGTGATGTATTTTCATTCAAAGATGGTGTATTCCTTTTCTTTCTTTATTATATTGATGGATTTTATGAAGATATTGAAGAATATGGTTGATTCTATCAAATCCGTGGGAGATCTACATGATGCTACATGAAGATTTGTTGTGCCTGGTGTTCTTTTCTTCATTGTGATCATATAAAACATAATAAACAAGCTTGTTGATGTTACAAGATAGATTTTCTTGCAAGAGAATTCCCTTTTCCTTGGTGTTCCTCTTGGGGCTCCATGTTTTTGGTGCGCATCCGGGGAATCTTGCCATCAACAAGCATCAGAAGAGGCTGAAAATGAAGGAAATGGCATTGCCAAGAAGAGAAGAATTCAATGGATGGTTGTAATGTTCCTTCTTCCACTGAAGAGTTGGAATTTCTCATAATCAAAGCCACTTTCCACAAGAAGTTCATCCCACAATGGCGGAAACACATCAACATCATGATGCATGCTCTATGTGGTGGACAGTTTCCTCTTCCTGTTGAAGCAGCAGAAACTTGCATCTTGGTGGCAAACTATTTGGGAACAAAGTGAAGAGCAAAAATAGAGAGAATACCATCCATGGAAGATTTGGCATTCATTGAGAAGTTTCTAGACATCATCAAGTGGGAGATTGTGAAGAAGCTTCAAGAGTCTTGGTCTGTAGATGTTCACAAAGACAAGAAGGAAAAGAGTTGGAATTTGTTCGTGGATGCTCAACAGCAAGATACATGGGATGCTTGGTGTACTGATAATCTTCTGTTTGTTCAATTAGCAACCCATTGGAAGTTGGTAGACAAAGTGTTCTTTACAACATACACTGTTGAAACCATCAGAAGCTGGCATTACTATGATGATGGCACCACTACAATGCTCAGACGTATACATTGACACCTTTAGAACTGAATACCTTCCTCTGTGCAGTGGCATGAAAGCAAAATTCAGAGACGTGGAAAAGGAAGAAGTAGAAGAAATGTTGGCAAGATAGTCCTCCAGAGACTGAAGCCTTCTATTAACCCTCTGTGGAGCATGAACAACAGAGTGGAGCCAACCCCCTGATAAATGATGCAATAAAGATGCAAGTGTTAGAACGAGTCCAGAGGTACGTGAGAAGAGAGAAAGCAAAAATCAAGGCTGAGAACGAGCTCGCAGAGCAGAAGCCGCCTTTAATGCCCTTGCGGAACTCTTTACAGAAGTCCCAATGGCATATCAAGCCCTTCCTCCTCCTGCTGGAGGTCCACTTCCAAGCCAGATCCGTCCTGGAAATATTGATGACAAGCCAGCGAATGTAGTTCCTTTGCCAGTTTTTAAGAGAGAGTATAATGAAGACCCCGATCTTCATATAGCAGAGTTTATGGTAGCATGTGTGGCTAACAATGGTAGAACCCCTGAGCATTGGTTAGCAATATTCCCCACCACTTTCAAGGGCGCGGCGTTTCAGTGGTATGAGAGACAAGCAGCAGGAACTTTTGGCACATGGGACGACCTGAAGTTGGCCTTCCTCACTAAATTCAGGCGTGAAGGTTTTGAAGAGCGGATGCGAGAGGAATTTATGAACCTAAGTCAGTCCTCTGGAGAAAGAGTAGAAGCTTATGTCTCACGAATGGAATCCATCCTAAAGAGATGGACTAACCATAATCTAGATGATGGCATTCAGAAGGGAGTGTTTCTCAGAGGATTACAACTAGAAGTCCGTAAGTTTGTGGAGCTACAAAGACCAGCCACACTGCAAGCTACAACAGAAGGTGCAAGACTGTATGATGAAGTGGAAGCTAGATTGGCGATGAATTCAGGCAGAGGAGTCCTACCTCCTCTGATGCCAGGAATGATGTACTCACCAAATGCAATCCCAGGGACTGTCCCCTATCCTTACCAACAGATGCCCCCAGTATCACAGTACAATGCACTAAATCCACAGTGGCCACAATCAATGCCTCAAATGATGGTTCAACCACAACAACAATGGTCCCAACCAATTTCCCCAATGCCAAATCAGCAACAGTGGAACCCTACCAACTGGAGCCAATAGCCAACAGTTCAAACAGGAGCTCTGAATCAGAATCTGAACAGAGATCCCTCTGCACCAGCCCAACTTGTTTATGCAGTGATTACAGAGACTCCTCAAAACCCTCCTGCCAGTGCCTCAGGAGGAGAAAGCTTGAAGCATTACTTATCCAACTCAGTTGCCAACATCAAAAAGGAGTTGATGGATGTGATTACAAAGCAGCTACAGACACTGAAAGTGAATACCGCTAGCATATCCAATGTTGCAGGAGCAGGAAGAGATGTGATGCAGTCAAATACTTGGTGTGGTAAGTGTCATTAAGCAAGCCATTTAGCCACTGAATGTACATGAAAACCAACTATCCCTGGAGCCTTCTGTTCCTACTATTTGCGGAAGAACCATACAGAGGACATTTGCTCTCTGAAGGAGATGCATGAAAGGAGAAGAAAGGAAGAAGAAGCAAGATTCAACTTGCTAGAATCCAAAATGACAACACAGGACATTAGACCCAAGCCTAGAGAGTTTGGTGTTAATTTCAGACCCAGAAGATTTCCATCCCAAAGTTACAGAGGAAGATAGTCTGGCGGTGGTTAGAGATCAGACGTGGAGTGTTACAGATGCGGAGAAAAGGGACACATCTCACCAAATTGTCCAAATCCCAGAAGGTCAGTGGATTACAAGCCCTTATGCAATCGATGAAAAGGAGAAGGCCACACTGCAAAAGATTGTCCAAGCCCAGTCCCAGTGAAAAACAGTACTACTGATAGTCTGGCCAAGGCCCAAGAGCCTACCTCCAATTTAGTGGAATTGGAAGTTGCTGCCATCACACGTGCAAAGAAAAAGGAACCACCTATCCAGAAAGAAAATAATCCTCCTGCCAGAATAGTGAAGTTCAATCTTCCACTAGAAGAACAGAACAGAACAAAGCTTGACAGTGCCGTACAGAGCACTACAGTGCCACAGAGAATGACAGAGACAGTTCCAGAGACAGGACCAGAGGTCCAGGAGACAAAAGAGGCGGAGGTGCCGCAAGTGGCAGAAGAAGTTCCCATAATTCCTCTGTTGAAAGAAAGAGGGAAAATGAAAATGGGTGTTGCCCCATTCCCTAACCGGTTAGAGAAGCCAGTGGATCCTATTAAGGAATACGATCTGGTCAGAGATCTAGATACCTTTAAACCAAACCTTACATTCCGACAATTATTGATGATGTCTCCCAGTTGCCGAAAAAGGTTCAAAACTATACTGACAAGAAGACGTGGATTAAAAATTGCTCCCTCAACAGCAATAAAATCCAATAAAGCTCCAGATCCTGTCAAAGAAGTGGATGTGGCTAACGCCTTCCTAGATCCGGGTACTCTAGAGACTGGCATGTGGATAGAAGGCTGCTTTATTGCAAATGCACTGATTGATGGAGGATCATCAGTGAACATTATGACAGATGTGACAATGAAGGATCTAGGTCTACAGCCCACCCAATGGCTCATCAGACTAGCAGATCGGAGCAGAATCAAACCTTTGGGCATTCTCCCATATGTGAAGACTACAGTAGCTAGGAAAGATTATTGGCTAACATATCTGGTGGTGAAGCCAAACTCTTATGGTACATCCTACCCTCAATTACTGGGCAGACCATGGCTTTTTGAAGCCCGAGCAAGGACGGATTGGTTCAAACGAACCTTGACCTTGGGACGAGGACCCAACAAAGTGGTGCTGAAGCTATATGGTGCTCAAAAAGGACATGGATCCACCTCCTTGGAATTATCTTCTAACTCCCCTAATGAGGCTACAGATGGAACATCAGCAGACGAAGATGCTGTCAAACAGATCCTTCCCAAGAAAACAGTGGCACGTTCCTTAACAGTGGATACTGTAAGATAACTTTCAAAAGATGCAAAGTCCTTGTCAATGGGTGAATACTTCCTGCCTAAACTAGAAACGATTTCCGAAATCACTTCTGACAATGAGATAGAAGCATGGATGTACTGCTCTCACTGTTACATGGCCAAAGTAGAGCCAAAGACAGAGGCAGAAGATGAAACAGAGAACATGTTCTTCTCTTACAGAGCTCCTATAGAAGCAGAGACAGAGACAGAAGCAGAAGCAGATATAGAAGCAGAAGCAGAAGCAGAAGCAGAGATAGAGACAGAGACAGAAGAGGATGGATATGATATGGACAAAGAAGGTTATGAAAGTGAGACAGAAGAGTCTATCCCACCTGAAGAGGATATATATGAAGAAGAAGTTCCAGAAGCATTAGAAGCAGATGAGCTCATGCTATGGGACAGAATGGAAATGGTACCATTTGGTCTGGTAAATGGATCTTCTCATATGCAAAATCTTTATAAGACATGGGTTAAGAAGAACAAGCCGTCTTTCAGCAGTGGCTCTTGCCTTCCTCACTCATCTCTGCCAAGAAAAGATGATGATGATGCACCGTGCCAACAAGCACCAGTCCCACAAACCCAATAAAAATCAGAGGGTCCCTGTTATGTGACGTTCCTGGATGTGTCATCAAAAGATGAGTCTTCAAGTCAAGAGGTAATTGCTTGTGACACCAAACCCGACATGACTCTAATCCCATTCCAACATCTCCAGGAGCAACCTAAGTCTCCACCAAAAGAAGAAGTTGGTTCTAGTGGGACATTAGAAGAGGACATCACTCCCTTGAAGGAGTCAGATCTGTATCCAGAAGCAGTCCGTGGGACCTTCATCCGTGAAGTAGAAGGTGAAAGGCAGTTAACCTTTGTGGATGCAGATGGCACGGAACGCCATTTGAAGGTGGGTAGCAGCCTCCCAAAAGAGGAGTTGTCAACCTTGTATAACTTGTTGAAAGAGAATTTGGACGTGTTTGCATGGTCCTACAAAGACCTAAAGGGAATTGATCCCACAATATGTCAGCATCATATTGACTTGGAGCCTGATGCCAAGCCCATACGGCAACAACAGAGGTGAATGAACCTGAATTATTCCACATTGGTGAAAATAGAGCTGCTGAAGCTTCTGGAAGTCGAGTTCATCTATCCGGTGGCAAATAGTGAATGGGTTTCACCCATCGTGGTTGTACCCAAGAAGAATGGCAAGCTTCGTATATGTGTGGATTTTCGCAAGTTGAATTCTAAGACGAAGAAGGATCACTTCCCGATTCCTTTCACAGACCAACTGTTAGACACAGTGGGGCAGGACATGAGCTTTATTCCCTTCTGGATGGATTCAGTGGATACAACCAAGTGCAGATAGTAGAAGAGGACCAATCCAAAACAACCTTCACCACAGAATGGGGAACCTACGCTTACCGAGTGATGCCGTTTGGACTCTGCAATGCCCCTGCTACTTTCCAACGAGTCATGATGGCCACATTTCAAAATCATTTGCACGACTTTATTGAGGTATATTTGGATGACTTCTGTGTCTATAGTTTGATCTGTGAACACTGGGGACACTTAGAACAATGCTTTGACCGATGCCGGGAGTATGGGATTTCCCTCAACCCCAACAAATGCATCTTTGGGGTCTCTTCTGGAGTCCTGTTGGGCCACATTGTCTCTGCACAATGGATATCAACAGACCGTGCAAAGATCGAAAAGATCACAACTTTGACAGCACCCACCAACCTCAAATAGTTGAGGGGATTCTTAGGCCATGTGGGTTACTACAGAAGGTTCATAGCTCATTTTGCAACAAAGGCAACCTCCTTGCACAAGCTTCTGAGAAAAGATGCAGAGTTTACTTGGACGGAAGAATGTGACAAAGCCTTCCACACTCTGAAGCAGTGTCTAATTGAGGCACCCATTCTGCAACCTCCTGATTGGACGAAAGAGTTCCATGTACATACTAATGCATCAATTGAAGGTTTAGGCATAGTTCTCTGCCAGAAGGGTTCCTCGAAGCTAGATCAACTAATTTATTACGCAAGCCGAAAAGTCACTAATAGGAAACGGAACTATACAGTGATAGAGCTTGAGTGCTTGGCAATGGTGTTTGCCCTAGAGAAGTTCCGCCATTACCTCCTATCCACCCACTTTAAATTTTATGTGGATCATGAGGCCCTGTCCTTCCTAATGAACAAAGCAGATGTGAAAGGATGAATGATGAGATGGCTCCTTCTATTTCAAGAGTTCGACTTTGAGGTGATTACTAAGCCTGGTCATTCCCATGTTCTGGCTGATCATCTGTCGCGTATCCCACAAACTGCAGACGAGGAGCAAGATGATCCAGACCTCCCTGATGCTTCCCTATTCCTGGTAGAAACTGTAACCCCCTGGTATGCAGACATTGCCAATCTACTGGCAACCCAACAGTACCCTCCTGGCATTTCTAGTCGGGAAAGGAAGAAGCTTATGCTAGAATCAGCCCCCTACACCCTGTTAGACAGTGCACTATACAAGAAATGCAAAGATGAAGTGCTCCGAAGATGTGTTGCAGGAGATGAGATTGGGATTGTTCTGAAGGCTTGCCATGACGAGCCATGTGGAGGTCACTTTGCAGGAGAAGCTACAGTCAGGAAGGCTCTACTAGCAGGTTACTGGTGGCCTACCATTCATAAGGATGCCTATGATTACTGTAAAAGATGTGATGCTTGTCAGAGAATGGGGAAACCCACAAAGACAAGTGCCATGCCACTGCAACCTATCCTTCCCCTGAAGCTATTTGAGAAGTGGAGCATCAACTTTATAGGTTTGATCGATCCTCCCACCAAAAGGAAGCAGAATAGATACATCCTCGTATGTACAGATTATGTCACAAAGTGGTGTGAGGCTAAAGCCCTAAAGCAGGACGATGGTAACAGCGTGGCCCTATTCATGTACCAGAATATCATCACCCGTTTTGGCAGTCCCTTAGAGCTAGTAAGTGACAGAGGCACTCATTTCATTAATAAAGTCATGAAAGAGTTGACAGAGTTGTATAAGATCCGCCATGGCAAGTCGACTCCTTATTACCCCAGAGCCAACAGCCAAGTCGAAGTCACCAATCACATCCTCTGCTCGATTCTGACAAGAACAATTGCCACACATCGTCATGATTGGGACGATCGACTTACAGAGGCCCTCTGAGCGTACAAATCCTCCCATAAAGCAGCAATAGGACAGACACCCTTCCAGCTGGTGTATGGTACAGAAGCTATTTTCCCTATTGAACTGGAATTACCCTCTTTGAGAGTGGCTATCAAAGAGCATTTGGGGGACGAGGATTCACTGCAACGCCGTCTCCTGCACCTGGAATGTTTGGATGAGATTTGTAGGATGGCTCTACAATGCATGGAAGCCACGCAAGCTCGACGCAAGGCTTACCATGACAGCTTCATCGAGCACAAGGAGTTCAATGAAGGTGATTTGGTCCTAGCCTATGATTCACGATTTGGCAAGTTTCCTGGTAAGCTCCAACATCGGTGGATGGGCCCCTATAAGGTACTTGCCATCAACCCTAATGGCTCTGTCCAAGTGCAGACCGTTGATGCCTGTGATGATCCCTTCCTGATCAATGGATATCGCCTGAAGAAGTACTTCCCTCCTTGGGGATTCTGACAATCACGATCACCTAATCCTTTCTCTCGTTAGCGTGGCACTGTACTTATGATGCTACTTCTGATAGCCGTTCTTCAGCCACTCCTGATGAGGTGAACGCAACCCTACCTTCCAGCCTTGATCTCTTATCCTCTATTTTCCTCCAGCGACAGTGGTGAGGTTGGTTCTGAAAAATGGTATTTCTACCATTCCTTTGTTTAATTTGAAGAAACAAAAAAAAAGAAAGAAAAAATATACATATCAGTCATGGGAGAAAAGAACTTAGGTCCCTGTCATGCCGACCTATTCCTCGGGAAAAGGTGGAAACACCCTTGGGAATAGGGGAAACAAAGAAAAAAAAAAACAAAAGACACAAAAAAAAAACAAAACTGTTATGGGAGAAAAGGAAGCAATTCCCTGTCATAGCAGGCCTCGTTCCAAGAAAATGTGATAAACACCCTTGGGTGGGAAGTTGGCTATGGAAAAGGTGGCAACACCCAGCAGTCAAGAAAGTGGATTTATCACTTGAAATTTCCAAGATCCAATTCCGAAGCTACCTCCCTTGGTACGCTGTGTCCTGGGTCTCTCTGCAGAGTGTCTAACTGTCCTCTAGCAGATGACATGTCCTATCCAACACAACGTTCGATTTGATGGCTACCTCCCTGGGTACGCCTCTTTAGCACTAATGCGCGATCTTCATCGATAAACAATTGAATGATGTGAGCTTTCATCCTAACCGGATGGGGAAGTGAGTATGGGTTGCCCTCTGTAACTGTCAACAACAAGTGAGACAGAGGGTGGGGCGAGTGACCAGTCTTTTCCCTTCAAATCAAATGAGAGGTGAGTAGTGTGAATGAAGTGTTGCACGCACGGGATGGGCCTCTCAATGCATAAAGCACAATCAGTTTCTGTGCACTGCACCATAAGGCTCCCTGGCCTTCCTTCTCGCACCATATGCCAAC
The DNA here is from genome assembly GCF_053477565.2 of Lygodium microphyllum. Classification (NCBI taxonomy): domain Eukaryota; kingdom Viridiplantae; phylum Streptophyta; class Polypodiopsida; order Schizaeales; family Lygodiaceae; genus Lygodium; species Lygodium microphyllum. The sequence continues at coordinate 100,591,201 of NC_141160.1, forward strand.
ACAGGGCAGGATGCAGAGTTGCACCATCCAATGCGCACAAGGCATACAACCTTTGCACACGTGATTGTGAGGATTACATCAATGGGTTTCAGAAAAGGGCTGCCCTCGTGTATCTATCAATAGAGCGTGAGACAGAGGGTGGGCTAAGTGTGACTGGAGTTTCTTCAATCAATTACCGAGAGGTGAGATTGAGGGACGTTACGACACTTGGAGTCAGGTATGTTCCTGTTTCCCTATGCACCCACGGGATGGGTCTCTATTGTCATCACATGACACATCACCCTGTTTTGTACATTGCACTCTAAGGCTCCCTTGCCTTCCTCCTTGCACCTATGCCAGACGGGTTGGACGCACTAATGCACCATCAACTGTGCACCCTGGCATACTCCCTCTGCACCATTCCCCTTGTTGATTCCTAAACTGGGTATGAGATATGGGTTTCAGTCCTTATTCCTTGAGTGATATTAGTCATGGGGCGAGTGGCAGTTCTTTCATTCCATTTGAGTAATTGTGAGTTGAGTGCAACATCCCTCATCATCGATGAATTTCCTGCGATTCCTTCAACGAGCTACCTTCCTAGGTGCTGCCGCGTGGTCCCTACCATGATAGACGTGTGCCAAGAAGATGTCTTGGTACCTCCAGCAGCCGACAATGACACTGGATGTGCCATCGACACTCAACCTTGATTCTTGACAAAATGGGCCAAGTTTTTCTAACCCTACAACTTCTATTTCTCAGTGGCGTTCATGTTTTAAGTGTGGGGACGTTAGTGGTTAGTCTGTGGCGTGGTCCTAGGTCCCTGTTGCTTGGTTAACCCTATCCATTAAGGTTTTTAGTGTGGGGACGCGTCCCTGCGTGTTTACATTGCATACCCCTCTGCATATGCCTCAACCTGCTAATGCCTCTATGCCATGACTTGTTGTTACCCTAATGGGGTCCCTTCCCACCCGACCGTTCATGTTCCACCCACCCTTGTGACTGTTCCCTTGCAGTTTTCTTTTATTCCTTGATTTTGAGGTCCTACCATGTGAATTTATCCTACGTTCACCGACATCCAAATCTAACCTTATAGCCATGTTCCTCCCTTTGAATTGACCCTTTTTCCTTTTTAGCTACCCTTGTTTCGGTGCACAGTTTTCGAGTTATTAATTTTTGAAGCATTTTGCGTAAATTAGCCGACTTTCCATGTGAACGTGCTTTTCTTGCTTCGGAATCGTGATCTGACATCATAGCCCTGACAACCACTTTCTCCCTGACATTTTTCCTTTTTACTCCGAGTCATTCCGATGCACGGTTTGTCCAAAATTAATTTTTCAGTTTTTTAAGACTTTTTCGTGCGTCTTTTTTATATTTTTCCATGTGAACCTGCCCTGTTTGCATCGGAATTCCAGTTTGATTTGACAACCGTGTCCTCCGCGCCTTTTCCCACCTTTTTCCTTTTTCCTCCACCCTCTTTCGTCTTTTGGATTTATTATTATTACTTTTTAAATGAGTTTTCGGGCGTATTGTTGGTGTCTTTTGCATGTGAACCCCTCCTACTTCCACCGAAACTGCGGTTTAACGTGACAACCTTGTGCCACTCCTTCATGTGGAGATTTTTTCTTCTTATTGCATGTCATTCCGGCAAACGGTTCAGCCAATATTAATTTTTGATCCCATTTTCGGGTTTTTTTTTGGGTTTTTCCCACGTCACGCGTCTTATCTCAGTCGGAACTATGTTCTGATGTGATAGGATTGTTGGGCACGTCTTTCTGCACAGTTTTCCTTTTTTCTGCACCTCGTTCCGATGCACGGATTTTCTGATATTAATTTTTAATTGCGTTTTTTGATATGTTTTTTGTATTTTTTGCACGTGACCGCTCTTTACCCCCCCGGAACCCCCGTAGCACATTTTTAATGTCTTCCCCCTGCCGTTCTACCCACTTTTTTTTTTACGTCCTTTCTTTTTGACGTCCGGATTGGGAGTTATTAATTTTTCTTTATTTTTATGAGTTTTTACGCGCCCCATCCCGCCCGTGAACGCGCCCTTTTTCAATTTTACGCGTCTTAACGCTCCCCGGTCGCATCCGCGTGCCTCGTCCCCACATCCGGGCACCCTTTTACTCCCGTCACGGCAAATTTTTTTACCCTCGCCCCGCGCACGCGCGCGGGACGAGGGGGTACGCCTCCTTTGTGGGCATCCTGCCCACTAACCCTCACCCCCATCCCCTTATGGGCACCTTCCCATGGGCCCTGCCCTTCCCTCTGCCCCCCCCTTCCCATGGGCCCCTGCCCATTTCCACCCCCATCCCCCTATGGGCACCCCCCATGGGCCCTGCCCTTTCCCACCCTTCCCTATCCCCTTACCCTCCCCACCTTCTCTCTCCCCGACCCCTCCCCATCCCAACTGCCTCCTCTCCCTCTCTCCCTCTCCCGCTCCTTCTGCGTGCCCATCTCCCTACCTCCATTTCCATCTCCCTCCCTACATCTCCATCTCCCTCCCTCCCTCCATCTCCTTTTCTCCCCTCCTCCTCTTCTCCTCCTTCTCCCTTCTTCCCCTCCCGCCCTGCAGCTCCTCCCCTCTCCTTCCCCTCCTTCCTCTCCCTCTTCCCCTCGTCCTCCTTGGCGTAGCTCTACGCCAGCCTCGCTCCTGCCCTCGTCACCGCCCATCCCTGCCCTCGCCATCGCCGCCCGGCCTTGTGCTCCAGGCCGCCCGGCATCCGCCTTGCAGTCGCCCGCTTCCTGGGCTTCGATGACGCGCCGCCCTGCGCCTCTCGACTGCAGCGCCGCCCGTCCTCGTCTTTGACTTCAGCGCTCGTCGCCCTGCTCCTTCGCCAGTCATCCGCCTCTGCCCTCGTCATCGCCGCCGTCTGCCTCCACGCCAGTCGCCTGCCTCCTGGACGCCGTTGCAGCGCCGCCGCCCTGCTCCGTCGCCTGTAGCGCCCTCCTCCCTGCTGGATGCCCACGGCCATGTCAGCACCCACCTTCCCGCCTGTCCACTTCCCACCCCCAGAAATCCCACCTCCCCCACCACCCCACTAATCCCTGTTCCCACCCCTAGAAATCTCACCTCCCCCACCCCCCCACTAATCCCTGTTCCCACCCCCAGAAAGCCCACCTCCCCCACCCCCCCCACTAATCCCTGTTCCCACCCCCAGAAATCTCACCTCCCCTAAACCCCCCCCCCCCCCACTAATCCCTGTTCCCACCCCTAGAAAACCCACCTCCCCCACCTCCCCACTAATCCATGTTCCCACCCCCAGAAATCTCACCTCCCCTACCCCCCCACTAATCCGTGTTCCCACCCCCAGAAAGCCCACCTCCCCCACTCCCCCACTAATCCCTATTCCCACCCCCAGAAAACCCACCTCCCCCACCCCTCCACTAATCCATGTTCCCACCCCCAGAAATCCCACCTCCCCTACCCCCCCACTAATCCCTGTTCCCACCCCCAGAAAACCCACCTCCCCCACCTCCCCAGTTCCCATTCACACCCACCCACACTACACACAACACCCCCCCACTAAACCCCATTCCCCCCAGCACCCTCCCACCTCTACCTTAACCCCCATTCACCCCCAACACATTCACACCCACTCCACCTCCTCCTTAGCCCTCATTCCCACAGCAACCACACACACACCCCCACTAAGCACACCCACCCCCCTACCCTCTGCAAGCCCCCGTCCCATCACACATACACCCACCTCCGCCGTACCCTTCCCAAACCCTTGTTCCCACGTGGAAACCCCACCAGCCGAACCCACCGTCCCCCTTCCTAACACAGTGTTCACCCACTGAACCGCAAAACCCCTTCCTCACTGTTCCCCCCACACACGCCGATAACCTTTTCCGTCCTTCGACACGCGCGCGGGTGTGTACGCGCATGTGGTTGATCGTGTGCTTGATCGTGCGCGGGTGCGGGACTTTGATCGTCGGTTGCTGACATGCAGCTGCCACGCAGCCTATTTCTGGGTATTTTCCCAGATTTTTAATTCACACACCCGCAAACCCTTTTAAAATTCAAAACAAATAAACAAAAAACAAAAACATTGAAAAATACCAAAAAAATCATTTAAAAACACTTAAAGTTCTGAAAAAATTACAGAAAAATCTAGGAAACTTTCCTATTATTTCTGCAACCCATGGCCATATTTTTCTACACCTGTAAATTTTAGAAAAAATATTTTTGCCCATTTTAAAATTCCAAAATCTTTTAAAATACCAAAATAATTTGAAAAAATTCATTAAAAATGCTTAAAAATTCCAAATTAATTTCTAAAAAATTTCCTAACACTTCCATTAACATTTTTATTTATCTTTAGCATATTTTCCTAAGCTATCATAATATTTCATTTCCTACCTAAATTCCTTGAAAATTTAAAAAAAAATAAACAAATCTTTTTCATCCAAACACCAACTAAACATATAGCAAAACCATCCAGATATTTTTGGATTGAGGAGAGCGCATTTGTTGCATTTCCATACACCCACTACAAGGTATTTTCCTTTTTATTTGTTATTTTTTCAGCTACCCCAAAACCCACGGTTGATATAAAAATAAAAAAATAACAAAGAGAAAAAAAAAACAAACAAACAAACACCCAAATAATTAAAATAAATGAAACCTCAACACCACCATGGCACGCGCATTCGCGCTATACACACCATTTTTTTAAATACAAATAAACCCGTCGTTCACTTCGCACGCGCTAAGTGCGCTCAAGAGATACTTTAATATTTTTAATTAAAATGAACCAGCCGTCACAAGAGCACGCGTTGGCAAAAAAGCGCTCCACATCACCTTAATTTGTAATCAATGAACTTGCATTTAGAGACCCAGTCTGGGTATCGAAGTCCGGGATTCGAATTAAAGCACCGCTTTCACCTAATAATTGGTAATTAAATTTATAAGAAGGAACTGCCATTTTCTTGCTAAGGTTTATCACTTAATAAAAATTCACCCATTCTTAATAATTTATTAAAATAAACCCTTCATTAAATTAATTTCCCTCTCACTGCACTTAATTCCCCTTTTTAACGAACCCGTTTCGTAGGATGGGTATGCGCAGTCATTGGAGTTATTTCCATGGTCAAACACTAGTTTATCCAAGATGTGGTCTTGATATGTGTAGGTTGTGGTGATATTTTGGTTCCGCTTCTTTGTTACAGTTAAGGGTACGGTGTGTAGTTTTTTTCTTTTATTGCCTGATATGGGGTTTTGGGTGTTTATCTAATGCATAGCATGAAGCTTTCAGTCGCATAGGTCTAAAGGTCATGTCGAATTTTTTTCCTAGGCCGTGGTTTGCTTGGGGTTAGTTGGTCGAGTCACATTTTATTGTTTTGGTTGTTCTCTTATCCTTGGTTTTTTGTCTGTTGCTTTGCAGGCATTCTCCTTGATTGTCTGTGTTTGTGGTGTGTGTGTAACCATCTGAATGGCGCCTTCTCATGCTCCTCCTCCTATCCAGTATGTCCCCTTAATTAGTAGGGATTACTCTTCCCTACTCACTTTTGAGCCTCTCATGAAGGCGGGACTCGCTGCTTTTGTGGCTACTTCCTTTCCATTGCTTCCCGAGGATCCGTCGTTATGTGATGAGTTTTTGGCCTCCTATAGCAAGAAGTCGGGACTGGTCCAGGGAATTTCTATGACTTTGACACCTCGAGGCCTAGGGAAGGCTCTGTCTCTTCCCTTCAAAGGTGCACCCTTTGTTACCACTCGTCAACTTTTCTCTAATGAAGAGATTCTAAAGCTGTTACAAAAGCAGACAAGGGAATTGCTAGATATTAAGAAGGTGATAAACTCTTCAGGAGTTTCCTTTTCCATGATCACTGATCCTGTATGGAAGATGGTCTGTCAGTTTCTCCAGGACAGGTTTATGACTGCCAAAACGCCATCCCAGTACTTGTCCAAAGAGCTTTTCACAACTTCATGGATGGTGTTGAAAGGAGTTGCTATTGATTGGAGCACTTACCTCCTCACTAAAATGGATCAACATTTCGTCAAAGTCACCAGGGGTAATGTTACCAATGTCACATATGGATCATACTTGTCTGCCTTCTTAACCTATTCAGGTTTACAGAAGAGTGTGCCTCCACCTCCTCCATCAGATCCAGTACCTCCTCCTCCACCTTTAGATGAGTCAGAACCCATTGATATAGAGGATGATGATTCTCCACCTCCCCTGGTCATCCAGCGCAAACGCTTGAAGCGGGTAGCGGATAAAGCTCCTTCAGTACTTCCTTCAGTGTCCATTCCTGCTACCTCTGGCAGTGATCTCCCTGGGTATCTCACTTGTAATAAACTGTTCAGAGCACATCGCGAAGGTTCATTGGACATATCAGTTCCCTCACTGAATAGTCTAGTCTCAGGAGATGCAATTCCTTTCCTCTGTAAAGATATTCAGAGTTCCATTGAATTGTCAGTGACAGCCTGTGTTCAACAGCTATACGCTTCCTTTTATGAAGAGCTCATGCAGTCTAAGGACCAGTTGCATAAGGCAACATCCAAGTTAGCTTTTGCTAAGGATACCCTAGCAGATTTGTTTAAGCATATGGAACAACAAACCCTACTGGTTGCCACCCAAAGAGATGAGATCTCTTCTTTGAAGATCTAGTTACTAGAGGCTCAATCAGAGGTTACTAGCCTTTCAGAGGAGAAGGAGAGGATGTCCAGAGAAGCGCAGGAGCTCCAAACTCTCTTAGATGATAAACTTTCAGCCTTACAGATTGTAATGACACAGTGGAATCACAAGCCTCCTAAATCAAGCAGTTGCAAGATCAACTAGCAAAGTCACGGTCTGTTCCTCCAAGCCCTAATTTTCCCTTGATTCCTTCTCTCTCACAGCAAGACTTGGATGCTCTTCAGAGACAGGCTACCTTATGTCCTCTATTCCAAGACAAAGTGGAAAGATTGCAGTCCAGAATGGACTTGTTATGGTCTACATTCGAGCAATTTTAGGAATATGTTCCACCACACCATTCTTTCTTTGTCCACTACCAATTACAGAAGTTGGCCTTCTACATGAAGCTTTCCACGATGGATTTACCTTTTTCAGAGGATGGATGGAGTGGGGCTTGGTCTGTTGATTTACTGACAGAGGTGGTAAGGATGGTGTTTGAAGATTCTGTCACGACAGATACCATGTTGATGTCCTACATGTATCTACAAGGAGACTTGTTATTTCCAGATGAGGTGGATATGGCATGGTATGTGGGGGATGTGGTTCTACAAGCTGTTTTGTATGTCAACCATTTGGAGTTTCGCATAGCTGACATGTTCCAGGGTTACTCCTCCAAAGTGGCTGATTGTCATGATAATTCCTGGCATACCATGATTGATTCTGTGGTCCTGAATCAAAGACAAAACATAGCTCCTACCTATGCCCAGATTACTAATCAACTGAGGATGGATCTCTTAGCTTATCTTTCAAAACATAATCCATTTGATTCTACCTTCTTTGATACCTATCATAGAAGATCTCTCTTAGGACCTTCTGTTCCTATCCTCCTGTATTACCAACAAATGGCTCACCGATATGATCTATATCTTTCCCTTTGTCAATCTAATTACACAACTATTTTACCCCTTCTTTTCCAACCTTCATCTTTCCCTCAAATTCCCATTTTTACATACTGTTCCTTTATTGAGGATAGAGTATTTTCCCCTTCTCCTCCCTGTCCTTCTCCATCCATTCATGTACCTTCCACATTTCCTATTTATCAGTTAACACCCTTTTTAAGTGATTCCCTCCAAATTTCTGCCACTCCTTCTTTAAACTTTTCTTCCTTTTATGATTTTGCCTATCCCTCACTTCATCCACTTTTCCTTATTCCACTTCCCTCACCTAACACTTCTATATCTCAACCACCTCCGTTGGTTAGTGACTATGACGGGTTTGATCATCAGATTTCTAGAAGAAGGGGATGGAGCTCGAATGATTCCCTTACAGGACCTCAGATCAATTGGCCAGTAATTCCAGGAGAATGGACAGCTGCCAGTCAAGCTTATCAGAACTATATTCATTTTGCTCAGCAGTATTCACAGTCTGCAGATCCTTCAGTGAGATTAACTGCTCACTTTGCTTGGTACTTGGCGTATATGCATAGGCACTCTCATAATGATTCCAAGCCTATTCCAAAGTTGTGCATGAATGTTAATGTGAGTATTGATTCCCAACAACTGGATATATTGTATTTTCATGCCCTTTGTTTGCCTAGCCGATACCTGGTCCTGTTGGAAAGGATGTGCTGTCTTCAGTTTTTTCAAAATTCTCCCAAAACATTTGTAGATGAATCCTTGTCTATGGATCGTTTCCGAAATCATCAATCTTTCAAGAGGGATCATCTTCATTGATACCTTTCCAATGTATAGTAGATGCTTTTTAATGAAAATCTCTCTTTTTGGAGGAGTCATTCAGATGGTTGAGTTGTGTGTGGTGTTTGTGTTGTGAGTTCATTTATGTAATACGAATGTGGTAGTTTCCTATTGGATTGGATTTTGTGTGAGCTACATTTTGAAGATTTGTGGTGTTGGGGTCGTGGTTGCAGAGTTGAAGCTGATGCTGATGAAGAAGAAGAAAACTCTTATATCCTTTACAAAGTTTGTTGTGATTTTCTAGTTTGATAAGAAGTGTTAATGTATAAAGGGTTTTCCTTTCGTTGTATTTTTATATCAGATACAGGTTATAAGTTGGGGTCGTGGTTGGCTAGATTGTTTTTGAAGACATATTGAAGATTAAAGTTAAGATTTTACATGAACTTGTATTCCCTTTTTCCTGGGTCGCGAGACACTTTCTTATTAAGTGTAAGGATATGTTGAGTGTTGAAATGACTTGTTTTTTGGCTGATTTTTGTTGTTTTTGAGAGCTAAATGGTTGATTTTATGATATGATTGATTGGTTTGGAAGTGGTTTGACAGTGTTTTGGATGATATTGATTATGTTTTGGAAGTTTATGATGTTTATCAGTGGAGATATGAGGTTCTCTGATGTTCTGATAGGTTTTGATTGGTTATGTATACCTTCTGTATAACTTCTGTTTTGTTCTGTTTTGTTCTGATTGTCTTCTGTAAGGAGGGATGGAGTATTGATTGATAAAGATTGAGATCTTGTGAAAGCTTATTGAATAATTTTTGAGAGTTTGGAATGGTTTGAGTATGAGTTATGAGGTTTTGGTGACCTTCTGTAACCTTCTGTAGGTCTTCTGTAGAGCTTCTATTTCTGTTTTGTTCTGTACTATAGCTGTTCTGGTACTGTACTGTGACTGTTCTGTATGCTTTTGTATGTGTTCTGATGGATGAGAGTGTAGCTTGGGAAAGTTTTCTAGCCTTGGAAAGAGATGAATACAAGTGAAAAAGAGCTGAAAGAAGTGAAAGAAGTAGCTGCTGAAGACTCAAGTGAAGACTGGAGTGAAGTGACAATAGTGAGCTATGAAAAGACACTGTAGTGGCTCTGGTGACTCTTCATATCAGACATACCTCTTGGGAGGGGTATCCACAACCTAAGAAGGATTATTGAGAGTGATTTTGAGAGATTGTAGTGAGAAGATGATGTATTATTGATGGAGAGAGAGAGAGAGAGTCAGAGATAGCCAATTCTACAGAAACAGAGTGATTGTATGTGAGAGATTGAGAGAGAAAACTATGACGATATTGAAGATGAATATTATGTGATGTATTTTCATTCAAAGATGGTGTATTCCTTTGCTTTCTTTATTATATTGATGGATTTTATGAAGATATTGAAGAATATGGTTGATTTTATCAAATCCGTGGGAGATCTACATGATGCTGCATGAAGATTTGTTGTGCCTGGTGTTCTTTTCTTCATTGTGATCATAGAAAACATAATAAACAAGCTTGTTGATGTTACAAGATAGATTTTCTTGCAAGAGAATTCCCTTTTCCTTGGTGTTCCTCTTGGGGCTCCGTTTAGGTTTAAAAAGAACTTATCTATCCACTGGTACCATGCTCTGGGGGCTTGTTTCAGCCCACATAATGCCTTCTTCAGCTTACACACTTTGTTCTCAGAATGGGAGGCCTCAAACCCTGGTGGCTGAGCCATGGACACCTCATCCTTGAGGTCATCATTTAAGAACGCTAACTTAACATCCATTTGGCACACTGGACACTTCTTGTGGGCAGCCACTACAAGTACCATGCGAATAGTGGTCATTCTAGCAGTTGGGGCAAATGACTCTTGAAAATCAAACCCTTCAACTTTGAAAATCCTTGGGCAACCAGTCTAGCTTTGTACTTTTCTAAGGTACCATCAGCCTTGTACTTTACCTTCCAGATCCACTTGGTGCCAATAACCTTCCGCTTTGCTGGTCGATCCACTAGCTCCCAAGTGTCATTCTTCATTATGATGTCATACTCCGCCTGCATAGCAGCCTTCCATGATGGATCTGCAAGTGCTTCTTCTAAGTTAGCTGGATCCTTTACTTCTCTCATAATCTCAACCATCAAGGCCATATTGACTATGTAAGCAGAAGCCCTCCTTTGCTCCTCTATACTCTGAGACATCCTTGGTCCGTCTGCCTTCTCCTCAACAGATGCAGGCATAGGATTATTGTGGTCATAGAGCTGCTTCACCCAGCGCGGCAATGGCTTTTCCGGTGGGGTGATGTCAGGTTGGTGAAAATTTTCCTCATCATCTGAAGATGATGCTTCCTCCTCCTTAAGGATAGGGATAGCTCTCGGGACAGGTTCATAGTGGACTACTTCTTCGCTTGATGATAAAGTGGAAGAACTTGCCTTCTCCTCCTCCACTGTATGCGACTCCTCCTTGAATACCACATCACGGCTTGCGATGATCTTCTTTGCCTCTTGGTCATATAATTTGTAAGCCTTCTGCTCATCACTATAACCCAAGAAGATACATTTTCTGCTTTTTGGTTTTAACTTGTTTCTCTTCTCATCTAGAACATGTGCATAACATTCACATCCAAAAATTCTGAAATGTGAGATAGATGGTTTCTTACCAATGTAAGCCTCATGAGGTGTTTTTCCCTTGAGAGCCTTTGTGTAGCTCTAATTTAGAATGTAGACTGGAGTATTAACAGCTTCAGCCCAAAAATGGTTAGGCAATCCCTTACCCTTTAGCATGCATCTTGCCATCTCCACAATGGTGCAATTCCTGCGTTCCACAACACCGTTCTGCTGAGGTGTGTGAGGCGTCATCAATTGACGCTTGATCCCTTTGCTCTTGCAAAATCCTTCAAACTCCTTTGAGTTGAACTCACTACCACCATCTGTTCTAAATTTCTTCACACTTTTCCCTGTTTCATTCTCAACAAGTTTTAGCCATTCTTTAAACTTACCAAAAGCTTGAGCCTTACCACGAAGGAAGTACACCCACATCTTCCTACTGTAGTCATCGACAATCAACATAAAATAAGAAGATCCCCCCAAGGCCTATGTAGGCATCTTACCACACAAGTCAGCATGCACCAACTCTAGAGGAGCCTGTGCTCTATTCTTGCTTTCTTGTGGAAATGCCTTTCTCTGTTGCTTGACCATCATACAAGCTTCACATGGTTCCTTCAATTCAGTTATTGTAGGTAGGTGAGCAACCATACCTTGCTTTTGCATCTCCTTCAACACTGCAAATCCAATGTGTCCAAACCTTTCATGCCAAAGCTTACTTATGCCCACTCCAGCAGTGGCTGTAAGAGCACTTAGCTCATACAGGTTGTTCTTTCTTTCTCCTTTGCCAACAATAGTGCAAGCACTATCAATAATTTCTGCACCTGTCTTCTTGAACCTCACTTCATGACCAAGATCAGTTATGGCAGCAACTGATAAGAGATTTCTCCTGATTTCAGGAACATATAATACATTTGAAAGCTTTTTAACTTCACCATTTGCAGCAACAAAAGAAATAGTACCTGTGCCCGCAACAAGGCATTTAGCATCATTTTCAACTGTCACACTGATGGATTCTTGTAGAGGCTGCATAGAACAGTATAGACCTTTCTTGTTGGTCATGTGACAGGAGGCCCCACTATCCAACACCCATGAGTCAGTGGTAGATTCTTCTTGCGCGGAGGAGCACACTTCCTCAATGGTCGCCATGAATAATTTCAACTCTACTTCAGTTGTATTGGCTATCTCTTTCCCTTTACTTTTAAGGGTACCATTCTTTTCATTTGCCTTCTTGACACGACAATCTGCAATTGCATGTCCTTTCTTCTTGTAGTAGAAGCACTCTCCTTGAAACTTCTTCTTTCCGCCCTTCTTCTTTTTGTCACCATCATTTTTGGTGGAGGAACCACCTTTGCCTTTTGCATTGGTAGAGAATGCAGCATCTCCATTGTTGCTTCCTTCTCGGGCTTTTAGCCTCAACTCCTCCATTAATAATGCAGAAAACTCCTCAAAAGTCAAAGCTTGAGGTCTCACTTGAGTATTAAGGGCAGTTACTAGTCCATCAAACTTTTGTGGACAAATCCGAAGACACCTCCGAGCTAGCTCTTCGCTAGTCTTTTGTATCCCAGCGCCAACCATCTGGTTGCGCAGACTCTTAATTCGAGAGATGAATGCTTCAACCGTCTCTCCTTCAGCAAACTTCTCCACTGCTAGTTGATTCTCCAAGTTTTGAATCCTTGTTTGGTTTCGTGTTTCATACTGACTCCTTAGTACATTCCAAGCCTCTGACGCTTTGGTTGTATGCTGAATCAAAGTCAAAACACTGTCAGAATAGCTTGTAACTAAGGCACACAATGCATCTGCATTCCTTCGTTTCCAAGCTCGTAGAAGATATGCATTCGGAGGAATCATCACACTAGGATTTGATGGGTCGGGGGTAGGCCGTGGTTCTGCATCAGTCCCCAGCACATTCTCCAAAAGCTCATAAGAATCAAGGATAGTTGTAATTTTGAACTTCCACAAGGTGTAGTTTGTATCATCTAACTTGCCTTCACTGAAGGTTGGTGGACGAATCCTCAGTGTTTGAATAGCCGATACAGCAACACCACCTCCTGCACTGCTTCCTGATGCGCCAGAATCGCTTCCGGAAGTCGACATAGTTTCTCTTTGCTATTGAAGCCTTTGCCTCTTGCACACTCTCCGATCTGTAGAGCCCCCTGGGCTCTAATACCATGTAAAATATTACATGGCGCAGCGAACAGAATCTGAGAAAGAGATAGAGAGTACACAACATATAAGAGGAGAATCAGTAAATTCTTTAACTCCAAACAACTGATACAAAGATGGATCTATCCACCCGTGCGCTTCCACTGTGTGAAGCTTAGATGGCGATCTAGACAGAAGATAGGTGAAGAGCTTAAGGCTAGCTGGAACAACAACTCTGACTGGGTGAAAGATGAGTGATCGATGGCTGTGAAGGGGTTTAGCTTTTATGGCTTGTGAAGGCCGTGAGGTTGGCTTGACCGACCTACCATATAAGCCTCCACTAGTCGGCCAGGGAATATTTTAGGGAATATTCCCTTTACCATAGGAGCCCCTTTTAACTCCCTTACCCCGCAACTCGATGCAATGCGCCTCAAGTTGCTACCAGCTTAACCACTCCGTCTAACCCAAAGATTAGACCCACAACGGTCACATAGACCTCATCTGATATACAAGTCAGGACTCAACCAATGTCTGGGCTCACATTTGGCTTCTCCTCATAATTTTTGAGATATCGAGCTCCACTCGTGATACGCCAGGGTGACCGTTGTGTATTTATGTCACCGACTTGTCAGTTGCAAACGCGGTTGGTACACCGCCCATGAATAATAGCTACATGATAGCTATCCTTATCTACTCTAGTTCGTGGCTCAGTTAGTATGCCACCTTAGTTAGTTGAGTTTGGTTTGAGACCCATATATAGGGTTCTTCTATTTCTTTGTACTTGAGTTCTTTTGGCTTACACAACTAAGAAGAGGAAAACTGTTTTCAGCCTCCACCCTTGTGTGTCTTCCCCCATTGTGCAAGCAAGAAAGCTTCAAGCGAGACTCCTTCCTTCTCTCCCACAATCTTGACAATAATGGGGGCCTTACAACTTTGAGCACCATGGATCATTGGTAGCACCTAATGAGGGTGGGGCATTGATCATATCTAACACTTTCTCCTCCTCCTTCTCCTCCTCCTCCTCCTCCTCCTTCTCCTTCTCCTTCTCCTTCTCCTTCTTCTTTTTCTGTTACTGCTTCTTCTTCTTCTTCTTCTCCTTCTACTTTTCCCACCTCCTCTCCCTCGACGCCCCATCAATCGCTCCCTAGCCTCCCACTCGCCTCCCTGCATGCCATCGCCCGCTGCCGCTGATGTGGAGTTGTCGCCATTGTGGAGCCTGCCGCCAACCAACCTCCTCTCCTTGCACCAGCCCCCAATCCCACCCTCCCCGCCAACTACCCCACCCCCCAATCCCACCCGCCCAAGCACCTACACCAATCCCCCCACCCTTCCCACTACCCTCCCCCCTTAAGCCCCCCTTCCCACTAAACCCCCCTACCTAAGCCCCCCTTCCCACTAAAACACCCCCACTCCTATCTCAACCCCCATTCCCCCCGCCGCTTGTGTCTCCAAACTGTGTTTTCGCCCACTTGTGGGTGGTCGCACGCGCTCGTGGGAGTCTTCATGCTGTGTTCGGAAGCTACTCTTGACTATTCATGCACGAGGACACGTGTCCAACCTTAACCATGTGGTGGTGTGTGCCCCTCCATTCACACGCAAATGTTCACATGTAACCGGGTATCCCCATTTTTATTATAAAATTGTCCAAAACCTTCAAAACCACATAAAAAACCATTAAAAATCCCTAACAATTCATAAAAATCTCATAAAAATAAAAAATTAATTCTTTGTCAAATTGGAAATTTTTGGAAACTTTTTTCCAAACTGAAATGTTGGTAACTAATTTTTTAAAATTCAAAAACACAAAAAATTCTTTCTAATATATTTAAAAATGAACAAAATTTATTTAAAAATCCATTAAAATCAAAAATTAATTCCAAAAAAATATTAGAAAAAGTCCGACCCTTTTCTCATGTTGATGCATGATAAATGGATATTCAATTCCTCAATTCATCACTTAATGATTCTTTTTGTTCATTGAAAATCATTTTCAAAGGCCAAAGTGCTTGAAAATTTGTTGAATTTTTTTAAAAATGGCAAGTAAATTCTAGAAAATTTTAAAAAAACTTGTTTTTTAAAAATAAATTTTATCTTTGAAGTTGTTCAATCACAATTTGACCCAAAAAATTTTAAAAATAAAAATAGAACCAAATTTAGAAAAAAAAACAACACACAAACACTAATAACAACCAAGCAAATTTTTGATCATGTCATGAGCGGGTTGTTGTATTATGGTTTGATTGCTATGATATGATTATGGGTATAGTCTATAGTTTTCTTTTGTGTGTGATACGAGGCTTTAGGGTATTTGTTTGTCTTACATCGCATGAAGCTTTCGATCGCATGTGTAGAGGTCATGCTAAGTTTTTTTTAGGTGTGGATTTCTTGGGGTGGTCAGTCGATTAGTTATGTCTATGTGTGTCTATTCAGGTGGTCGATCTCTTATTTATGGCTATCATGTTGTTTTGTAGGCATTCACTGTGACTGTATGTGTGTGTGATGTGTGTGTGTGAAACCATCTGAATGGTGCCTCGTACCCCTCCCCCGATCTAGTATCTCCCTCTGGTATCACATGATTACTTTGTTGAGATATCGAGCTCCACTCGTGATACGCCAGGGTGACCGTTGTGTATTTATGTCACCAACTTGTCAGTTGCAGATGCGGTTGGTACACCGCCCCTGAATAATAGCTACATGATAGCTATCCTTATCTACTCTAGTTCGTGGCTCAGTTAGTATGCCACCTTAGTTAGTTGAGTTTGGTTTGAGACCCATATCTAGGGTTCTTCTATTTCTTTGTACTTGAGTTCTTTTGGCTTACACAACTAAGAAGAGGAAAACTGTTTTCAGCCTCCACCCTTGTGTGTATTCCCCCATTGTGCAAGCAAGAAAGCTACAAGTGAGACTCCTTCCTTCTCTCCCACAATCTTGACATGGTATCAGAGCCTTGTTCGTGGTGAGGAGCTCAAGAAAGCAAGCCAAGCTCGCGGTGTTCTGGTAAGAGGAGCAGTGTTGCTTTCATTTTCTGTTTTTGGGAGCAGATCTCTGCAGGTAGCACAGCCGGAAATTGCAAGAGTGCATTGTCTCAGGTTGAGACGCCCTTCGCGGTGAAGCAAGAGGGCAGTATATGCTACGGGGAAGAGCTTTAGCTCTTGGTGACCCTGTTTTTTTGATTTGAGGCCATTTCGGGGCCTGTTTTGGAGGCGGAAGTTTTCTGCACGCACTCAGGAAAAGGCTCAGTTTTATGCTGTGCAGCCACTGTTCTACAGGTCGGTGAAAAGTTACTGTAGAAATCGCATCGTATGCTTGTGCGCAGAGACATTGGGAGTTTCAGAATCATCCTTGGTTCCTGTTTATGCAAAATCGTCACTAAGAAGTGACTGTGTGGTCAAATACCACTTTCGCCAGTTTTGCAGATTTGCCCTTGTGAGGGTGAAGCTGTGTTTTTTGCAGTGACAGAATTTTTTGCAGTATTCTGTAATGGCGTCTGATTCTCTTTCACAGATTGTCACTGAAAAGCTTGACAAGAACAACTTCCAGGCATGGAAGTTTAGAATGACAAATTTCCTTATGGGAAAAGGATATTGGGAATTTGTTGCAGGAAATGAAGAAGAACCAGTTCTTCCTGATGTTCCCAATCAACAACAAATGCAGGCATTCAAAGCATGGCATGAGAGAGCCAGGAAAGTTATGTATTGGCTGTCTATCAGTATTTCAGACTCTATGATTGTGCATATTCAGGATGCAAGTACGCCAAAGGAGGCATGGGATACTTTGTCAAAAATGTACAGCACAAATACGCAAGCCAGGAAAATGCAACTCAAGCAAGAGTTGCACAATGTGCAAAGAGAAAATATGAGCATCAACGACTACCACATGAAGGTGAAGAAGATTGCAGATGCACTTGCTTCCATTGGTTCGCCAGTGGAAGATGATGATTTAGTTTCTGTGACCTTGAATGGTCTAGGAAAGGATTATGCACAGTTTCGGACATCCATTTCAGTTCGTGAAAGATTTCCTGATTTTGAGGAGTTGATTGCTCTTCTAATTTCTGAGGAGCAGAGAAATGGTGGTGCATCTTCTTCAGGAGGAACTTCAAAAGAAGCTGTCTTCTACTCAAATGCTGGAAGAGGTAGAGGCAGAGGTAGAGGAGGCCGATTTGGAGGCCGTGGCAGAAATCAGAATATGCAGCAAACTCAAGAAAACCAGTCCTATGGAGGAGGACGTGGTAACTCTAGAGGCAGGGGGAGCCAAAGAGGTCGTGGTGGATGGCAAAGAGGCCAAAATGCAAACAGTAATGTTGAATGCTATTACTGTGGTAAAATGGGTCATATGGCTAAAGACTGCTATAAAAAGCAGAATGACATCATGAATGGAAAACTGCAACAAGGGAACTATGCATCTTCTAGTAGACAAGGTGATGACAGAAATGAGCATTTGTTTATGGTGCAGCACATGAACAATTCTGTGACAAGTGCAGAAGAAAGCAATGATGTATGGTATGTTGACTCAGGTGCATCAAACCACATGACAGGTCATGCAAAATGGATGGAGGATGCAAGGAAAATGGAAAAACCAGGATTTGTGGAGACTGGTGATGACACTGCACATCCTATTGTGCATATTGGAAAAATTCCTTTGTCTATGCAGGATGGGAAAAAGAAATACCTGTCCGATGTATTTCATGTTCCGAATATCACCAAGAATCTAGTTTCTGTTGGTCAAATGGTTGAACAGGGCTTGCAGGTCAGATTTAATCCTCATGGATGTTTTGTTGAGGATATGAAAAATAAAGGTCGCTTGATAGCAAAAGGAAAGAAGAAGGGCAGAATGTTTACGTTAGATGCAGACATGTCTGAATTGAGTGCAGCAATGTTTGCACATGGGACCGGTGTAGTTGCAGATATTGATATCTGGCATAAACGCATTGGTCATGTTAATGTACAACGACTTAAATCAATGCAGGCCCAAAATATTGTTGCAGGATTGCCTAAGTTCAAGGTTGCAGAAATGCATAAGGTATGTGAAGCCTGTCAGTTTGGAAAACAGGCAAGGAAACCATTTCCTAGACATGTTCAAGAGAGTAAGAAGCCATTGGAATTAATCCACTCTGATGTGTGGACTACTAAAGCTGCATCTCTTGGAGGCTGTCATTATTTTGTCAGTTTTATTGATGACTATAGCAGAAAAGTTTGGGTGTATTTTATGAAAAAGAAAAGTGAAGTTTTTGGGCATTTCAAAACTCTTAAAGCTATGGTTGAAAAAGAAATAGGTCTGCAGATAAAATGCCTAAGGTCAGATGGAGGGGGAGAGTACCTCTCAAATGAGTTTGCAAGGTTCCTGCAGGAGCATGGCATAAAGCAGCAATATTCATGCAGTCATACCCCACAACAAAATGGAATTGCAGAAAGGAAAAACAGGCATATTGGAGAGGTATCTCGAGCCATGCTCAATGAAAAAGACTTGCCAGATTTTTATTGGGCTGAAGCAGTTGCTACAGCAGTCTACATAATGAACAGGACTCCCACTGCAGCAATACATGGAATGACTCCAGAGGAGAGGTATACTGGTAGGAAACCAGATATTTCTCATTTGAAAATTTTTGGTTGCATTGCCTATGTACATGTGCCAGATGAGCTGAGATCCAAGTTGGATCCAAAAGCTGAAAAGTGCATCTTTATTGGTTACTCTCTGCAGCAAAAAGGGTATAGATGCTATAACCCTTCTACTCATAAGTTTACAGTGAGCAGAGATGTTGTTTTTGATGAGATGAGTAGCTGGTATAAACCAGTAAATGTGATTGATGATGTAGATGCACAAAATGGTAATGCTGCACAGAATTCACAGCAGCAGTCACAAAATATTAGTGGACCTGGAGCGTCCTCTAGCAGTGGTTCACATTCTTCGCCATGGACAGGCAGATTGAGATCAGGAGAATCTTCTCAAGGTAATACAAATAGTGGTATGCAGGTATCACGAAAAGGAAAAGAGAAGGTTGATCAGCCCATGTTTGATGTGAATGCAGGTCACTCTTATGTGGATGGTGAATCCAGTGGCTCAGAACAGAGCATTGATGATGAGTTGGGTATTCCTTCTATTGTTACACCTGGAGTAAGGAAGACCAGGGATGTTTTGAGGGCACCTGGGAGTGAACCCACTTTGCGCAGGTCTACCAGAGTTAGGTATCCTGTGGATAGGCTGAAATATGATGGATTTACAGCCATTCACTATGCATATATGGTCAAGGTGATACAGGAACCAGAACCCACTTCTTTTGAGCAAGCCATGGGAAAAGAAAAATGGGAGAAAGCCATGGATGAAGAAATGGATGCCTTGGAAGCAAATGCTACATGGGAATTGGTACCTTTGCCTAAAGGTAAGAATGCAATTGGCTGTAAGTGGGTTTATAAGGTGAAGCACAATGCTGATGGTTCTGTGAACAGATACAAGGCAAGATTAGTAGTCAAGGGGTATGCACAAACATATGGCATTGACTATGAAGAAACATTCAGTCCGGTTGCAAGGCTGGCAACCGTAAGAGCAGTCATTGCTATGGCTGCATCAAAGGGATGGTCTTTACATTAGATGGATGTAAAGAATGCCTTCTTGCATGGTGATTTGCAAGAAGAGGTCTATATGGAGCAGCCACCAGGTTATGTGCATGTTGTTCATCCTGAGTTTGTTTGCAGGTTGAAGAAAGCTTTGTATGGCTTGAAGCAAGCACCTAGAGCATGGTCTGACAAGATAGGACAGTATCTTGTCACTATTGGCTTTCAGATTTCCAAGGCAGATTTCTCACTTTATGTGAGAAAAACAGAGAAAGGTATTATGCTCCTTGTCATTTATGTTGATGATTTGATTATGACAGGTGACAGTGATGAAGATATCCTTCATGTGAAAATGCTATTGAAGCAGAAGTTTGAGATGAAGGATTTGGGAGAGCTGCGTTATTTCTTGGGCATTGAGGTGATTAGATCACCAAGTGGGATACAACTCTTGCAGAGGCAGTATGGATTGGACATGCTGTCCAAATATGGGATGACAGGCTGTAAGCCTATTTCAGTTCCTTTGGAGCAGAATGTGAAGCTGAGCGCAGATGCAGGTGAGCTTCTGGAAGACCCTACTATGTACAGACGCATAGTAGGAAGCTTGATTTATATGACTATTACCAGGCCAGATTTGAGCTATGCTGTTGGATTGGTAAGTCAGTTTATGCAGGCTCCAAGGAAACCGCATTTGGATGCGGCTAGACGCATACTCAGGTATGTGAAGTCCACATTGCAGTATGGACTATTTTATGAGACTGGGGTTCAGATACAGTTGCATGGATACACTGATGCTGATTGGGCTGGTAGTATTTCTGATAGACGATCTACCAGTGGATATGTGTTCTCTTTTGGGAGTGCTGCAGTCACTTGGAGCAGCAAGAAACAGCCTACAGTTGCCTTGTCAAGCACAGAGGCTGAGTACAGGGGTGCAGCAATGGCTGCATGTGAGGTAGCTTGGTTGCATAAGCTACTTTATGATATGCATCAGTCTACAGATGGGCCAGTTGTCATTTATTGTGACAACATGAGTAGTATACACTTGGCAAATAACCCAGTCTATCATGCTAGAACAAAGCACATTGAGGTGCATTATCACTATGTGCGAGAGAGGGTTTTACTAGGTCTTATTGATCTAGTTTATGTCAGCACAGAGGATCAGGTAGCTGACATATTCACGAAGGCATTGGGCGCAGAGAAGCTGCGCAAGTTCAGAGACCTGCTTGGTGTGCAGGAATTGGGATTGAGCTCGAGGGGGAGTGTTGAGATATCGAGCTCCACTCGTGATACGCCAGGGTGACCGTTGTGTATTTATGTCACCAACTTGTCAGTTGCAGATGCGGTTGGTACACCGCCCCTGAATAATAGCTACATGATAGCTATCCTTATCTACTCTAGTTCGTGGCTCAGTTAGTATGCCACCTTAGTTAGTTGAGTTTGGTTTGAGACCCATATCTAGGGTTCTTCTATTTCTTTGTACTTGAGTTCTTTTGGCTTACACAACTAAGAAGAGGAAAACTGTTTTCAGCCTCCACCCTTGTGTGTATTCCCCCATTGTGCAAGCAAGAAAGCTACAAGTGAGACTCCTTCCTTCTCTCCCACAATCTTGACATACTTCTTATTACTAGATTCAAACCTTGTCGCTAAAGTGGGCTTATCCAAGTTTGTGGGTCTTTCCTTACCACTAATTTCAAATGATCCTGCCCTCTGTGATCACTTTCTAGCCTCTTACAGTAAGAGGTATGGTTCTGTCTATGGTACTACTATTCTTCTGACACCTAAAAGTTTGGGCAAGGCTATTTGTCTTCCATATTGTGGGGAGTATATCCCTGCTGCCCATCAGTTGTTTTCCAATAAGGATATTTTGAAGATGTTGCAAAAGAAAACTCAGGATATTCTAGATCCGAAGAATGTTATTATCACGTCAGGGGTTAATGTCTCCATGATTGCCAATCCCCTCTGAAAGAAGACATGCCAATTTCTTTAGGACAAGTTTATGCTTGCCAAAATTCCATCTCATTACCTCTCCAAGGAGTTGTTCACAGCTTCTCGTATGGTTTTAAAAGGTACTCGAGGAAATGTGACTAATGTCACATTTGGGTCTTACCTTCATGTCTTCTTGACACATGCTACTCATGCTAATGAAGTACCTTTCCCTCTAATTAATCCTCTTGAATTTCCTCCTCCTCCTAATGACCCTTTTAAGGCATTTTCTCTGTCGGACTAACGGAGGGGGAGAATCATTGTTGAGATATTTGCAATCACACCTACTTCAACCCCTTTGTGAGGAGCAGTGAGGTCTCAGGACCAGAATCCCATATGCATAGTACGAGAAAGTACCACCACTCAAATCCTATAAAGCATTGTACTTGCACTCTTTTTCTAATGCAATGATAGTACTATTTTCTTTCCAGTAAAGTGTCATGTCACTGTCAATACACAAGATTGTGTTTATGAGTCCAAGTCTCAATCTTGGAATCTAATTCACTTGTGTAACAATTTGTCCTAGTCAGGGTCAATGTCTTCATGAGTTTCTTTTTCCTCTTTCAACCTCCATAGCTTCCGCATCTACCATGCTCTAGATCCCACGTATTTCACATGGTATCAAAGCTCAACTGAGCATGGCCCAACTCTCCTTTCACTCCTCTTAGCTCCTTTCCATCTTTGCTCAGCTCAGTTTGAGTATTGGACCCTATCTCCAACTTCATTTGCATTCCTACCTTCAATGAAGCTTCCATGGCAGCCATAGCCAACAACACTCTGTCATCTTGAAGCTTTCATATCTCTCTCCACATGCCAAATCTCTCTAAAGTTCCTTCTGGATAAGTATTTATCTACTTCTAGAGCTCCTCTTGGTACCTCAATCATTGAGATTGGTCAACTATAGCTTCAGCATTGCCTCTTTTCAAAGTCGTTGCCATCATTGTGTCTGTGGATAGCACCTACCTACCTCTATTAGAGTAGCCATATCTCATCAACCAGGCCATATCTCTTCAAGCTTTCTTCTCAAGAGTTGTTCTTCGGGTCAAGCGCAACTTTTTGGCACAAAAACCAAGGAGATTGATGCACACCATGCCCCACATTTGCATTTTCCCAAATCTGGGCATAGTTTTGACAGTGACCACTTTGAAGGCTTAGATCTCTCAACTCTGGCAAAACAAGTACGAACCCTATGAGGGGGAGTTAGATCCATTGGTGAGGGTCCTCCATCTCAAAGGGTTTGAGCAGTTTCAACCTGTGGAGCTCGTGGGAGCTCATTTACCAGTTGCGGGTCCTTGTTTTGACAGGACAACCATAGCCAAACCTCACCAAGCTCAAAAATCTCATCATTTTCTCTCTTCTACCACTCAAACAACCCATTGCCACTCAAACCTGAAGATCCCAGTATCAAATCAAGAAGGGGAAGATCTAGATCTAAAAGAACTTGAAGGATTTTTGCAGGTTTGAAAGACTCAGGGAAGAAACATAGTGTCTATTGACACTCATTTTTAGTGATCCAAACACTTGTGTCTCTTGACACATCTCAACCAACTCTTCTGTTGCTTAAATTTGATAAGTCTGAAGCTGATTTGCTGCTGGTCCCTTAAGTCAAACATGGGCAAAGATTCTCCAACTGCCCATTTCAGAGGAGTCGAGTTTCATACCTGGTAGACCCGCATTAAACTGATCCTGATGAAAAAGGGCCTCTGGGCCATTACCATTGGAAAAGAAAAGAAGCCTCATGATGCGGATCTTGCTATCACTTGGCAAAAGAACAATGATAAGGCTCAAGCCATTATCAAACTGGAGCTAGACAATAACTATATCCACCATGTGGATAACTGTGAGACTTCACAAGATACATGGAAGAGACTTGACACTTTGTTTGGTGCACAGTCTAAATCATCAAAGTATGGTCTCCTGATTGAGTTTTTTAGGCTTGGAATGAAGTCCAACACATCACTTGCCATACATCTAAACTACATGGAAGGACTTCTAACCCAACTTGCAGGAATCAACATTAAAATGGAAGAATGGTGTTCTACTTAATAGTTTGTCTCCTAAATATAATAATGTATCAACAACTCTAATTAATAGGCCAAACCCTAAACTTGTTGATATCCAAGCATCACTATTAGAGGAGGAAAAGAAGCTAAAAACTAAGGAAGAACCAAGTACCTCTAGAGATGAGCATGCATTATATGTTGGCAACAAGTACAAAGGGAAGAAGGATCACCTCTTTTGTGATTTCTGCAAAAGAAACGGACACACCAAGAAGTTACTGCCATGCTAGAAAGAGGTCCCCAAAGGCCTATCTAGTTGCAGTCAAAGAAAGAAGAAAACGGAGAAAAGGAAGAAGAAGAAGAAGATCACCAGGAGAAGGACAAACCTCATCAGTCCTTCTATTCAGACAAACTTTTTTAGTTGTGTATTTCCTAGCCCTAATGCCTCAAACATAAACTTGTAAACTCCTCGGTTATCCTTGTACTACAGCCTCTGTACACTTTGTGAGGCCCCTGCTATAGCCTCTGGATGTCCATCATGTTTGTGGTACCCACACTTAGCCTTTTCTACGACAACCTCTGGTGTTTTGCCATGTTTATGGTGTGCCCACACTTTATAGGTGTTGCTTTCACTAAATCCTCTACACACTTTGTACTTTTGGTTGTGATTGAGGAGGGGCGTTGAGATATTTGCAATCACACCTACTTCAGTCCCTTTGTGAGGAGCAGTGAGGGCTCAGGACCACAATCCCATATGCATAGTAGGAGAAAGTACCACCACTCAAATCCTATAAAGCATTGTACTTACACTCTTTTTCTAATGCAATGATAGTACTCTTTTCTTTCCAGTAAAGTGTCATGTCACTGTCAATACACAAGATTGTGTTTATGAGTCCAAGTCTCAATCTTGGAATCTAATTCACTTGTGTAACAATTTGTCCTAGTCAGGGTCAATGCCTTCATGAGTTTCTTTTTCCTCTTTCAACCTCCATAGCTTCCGCATGTGCCATGCTCTAGATCCCACGTATTTCACATGGTATCAAAGCTCAACTGAGCATGGCCCAACTCTCCTTTCACTCCTCTTAGCTCCTTTCCATCTCTGCTCAGCTCAGTTTGAGTATTGGACCCTATCTCCAACTTCATTTGCATTCCTACCTTCAATGAAGCTTCCATGGCAGCCATAGCGAGCAACACTCTGTCATCTTGAAGCTTTCATATCTCTTTCCACAGGCCAAATCTCTCTAAAGTTCCTGCTGGATAAGTGTTTATCTACTTCTAGAGCTCCTCTTGGCACCTCAATCATTGAGATTGGTCAACTATAGCTTCAGCATTGCCTCTTTTCAAAGTCGTTGCCATCATTGTGTCTGTGGATAGCACCTACCTACCTCTGTTAGAGCAGCCATATCTCATCAACCAGGCCATATCTCTTCAAGATTTCTTCTCAAGAGTTGTTTTTCAAGTCAAGGAAAACTTTTTGGCACAAAAACCAAGGAGATTGATGCACACCATGCCCGACATTTGCATTTTCCCAAATCTGGGCACAGTTTTGACAATGACCACTTTGAAGGCTTAGATCTTTCACCTCTGGCAAAACAAGTACAAACCCTCTGAGGGGGAGTTAGACCCATTGGTGAGGGTCCTCCATCTCAAAGGGTTTGATCAGATTCATTTTGTGGAGCTCGTGGGAGCTCATTTACCAGTTGCGGGTCCTTATTTTGACAGGACAACCATAGCCAAACTTCACCAAGCTCAAAAATCTCATCATTTTCTCTCTTCTACCACTCAAACAACCCACTGCCACTCAAATCTGAAGATCCCAGTATCAAATCAAGAAGGGGAAGATCTGGATCTAAAAGAACTTGAAGGATTTTTGCAGGTTTGAAAGACTCAGGGAAGAAACATAATGTTTATTGACACTCATTTTTAGTGATCTAAACACTTGTGTCTCTTGACACATCTCAACCAACTCTTTTGTTGCTTAAATTTGATAAGTCTAAAGCTGATTTGTTGCTGGTCCCTTAAGTCGAACATGGGCAAAGATTCTCCAACTGCCCATTTTAGAGGAGTCGAGTTTCATACCTGGTAGACCCGCATTAAACTGATCCTGATGAAAAAGGGCCTCTGGGCCATTACCATTGGAAAAGAAAAGGAGCCTCATGATGCGGATCTTGCTATCACTTAGCAAAATAATAATGATAAGGCTCAGGACATTATCAAACTGGAGCTAGACAACAGCTATATCCACCATGTGGATAACTATGAGACTTCACAGGATACATGGAAGAGACTTGACACTTTGTTCGGTGCACAGTCTAAATCATCAAAGTATGGTCTCCTGATTGAGTTTTTCAGGCTTGGTCCAACACATCACTTGCCATACATCTAAATTACATGGAAGGACTTCTAACCCAACTTGCAGGAATCAACATTAAAATGGAAGAACGGTGTTCTACTTAATAGTTTGTCTCCTAAATATAATAATGTATCAACAACTCTAATTAATATGCCAAACCCTAAACTTGTTGATATCCAAGCATCACTATTAGAGGAGGAAAAGAAGCTAAAAACTAAGGAAGAACCAAGTACCTCTAGAGATGAGCATGCATTATATGTTGGCAACAAGTACAAAGGCAAGAAGGATCACCTCTTTTGTGATTTCTGCAAAAGAAACGGACACACCGAGAAGTTATTGCCACGCTAGAAAGAGGTCCTCAAAGGCCTATCTACTTGCAGATAAGAAGAAGAAGAAAACGGAGAAAAGGAAGAAGAAGAAGAAGACCACCAGGAGAAGGACAAACCTCATCAGTCCTTCTATTCAGACAAACTTTTTTAGTTGTGTATTTCCTAGCCCTAATGCCTCAGACATAAACTTGTAAACTCCTTAGTTGTCCTTGTACTACAGCCTCTGTACACTTTGTGAGGCCCCTGCTATAGCCTCTGGATGTCCATCATGTTTGTGGTACCCACACTTAGCCTTTTCTACGACAGCCTCTGGTGTGTTGCCATGTTTATGGTGTGCCCACACTTTATAGGTGTTGCTTTCACTAAATCCTCTACACACTTTGTACTTTTGGTTGTGATTGAGGAGGGGCGTTGAGATATTTGCAATCACACCTACTTCAGTCCCTTTGTGAGGAGAAGTGAGGGCTCAGGACCAGAATCCCATATGCATAGTAGGAGAAAGTACCACCACTCAAATCCTATAAAGCATTGTACTTACACTCTTTTTCTAATGCAATGATAGTACTCTTTTCTTTCCAGTAAAGTGTCATGTCACTGTCAATACACAAGATTGTGTTTATGAGTCCAAGTCTCAATCTTGGAATCTAATTCACTTGTGTAACAATTTGTCCTCGTCAGGGTCAATTCCTTCATGAGTTTCTTTTTCCTCTTTCAACCTCCATAGCTTCCGCATCTATCATGCTCTAGATCCCGCATATTTCACAATCATCATCCTCAATGACCACATCAGCCTCTTCATTAGGAGGAGGAGGAACTTTAGGAGGATCAATTGGAGGAAAAGGGACTTCCTTAGTAGGAGTAGCATGTGCCAAGAAGACATGAAGGTAAGACCCAAAGGTGACATTAGTCACATTTCCTCAAGTACCTTTAAAACCATATGGGAAGCTGTGAACAACTCTTTGGAGAGGTAATGAGATGGAATTTTGGCAAGCATAAACTTGTCCTGAAGAAATTGGCATGTCTGCTTTCAGAGGGGATTGGCAATCATGGAGACACTGACCCCTGATGTGGTAATAACCTTCTTCGAATCTAGAGTATCCCGAGTTTGCTTTTGCAACATCTTCAAAATATCCTCATTGAAAAACAACTGATGGGCAGTAGGGATAGACTCCCCACAATATGGCAGACAAAGATCCTTGCCCAGACTTTTAGGCATCAAAAGAATAGTAGTACCATAGAAAGAACCGGACCTCTTACTGTAAGAGGCTAGAAAGTGATCACAAAGGGCATGATCATCTGAAATTAGTGGTAAGGAAAGATCCACGAACTTGGATAATTCCACTTTAGCGACAAGGTCTAAATCTAGTAATTGATCCTCCTAAATTTCCTCCTACTAAGGAAGTCCCTTTCCCTCCAACTAATCCTCCTAAAGTTCCTCCTCCTCCTAATGAAGAGGCTAATGTGATCATTGAGGATGATGATTCTCCCCCTCCGTTAGTCCTATAGAGAAAATGCCTTAAGAGGGTGGCTAAATCAATTTCTCCTCCTTCATGTCTTCTTGACACATGCTACTCTTGCTAAGGAAGTCCCTTTCCCTCCAATTGATCCTCCTAAAGTTCCTTCTCCTCCTAATGAAGAGGCTGATGTGACAATTGAGGATGATGATTCTCCCCCTCCGTTAGTCCTACAGAGAAACTCCTTAAGAGGGTGGCTAAATCAGTTCAGTTCCTCCTCCTTCCGTTCTCGTTACCATTTTTGCTCAATCTTGCAGCACATTGTCCACTTTCCTTTAGACGCCAAATCTTTTCAAAGCCCTTAGAGATGGGATACTGGACATTACTATTCCTTATGTGCACCGCCTGGTCATGGGAGATGCCATTCCTTTTTTGTGCAAGGATATCCAGAGTTCCATTGAACTTTTGGTTATTTCCTTTATACAACAGTTTTATTCTTCATTTTATGAAGAAGTTTAGCAATCTAAGGAGGAGCTAAATAAGGCCAATATTGAGTTAACCTCTACTCAGGAGAAATTTTCTGACTTTTGTACACAAATGGAGCAGCATACTAAGCTCATGGATACCTAGACAGATGAAATCTCTATGTTGAAAGCTCAGTTGGCCGAAGCCAGGTCTCAAGTTGTTACTATAATCGAGGAAAGGGATAGGTTACAGAAAGAGGGTCAAGAGATGAAGGCGGTAATAGTTGTCCAAAGAAGAGTAGTTTAAATCCACCACAGCTATCTTAGACCAAAGCCATGCTCAGATCTAGCAACTCAAAGATCAGTTGGCTTAGTCTCAGTCCACTACAAAGAGTCATGGGCAACCAGTTTCTACTTTATCCCCTATGGACTTGGCAGTTCTCCAATGACAAGCCACGTTATGTCCTTTGTTCCAAGCCAAAGTGGAAAGGCTGCAGTCCAGGATGGACCTATTATGGTATTCATTTGAGAAATTTTAGGAGTATATTCCTCCCGACATTCCTCTGTAGTCCGCATGGATCTACCTCTTGCAGATGATGATTGGAGTAGAGCCTGGTCTTCTAATTTGCTGACAGAAGTAGTCCACATAGTCTTTGAAGAATCTGTGACTTTGGATACAATGCGGATGTCTTACATGTATTTATGAGGTGATCTGTTGATTCCAAATGATGAAGATCTAATTTGGTACGTAGGGGATGTGTTCTTACAAGCTGCCTTGTATCAAACATTTGGAGTTGAGGATCGATGAAATGTTCCAGTGCTATTCTTCTTAAGTGGCTGCTTGTCGTGACACTTTATGGCATACAATGATCGATTGTGTAGTCCTAAGCCAAAGACAAAATAAAGCCTCTACTCATGTGCAAAACACTAACCAATTGAGGTTGGATCTTTTAGCTTATCTTTCCAAGCACCATCCATTTGATTCATCCTTCTTTGATGTTTACCATCGATGATCTGCTATAGGTCCCTCAGTTCCTAGCTTATCTTAATATCAACAAATGGCCCATCAATAGGATGCTTATTTTTTCCTTTATCAATCCAACTCAATAGTCATTTTATCTCTCCTTTTCCAACCTCAAGGTGCTCCTCAAATTCCAATATTTACCTATTTTTCTTTCATTGAAGATTGAGTATTTTCCCCTTCTTTGTCTTATCCTTCCCCATCTATACATATTCCTTCTATTTTTCTTAATGATCAATTAACACATTTCTTAACCAATTCGCCTAAATTCTTAGCTAATCCTTCTTGAGCTTATTCCTCATTTTATGATTTTTCCTACCCATCTCTTCATCCTCTTTTACCCGTTCCTCTTCCATCTCCTACCACTTCAATTTCTCAGTCCCCTCAGTTGGTTAGTGGGTATGAAGGGTTTGATCAGATGATTCCAAGAAGAAGAGGATGGAGCTCAACTGATTCTCTTATTGGAACACAAATTAATTGACCATTAAATCCAAGGGAGTGAACAAAAGCATACCAAAATTATCTCTATTTTGCCCAACAATATTCACAATCTCCAAATCCTTAAGTGAGATTGACAACCCACTTTGCTTGGTACCTAGCATATATGCATAAGCATTCACATAATGATCAAAAGGCCATTCTAAAGTTATGTATGAATGTCAATAAGAAAATAGATTCCCAACAACTAGATGTCCTATATTTTAATGCCCTTTGTCTACCTAGCAGATACCTTGTTTTTCTAGAAAGGATGTGCTGCCTTCAATTCTTCTAGAATCCTCCAAAAACTTTTGTAAATGAATCCTTATCCATGGATCGTTTTTGTAATCATCAAGCCTTCAAGAGGGATCATCTTCACTGAAACATCTGGATGTAACTTTTATGCTTCTTAATGATATATCTCTCTTTTGGAGGTGCCGTTCAGATGGTTGTTTTGTGTTTGTGTTATATTGATTTCTATGTGTTGAGTTCGTGGTCGTTGAATATTGGATTTTTTTGAGAGATCTCTTTTTGTGGTGATGGTGATGGTGGATGAAAATCTTAAGCTACAAAGCTGAAGAACCTCTTATATCCTTTTTGAATTTGTTATAATTTGTTGTTTCTATAAGATGTCTTAATGGTTGAAAGGGTTTTCCTTTCGTTGTATCCTTTCTTAGATACATGTGATAAGTTGGGGTCATGGTTAGGTGGATTATTGATGATATTAAAGACGACCAAGCTAAGCTCTTTAATGAGCTTTTATTCCCTTTTTCCTAGGTTGCGAGGGCACTCCCTTATTAAGTGTGGGGATATGTTGAGTGCTGAAATGACTAGATTTTTGATTGATTTTTGTTGATTTTGAGGCCTGATGGTTGATTTTTGATAAATTTTGAGTGATGGCTGGTTGTTTTGGAAGTGTTTGAGAGTGTTTTGGATGAGATTGATTATGTTTTGGAAGCTCATGATGATTTTTAGTATAGATATGAGGCTCTGTGATGTTCTGATAGGTTCTATTGAGATTTTGATCAGTTCTATTTTGCTTTTGTTGTGTTCTAATTTTCTTCTGTATGAAGCATGGATTAATGGTTGATAAAGTATGAGGTTATTTGAAAGATCATTCAATGTTTTTTATAGTTTGGAATGATTTTAGTATGAGTTATGTGG
This sequence comes from Lygodium microphyllum, assembly GCF_053477565.2. NCBI lineage: Eukaryota > Viridiplantae > Streptophyta > Polypodiopsida > Schizaeales > Lygodiaceae > Lygodium > Lygodium microphyllum. The sequence continues at coordinate 100,622,039 of NC_141160.1, forward strand.
TTCTAATGCTTTCTGTTGACCTTCTATAACCCTCTGTTGAGCTTCTGTAATAGAGCCTCGTTTCCTACTCTGTTCTTGCTCTGTTTTGCTCTGTATGCCTTTGTAAGTGTTCTGTGAAATCTATGTTTCAATTTTGGGAAAGTTTTCTAGCCTTGGAAAGAGGTGAATATAAGTTCAAAAGATCTCAAGGAAGTGGAAGAAGTAGCAGTTGAAGACTCAAGAGAAGACTGGAGTGAAGTGACAGTGATGAGCTATGAAGAGTCACTGTAGTGGCTTGGGTGACCTTTCATATCAGACACACCTTTTGGAAGGGGCATCCACGACCAAAGAAATATTATTATGAGTGATTATTGAGTATTTTAGTAGGGATATGATATACTATTGGTTGAGAGAGAAAGAGAGAGTCAGACATAGCCAATTTTATGCAAAACAATGTATCTTTCTATGAGAGATTGTGAGAGAAAACTATGAAGATAATGAAGAATAATACCATGTGATATTTTTCCATTCAAAGTGGTATTTCTCTTGTGTTATCTTTTTTGTTCAAATAATTCTATGAATAATTTGAAGATAATGATGAATTTTATTGAAGATAAAGCCGTAGGAGAATTGTTTCTATGAAGCTGTGTGAAGATTTCTTGTTTGTGGTGTTCTTTTCCTTATTGTGGTTCTCTAAAGAATGAAACAAAATCTTGTTGATGTTACAAGATAGATTTTCTTGTAGCAAAAACCCCTTTTCCTTGGTGTCTCTCTTGGGGCTCCTTATACATGTAGTGAAGTACGCGAGGGGGCACCATCCTCACACCATGGCAATTGATGAAGAGGGGGGTTAACAACCCATAGATCCAAAGACAAGGCCTACTTCTTCAATTTGTCACTCTTTATTGCCTATCTTTGCACAAGGAATGGTTGCTGCTTGTGGGGATCTAGAATAGTCTTTCTCTCTACTCTCTTTGCTCTCTCTCTCTCTCTCTCTCTCTCTCTCTCTCTCTCTCTCTCTCTCTCTCTCTCTCTCTCTCTCTCTCTCTCCAAGAGACCATTCATGTGGGTGAAAGAAATAGAAGAACGAGATGAAGAATGCTTGTCCAGCATGCATTGGATTAATGTAAGATGCAGAGAATGCTAAAAAATGGTGTCAAGTGTTGTGTAGAGATAGATGGCAAGTCCGATGTGCATTCAATTTTCATGACCCAAAATATGCAATTAAGTGGTATGTCCATTTTATGAAGAAAATTTTCTTGTTTTTAATAATTTATGGTCCAAATGAAGTGCATACGGTATGAAAATTTGTATGAACCTTCTTTGATATGTCTTTGAGGGCTACAGGTGATAATATGTAGTACCCACAATTAAATATGATTGTTATTAATAATTGACAAATGATTTTTTATGTCGAGAAGTGCTTAAAAATAGCCAAAAATTACGAATATCAGGGAAAAAATAGACTTCGTCGAAGGCGGTGGTGGAAATCAATACGATTTTAAGTAGAAAGTCCCTAAAGTGCTAGTGCTAATCTTCATGGAAAATCAAATGATGGCGGATGGCCGATTTGTTCTTAGATGCAAAACGACGTCAGGAATCCAACGCAAGTCTCGGATCTCAATTCCGAGGTCGTTTGATCCCCCATTTAATTCCAGAAAGGTTTGGAGTTGTGAAGCGGCTACTGATTTGGAAGCCGAGAAGAGCGTGACGGGGCCCAGCTTTGTAGATTTCAATGCCATGGAACCACCCGTCTAGATGGATCTCGAATCCGATGTCTTTTGCCCCTCCAAAAACCAAAAAACCACTTGCCGGAAGTGTGAAAGCAAAAGGCATGAACTAGATAATTTGATTAAGAGCTTAAAATCTCTTAACAAAGAGCTTAATAGCCACGAAATGAAACGTTGTGGGGAGGAAGGGGGTCAGTTTTTCGGCGCCCTATTTTTCCCCCATTTTTTCATCATTTTCTCATTGTTAGAGGCAGGAGGAATCCTCTTGGCCCTAAGATGCTTCTATCCTTCGCCCTCCATTGCCATAAACGGACCAAGAAATGATGCACTGAGCAAAGAGATAAAAAACGAGTCTTTCTCTCTCCTCCCTCTCTCTCCTGCATAGAGGCAATTCATGTGCAAGAAATCAAGAAGAAGAGGGGCTAAAGGATGTTTGGATTGCTTCAAGATGAAGAGGAGGCTAAGGAAAGATGTTCAACACTGAAGAATGGTTGCTAGTCGGTTTGTGGGCTGCCCATAATATTTATTAAAAAACCCGCAACACGCAAGACACGTAGTATGCTCCAATTTTATGAAGAATTTTGCTTGTTTTTGTTATTTCATGGTCCAAATGTTATTCATATGCGATGAATTTTTGTTTGAACCTTGTTTACATCATGTTTGAGGGTTGTAACTACAAAAATGCAAAACCCGTAATGATTTAGAGCCATTATTAATTTGTTAAAACCCGCAAAATGTCATTTTCAATGAAAATGAGTGGTTTTTTCGATTTTGAGTTGGAAAAAAGGAGTGAAAATGGAATAAAATTAGAGAAAATGTTAAGTTTCAATCAAAATAATAAGTTAACATAAATAAATCAGAAAATTCCTATTTTCCATGAATAATAAATAGGAAAAAATAGCAAAAAATAGAGAAAATTGGGATTTTCAGGCTTAAAAATATAGAAAAATAAGATTTATGTGCATGAATGTTTGGTGAGGTTAAAGTGTGAGGTAAAGCCTCAGTTTGGCCTCATCCTTTGTGTTATAGTACGTGTTTATTATTTTTTACATAGAAAAATGACACAAAACAACCATTTACACCTATACAACGCAACAACACCTAAATGATGAGGGGGGAATGAAGTTTGTGCGACGATCTAATTGCTTAAAAGATATTGATTCTGATTTTCCTCTTTGTGCATAACATTTAGGGATCGTTTCATAATTAAATATAGGTGACTAGTAGCACGGAAGTTCTGGTGCTAGTCCCTAAAGCAACACAACACATAACGCTTAGTTAAAATTCATGAAAGGAATGTTTTTCACACCTCACATGGCTGGTTTTTTAATCATAAAATGGTTGTGCACAATCGTCATACACCTTGTATCAAGCATGCCACATGGTATCTCTTGGAAAGCATTGCAATTGATTGATAAACTTTGACCAACGTTGAGAGGACATGAAACCTAAGTTGTGGGTTAGACGAGCGCTTTCATTGGGGAAAGTTTTGTGAGGCAAATAAAAATCTCCTAGAATGCTAAATTATGAAAGAGTGGAGTTTGTGTGAATGTTATATATGTTAGCGATGCATCTTGGGGCCAATCCTCGAGGTGTAGGAGAGTTGCAGTGGAGCCGTAGCAATCAACCGAGAGGTGCTTCCCTATGTGTGTATTACAAGGCATTATACCTATATGTTATGGGATCTCCCTCTAAGGAGAAGAGAAGGTGAATGTTGGACTACATATTGGATACAAACGCAAAATCATCATAAGCATTTAGTGCAAAGAGAGTTTTAGACGCTCCTGGCCCGCGAGCTGTGTGGTGGGGTTGTCTGTCGTATGCATGAGGTTCGTCGGCTAGTGCCATAGCGAGTGCCGGCCCATTTTAGGTCCCATCAATGGTGCATTTGCTGGGAGCTGCCAACAAGTGGTGGTTCTCGAATCGAGGGTTTTTAGGGACCAAATAGTTAGTTTATGTTCTTTGACAGTTGCAGTGGAGCCGTAGCAATCAACCGAGAGGTGCTTCCCTATGTGTGTATTACAAGGCATTATACCTATATGTTATGGGATCTCCCTCTGAGGAGAAGAGAAGGTGAATGTTGGACTACATATTGGATACAAACGCAAAATCATCATAAGCATTTAGTGCAAAGAGAGTTTTAGATGCTCCTAGCCCGCGAGGCTGTGTGGTGGGGTTGTTTGTCGTATGCATGAGGTCCGCCGGCTAGTGCCATAGCGAGTGCCGGCCCATTTTAGGTCCCATCAATGGTGCATTTGCTGGGAGCTGCCAAAAAGTGGTGGTTCTCGAATCAAGGGTTTTTAGGGACCAAATAGTTAGTTTATGTCCTTTGACAAGGACTGTCAAGCCGAAATACAAAAAGTAGAACGTGCTGAGAGGGCTAGACAGCAGTTGGAGATTGTAAGACGCTATTCTCCTCAAAGGAGCAACCGGTTACACATAAGTGGTAGTGGTTCTAGTAACCTAGGTGTTAGAAGTAGCTCTTCGAGTGAAAGTGAAAGTGAAAGTCTTGATACTTCCCTATTTCCACTTAATCAACCCACAACAAGTGGGGGTGTAGTGTTGCCTACACAAACTCTTGTTGTCAATTTGGTTGTAGCCATGGCACAACCTATCGCAATTCCAGTAGAAGGTATATCAGATTTATCGGCATTAGGAGCACCATTGCCCATTTTCCATGGGTTAGTAGAAGGATATGGAAAACTCCACATTAAGGAGTTTCAAACGCTCATGTTCAACTATCAAATCCAAGACAAAAGACACCTAATGATGTTCTTCAACATGATGTTAAAAGGAAGAGCGGCAGTGTGGAATCATGGTCTAGAAGCCGGAACCATAACTAGCAGTGCCCAATTCTTTACGGCTTTCCGTAGGGAGTTTTCCCTTGAGAAGGGTGGACAATATTGGTTGTGTGTCGTGAATGTAACACGCCAAGAGCCAAATGAGAATGTTCAGGCATATGCCAAGAAACTTAAGCAAGTTCTTCGCAAACTTAATGCTTATATTTCCATTCCAACGGCTGCACAGTTACAATATTTCCTACATGGATTGGATTTTAATATCCAGATGCAGCTGAGTAGTGTTGCTTTGGCCGATATTGACACTGCCATTACCCAAGCAGAAGGAGTAGAGTCGCGCTTGCAAGCGGCTTATGCAGCAAGGATAAATTGGAATGGTAATAATTTGGCCTTGACCAATGGGAGTCAAGGGGACCCCATGTTAAATATGAGTGGCAAAGGGAGTATCATGTCGAATCTGCCTATGTTACAAGCTCCTCCTAGCATGACTATGCCTATGGCTAGTCAGGCGGCCTCATTAAATAGTGGTGGAAACCAAACAATGAATCCTAATGTTGTCCCAGTTGGTCGATTCCTAATCAAGTGGTTAGGCCCATGGGACGACAGACTGACAATCGCGGCTATGAGTCGAGTGCTTCTAATGTCCTTGGTGAAGTTAAGGACATGATGAAGTACTACACCGATATGATCTCTGAACAGTATCAACAAATAGCTGTGGATGTCAATTTCCTTAAGAAGCAGCAGAATTTGATAGGGAGTTGATGCCCTGAAGAGGGTAGCCCCTCAAGATTCAGTTGTAAGTGGTGTGGTGGCCAACATTTCCCTAGGAATTTCCCAAATGTCAAATGTGATATTTGCAGGAAGTCTTGTCAAGAATCGCGTGGTGAGGGGACTTGCTCAAGATGTTGCACCAAACACACACAGAATGCACAAGGAGAAGCTCATTCAAGAGACAAGAAGAGAGATGGAGGCCAAAACGTTTTTTTTTTTGTTTCTTCTTCTTCTTCCACACACTTTACAATGTACAAAAAGTATAGATAATATACAACATAAAGGAAAGTGGCCTACTAAGTCAAACAATGCATAACCGACTACACTAGTCGACTGACGTTATAACTATGCCAGCTGTAAATAGGTGTAACAACCTGAATATAATAAGTAATGAGTCACTGGCCATGTGAGAGTCATAATGACCACTGACGTGCTAAGTGTAGATGTGTGGACCCATCTAACCAGGCACTCCATCATCAATGTCTGCATGTGTTGAGCTTGTCATCTCAACACTCCCCCTCAAGCTCAACTGCATCTCTGCAACTCCAAGTAAGCTTCGAAACTTTTGAAGCTTCTCTGTACCCAATGCCTTCATGAAGATGTCAGCTATCTGATCCTGTGTGTTGACATACACCAAGTCAATCTCACCTACTAGTACCTTCTCTCTCACAAAGTGGTAGTCCACCTCAATATGTTTTGTCCTGGTATGGAACACAGGGTTCCTAGCCAACTATATACTGCTCATGTTGTCACAATAAATGACAACTGGACCTTCCACCTGCACGTCTAAATCAGCCAATAACTTTTGTAGCCATACTACCTCACATGCTGCAACAACAGCACCTCTATATTCAGCCTCTGTACTCGAAAAAGCAACTGTAGATTGCTTTTTGCTGCTCCAAGTAACTGCTGCACTACCAAGAGAGAACATGTATCCACTGGTAGATCTTCTATCAGACATACTACTAGCCCAATCTTCATCTATGTATCCAAACACCTGTACATCTATACCTGCCTCATAGAAAAGTCCATAATGTAATGTGGACTTCACATATCTCAAATGCGTCTGACTACATCCAAATGTGGCTTTCTAGGTACTTGCATAAACTGACTCACAAGACCAACAGCCTAGCTCAAGTCTCACCTTGTAATGGTCATGTAGACCAAACTCCCCACTATCCTCCTGAACATAGTAGGGTCTTCTATCTCATCTGCAACATCAGCACTCAATTTTACATTCTACTCCAACGGGACTGAAAGTGGTTTGCATACTGTCATATCATACTTGGACAACATATCCAAGCCATACTATCTTTGGGACAGCCATATACCATCATCACATCTGATCACCTCAATGCCAAGAAAGAACCTTAGCTCACCTAAATCCTTCATCTCAAACTTCTTCTTCAAAAAGTCATTGACTTCGACAATCCCACTATCACTATCACCTATAATAATCAAGTCATCCACATAGATGACTATGATGACCAAACCTGCATCTCCCTTTCTCACATAAAGTGAGTGATCAGCATCAGAAACATAAAAGCCAATATTGACAAGATACTCTCTGATCTTGTCAGACCATGCTCTAGGTGCTTGCTTGAGCCCATAGAGCGCTTTCTTCAACCTGCACACATACATGGGATGGTCTAAATCTTCATAACCTGCTGGTTGATCCATATACACTTCTTCCTGCAAATCACCATGCAAGAAGGCATTCTTCACATCCATTTGCTGCAATCTCCAACCTTAGGCTACTGCCAAATCAATCACACATCTGATAGTTGCCATCCTAGCAAATGGATTGAAGGTTTCTTCATAATCTATGCCATATGTCTGGGCATAGCCTTTTGCAACTAGCCTAGCTTTGTACCTACTAATAGAACCATCTGCATTGTGCTTAATCTTATAAACCCACCTACATCCAATAGCTTTCTTTCCCTTCGGCAATGATACTAGATCCCAAGTCTCATTGGCCTCTAATGCAGCCATCTCCTCACCCATTACTGCATCCCAATGAGTATAACCAACAGCATCCTCAAAACAAGTGGGCTCAACATCCTCAACTAGTTTCACCATATAAGCATAATGGTGAGCTGCATAACCTTCAAAACCAAATCTTTTAACAGGGTATCTGACCCTGCTAGATTTGTGTACCACTGGATCATTCAATGGAACCTTTACATTATTATGAGCTCTCTGTACACCTGGTGTCCTGACAGAAGGAATACCAAGTTCATCATCCAAGCTCTCTGAGCCACTAGAGTCTCCATCAAGAACTGCATCAATGCCATTTGACACTTTATTATTTCCTTTGTCTTTACCTATAGTGCTATTAGATGCACTTGAAGATGTAGAGCTACTCCTTAGTCTCCCAAACCATGGATTGCCAGATGATGTCTCTGGTCCACTAAGAGTTTGTGATTCTTGCTTTTCACCCTGCACATGAGTGTCATGATCATCATCATCGTCCAATGCATCACCACTAGATGCATACCAATTGCTCATTTCATCAAAGATGACATCCCTGCTCACTCTGAACTTACATGTGACAGGGTTATAACATCGATACCCTTTCTGCTCTAAAGAGTATCCAATAAAGACACATTTTTTTTCCTTTGGATCAAGCTTCTTCCGTAGCTCATTTGGCACATGAACATATGCAACACAGCCAAATACCTTCAAGCGCGACACATCAGGCTTCTTGCCAGTAAAGCATTCTTCAGGAGTCATCCCATGAACTGCAGTTGTGGGAGTTCTACTCATAATATAAATAGCACTATGAACAGCCTGAGACAAAAAATTCTTAGGCATATTCTTTTCGGCCATCAAGGCGTGTGCAACTTTTGCAATATGCCTGTTTTTCCTTTCTGCAACCCCATTTTGCTGTGGGGTATACCTGCATGTGAACTGTCTCTTTATCCCATGAGACCTCAGAAAATCACTGAACTCATTCGAGAGGTACTCTCCCCCTCCATCTGACCTCAAGCACTTTACTTTCAAGCATGTTTCTCTTTCAAATGCAACCTTGAAAGTTCTAAAGTGCTCAAATGATTCACTCTTTTTCTTCATAAAATATACCCACAGCTTTCTAGAACAATCATCAATGAATGTGAAAAAGTATGAACTCCCTCCAAGAGATATATTTTGTGTAGGCCCCCAAATATTTGTATGCACAACATCAAGGATATTTTTGCTTACATCTCTGTCATGTGAAAAGGGTTGTCTTGCCTGCTTATCAAACTGACATGCTTCGCATACCTTATGAAATTCTACAACTCTAAATGTAGGCAAACCTGTAACCAACCCTTTGGACTGTATTAATTTCAACCTTTGTACATTTGCATGTCCAATGCATTTGTGCCAAATTTCAATATCTGCAACAACACCTTTTCCTTTAGCATACATAGCAGCATTCATAGTAGGAATTCCAGCATCCAGAGTAAACATACATCCAACTCTACTTCCCTCTGCAACCAACCTGCACTTGTCATTGAAGTCTTATACAAAGCAGCCCTTTGTATTAAATTTGACTTGTAGCCCTTGCTCTACCATCTGACCAACTGACACCAAGTTCTTTGTAATAGATGGCACATGTAATACATCTGAAAGACTCTTTTTCTTACCATCATGCAAGGACAAGGGAACCTTTTCAATGTGTGAAATTGGGTGGCATGAATCATCACCCGTCTGCACATAACCTGCATTTTGCAAATCTTGCATCTCTCCAAACCATTCTGCATGGCTGGTCATATGATTGGATGCACCTGAATCAACATACCAAATATCATCATGTGTTCCGTTTCTTGTAACAGCATTCAGCATATTCTGCATAACAAACATACATTCATTTGTATAGTTTCCTTACTGCAACTTACCACTGCGAATATCATCTTTCTTAGCATAACATTAGGCTGCAATATGACCTGTTTTGCCATAGTAGTGACACACAATACCAGAGTGATTAGAACCTCTGTTCTTCCATCCACCTCTTCCTCTAAAGCTCCCCCTACCTCTAAAGTTACCACGACCTCCTAAAACCTGCATATCGCCAAATGGCTGATTCAATCTGTTTTGCTGGTTGTCACTACCACGGCCTCTTGAAGAGAACCTGCCACGTCCCCTTCTTGAACTGGAGTAGAAAGCTTGGACTTGTTCACCACTTTTTTTAGATGTCTCACTCTGCATGTTGATCTCTTTAGTGATCATAAGGGAGACTAACTCATCGAAATCTGGAAATGGCTTTCTGACATATGTGAAAGTTACAAAAGACTTCCAAGCCTTTTCATTGGTAAGTCCACCCGAGGTAGATGACACCAAATCATCATCATCAGGCATTGCATCAATCGCTACCAAGGCATCAGCAATTCTCCTTACCTTCAATGCATACTCATTGATAGACATCTTCCCTTTCTTCAATGTATTCAACTCTTGCTTGAGTTGAATCTTTCATTCCTTTGTATTTACGAAAAACATACTTTCAAGTATGGTCCAAGCTGCATATGAATTCTCTACATTTCTAATATGTTCCAACATATTATTGTCAATTGCTGCAGACAGCCAATACATGAACTTTTTGTCTTTTGCATTCCATTCCTTTCGTGCCTTTGTCTCTTCTGCAGTTGGAGGATCACTCACCTTTGGCTCCTTTTCTTCACCTGAAACAAACTCATAGAGGCCTTCTCCAATAAGGAAGTTCGTGACATGGAACTTCCATGAAGGGTAGTTGTTCTTGTCGAGCTTCTCAATGATGGGGTTTCCACTGTACTCTACCATTATCACAAAACTGATACCAAATAGCAAGCAAATCTTCTGCAATCTTTCACAACACGTGCACAACACTACACCAAGTAACCTTTTTGACTGATTGCTCAATAGCACATGTAATCTGCAACCTGTTTGCAAATAAACCTTATACTTGCTTCTTGCAAACACCTCAAAAATTATAGATTCGTAATATGTAACCTATGCACCCACTTTCAGTCAATACAGCCAAAATCACAGTGTACCTTGAAACTGCTATCCGCAACCTTGCGGCTCTAAAACGGGGCCTGAAATGACCTCGGATGGCTAAAATAGCAGCGGGCAAGCCTTAAAGGGCTTATCTATAGAATACACATCGCTCTTCGAGCACACTAAGGTTTTTTGCTCTGCCTTGCTTCTGGTGCCTCCACAAGCACTGTCCAAGAGAAATCTTGCTCAGCTTTGATACCATGTCAGCCTTCAAAATCACTCTCTCTCAGTGGCGCGGCTCTGATACCATGTCAAGAATCGCATGATGGGGGGACTTGCTCAAGATGCTGCATCAAACACACACAGAATGCATAAGAAGAAGCTCACTCAAGAGACAAGGAGAGAGATGGAGGCCAAAACGTTTTCTTGTTGGTTTCTTCTTCTTCCACACACTTTACAATGTACACAAAGTATAGATAAGATACAACATAAAGAAAAATGGCCTACTAAGTCAAACAATGCATTACCGACTACACTATCGACTGGCGCTATAACTATGCTAGCTGTAAATAGGTGTAACAACCTGAATATAATAAGTAATGAGTTAGTGGCCATGTGAGAGTCATAATGACCACCGACATGCTAAGTGTAGATGTGTGGACCCATCTAACGAGGTGGTCCATCATCAATATCTGCATGTGTTGAGCTTGTCATCTCAACAAGTTCGGCCACTTAGCTGCTACCTGTTCAGTTTTCTCCAACAAGGGAGTAAACAACGAGGTCCAGTTAACCATCGCGCACAAGGGAATAATCTCCAGCAAGATGATGGACCAAGGCAAATACTTCAAAGAGGAAAGGTTGTTGTAGAGGAGTTACCTCATGGCAGTGGAGTTAGCCTTATTGAGGCTGTACGTGTCAATGATACTGAAACTTCTAATCTACGAGCCATAACAACAGGTCAAAAGATTAAAGAGGGTGACAAGGGAATTGTAAAACCTCTCGAGGGAAGCCCTAGACAAGATGCTAGGGAAAAGCAAGTCTTGAATCCTGATATGGAAGTGGACTATTAAGACTTGTTGGTAGTAAAGTCGATCTCGAGGAGGATAAAGGATTGCCAAGAAAGAAGGTAAAGGCTAAAAAAGAGGCACCAAAGCCGATGGAAAGACCAAAGGAGAGAATGGTTTGGCGCAAGAAGAGAACTTTGGCTAATTACCACGACTTTGATCTAGCAAGTCCCCTTTGCGAAGTCAAATAAGACATGAATCTCCTACAATTGATTAAACTTTCTCCAGGAGTACACAAGGAATTCAAGAAAATCCTACGTATAGGGTATATAGTAGAACCTTTGGGCATAGCTAGAGTGGGGGAAGATTGGTTCGATCATGCTGGAAAGCATTGCCCTAGGATTCCAGCATATGTGGATGGAATATTAGTGAAGCACGCTATGGTGGACACTGGATCCTCCGTCAATATCATAAGTTCAAACTTGATGGAGAGGTTAGGTCTAGAGATCCAAAAAGACGGCTCCACACTTCTTAGGATGGCTGATGATAGTCTAAGACAACCAAAAGGTTGCATTACTAAGGTCCACGTTACATTTGCGAGCCTGAAATGCTATGTGGACTTTAGGGTGATAAGGTTTGCAGGACGTCCTAGCTATTGAGTTTTGCTAGACAGGCCATGGATTTTACGGATAGACTGTCAAGTTGATATACCCGCTGGTCGACTGATTCTAGGTCGAGGTGCCCATCGTGTAATAGTGGATGCTTACCCTAAGTCTCCTCAGAGTGAGAGAGCTCCACTATCCTCTACTAAACTAGAAAAAGTAGATGATCCATCGTGTACCCGAGACACCATCGAGTGATGGATCTAAGGAAGGGTCCACTACATAGGATATTTATCAGATAACCTTGAATGAGCCGATAGAGCCTCATGATCGAATGAGAGACATGGACGTTATATGAGCTGGATCTTGGTACGCTAAATGATTCGCGGCCAATTAAATTAGGGTCTATGCTTAGTTCGGAAGAAAGAGAGGATTATGTGTCCTTAATTCGAGAGTTCCACGATATCTTTGCTTCGAACTTCGGGGTATTCCTCCTAGTCTAGCTGTGCATACTATTCCTATAAAGGAAGGTACCCGCCCTATACGTTAGAAAGTAAGACGTATGCCTTTTGAATTAAGGGACGGGTTGTACGAGAAACTATAGAAGTTGCGGAAAGCGGATTTGATCTTCCCTGATCAGCATACTGAATGGTGCTCACCAATTGTGATCAAGAAGAAGAATAATAATCAAATCCGTCTTTGTGTAGGTTTTAGAGAGTTGAATAAGCAGACTGTTAAAGATTACTACCTGTTGCCATTTATTGACCAAATTTTGGATCAACTAGCGGTGACATCTCCCTAGAGGAGTTGAAAGTATTCATTGACGATTTGGGGGGAGCCACCGTAAGGGATAGACATTTGATCATTTTGTGCAAGTGTTTTGAGCATTGTAAACAATTTTGCATAGCTCTTAACCCATGGAAGTGCGTATTCGGAGTCCCTTATGGGCTCTTGTTAGGCCATGTGGTCAGTTCTGTAGGGATTGTGGCTGATCCCGAAAAGATCAAGGTCATAGTTGCCATGAATCTGCCACATACTCCAAAGAAAGTGCATAGCTTTCTGTCATCAGTAGGGTATTATCGGAGGTTTATCAATGCCTTGGTAGAAAGAACGTTGCCACTGACGAACCTATTGTCCTTTAACTATCAGTTTACATGGAGTGTTGCTTGCAAAGTATCTTTTGAGGATGTGAAGCAGGAGCTTGCCAAAGCACTTGTTTTAAAAGCACCAAAAAGGGGGCGAAATGTTCTATATATTTTCAACAGCAACCATGTATAGTATCAGTTGTTGTTTAGCCCAAATTTGGGAGGAAAAGTGGTACCATCCGATAGCTTTTGCCAGTTAGAAGTTGGCCATATCGAAAATTAACTACAGCTATATGGAGAAGTTGTGCCTTGTGATGGTATTTGCGACCAAAAAGTTCAGACACTACATTCTTTATGAGGGGGTGGTTTTTTATACGAAGGCGGAATGGCTTCGATTGTTGTTGAATAAGTTACAGCTACCTGAACGTTTAGCAAAGTGGTTAATCACTTTGCAAGAATTTGATTATGAGATTAAGAGCAAGCCACCGAAGTTTCAGGGCATTGTAGAGTGTCTTGTGGATTTCGGAGAGCCAAAAGAGATATTGGCTGAAGGAAGTGACATGGAAACTTTGTTCAAGATTGATACGGCATCTATTCCCTCCTAATATGTTGCTATAACGCATTATCTTTCTATGGAAGAGACTGGAGCTACTTTATCAAAATCGGAGAAGAGGAAAATTAAACAGCATGCATTGAAATTTTCCTTGATTGCAGGCACATTATATCGGCAGGGTGTTGATGATATTTATCGCCGATGTGTGATGCCTGACGAGGTTCCCTTTATTTTGGAAGAGTGCCATGACTCTGCTTCTGGAGGGCACTTTGCTGGGCAATTAATGGCATAGAAAGCTTTAAGAGCTGGATATTGATGGCTGTCCATTTTCCAAGATTCCTTTGAGTACGTTTAAAGCTGTGATACCTGTCAAAGGCACGACAACAAAGAGAATAGGAAGCGACCACTTATGCCGATTATGACTACCCTTCTGTTTGAGAAATGGGGCATTGACTTTGTGGGTCCTATCACCCGATGGTCTACTACTTAGAAGAGATATATTATAGTAGCAACTGATTATTGTACAAAATGGTTAGAAGCACGAGTGACGAGGCAGGACAATGCAAAAGAGACTGCCAGTTTCCTACTTGAGCAAATCATCTGTCGTTTTGGTCTGCCAAAGGAAATAGTATCGGACCGTGGAACTCACTTTTTAAATAAATTGATTAAAAGTTTAACTGAGGCTTGGAAAATCAAGCATAACAAGACGACCCCCTATAATTCACAAGCAAATGGACGAGTCTCCGAAAAGAAGTTTGTGGGTATCCTATCCAAGATAGTCTCCGAAAAGAAGTCGGACTGGGATACAAAATTATATGTGGCGGTTTGGGCGTATTATACAACATTTAAATGAGCTACTGGCCACACCCCATTCAAATTAGTTTATGGGGAGGAGTGCATCTTGCCCTTAGAAATTGAGTTGCCGACCATAAGATTCGCAATCAATCATTCTCTAGGTGATGAAGATGCCCTATTTGAGCGGTTTACGACAATAGCCCACTTAGACGAGCTCAAATTGCAGAGTTTGTTGTACCAGGAGGTAGCTGAACGACGGATGAAACGGTTGCATGATTTGAAAGTGAAGAAATATACTTTTAAAAAGGGGCTGTTAATTCTATATTACGATGCGCAAAGGGAGCTATTTCCAGGAAAGTTGGAACCTCGATGGGATGGCCCTTACAAGATAGTTCGAGTAGGTAAAAATAAGTCCACAGTTCTATTAGTTGATCTACAAGGGGTGGAATTTAAGAATAAGGTTAATCTTAATAAGATTAAACCTTATTATTTCTAAGTATGTTGATGCGAAAATATCCATTGTAGGTCCATGTTGGGGCTGATTGGAGACCTGTAGGAGAGCTTAAATTGGTTGATGGGGTGGTTAATTCCTTATTTGGAGCACCCATATCTTGAGCAAAGATATCATCAGGGGAGGCTTATCTAGTGGAGCAAGGGATATAAAGTGATTGAGCAAGAAGACCGTACCTTTGTGTGGGAAATTAAAGTTTTCTTCCATCATTGCTTACAAATCTTGACAAGCATCCCTATTGAATTTAATGAAGAAGGTGTGATGGAGCCGTCAGTTCATCCTCTAAATATGTTGAACTTTGATTATCATAATTACGAATAGGGGAGTTCTTGATGGTGGCTGGCTATGTAAACCCATTATGGACATATACATTATACTTTGATGGAGCGTCCAGGGGCCCTAATAGGAAAGGAAGTGTTGGAGTAGTTATCCGAGATCCCCGACGTAGAGTTACAATGAAATTAGCTACTTATCTCGGGGTAGGATTTACTAACAACATGGCCGAGTATAAAGCTCTGATTATGGGATTGAATATTGCTAAGAAAGGTGGTATTAGGTGGTTGTTAATAAAAGGGGATTCCCAGCTGATCTTAAATCAACTCAATGGGACATATATAGTCCAGAATCCTCTCCTTCGTATGTATAATCGAACTGCTATAACCCTACTTGATGAATTTGAGAGCATATCTCTTCAGTTGATTCCACGTTATTGGAATCAGTTTGCAGATTCCTTAGCTAATTTTACTTACGAAGAGGACCTCTTTTTCAATTGTGGTCCTAGTCTAGATGTCGTTATTGATAATGAGACATGACCTGGTCACTTGTGGGGAATGTTATCAGACCACGCGTTATATGGCAAGTGATGATTGATATGGGTAATTCATAGAGTAGTCGAGACCCCTCTACCACTATTATCTTGGACACATAGGTTGATCAGAAGAGATGTTATGCGTACGCCTCTTGCTACATATGCAGGAGGTATGGGCCATAATTTGATGCATTTGGTTTAGGGCCGAGAACCCTATTTTTCCCCTTAGAATGGAGCGTATTTGTGTATATATGCCTTCTTCCAAGGAGGGATCTCTATGAGCTATTTTGCTTGATTCCATTAGGCCAAGAGGGCCAGTAGCTTTAAGTAATTAATGTCTGATTTCTTTTGGCCAAGAAGGCCAATTGTTTTCAGCAGGTTTTAATAATCTATCTCTTTAGGCCAAGAGGGCCCGTTAGTTTGTAGTGAAAAGTGCTATTTCTTTAGGCCACGAGGGCCCTATCTCTGTTTGGTGCAGGTACGTTTAATACTTTGTTGTTTTAGTGATTGCGCCATACGGATTGACGAAGTCGCTGGCGGGAGCCTTTGCTACAAAGGAGCTTCTTGTGGCCATTCCAGGTGGTTTCATCCCCTTTCCGAGTCTTTTCCCTTCGGCAATTAATGATATATGTGCGTGCAAGGGTTACTTTCTTTTGTTTGTTGGGGACTGGCACTTGAGGCATGAAGTCCCAGGTTTAGGCTAGGTATGTTTGAGGGAGGTCTGAGTAGTTGTTGGCTTCTGTAAAGACATTACCAGGCATTGAAAGACCTATTTTAGAAGGCAATTTTAGTGACCCTGTTCTGCTAGCCCGCTATGCAGCCATTCTAGGAGTTCTTGCTAGTTGTGAGGCAGTTAGAGAAGCCTACTAAAATAATGATGGAAAGAGACAAAACCCTAAAGATCTGAAAGAAAATATATGAATATACGGAGGTGTGTAAAAAGGGGTTCTAACCCTTATAAAAATAGGGAAAGAAAGGAAAATTCTTGAGTTGTTGTTTATCGCCTTCCGAAGGCCTGGTAGATTCCTCTGGATGAGTTAGACTCAGGGCCGATGCCTTGCCCTTCCTTGGGGTGACATCTTGCCATAAAAAAAGGAAATAAAAGAAGGTTGGAGCGAAAATAAAAGTGAGTGTTAGAAAAGGATTGAGTGTCGCCTTGCGAGGGCTTGGTAAGTTCTTGGGTTCCGAGACAGGACCTGAGGCCGATGCCATATTCTCCTTGGGTCATTACGCTAAGCTCCCTCCTTTTTGCACACCCGAGTATGGACAATTAGACGTTAAAAGGGAAAAGACTGTGCTAAACAAGGTAATACCTTTTGATCAGGCTATAGGAGTCCTGGCCTAGTAGGAGCTCCTGGTTGCGTTGTCCTTAGTCAGCAAGGTCACTTAGGGCGACCTCTTTGATGGTTCTTTTTAGTTATGTCGTGTTGGAGCAGTCGGTTAGTGACTAGCTTCGAGCCTTCTATCAAATTATACTGGGCCTACTCCTCATGGAGTTCATGCCTTGGTTTTATCAGCTTTGCTGTGATGTGTTGTGTTGTGTATTTTTTGTATCAGCTTGATGCTCCTTTTTGTTGTTTATGTGCAAATCTCTTCGTGGGATTCGATGGGTTGAGTTGCCCTATCTCGTGGTCGCCAATGACAGATGATTTTTGATACCGAGAAGTGCTTCAAAAATAGCCAAAAATTACGAATATCAAGGGAAAAATAGACTTTGTTGAAGGTGGTGGTGGCAATCAGTACGATTTTAAGTGGCAAGTCCCTAAAGCGCTAATGCTAATCTTCATGGAAAATCAAATGATGGCGGATGGCCGAGCTGGAGTTTTCCTAGATGTAAAACAACATTAGGAATCCAACGCAAGTCTCGGATCTCAATTCTGAGGTCGTTTGATCCCCCATCTAATCCCCACAAGGTTTGGGATTGTGAAGCGGCTATTGGATTTGGAAGCCGAGAAGAGCGTGACGGGGCTCAGCTGTGTAGATTTCAATGCCACAGAACCACCCGTCCAGACGAATCTCGAATCCGATGTTGTTTGCCCCTCCAAAAGTCGAAAAACCACTTTTCGGAAGTGTGAAACTACAAAAATGCAAAACCCGTAATGATTTAGAGTTGTTATTAATTTGTTAAAACCAGCAAAATATCATTTTTAATGCAAATTAGTGGTTTTTTCGATTTTGAGTTGGGAAAAAGGAGTGAAAATGGAATCAAATCAAAGAAAATATTAAGTTTCAGTCAAAATAATAAGCCAACACAAATAAATCAAAAAATTCATATTTTTCATGAATAATAAATAGCAAAAAATAGTAAAAATAGAGAAAATTGGGATTTTTGCACTCAAAAAATATGAAAAAATAAGATTTATGTGCGTGAATGTTTGGTGAGGTTAAAGCATGAGGTCAAGCCTCAGTTTGGCCTCATCATTTGTGTTATAGTACGTGTTTATTCTTTTTAACATACAAAAATGACACAAAACAACCATTTACACCTATGCAACGTAGCAACACCTAAATGGTGAGGGGGGAATGAAGTTTGTGTGATGATCTAATTACTGAAAAGATACAAATTCTAATTTTCCTCTTTGTGCATAACATTTAGGGATCGTTCCATAATTAAATATAGGCGACTAGTAGCATGGAAGTTTTGGTGCTAGTCCCTAAAGCAGCGCAACATGTAACGCTTAGTTCAAATTCATGAAAGGGCTATTTTTCACACCTCACATGGCTGGTTTTTTAATCATAAAATGGTTGTGCACAATCGTCATACACCTTGCATCAAGCATGCCACGTGGTATCTCCTGGAATGCATTGCAATTGATTGATAAACTTTGACCAATGCTGAGATGACAGGAAACCTAAGTCGTGGATTAGATGGGCGCTTCCATTGGAAAAAGTTTTGTGAGGAAAATCAAAATCTCTTGGAACACTGAATTATGAAAGAGTGGAGTTTGTGCAAATGTTATATGTGTTAGCGACGCATCTTGGGGCCAATCCCTGAGGTGTAGGAGAGTCATAGTGGAGCCGTGGCAATCAGCCGAGAGGTGCTTCCCTATGTGTGTATATGTTATGGGATCTCCCTCTGAGGAGAAGGGAAGGTGAACGTTGGACTACATATTGGATACAAATGCAAAATCGTCATAAGCATTTAGTGCAAAGTGAGTTTTAGATGCTCCTAGCCCACGAGGCTATGTGGTGGGGTTGTCTGTCGTATGCATGAGGTCTGGCTAGTGCCATAGCAAGTGCCGGCCCATTTTAGATCCCATCAATATTTTAAATCTCGAAATGCAATATTTAATTGGAAAAATAATGGGTTTTCCCATTTTTGGGTGGAAAAATCATGTTCTTGTGGGGTGAAATGAAAGATAATGGTGAAAAGTAGTAATCCTAATCAAGTTGAATAAAAAAATTAGAAAATAACAGTAATCTATTAATAAAAAAATTAAGAAAAATCAAGAAAATAGATTTTAAAGGAAAAGATTAGTATGCACAAAAAATTTACATATGTATGCACCAAAAATACTAAAGTTTAATCCATAAATATGAAAAACACTAAGAGTTGGTCTAGTTTTGATTGTTGTTGATTGGTTTTATATGTAGGATGACATAGCAAGGTCATCTCTCACTTCTAATGCACATACCTTGTGCATTTTCAACTTAAGAATCTCTATGTATTTTGATGTTTTGGTAAGAAAATCTAGATTATTCTAACAACTGTAATAGGCTTGTATGCATTTCTTTGGCCTAGATTTGTTAGAGTGCAATGAATGTGGAAGACAAGACTAAAAGACAATGAACACAAGAGAAAATGTAGAGAGAAAATAAATTGTAGACCATTGAAATAGTAAACAAATGCTAAAATAAAGATGGTAGATATACAAATGGGTTGTTCAACTAGCTCCTTGAGTTGATCTCTCTTTCCACTTGAAATAGACAAGTGAAGTGACCAATAGTAGGCTATCTATAAATAGGTGTAAAGAGTGATGCACGAGAACCATGAATTACATACCTAGTCACATTGACCAATCTATAAAAGATGTAAGAGACCTAGTTTAGGGCATCCATGCATTATCAAGAATTGACCCTTCACCTTCCTTCCACTTTACATGGCTTCCTCTCTCTTTCTCTCTCTTTTGCTAATCTTTCTCTCTCTTGTTCTCTCTGCTCTTGGTAATCTTTTTCCTTCTCTTACCTCTCTCCTAGGTCTCCTTCATTAGAGTTGGTATCAGAGTTGTGTGCTTTGATCCCACGGAGGATTCACTAGTAGTAATAAGGGGACGTCACCTGCGTGCAAGAAATATATGAAAATACCCCTTATCTACACCCTATTTATGGGACCTTACCTTATAAAATGTACATTTCTTCCCTTAAATAACCCCCTCCCTTACACTCACGTGGTACCATACGGTAAACCCTAGTGGACCCCCCGAGTTTGATCCTTTCTCTCTCCTTCTTTAAAATCTACTTTCTCCTTTAGAATAATGAAAACCTTAGTTAGTACAGGTCCACATGTAGTATAGGTAGGGATAGCAGCTTTCTTGAAGACCACACAAGCTATGGCAGGAGACTTGCAAAATTTTGGAGGTGTAACGTGTCCATTAGTATCATCCAAGACATGTCTTAGCAGTCCATCGAAAAGGATGTCTAGAAAGCTCTGCCCGGCATTCCCATGGAATGTTACGGGGTTTGCGATCTAGGGTTTTCCGCGTTTGCCATGTAGCGGAAGTATTCTGGCCGTCCTCACTTAGGATCGATCGAAATTTGGGTTTTCTTGATCGGTCATTTCCTAACAGCAACTAGCGTCGGACTCAAGCGAACTACTTTACGCAGAAATGCCAAGTCCGAAGCGGATTCATGCTGCACTTGGTTCAAAGAGAATGGGAAACGAGAGGGATGCAAAGCTCAACATCTTTACCAAAAGGCATAGTCCCATTCTGTTCCCCTAAAACAACGTAAATTGGTTAAGACATAACTCTAGGTCAACGCTTTTGTTGTTCCTGTCCCTTGATGATCATTTCGTTGTTCTTCGAGATTTGAGAAAAGTTCCCAGCCAACCAGGACCACCCAACCGTAGGACGGACCCATGGCCCATCCTTCGCACTTTCCTCGGTTTGTTTTAGTTAGGTAATTATCTAACAAATTAATTGGACATGTAACAATCAGCTTCTTTAATTAATCCATTAAGCACTGGTTCCTTCACGTAATCTTATCACGTGACATAGAAAAACAATATCAAACAAGTTCTTTATTAACATATCATCATATTTATGTTTGAAATACAAGGAGTTCCACCCGTAGGCTTGTCCATAATCCACCTGAAGGCTATCTAGTAATCCACAGGGATCACTATTCCAAGCTTCCGCCTGTAGACTAGTATGCGGGGCTCGAGATCCAATCCCGAGTCACGTTAGCCTCTTGTGCAGGACGTGGAAGGCGAGGGATTTACGGCCAGAGCCCCCCTGGCACCCAAGCGTCCTCCTACTCCAAGTAGAGCTCAACGGAGAGACCTCTTGTGGCGGGTTCGGTCCACGTTCCCGGTGCGGTCAACAACCCCCTTGGTTAGGGTCAGGCAGGCAGTCGGGGGTAACTGAAACTGCCTCTCCCTTCAGGCCTTCAACCTAAAGTATAGATATTCATTTAATTTGTAGTTCATAAATCAAACAGTGCTCTAAAATCTCTAGCAAGCACAAACATTTCCATTAATCGATTTTGTTGTTGGCAAACTGCTAAGGAATGATTCTTTCCTTTCGAATGCATCAGCACTCATTCCAGGGTGTCTTGCAACTTGGCAAGATCCCTTATATTTTGGGTTAGGGCGTACCCTATTAACCCAACTTGGTCAACCCTAAAGTTCATTGGATACTTTAGTTTCCAGTTTTATTAACCTTCCTTACTTAGAAGGATATCAAAGAATACATCCTTTTGCAAGATAACTTGCGTAAGGATCCTCCATCCTTGTTAAGGGTATTTAACCTTTCTTCTTGTGAATCAATCACAAGATCATATGACTTCGTACTTGCTGCGCAAGTCCTACATCGTAATATACGATGAAACAATCTGTTTTGGTCTCTTTAAGCTGACGTTTGTCAGACCTAGGGTCTCTTTTTAAGAACCTCAGGGACAAACCCTAGTTCTTTTACATTTATGATTTATTGACCCTACAATCAGGGAAGGTAGGCAAGTATTTAAGGTATAAATGTTTCTTGGATTTTTAAATCATTCCCAATGCATATTTCACAGCATAGGTATTTCTAAGTTTATATAAATTTAGTTAACTTTTAGAAGGTAATATCGAGATCACCTCGGCACGATTTGTTATCTATGTGACAATTGATTTTTGAGTCCTAAACTTTATTGCTTTGAGGTTAGGTAAATTCAATTAAACTCCCTTTTTCCTTGCGAACAAAACTCATGCCAAATAAACAATCTTTACCTTGCTAAGATATGCAATTAGCAATGATAACTTCCTAGAGTTTAAGCAACGTAAGTGTCACAACTCTATAGAAACAGAATTTGTATCCTTTTTCATTAATTTGTCTATATAATGATTTATTAAATTTATTTCCTTTGCACTAATTAGATATAAAGAAAAGTGCATTGGAGCTGGCCACTGATGAGTGGTCACAGGTTATGGTGGACCCACACAGTGGGTTAGAGAAAAGATAGTTCACACTTCCACCTATATGACCCGATTGGGCGCCTGTGACTAGAACTCACGCATATCGGGGTTAGACTCGCACATAGAAATGATTGATGCCTTGAAGTGTGGGCTAGATCCACCAGAACAGACAGTTACAATCAACAAGATGGCATGATCATGAAATGCTTGTATAATGTGCATGTGTGGGCTGAAAGCTTGAAATGCACATTTCTTTGCATAGGAAAGTCACATGAAGATTCGGATACCATTTTTGCGATGTACACGGAAAAAGCTTTCATATGATACCCATATTGGGGGGGGTCCCTAAATTCTAGGAGATCCCTAAATTTTAGGAGGTCCCTAAATTTTAGGAGCCTCGAATTAGCCTAAAAATGCTAGTCCTAAAAAATAGGGATGTCATTCTAAAAATAGTAAGTTCTGTACTCTGACTGTGCTTACTAAATTTGGTTGTTTCTATTCTTGACAGTATTCAACCCAAAAAGGAAGGCCATAGAGAAGAGACAAGTGTCAAGACACTTGTCACACAAGTTTCCAAGTGTCCCACCACTTGTCACATCCCATGACATGTGGCTGGACACTTGTCTTGTGCTACTCCACTTTCCCCTTTTGTACTAGCTCTCCCCTCTCCTATAAATAAGAGCTCGTTTTTCTTCATTGAGCATCATTTTTCTTTGCTGTAGACTCATGTACAACACCCACAGATAGCCAGAAACTGGCCCCATCCATCCCCATCATCATCCCCCACTTCTCCATTATCAAATTCCTCCATATTCCCTCTTCTATCACTATTGTTTTACAAGACAGCAAGCCTGTAAATTCATTACAGCACCTCCTTCTTGAGCTCTTCCTTCCATTTTAGCTACAAGAAGCAAGCTCTATCCATGTACTACTGATCAACGATGGAGAATGGCTGAATTCCCCTTTTTCTTCTCTCATACTGTAAAGAAATCAGTTCTTATCATTGCATAATAGATAATGCATGTGTGTTTGTACATCTTTGCATGATCTTGTGAGAGTGAGAATTACTTCTTCTCACTCTCAGGTTGATTGTAACTGAGCTCTTCCCTAAGGGACTTGGGTTGAGCAGAAATACATTCCTTCGGGGGGGGGGGGGGGGTTGCCCATCTTCAACCCTCAATCTTGTCTCCATTACTTTTACATTTTCATGGCTGTAATTTTGTGAGTAATTTTCATTTTCAGCTTTAAGTGTTCATTCTCTTTTATATTAAATCTCGAAAACAAGCAAATATCATAATTGTTAAGCATACTACGTTGTTCGGGGCGTTTACAGTGGTATCAGAGCTTTGGCTCGGTCCTCACCCCCAACACTGGTAGTGCTTACAACTATAAGTTTGTTTGTTTTAGCCCTTGCATTGAGTGCTTGAGCATATTTTTTTTCTTTAGTCTCAATGGATCAATCGAGTGCTATCCTTCAAGCCATTCAAAGTCTTAGAGAGGAGAATCAGCAAATTCGTGAGCAACTTCTCAAACTAGAAAAAGTTGAGAATCCCAAAGAATTCAAGGAAAGAAGCCCATCTACTTCAAGGAGACAAAGCCATACCAATGAAAGGAGCCGATCAAGAAGTCCAACTACTTCTAAGAGGCAGTCCCATTCTACTTCAAGACAAAAAAAGAGATCGCTTCGAAGCTCATCCTCTTCTTCAAAGTCATCTGGCGCCTATTCTGATGGATCCTCTTCTAGTAATGAAGAGTCACACCCTTCTCGTGGAAGACCTCATCATCGTCAAAGGTGTCGACATTCTTCACCCTCGTCTCCATCTTCATCCCCATCAAGCACTTCATCATCTTCAACCTCAATATCCGAGCATGGACGAAGGCATAAGAAGAAGAAGAAGACTAAGTCACTATCTCAACTTGAAAAGAAGATCAAGTTCAGTATGTATGATGGTTCCCAAAATCCTGATCTTCTTCTAAAGTTTATTCATCAATTTCAAATTTTGTATGGTCGTGACAAGTATAAAGAAAAAGAAAAGATTAAGTTTGCAGCTTTACATTTAACCGACTTAGCCCATACTTGGTGGACGGGTTGGAATATGATCATGCTGCCCCAAAATCATGGCGGTCCTTTGTTTGCCTGATACAAAGCCAATTTCTTCCTGTTCATTTCAAAAGAGATGTAAAAATGGAATGGGATCGGCTTTGGCAAAGGAAAAATGAGTCACTTGGTGACTATACCAAGAGATTTTGGGAGCTACTTTTGAAGGTCCAACATTTCAAGAAGATCAGCAGTTCGGAAAAGCTTAGGAAGTTTCAAGGAGGTTTGCATTTTAAACTTCGTACTGCTCTTAATCATTATCATTGTTCTAGTCTCAGGGAACTCATTGACCATGCTGAGACATGGGAAATGGAGCACAATGGCAACAAATCATTCCAAAAGAATGATAAGAAGAGAGTAGCTGATGATGAGGAGTATTCAGCCCCAAATGAAGGACAAAAACAGTGGCAAAAGCAGCCATCAAATCAAATGCACCTCCTAATGCTCCTCAATTTCGCTCCAATATATACCCACAAGCAAAGCAATTTTCCGAAGAAGAAAAGCAACGCTTCATGAAAGAAGGGAAGTGCTTTAAATGTGGACAAACAGGCCACATAGCGAAGCAATGTCCAAACAAGGGACAAAGCAAGGTTTCTGACAACAAGCCTAAGTCGCCAGTGAAAATCAATGCTATCAGTGATGTAGTTGCAAACACAACTCACACTCCAGAGACGCGCAAATTATTAAAAGCTTGGGGACAGTTACAAGGTAAGCAAGCACTATTCTTGATAGATCTTGGGGCGAATGAAAATATCATTTCCTTGCAATTAGCTAAAGAGCTTGGATTAAAGAACGAAGAGATGGACACTCCGGCAGAAGTTCGCCAAGCTTTAAATGTTGATGAAGGTGACACAATGAAGACTGTGATACCCTACATTGGCAAGCTCAAGTTTCAAATTCAAGGCTACAGTGACGAAGATACCTTCTGTATCGGAGACCTTGATGGTTGCGATGTGATTCTTGGCATGCCCTGGAATCATAGAATAGATTCAACCATCTTCTCTCAGAAAAAGAAGGTAGAACTCACCAACAAAGGCAAGAAGTACGAGATCCAAGCTGGAGTTTCTGGAGACACCATACCTATGGTAAGCCATATGCAAGTCTCTAGAGCAATTAAGGATTGTGTTCAATGTTGTCTGCTTTATGTCATTGATGTAAAAGATAATATGAATGCTGAAAACCAAGAGCGACTTCAGCTCTTGGAAAAGTATAAAGATTGTTTTTCGGAAGATCTTCCTTATCAACTTCCCCCAGAAAGGCCAGAAGACCATCACATTGATATTATTCCGGGCAGTTCTCCTCCTAATATAGCACCATACCGTGTGAGCCATCCTCAACAAGAAGAAATCAGAAAGCAAGTCGAAGACCTACTCAACCGTGGGCTAATTAGGCCAAGTAGCTCACCATTTTGTTCACCGGTTCTTCTTGTTCAAAAGAAAGATGGCACATTCAGGATGTGCATTGATTATCGAGCCCTCAACAAAATCACTGTGAAGAATCGGTTTCCTATTCCCAGAATTGATGACATTTTGGATTGTCTAGGAGGCTCAAAGGTTTTCAGCCGCATTGATCTAAAGAGTGGTTATCATCAAATTAGGGTAATACCACAAGATGTATACAAAACTGCTTTCCGCACTTCATACGGTCTTTATGAATTCTTGGTGGTTCCTTTCGGATTAACCAATGCACCAGCCACCTTTAATCGAATGATGGAGCGCATCTTTAGAGAGCATCGACAATATGTCGGTACTTTCTTTGATGATATTCTTGTCTTTAGCAAGAATGAAGAGGAGCATCATCAACACTTGGAAATTGTTCTACAATTACTACAACAAAATCAACTCTTGGTAAATGGTAAAAAGAGTGAATTTTTCATGCATAAAATAAATTACCTTGGGCATGTCATCTCTTCTGAAGGGATTCAGATGGATCCTGAAAAGATCAGGATAATCCAAGAATGGCCTCATCTTCGTGATGTACATGAGGTGCGATCGTTTCTTGGCTTATGTTCTTATTACCGCCGCTTTATCAAGCATTTTGCACATATGGCTTCTCCACTTCATGACCTTACAAAGAAGAAGATCTCTTTCCAATGGAAGGAAAAAGAGAAGGCAACCTTCACAAGGCTGAAAACAGCTCTTACTTCTGGACCTGTTCTTATCATTCCAGATCTGGTAAAACCATTTGTGGTGGAAGCAGATGCTTGCGGTGATTGTATTGGTGCAGTGCTAAATCAAGAAGGCCATGCCGTAGCCTTTGAAAGCCGCCGTCTAAATGATGTGGAGAAAAGGTATGACATTTATGAAAAGGAGCTCTTAGCAGTGGTTCATGCTTTAAAGATATGGAAACATTATCTTTTAGGCAATGAATTCCTTATTAAAACCGATCTTCAAAGATTGAAGTATTTCAAGACTCAAAAGCATTTGCAGGAGAAACATGCAAGATGGGAAAATTTCTTGTCTATGTTTCATTTTCAAATTATGTACACTCTAGGGAAACAAAATGTAGTTGCTGATGCACTTTCTAGAGTGCCTCGCATTGCAACTATTACAGTGGCTCATCATGAAGATTTTCAAACGATGAAGAATACTTATGATGAAGATACTGATTTTGCAACAATTTGGTCAAATTTACAGCAAGGAGATTCTCATCCAGATTATTCCATCAAAGACGGTTACCTTCTCATGAACAACCGCCTTTGTGTCACTCTTCCTGTTCGACAAAAGGTGCTTAAAGAAAGTCATGAACCCCCTTATGCAGGGCATAGAGGGAGGGCAGCCACTCTAAGTGCAATTGAGCGCTACTTTTATTGGCCAACATTACGAAAAGATACACATAACTTCATTGAGGCTTGTCTGGTATGCCAAAAATCCAAATATGATAGGCAGAAGATTCCAGGATTGTTACAACCTCTTCCAATGCCCAAAGATCCATGGGAATCTATCACAATGGATTTCATCTCAGGTATTCCAAGAACACCTCAAGGTCATGATATGATTTGGGTCATAATTGATAGATTCAGCAAACAATCACATTTTATTCCATGTCATAAAACATTGAAATCCGCACAAGCTGCAAGACTTTTCATTCAACATATCTTTAGATTACATGGTATGCCTTCTGAGATCATTTCAGATAGAGACTCCAAATTCACAAGTAACTTTTGGCGTGCTTTATTTGAGAAATTGGGAACCACTTTAAAGTTCTCCTCAGCTTTTCATCCTCAAACTGACGGCCAAACAGAGGTGATGAATCTCACTCTTTTGGATATGTTAAAAGCTTATGTTAGTGAACATAAGTCACAATGGGAGAAATATCTTCCATTATTGGAGTTTGCTTACAACAATACAGTGCACTCATCCACAGGGAAAGCTCCAAATGAAATAGTACAGGGTAAAGTGATTCCTCCTCCAATTATTCGCACTAAAGATAAGATTTTTGCTGCTGATGAGTTTGCTTCAGATTTAAAAACCGCAATGGATCAAGTTCGAGCCACTATCAAAGTTTCCCAAGAGCGACAAAAGAAGCAAGTAGATAAACGAAGAAGACCTTTGGCTTTTGAAAAAGGTCAATATGTCTTGCTAAAGTTTGATAAAAGCAGGCTCAAACAAGGTTCTGGTCAAAATTCATCTTTTCCAAAGCTCTCTAGTAGATACTTTGGACCCTTCAAAGTGATTGAGAAAATAAATGAAGTTTCTTATCGACTTGAGCTTCCTACTCATTGGAAAATACACAATTCTTTTCATGTAAGTTTGCTAAAACCTTACATAGGACCAGAACCAAAGGAACCCATTACTGAAGATCCCCCAGAAGTTGAAGAGACAGAGCAACTCTTGGAACCTGAAAGATTTTGTTTCTCAAGGATCGAACCACGAGAAGTGGCCTTGTGACACGAAATTCCTACTAAAATTCAAGAATCTACCCACAACAGATGCACAAAGGGTAGATGAAAAATTCATGAAGGATTACCCAAATATTCTACAACAATATCAAGAAGATTTTCAGCTGAGGACAGCTGAATAAAAGCCAGAGGGCTGTCACAACTCTATAGAAACAGAATTTGTATCCTTTTTCATTAATTTGTCTATATAATGATTTATTAAATTTATTTCCTTTGCACTAATTAGATATAAAGAAAAGTGCATTGGAGCTGGCCACTGATGAGTGGTCACAGGTTATGGTGGACCCACACGGTGGGTTAGAGAAAAGATAGTTCACACTTCCACCTATATGACTCGATTGGGCGCCTGTGACTAGAACTCACGCATATCGGGGTTAGACTCGCACACAGAAACGATTGATGCCTTGAAGTGTGGGCTAGATCCACCAGAACAGACAGTTACAATCAACAAGATGGCATGATCATGAAATGCTTGTATAATGTGCATGTGTGGGCTGAAAGCTTGAAATGCACATTTCTTTGCATAGGAAAGTCACATGAAGATTCGGATACCATTTTTGCGATGTACACGGAAAAAGCTTTCATATGATACCCATATTGGGGGGGTCCCTAAATTCTAGGAGATCCCTAAATTTTAGGAGGTCCCTAAATTTTAGGAGCCTCGAATTAGCCTAAAAATGCTAGTCCTAAAAAATAGGGATGTCATTCTAAAAATAGTAAGTTCTGTACTCTGACTGTGCTTACTAAATTTGGTTGTTTCTATTCTTGACAGTATTCAACCCAAAAAGGAAGGCCATAGAGAAGAGACAAGTGTCAAGACACTTGTCACACAAGTTTCCAAGTGTCCCACCACTTGTCACATCTCATGACATGTGGCTGGACACTTGTCTTGTGCTACTCTACTTTCCCCTTTTGTACTAGCTCTCCCCTCTCCTATAAATAAGAGCTCGTTTTTCTTCATTGAGCATCATTTTTCTTTGCTGTAGACTCATGTACAGCACCCACAGATAGCCAGAAACTGGCCCCATCCATCCCCATCATCATCCCCCACTTCTCCATTATCAAATTCCTCCATATTCCCTCTTCTATCACTATCGTTTTACAAGACAGCAAGCCTGTAAATTCATTACAGCACCTCCTTCTTGAGCTCTTCCTTCCATTTTAGCTACAAGAAGCAAGCTCTATCCATGTACTGCTGATCAACGATGGAGAATGGCTGAATTCCCCTTTTTCTTCTCTCATACTGTAAAGAAATCAGTTCTTATCATTGCATAATAGATAATGCATGTGTGTTTGTACATCTTTGCATGATCTTGTGAGAGTGAGAATTACTTCTTCTCACTCTCAGGTTGATTGTAACTGAGCTCTTCCCTAAGGGACTTGGGTTGAGCAGAAATACATTCCTTTGGGGGGGGGTTGCCCATCTTCAACCCTCAATCTTGTCTCCATTACTTTTACATTTTCATGGCTATAATTTTGTGAGTAATTTTCATTTTCAGCTTTAAGTGTTCATTCTCTTTTATATTAAATCTCGAAAACAAGCAAATATCATAATTGTTAAGCATACTACGTTGTTCGGGGCGTTTACAGTAAGAAACCTTTCATGAATTTCACCTTCTATGATGATTCGTTGCAAAAAAGAATAGGGGTTAATGGTGTAAGATGCAGTTTTTATTCCTTCAAGATTTAACTGGAATATACTACTTTAGTGGGTAAATAATCTTGCTCATTATTTGTTTCAGTGCATAAGGCTATTTGAAGGAAAACTATGTTTTATACTTTATCCATTTTGCATGTTCAACTAAACTAAATTCCTTCATCGTAAATAACTAGGACAAAATATATCTTATCCCTAACAATTCATCTTGCATGATTGAATTAAAACCAATATAAAACCAAGAAGGAAAAACCTGGTTTTGGGGTGAGATATCCACATGGATACCGGGAGATGACCCTCCCGTAGCTACTCCTTGGACTTTCTTAGGCGGCATCGCAGTTGTAATCCTTCGAATGTGAAGGCAGCTTTACACTCCTTTTTGGAATTCACCGTCGCTTCAATATTCCTCTTCTCTCTTCCGATTCAAGGAATCGTTAAGGGATTGACCACGAGAAAGGGGTAACAAGACCTTTAAGGTCTTAGCTTCTTCGGAGAGGGAAAGGTTTATAAAGCCTAAAAGAAAAAGGCCCTATAGGGATTTATATGCAGTGAAAATGGTGTGGGTGAGTGTGGTTTCAAAAAACATATGAAGGGCCTTGGGAGATCTCTGGGCTTGGGGTAAAAGGTATAGGAAGGGGGATTTTTGGAGAGGTTTTTGGGACATGGAGTAGTAAAGGTTTTAGGGATTTTAACTCGGGGTGAAAGGGGAAAGGTGAAGGGTGAAGGCTTACAGCACGGGGGAGAGGGAAAAGGGGGTGTAAGGAAAAGGGGACATGGGGGTTAAAAAGGGCTTAGGGGGGTGTGTTAAAAAGGAATATGAGGGGGCGCAACATGGGGTTTCAAGGAAAACACAAGAAGGGGCTTATAAATTTAAGCACCGGGGGGGGGGGGGGGGGGATTTGTGGTTTATGAGGCCAAGGGGAGTGGGGGTTTAATGGCCCCACGGGAAGGGTTAAGGGTTTAAGACCCGGGGGGGGGGGGGGGGTGAAAGGATAAAAGGGAATAAAACCAGGAGGGGGGTGAAAGGATTAATGAAGGTATAGGAAGGGGGCTTAAGGAGGCTTTTGGGGGATGCTAGGGGGGAAAAGGGCCTTAAAGATCCCCCTTAGGCCTATGGGAAAATGGGTTTTAAGGGAGGGCTTTTAACCCCCTCCCGGGATGGACCAGGTGTGTACAAGGTCTTAGGCCTTGCTTCTTTTAAGAAGCTCCCAAAAATTAGGAAGCTTCTGCTTTCCCCCTAAAAGCACGTGGTCAAAGAAAAAAAATTGAAATGGGAGATGATGAAATGCTTGTCAGGGAGTCGGAGGATAAAGACGGCGGCACTAGCAACTGGTCTGGGTGACGGATTAGGCAATGACAGCAGTGGTGTTGCAGTGTGGTGGCGTACTCAGCCCAACGGCGCTCCACGATGGCTCCTTTCCTCCTCAATGGCGCGGCATAGCCCTCCTGCAGCACAGTGACTTCTGGTCTCTCCATTCCTCCTCAATGGTGAGGGTTTTTATAGGAAGAGGGGGGGGGGGGGTAGGGCCTCCCTCTCCCACGTGGATCTTGCATGCAGTCCTTCCCCTCCACCTCTACATTCTAACTTGGGATATTGATGGTTGAGTGTGTCTTCATCTACCCAGGTGGCATCTTCTTCGGGATAGTCTTTCCATTGGACGAGGCATTCTCTCAGGGTTCTAGATCTTAATTGTCTCTCCCTAACATCTAAGATTCTGTTAGGCCTTAGTTCAAGGACTCCTTGACTAGGCATTACAACTTGTTGGTCGTCAAGTACGTTGTTAACCCCAACACGAAGAAAGCAAAAGGAAGTGGGAAAGACGCAGGGCAAAGGCGGAAAAAAGGCAGCTCGACTGAAGAAAGAAAAGGAGAAAAGGCCAAAAGCGCAAGGGAAACCTTAAAAGTCCAAGGCAAAGGCAAAAGGGGAAAGGCGCATTTTAAAATAAAAAGGTGCACCCTGAAATCTTGTAAAAGAGCGCCGGGCTCTCACTCGTGCAATTTGTAAATGTAGACGGGCGGTGGACAGGAAGCTAGGAAGATAGAAGGACAATGGGAAAAAGGGCCTAGGCTATGGCCAGCCATGTAAAAAGGGGAAAAGGGGATGACCGCCCAAAATGGATTTAGGGTTTTGTATATAAAGTTGAAAAGTGAATGAGAAGCTCATTCTTGTGTGTGGCCAAAAGTAGCTCTCTTCTTCTTCTTCTTCTTCTTCTCTTTGCTTGCTTGAGCTTGTGCTTGAGGGAGGGAGTGTGAGAGTGTGAGGGAGTGAGTGTGTGAGGGTGAGGGACCGAGGAGGAGAAGCTCTCCATCGTCTCCTCTCTTCTTCTCTTCTCTTCTCTTCTCTTGTATTGCTCGCGGCGATGGAGCTTGGAGCGTGGAGCTTGAGGATGGAGCTTGCTTGAAGCTTGCACTTGGATTATGGAGCTATCGGAGTGTGCGGGAGAGGAGGTAACTTGAACGGCATGGAGGTAAGCTCACTACACCCGTAGGTATGGATGGCACGTCGGTTATGTGAGAGGTAGCCATTAGTGCTCGGCTTGGAACGCTTGAAACAATAAGCGGTCTGTGGGTCTTGGCGGTTGAGTGAAAGCTCCAACATTTTGGTTCCGTTGCCGAGACCAACGGATTCAAGCCTTGAGCGCTTGCGTGCTTTGAATCGAGCATTGGAGTAGGGTTTTCCCCGAACCGGTACTTGAGGTAGATAGATAGGAAGCGAGGGGGTTGAAGAGGGTATTCGATCTCCTTGGCAAGTAGGTTTTTTACTTTCTTGAGATTTATGTTGTGGAATGGAGTAGTGTAGGTATTTAGTTTGTGATTTGGATGCATTTAGGATAGGAAAAAACAAAGAAAAAAAACAAGCAAACAGTAGGGTTCTCTGTTGCTGTATAACAGGCCAAAACAAGGAAACAGGGGACCAGATTCAAGTTTCTGGGTGAGAGAGGGACAGGGAACTAGCTGTAAGGTTCTGCAGTGCTGGGAAAGGACCTTAAGAGGCCTGGGAGGCCAGGATAGACCTTAGTTCCTTGGTTTGCCTTGTGTGAGAGAAAGAGAGAGAGAACTTCTGGTTCACAGGACGAGGAAGCGCTACCCCGATTTCTAGGTGCCGGAGATTCGTGCTGCTCCAGGTGAGTCTGGTGTTTTCCAACAAGT
The DNA here is from genome assembly GCF_053477565.2 of Lygodium microphyllum. Taxonomy (NCBI): domain Eukaryota; kingdom Viridiplantae; phylum Streptophyta; class Polypodiopsida; order Schizaeales; family Lygodiaceae; genus Lygodium; species Lygodium microphyllum. The sequence goes on from NC_141160.1 coordinate 100,655,047, forward strand.
GCTCTAGTCAAATCTAGAAAGTCTGTGGTGATTGTGTGCAGCAGACAGTAAGGAGGGGTCAAATGCGCGGGAATCGCGCCCACTGTCGATGCAGTCGGACCAACTCGCAGTGGTCCGATTCCCAAAATCGGACCACCCGAGTTTTGGAGTCGGGACCGTCCGATTTTCTGAATCAGACCGCTTGACTGAGAGTGAGTCGGACCAGTCTGGTCCGATTCCCAAAATCAGACTAGCCCGATCGAACGTGCCACGTGGCACTCAGACCACTCAAACTCGGACCAACCCGTCCGACTCGGACTCAGACCACTCAGACCAACCCCACCATCCGATCGGACCAACCCCGTCTGATCGGACCAACCCGTTTGACTCAGACACTCAGACACTTGGACAATCAGACCAGTCAGAATCGGACCACCCTGTCTGATCCGATTCCCAGAATGGGATCACTTTGAAAATCGGACCACTTTTTGATCCGATTCCTAGAATCGAACAAGACCAAAATCGGACCATTAGGCTGATTGGACCAACCCAAAATCGGGCGTCCGATTCTGATAATCAGACTCCTGAAAATGAGACATCTGAGAATCGAACAGAAAACTGTCAAAATCGGACAGGTATCTAGAACACGAATTCTGATGCATCTAAACTCCAATATTGATCCCAAAGACCGCATAGAGCTAAAGGCACATCAGAGATCCTCACTGGGCTAGAATTTAGAGCACGTAGTTCAAAATTTGGCTATAAATGGTCCTCCAAATTGCATATGGCGTCTACCGTAACGGCCCTGCGGGCCGGGGGGACTGCCCCCCCCCCCCCCGGACCCCTGCAAAGGGGGCTCTGCCCCCTCCGCACCTCCCCCAAGTAGATTGGAGAGAAAACACGCGCCGTGGTAGGTCCTCCAAATTGAACCCTAGTGTAGTAATGGCTCTACACGAGCATGTGTCCTCACTTGCAAAAGAGCAACCAAAAGCCCATACCTGAACAGAGAGAAACAGAGACCCTAGAACATCACTGGGCCAAACTAGCCATCAAGGGCAAAAAGGCCACGCCATGAGAACACGAAGACATTGTGTTCAGACCATGTCTAGTTAGAGCAGAATGCAACTTCAGCAAGCTACAAATGAGAATATGACTAGACATGACACTCTTGATGAGAGATGTACATTGAATAGCATTGCACTGACAACCCAAGACAGCAGTGGAGAATCCAGATCTGGTCGTGCAGTCGAGAACTCAAGGGCATCTGTCAAAAGGCTTAAATTTACAAGCCAAGACCTGAAAGATGAAGACATAGTATCACCTGCTTATCTCAGGGTCAAACTCACCGCGAAAAGAGAGCATATTATCGATGCTCTAATTGATGAAGGAGCAAATTTTAATATCTTGACCTATGAATCATGGACCCTACTAGGACAACCAGAGCTCACACCGACTAGTGCAACCCTAAGCCCTTATGGGGGACATCCACAAGCACTCATAGGGAAGTGCAAAATCCTTGCAAAAATTGAAACAGAAAGCTTGCCCATCCTATTTCATGTTCCTCCAAATAGTGCTAGCTGCGGGAAAGAAACCCTCCTAGGAAGACCCTTTAAAAGGGTGACCAAGTGTGAGGCCGACTATGTAGCACAGAGGATACACTGACACTACCAGGTGTGAGGATAGTCACAACCTTTAGCAAGGGTGACCTCATCAAACCTCAAGGGAAAGGCAAGGAAGCTGCTGACGTAATGGTCGAGCCTACTAACGAGAGCAAGGACTTGTTGGAAGAGTTAATACAAGCACAAGTCGAACAACGAGAACTAGTGAGTGAGGCCAGGCCTGAAACAAGAAGGTCAAGAGACAATGCCAAGGACGAGCTTTGGACTTACAAATATCGTAGAAGACCCCAAAAGAAGCCCAAGCCTTATAGACGAAGGCATCGATGGAGAGTCAGCACAACACCATGATGGATATCCAAAGCGTTGCTATGTGCTCAAGGATACTACGCAGGTAACCAATGGATTTGGGTACCAAAATCCCCTGCTAAACCGCCTTTATGAGCTGAAGGCTAGAGTGCCTCAAAAGCATGGCACAGGAGGAAATCTAAGAGAAACTCTAGGTCTCAAGGCAAGAAACCAGACATGACTGTTCGAAGGAAAGAGCCCCAGCCTAGCATGCTAAATAGACAGATGTCATACGTAGCCATTGAGTAGGCACAAAAATCGTTAGTGCCCAAGGAGCCTTTGATTCCCCAAGGGGAGAACAAGCATCATAGGCACAACATTGCTCAAGGCAAGGCTGATCGCTCAACAAAGCAAATGGCACAATCTTCTAGTAACCTTGAGCAAATCATTCAGTGAGTGCCAAGTCCACCTAAGAGTCCTAGATCTCCTACGCCCTCTTCTCCCAAACAAACACAGGAAGCACTACAGCAGTTGTCAAGGGCGACTGCTCAATTCCAATCTCTATCTCCATCTAAGCTTCCAACCATCAAAGAGGTGGGACATGATGCAATCTGTAGCTCTCGACCCAAGGATATGCCTGAGCCACCTAATGCGACTAGATCAGCTCATGTTCGATCTACACAAATGAGTGCTCAAAGGCCAACGAAAGACACAACCACTTCTGATCGCCCTAGGGACTTGACACTGCAATCCACCAAGGGTAGCCATCCCATTGAACTAGTTGCTACTACTTCTAATTAGGTATCACAACAGTCACAGCCCTTGGCCGTGACAATGCCCCTTGTGGAACGTGTCCTTAGTAGTTTACCTGTGGAGGAGGTGTCGCAACCAAATCCCTCAACAACTCCAGCACTTTCAAAGTGCCTAAAGCCTAGGACGGGGGAGTTAAATGCAGGGGAGTTGGTTGAAAAGCTAGACTCTTCGAAAAGAGCGGCAATTGTGCCCTCACAACCGAGCAAGGCTATTCAGCAAACCACGGCTATGTCCCATAAGGACACACTAGAGAAGGGAAATGCTGAGGCCCGACCAAGCACATCAACGGTCAATATAGCCCAGGGTCCTGAGTCGTTGAGAGAGGCATCCTCATTGACCAAGAAAAAGAGGAGAAAGTAGAGAAAACAACAACAGTTGCAGGTGATTGTGGACCCCAAGAACATTGAGACGAAGGGCACTGGAGAGCTGATGAATAAAGCATCGAGTCCATCCATCAATGAACCAACTGATACCTCTCCTAATAGTGGTGAAACCTCAGACACATCTGTGTGCTCTAACAAACCAAAGCAACAGTTGCCATCAACAGTTGCTTGCAACACTCTATCCACTGACAATAGAACTCACATTGATCAATCAAGAGTGGATACAACACTGTCACAACGGGCGGACAAATCTATACCAGTCACATTCGAGAAGAACCATGACGAAATAGCAGCAAAACCTCAAGAGAAACATGAGAACCCCAAGAGCATAAGAAATCCTAGCGTTGACCAATCTTGCTCATCTAGGCCTGAGCCCCCAGCCATGCTAAAGCCTAAGGAAACTCTTAGAACTTTGCATGAGATAGCAACCAAGCAAGCCCTCGTTGAACATAGAAGTGTCGCGCAATGCTTAACTGAGTTGGAGGCTAAGCTCAAAGTGGTCACGCGTGTCTACGTCCTTGCGGACATGGGCACGATCCCCAAGGAGCAGCTTGAAGATTACTTGACCTTTCCTCTATCGTGGGAAGAACGAGAACATCTTAACGGGTACTACGACAAGCTCCTGCATGAACATATGCGACTCATCCCTGACGAGGAGGCTAACGAACTGCACTTAACCGTCACGTTCAATGAAGTGCTCTGCCGACCGAATCTCGTAGACCTAGAGCTACTAAAGTGACTGTCAGCAGGCCAGAGTCAATTTGAGCAGCGTTGGTGCAAAGGCCGCGTTGTAATGGCTGAACTAGGGGCTCAGATCATGATGGTCTCAGAAGAGCGATTGGCCAAATGGCGGTCTCAAAGAGACCCAACCTACGTGGCACCAACTTCCCTTCGAGTGCTGACTGCCATTCGGGGTATGGACTTAGCTGGAACTAGCCAAGAGAATGCTCTGTTTGATAAGGTTCTCACTGAGGAGGAGTTACATATAGCCAGTAGACTCGGACAAGGTTCCATGCTACTCGATGTGGCAAAATATCTATCAGTATTAAGTAAGATGCCACGAATACTAGATGCGTGTGTCGTGCTTCGGTACAACCCCGAGTTCTACACTTGGTTCTTATCCTCGTGAAGTGACATGGATTCATAAATATGTATATAAATAAACACTGCTTTTTGTGTCACTGTGTATAAACAACGTCAACACACACAAGCAATGATAGTCAGGCACAGGGAGAAGAGTGGGGTCAGATAAACCAAGCTCCTCAAGTCCTCCTCTCATCACGCATTTAAAAGTGTGTGATCAGCCCCACCTCCAGGTTAGAGCATGCAATCCACATTGCCGCCATAGGAAGCCTTGACCGACAACTCTGATGGTGTAGGCAGGGTGTAGTCCTTTCCAATACACCTGCTTCCCTTTTTGGTCTATTCTTTCGAGGATGTGCCATGTCCCACTCCACGACAACTAGTCCACGCGACTTAGCATAAACTAATGTCCGCTAATGACTGGAGGCCACGCGAACATCAGCATGGGGGCCATTCCTCTACAACAAACACCGCATGCCTCACCCCTTCCCTTCTTGTCATATGCGCTTCATAAACCACACTAAAATCCCTTCCATGCAAACAGTTGTATCCTGTATCAAGGTCTAACCCTTGGATGTTAGATATGATCAATGCCCCACCCTCATTAGGTGCTACCAATGATCCATGGTGCTCAAAGTTGTAAGGCCCCCATTATGAGGAGAAGCCAAATGTGAGCCCGGACATTGGTTGAGTCTTGACTTGTATATCAGATGAGGTCTATGTGACCGGATGGCAAAAAGGTGACTATTGTGGGTCTAATCTTTGGGTTAGACGGAGTGGTTAAGCTGGTAGCAACTCGAGGCACATTGCATTGAGTTGCGTGGTAAGGGAGTTAAAAGGGCCCCCTATTGTGGGGTTCGGGGGCCGCGAAAGCGGCCCCTGGCTGGGGGGTCCCAGGGGGGCCAGCGGCCCCCCTGGCGGGGGTTCGGGGGCAACGCCCCCGGCCCGATGGTAAAGGGAATATTCCCTGGAATATTCCCTGGCCGACTAGTGGAGGCTCATATGGTAGGTCGGTCAGCAGGCCGACCTAACGACCTTCGCGGGCTATAAAAGCTAAGCCCCTTCGCAGCCATCTCTCACTTATCTTTCACCCAGTCAGAGTTGTTGTTCCAGCTAGCCTTAAGCTCTTCACCTATCTTCTGTCTAGATCGCCATCTAAGCTTCACACAGTGGAAGCGCACGAGTGGACAGAGCCATCTTTGTATCAGTTGTTTGGAGTTAAAGAATTTACTGATTCTCCTCTTATCTGTTGTGTACTCTCTATCTCTTTCTCAGATTCTGTTCGCTGCGCCGTGTAATATTTTACATGGTATCAGAGCCCAGGGGGCTCTAGAGATCGGAGAGCGTGCAAGAGGCAAAGGCTTCAACAACAAAGAGAAACGATGTCGACTCCGGGAAGCAGTTCTGGCGCATCAGGAAGCGGTGCAGGAGGTGGTGTTGCTGTACCGGCTATTCAAACACTGAGGATTCGTCCACCAACCTTCAGCGAAGGCAAGTTAGATGGTACAAACTACACCTTGTGGAAGTTCAAAATTACAACTATCCTTGATTCTTATGAGCTTCTGGAGACTGTGCTGGGGACTGACGCAGAACCACAGCCTACCCCCGACCCATCAAATCCTAGTGTGATGATTCCTCCGAATGCAGATCTTCTACGAGCTTGGAAACGAAGGAATGCAGATGCATTGTGTGCCTTAGTTACAAGCTGTTCTGACAGTGTTTTGACTCTGATTCAGCATACAACCAAAGCATCAGAGGCTTGGAATGTACTAAGGAGTCAGTACGAAACGCGAAACCAAACAAGGATTCAAAACTTGGAGAATCAACTAGCAGCGGAGAAGTTTGCTGAAGGAGAGACGGTTGAAGCATTCATCACTCGGATTAAGAATCTGCGCAACCAGATGGCTGGTGCTGGGATACAAAAGACTAGCGAAGAGCTAGCTCGGAGGTGTCTTCGGATTTGTCCACAAAAGTTTGATGGACTAGTAACTGCCCTTAATACTCAGGTGAGACCTCAAGCTTTGACTTTTGAGGAGTTTTGTGCATTATTAATGGAGGAGGAGTTGAGGCTGAAAGCCCAAGAAGGAAGCAACAATGGAGATGCTGCATTCTCTGCTCATGCAAAAGGCAAAGGTGTTTCCTCCACCAAAAATGATGGTGACAAAAAGAAGAAGGGCGGCAAGAAGAAGTTTCAAGGAGAGTGCTTCTACTGTAAGAAGAAAGGACATGTAATTGCAGATTGTCGTGTCAAGAAGGCAGATGAAAAGAATGGTACCCTTAAAAGTAAAGGGAAAGAGACAGCCAATACGGCTGAAGCAGAGTTGGAATTATTCATGGCGACCATTGAGGAAGTGTGCTCCTCGGTGCAAGAAGAATCTACCACTGACTCTTGGGTGTTGGATAGTGGGGCCTCCCGTCACATGACCAACAAGAAAGGTCTATACAGTTCTATGCAGCCTCTACAAGAATCCATCACTGTGACGGTTGGAAATGATGGTAAATGCCCTGCTGCGGGCACAGGTACTATTTCTTTTGTTGCTACAAATGGTGAAGTCAAAAAGCTTTCAAATGTGTTGTATGTTCCCGAAATCAGGAGAAATCTCTTATCAGTTGCTGCCATAACTTATCTTGGTCATGAAGTGAGGTTCAAGAAGACATGTGCAGAAATTATTGATAGTGCTGGCACAATTGTTGGCAAAGGAGAAAGAAGGAACAACCTGTATGAGCTAAGTGCTCTTACAGCCACCGCTGGAGTGGGCACAAGTAAGCTTTGGCATGAAAGGTTTGGACACATCGGATTTGCAGTATTAAAGGAGATGCAAAAGCAAGGTATGGTTGCTCACCTACCTACAATAACTGAATTGAAGGAACCATGTGAAGCTTGTATGATGGGCAAGCAACAGAGAAAGGCATTTCCACAAGAAAGCAAGAATAGAGCACAGGCTCCTCTAGAGTTGGTGCATGCTGACTTGTGTGGTAAGATGCCTACACAGGCCTTGGGGGGATCTTCTTATTTTATGTTGATTGTCGACGACTATAGTAGGAAGATGTGGGTGTACTTCCTTCGTGATAAGGCTCAAGCTTTTGGTAAGTTTAAAGAATGGCTAATACTTGTTGAGAATGAAACAGGGAAAAGTGTGAAGAAATTTAGAACAGATGGTGGTGGTGAGTTCAACTCAAAGGAGTTTGAAGGCTTTTGCAAGAGCAAAGGCATCAAGCATCAATTGACGACGCCTCACACACCTCAGCAGAATGGTGTTTGGAACGCAGGAATCGTACCATTGTGGAGATGGCAAGATGCATGCTAAAGGGCAAGGGATTGCCTAACCATTTTTGGGCTGAAGCTGTTAATACTGCAGTCTACATTCTAAATCGGAGCTATACAAAGGCTCTCAAGGGAAAAACACCTCATGAGGCTTACACTGGTAAGAAACCATCTGTCTCACATTTCAGAATTTTTGGATGTGAATGTTATGCACATGTTCCAGATGAGAAGAGAAACAAGTTACAACCAAAAAGCAGAAAATGTATCTTCTTGGGTTATAGTGATGAGCATAAGGCTTACAAATTATATGACCAAGAGGCAAAGAAGATCATCGCGAGCCGTGATGTGGTGTTCAAGGAGGAGCCGCATACAGTGGAGGAGGAGAAGGCAAGTTCTTCCACTTTATCATCAAGCGAAGAAGTAGTCCACTATGAACCTGTCCCGAGAGCTATCCCTATCCTTAAGGAGGAGGAAGCATCATCTTCAGATGATGAGGAAAAAGTTCACCAACTTGACATCACCCCACCGGAAAAGCCATTGCCGCGCTGGGTGAAGTAGCTCTATGACCACAATAATCCTAAGCCTGCATCTGTTGAGGAGAAGGCAGACGGACCAAGGAGGTCTCAGAGAATAGAGGAGCAAAGGAGGGCTTCTGCTCACATAGTCAATATGGCCTTGATGGTTGAGATTATGAGAGAAGTAAAGGAGCCAACTGAATTAGAAGAAGCACTTGCAGATCCATCATGGAAGGATGCTATGCAGGCGGAGTATGACAGCATAATGAAGAATGACACTTGGGAGCTAGTGGATCGACCAGCAAAGCGGAAGGTTATTGGCACCAAGTGGATCTGGAAGGTAAAGTACAAGGCTGATGGTACCTTAGAAAAGTACAAAGCTAGACTGGTTTCCCAAGGATTTTCACAAGTTGAAGGGTTTGATTTTCAAGAGTCATTTGCCCCAACTGCCAGAATGACCACTATTCGCACAGTACTTGCAGTGGCTGCCCACAAGAAGTGGCCAGTGTACCAAATGGATGTTAAGTCAGCGTTCTTAAATGGTGACCTCAAGGAGGAGGTGTACGTGGCTCAGCCACCAGGGTTTGAGGCCCCCCATTCTGAGAACAAAGTGTGTAAACTGAAGAAGGCATTGTATGGGCTGAAACAAGCCCCTAGAGCATGGTACCAACGGATAGATAGGTTCTTTTTAAACCTAAACTTCAAAAGATGTGCCTCAGATGCTAACTTGTATGTTTACAGGGATGGTAAAAAGTCTGTAGTGATTGTCCTATATGTGGACGACCTTCTTATTACAAGTGACTATGAAGATATGATCAACCAAACTCGAAAGGCTTTGAGTTCTGAGTTTGAAATGACAGACTTGGGCTTGCTGCACTATTGTTTGGGGATTGAAGTCTGGCAAGAGCCAGGAAAGATCTTCATCTCTCAGAAGAAGTATGCATGGGAGATCTTGAAGGCATTTGGCATGACCAAGTGCAAGGAGATAGCTACACCTATGGAGGTGAATGCAAAGTTATCCGTTGAGGATACATAAGCATTAGCAGACATTGGGAGGTATAGGAGGTTGGACGACAGTCTGATCTACTTGTGTAACACCAGACCAGATATCAGTTTTACTGTTGGTGTTTTGAGCAGGTTCTCAAACAAACCTCATGAGAGTCATTGGAAGGCTGGGATGCGGGTGCTCAGATACTTGAAGAAAACTCTTGACTATGGTATCACATACAGTTTCAGAACTTCTCTTGTGGGGAACTGTGACTCAGATTGGGCAGGAGACATTGATTCCAAGAAGTCAGTTTCTGGTTATTGTTTCTCTTTGGGTTCAGGAATTTTCTCTTGGATTAGTAAGAAGCAACCAACAGTGGCATTGTCTTCTACCGAAGCAGAGTACAAGGCAGCTTGTTTTGCTGCATGTGAGGCCGTATGGTTGAGAAGGATTCTATGGCATATGGGAGTGCAGGATGAAGAACCAACTGTGCTGAGATGTGATAATCAGAGTTGCATCGCCATTGCCAAAAATCCAGTGTTTCATGCGCGCACCAAACATATAGAGATCCAGTATCACTATGTGCGTGATTTGATGGAGGATGGGATAGTGGAATTGGTCTACTGTCCAACAGAGGAGAATGGAGCAGATATCTTCACCAAAGCACTTACGAAGGATCTGCTTCAAGTTCATCTTCAGAGACTCGGCATTGGGCCGAGGAGATAGTTCACCTATGGGTGGACATTGAGGGGGGGTGTTAGATATGATCAATGCCCACCCTCATTAGGTGATACCAATGATCCATGGTGCTCAAAGTTGTAAGGCCCCCATTATGAGGAGAAGCCAAATGTGAGCCCGGACATTGATTGAGTCCTGACTTGTATATCACATGAGGTCTATGTGACCGGATGGCAAAAAGGTGACTGTTGTGGGTCTAATATTTGGGTTAGATGGAGTGGTTAAGCTGGTAGCAACTCGAGGCACATTGCATTGAGTTGCGTGGTAAGGGAGTTAAAAGGGGCCCCTATTGTGGGGTTCGGGGGCCGCGGAAGCGGCCCCTGGCTGGGGGGTCCCAGGGGGGCCAGCGGCCCCCCTGGCGGGGCTCCGGGGGCAGCGCCCCCGGCCCGATGGTCAAGGGAATATTCCCTGGCCGACTAGTGGAGGCTCATATGGTAGGTCGGTCAGCAGGCCGACCTAATGACCTTTGCGGGCTATAAAAGCTAAACCCCTTCGTAGCCATCTCTCACTTATCTTTCACCCAGTTAGAGTTGTTGTTCCAGCTAGCCTTAAGCTCTTCACCTATCTTCTGTCTAGATCACCATCTAAGCTTCACACAGTGGAAGGGCACGGGTGGACAGAGCTATCTTTGTATCAGTTGTTTGGAGTTAAAGAATTTACTGATTCTTCTTTTATCTGTTGTGTACTTTCTATCTCTTTCGCAGATTCTGTTCGCTACGCCGTGTAATATTTTACAGGATTGCGTCTTGCAGGTTTCCTTTTGCGGCGGAACACATGGAGAATCATGGAGATCTAGCATGCAAAGATGCTCTTCGCAGAAGGCGGGAGCATGTGGCACACGCCCCTCCACCGGAGCGCTATGTGCCCACCATCAAGAGGTATGCCAAGAAGCGAGGCCCTAAGTGACACTGTCCAGGGCAAAAGGCCGAAGAATCCTCGAGTCAAGAAAGTTGAGACTCGAAACGCGCAACAGGTGGCAGCACTAGTGGCACGAACTCCTAGCTCCTGCTCGGGCCCCAAATGCTCAAAGGCAGAAAGGGCAGCTCTGGAAAGAGAAGAATTTAATGAATTATTTAAAGACATTCTGGAGACGGTAGTGGGCCGGGATTACACCATTCATGTCCCGGCCGACATGTTCCCTGCTCACCCCCACGGGAGCCCCACACCAGCAGAGCCCCAATCACCCGGCCACCCAGACTCGCCCCGCCTCGTACAAATCGAGTAGCCCATGATGCATAAAGGGCTTATCAAATGATAACTGGCCATAACTTTTTGTTTTTAAATGGTTAAGTGTTCCCGACTTGTAAGTGTTGACATGTTCCTGACTTGTATGAACTTTTCATATCTGCTTTAATATATTTTACGCCTTTAGCAAAAGAAAAAGCTAATCAAGCGTAGGTGATAAATGTCTAAGTCAACACCATAGAATTCAGATAAGTGATGTCTCCTTGCATTGCACTGGCTTATTATAGTTGCGGCATATGCCATTCTTGTACTCTCATGAAGCGACAAGTGGATACAGGATGGAATAGATCTTTGGGCGAAAGTGTTCAATGCTCGATCACCGCAAGACCATCGACCCCCCAAGGAGCCGCGGAAAAGCCACCCTACCAAAATCACGCATCACCCTTGCCAACCGCCCACATTGCATGGCCCAAAACACATTCCTGGGCCACGCCCCCTTTCTGGGTTAAGCTCTATAGTTGGCTCACGGCAGTCGTTACCTCAAATGTACCCACATCGCATGTGCCGCAAGGAGGGTTGCAATATCTCAAGTGTATCTCCCCCTTTCGCCAACTGCTTCTCTAACAACGAGGCTAGTGCACAATCATCATTATACTATCCATTTTCTGAGCCTTCGAAGCTTGACATTTTCCAACCCATTGAAAGGCTGATAGCCTCAACATATTGTAATGGTTGTACTCAGGCAAATCAAAAAAAAAAAGAGAAAAGAAAAGAAAAGAAAAGAAGAAAAGAAAAGAAAAGAAAAGAAAAGAAAAAGAAATGAATGGAAAGATAAGAAGCACCCACGATCACAGCACAGCACCTAGGGGTCCTCAAATTAGGTACGTCTGGTGACCTTGGTCGACCGGCTTCGTCCCTAGTCCCCTAGCCCCTTACAATCACCCACAATTGTTCAGGGCACATCAAGGGTAGGACATACCTGGGGAGCTTGTCTCGCCTCGGGTTAGACCTGTCACCCTGACCCACTTGCACAATTTTCTTTTACACTCTGCCTTAGTACCTTTGCAATCAGTGGTGATAAGCACCGCATGATTGGCCATGAAAAGTACACCGTACTCATCAAGCAAGTCCAATAGTTTCCAGCTTACTGAAAGTGCGGTGTCCTTGTATTCAATTATACTACATCGTGTAGTCACAATGCAAAGGATGTCTCATATACCTTCACGTGTACTCCTCCACATGGACAACTTTGCTTCATCCACGCATTGTTATGAGAAACTAGCCCATGGTCTTCTAACTATGTAATATCTAAGTATGCACGAGCACTCACATAATATCTGCACTGAAGTATATCCACAGTTTGGGTCCTCAAGTGCATGACAATACTCTAGGCTTGCTTGGAGTTCGACTTGTCTCCCAAACTAATCAAAATATGTCTTGTGCACGATGAGAAGACTAGCACTACCCCTTAAGGAGAGACCACATGGGAGGTTTTCCAATTGTAGGTATAAGGTGTTGTTCACTCTTTATCAACACTCAACTTTGAATGCTTATCCCTTACCATCCGACAAGCCCACAAAGAATTGTCATGTGCAGAATCCCCAACAAACCAACACTTTTGCTGGCCATCAATGCAATCCCCAACATAGCATAGCCCTACCACCAACTCCAACAACCTTCCACCAGCCACCTTGGCCACCAACAGGCCCCCAAGACCTTCTGCCACACCACCACCAACACTCCTCCACGGAAACCACAGGCGTCCTTGTCACCCACGTCTTCGGTGCATGCTACAGCCTGCTACCTACGATGGTGAGTGCCATGGGACTGGCACTCGTCTAGGAGGGGGTAATGTTAACCCCAACACGAAGAAAGCAAAAGGAAGTGGAAAAGACGCAGGGCAAAGGCGGAAAAAAGGTAGCCCGACTGAAGAAAGAAAAGGAGAAAAGGCCAAAAGCGCAAGGGCAACCTTAAAAGTCCAAGGCAAAGGCAAAAGGGGAAAGGTGCATTTTAAAATAAAAAGGCACACCCTGAAATCTTGTAAAAGAGCGCTGGGCTCTCACCCATGCAATTTGTAAATGTAGATGGGCGGTGGACAAGAAGCTAGGAAGATAGAAGGACAATGGGAAAAAGGGCCTAGGCTATGGCCAGCCATGTAAAAAGGGGAAAAGGGGATGACCGCCCAAAAGGGATTTAGGGTTTTGTATATAAAGTTGAAAAGTGAATGAGAAGCTCTCTTCTTCTTCTTGTTCTTGCTTGCTTGAGCTTGTGCTTGAGGGAGGGAGTGTGAGAGTGTGAGGGAGTGAGTGTGTGAGGGTGAGGGACCGAGGAGGAGAAGCTCTCCATTGTCTCCTCTCTTCTTCTCTTCTCTTCTCTTCTCTTCTCTTGTATTGCTCGCAGAGATGGAGCTTGGAGCGTGGAGCTTGAGGATGGAGCTTGCTTGAAGCTTGCACTTGGATCGTGGAGCTACCGGAGTGTGCGGGAGAGGAGGTAACTTGAACGGCACGGAGGTAAGCTCACTACACCCGTAGGTATGGATGGCGCGTCGGTTATGTGAGAGGTAGCCATTAGTGCTCGGCTTGGAACGCTTGAAACAATAAGTGGTCCGTGGGTCTTGGTGGTTGAGTGAAAGCTCCCACATACGTGGTTAGGATTAGGTACATACTTTTTCAATAGACTGATATGGAATACATTATAAACTTTTAGGTTCTCAGGGAGGTGCAATCTATAAGCATTGGGTCCTAGGCATTTGAGGATTTTGTACGGCCCACAATACCTTGGACTTAGCTTCTTGCAATCTCCTAGGGATAGAGAACTCTTTTTAGGGCGTACGCGAATGAAGACCATGTCTCCTTCTTCGAAGACTCTTTCTTGACGCTTCAAATCCGCGTATGCCTTCTGTCTATCCTTGGCCGCTTGTATGTCTTGTCTTATTGACTTTATTTGATCATCCATCTCCTCCAGCATCTACCTTGGCGCTTCAACCCTTAGGGTTGGATCAGAGAAGTTTAGGGGACTTCAACAGTCATGACCATACAATGCTTGGAAAGGGGTCATCTGAATGCTTTGCTGGTATGAAGCATTGTAGGCAAATTCAACCAATGGCAACTATTGAATCCACCTCTTCGGCTCTCGATAGCAGTATGCCCTAAGCATATCCTTGATGACTTGATTTACTCACTCTGTTTGGCCATCCGTTTGGGGATGGTAGGTGGTGCTAAAACAGAGTTGAGTCCCAATAGCTTCAAAGATAGCTCTCCAAAAGTGTGATGTAAAGAGAGAATCTTGATCACTAATGATTCTTTTGGGTAAACCATGTAGTTTGAATATCTCTTTGATAAACAACCTTGCAATGTTGGAGGCTTTATAGTTTGTCTTTACTGGAATAAGGTGTGCAACCTTAGTAAGCATGTCAACCACAACCATGATGGAGTTGTATTCTCCTTGGACTTGGGGTAAGCCTACAACAAAATCCATACTGATAAATTCCCATTTCATTTGGGGGTTGTGAAGCGGTTTCAGTTTCCCTGGCATCCTGACATGTTCTACTTTGATACGTTGGCAAGACAAACACTCAGTGACATATTTGAGAACGTCACCTTTGAGCCTCTCCCAATGGTAGCTCTTCCTAACTGCATTAAGAGTCTTAGCATAGGCAGGATGTCCTGCGAAAGGGGAATCATGAGCTTCCCACATTATCTTCTGCTTAAGTGACTGGCTTGCTGGTATACACAGCCTTGTTCTATAGTAGACAAGTCCATTATCAATGGAAAATTCCTGATAATTAACTTGCAACTTTTTGATTTTGCTCCTTGGTAGAGATCTCCTTTAGCATTGTTTGGTAGGCCAAATCATGGCATGCTTCCTCTCTAGCTAACTCAAGTATAGGGTTGTTTGGCATAGATACTTTTGTAGCTAGAGATCTGGCCGTTGATGGATTCTGCAAGATTAGGGAATTTAGGAATGCCTTGCGACTAAGTGCATCGGCAACTACATTCTCTTTCCCTGGTCGATACTTGATTTCAAAATCATATTCCTCCAACACTTCAATCCACCGACGTTGCCTCATGTTGAGCTCGTTCTGGGTAAAGATCCATTTGAGACTCTTATGGTCGGTTACTAGAGTAAACTTGTTACCCAACACGTAGCATCTCCAAAGCTTTAGAGCATGGATGACAGCTAGTAATTCCAGATCATGTGTAGCATAATTCTTTTCATGGTTCTTCGGTTTCCTTGAAGAGTATGCTACTAGATGACCTTCCTGCATAAGTACACACCCCAAGGCAAGAATGCTAGCATCAGTTACTACCTCGAACTTCTTATTGAGGTCTGGAAGTTTTAAAATAGGTGCTGTTACCAAACTTTACTTCAATATATCGAATCTATTTTGTTCAGGAGTTGACCATGTAATGGAAGTCTGCTTCTTTAGTAAATCCGTTAGAGGTGCTGCAATCAAAGCATAGTTTTTGATGAAGACCCTATACCATCCTGTCAATCCAAGAAAGCTGCATATTTCTTTGATAGACACTGGTGTTGGCCATTCAAGCACATCTCTGACCTTGGCTGGGTCCGTTGATATTCCTTCTGATGATACTATGAATCCCAGATATTCAATCTGACGCTTGAAGAATGCACACTTCTTCATTTTAGCATATAGCTTGTCTCAAGGACAATCCAAAGTTGAGGTTCATGATCTTCTTCCTGTTTAGAATAGACTAAAGTGTCATCAAAGAAGACAAGCACGAAATCATCAAGATATGGCCTAAAGATATCCTGCATTAATCTATTGAAGGTGGTAGGTGCATTCGTAAGCCCGAAAGACATAACTAGGAACTCAAAGTGCCCATATCTTGTATTGAAGGCCGTCTTTGGGATATCTTCTTCCTTGATCCTTATCTGATAGTAACCTGACCTGAGCATCAATCTTAGAGAAGATCTTTGCACCCTGAAGACGATCAAGAAGCTCATCTATTCTAGGAATAGGATACTTGTTCTTGACTGTTGATTGATTCAACCCTCGGTAATCAATACATAGTCGAAATGTCCCATCTTTCTTTTTCTGGAATAGTACTGGAGCTCCCCACGGTGAATTGCTAGGCCAGATGTAGCCCTAATCTAACAGTTTCTTGAGTTGTTCCTTCAACTCAATTGCTTCTGGTATAGACATTCTATAAGGTCTCTTTGCAATTGGTGCAGCTCCAGGTACTAACCTAATCTCATGATCTACTTCTCTTTGAGGCGGAAGTTCAGTCAACTCTTCAGGGAATACGTCAGTGTATTCCTTTAGCCAAGAAGGTCCTTCATGAGACTCTTGCTTTTGATCTAATTTGTTGAGTCTGATCAAGTAAACATGCAATCCTTTTCTGACTTCTTTTATGATCTGAGATACTTTGGCCAATTGGATTCTTGGCACTCCTGCCTCACCTTGAGTTGTGACTAATTCCCTTTCGGAGTTTCGAAAGGAAACTTGACCCTTTCCATAGTGAATGTGGGCATCGTTAGGTTTAAGCCAATCCATTCCGAGTAGACACTCATGGATACCAAAATTCATGACTCTGAATTTAACCAAAGTCTTCTTTCCTCCAAGAAAGAATTCCACCTTAGCAGTTTGCCTGGTACAAGTTACCTCACGACCATTTGCCAATTCCACAAGCAGGGTAGGTGCTTCTACTATGGCTATTCCTAATCTTTTTGCACATGCTGGTGAGATAAAGGAATATGTGCTGCCACAATCAATCAAGGTCTTGAAACCTTTACCTTGATAGTCCGACGGTGTCTGAATCACCGAGAACTGGCGATTCGGCCCTTTCTTGTGTAAAGCGGCATGGAGTGTCGCTCTTTCAAATTCTGCTTCCATGGTCGAATCTTCTTCTTCTTCTTCTTCTTCTTCACCTCTTTGCCTATTGGCAATGCATGCGGTTCTTCCTCTTCCTCGGGTAGCTTGTTCCTTGGAAAGGCGCTTGGAGATGTCCTCCACCAAGCTTGGGACATTTCCTCTTGAAGTGACCGGGTTCGTTGCAGTGGAAACAACGGAGGTTTCGGCCATTACTTTGAGTAGGAACAAGGTTGTTGATGTTATTCGTCCTTGCTTTCTTTCTTTGTCCCTGATTATGACCTTAAGCTCTCTTCATTTGAGGTATCAATGCTCCTCTGTTCGGGTCATTATAGGACCAAGTTTTGTTACCCCTTGGTCTAGCTTGCACCTCTTGAATTATAGGAATCGCTCGAATGAGTGCATCCTGAAGATCTGATAGACGCATAGATTCGAGACGGGTATTTACTGGTGGATTTAAGCCCGCACAAAATTTGGACACCTGCTGTGTCATGTCCATCTGCACTGCATACTTTAAAAGTGAGACGAATTTAGAGTAGTATGCGTCAAGAGTGAGTCCTAGCTGTTTTAGCTCGTAGAACTCGTTCATTTTCTGTGTGCGATATGCAAGTGGTAAGTATCTTCCCTGCACGGCTTTCTTCAGCTTCTCCCAGGTAACGGATCCCTCTGCGATCCCTTGATCTCGGCACCATTTCTTCCACCAAAGTCTAGCTTCGCCGATGAGCTTTAACTTGGCGAGCATAGCCTGATTGGCAAGTGCAATACCGGTTGCTTCGAAGTAATCCTTCATGGACTCAATCCAAATTTCAGCATCAGCTTGGATGAACCTGCCTCTCCCATCAAACTCGGGTGGCTTAATCTACTTAAGAAGGAACTTCTTCTCCTGGATCATAGCAGTACTAGATGTAGGAGGCAAATTAGGAAGCTGTACCTGGGGTTGTGCCTGAATGAAGGTTTTCTTAACATTATTATACGATAATCGACGTTAGCATATCTTTAATTCAGTTATCTCGTAAACAATGTAGCTACTTAACTTTTTATCAACTCTTATGCACAGCCAGACATTGATAAAAATATGTCTTTATTTGTATTTACATGGGCATAGCCCTTTTGAATACAACGTTTCATGTGATGATAAGCCAATTGTTACATTTAGTTTGGGGAGAACAACGTTGTATTGCATTTATCTATAGGAATTGTGTAATAGTAAGGTTTTGGATCATGGATCTTCAAGAATCGATAAGTCATTGGAAGTTCAAGATATCCTTTCCGTTGGAATCCATACTTCTCATGGCGGCCCAACACTTTAATCCTGTCGGTGGGGATTACACGAGTTACTTCCTCATATACATATGAGTTCATTTCAACCCTCCGACCTCAAATATGTAAAGTCGAATTTACGTGAGCTTCCACAAAAATGAACAGCTTCACAACTTTCAAGCCTTCCAACCACTTGATCATTTTTAGGTTGGTCTGTAGATAAGCAAACTTGTGGGTGGCTATATAGTAGATTCCTGAAGCACCCGTCCATCTTCATTCCATGTACAAAGGTGATGGATTATAAATCTGATCTAGGATGTTCATCATCTCAACCCTTTGTCGAAAAAGCGGAGAATGCATTGCAGTCATAAACAAGACTCGAAATACCAGAAACTTGTTCCACGCTTCGTAATTCTGCAAGACAGCATTGAAGGTAAGGAAATGTTTGGACAACAAGAATTTCTTTACTTCATTTCATTGAGATTTCATAAAAACAATTCCATTGTTGGTCAGCTCTGATACCAACTGTAACGTGTCCACTAGTATCATCTAGGACACATCTTAGCAGTCCATCGAAAAGGATGTCTAGAAAGCTCCGTCCGGCACTCCCCTGGAATGTTACGGGGTTTGCGATCTAGGGTTTTCCACGTCTGCCACGTAGCGGAATTATTCTGGCCGTCCCCACTTAGGATCGACCGGAATTTGGGTTTTCTTGATTGGTCATTTCCTAACAACAACTAGCATCGGACTCAAGCGAACTACTTTACGCAGAAATGCGAGGTCCGAAGCGGATTCATGCTGCACTTGGTTCAAAGAGAATGGGAAACGAGAGGGATGCAAAGCTCAAACTCTCTACCAAAAGGCATAGTCCCATTCCGTTCCCCTAAAACAATGTAAATCGGTTAAGACATAACTCTAGGTCAACGCTTTTGATGTTCGTATCCCTTGACAATCATTCCGCTATTCTTCAATATTTAAGAAAAGTTCCCGACCAACCAGGACCACCCAACCGTAGGACGGACCCATGGCCCATCCTCTACACTTTCCTCGGTTTGTTTTAGTTAGGTAATTATCTAACACATTAATTGGACATGTAGCAATCAGCTTCTTTAATTAATCCGTTAAGCACTGGTTCCTTCACATAATCTTATCACGTGACATAGAAAAACAATATCAAACAAGTTCTTTATTAACATATCATCATATTTATCTTTGAAATACAAGGAGTTCCGCCTGTAGGATTCCCGAAGGCTATCCAGTAATCCACAGGGATCACTATTCCAAGCTTCTGCCCGTAGACTAGTATGCGGGCCTCGAGATCCAATCCCGAGTGACGTTAGCCTCTTGTGCAGGACGTGGAAGGCGAGGGATTTACGGCCAGAGTCCCCTAGCACCCAAGCGTCTTCCTGCTCCAAGTAGAGCTCAATGGAGAGACCTCTCGTCGCGGGTTCGGTCCATGTTCCCGACGCGGTCAACAACCCCCTTGGTTAGGGTCAGGCAGGCAGTCGAGGGTAACTGAAACTGCCTCTCCCTTCAGGCCTTCAACCTAAAGTATAGATATTCATTTAATTTGTAATTCATAAATCAAACAGTGCTCTAAAATCTCTAGCAAGCACAAACATTTCCATTAACCGTGTTGGCAAACTGCTAAGGAATGATTCTTTTCTTTCGAATGCATCATCACTCGTTCCAAGGTGTCTTGCAATTTGGCAAGATCCCTTATATTGTGGTTAGGGCGTACCCTATTAACCCAACTTGGTCAACCCTAAAGTTCATTGGATACTTTAGTTTCCGGTTTTATTAACCTTCCTTACTTAGAAGGATATCAAAGAATACATTCTTTTGCAAGATAACTTGCATAAGGATCCACCATCCTTGTTAAGGGTATTTAACCTTTCTTCTTGTGAATCAATCACAAGACCATATGACTTTGTACTTGCTGCGCAAGTCCTACATCGTAATATACGATAAAACAATCCGTTTTGGTTTCTTTAAGCTGATGTTTGTCAGACCTAGGGTCTCTTTTTAAGAACCTCAGGGACAAACCCTAGTTCTTTTACATTTACGATTTATTGACCCTACAATCAGGAAAGGTAGGCAAGTATTTAAGGTATAAATGTTTCTTGGATTTTTAAATCATTCCGAATGCATATTTCGCAGCATAGGTATTTCTAAGTTTATATTAATTCGGTTAACTTTTAGAAGGTAATATCGAGATCACCTTGGCACGATTTGTTATCTATGTGACAATTGATTTTTGAGTCCTAAACTTTATTGCTTTGAGTTTAGGTAAATTCAATTAAACTCCATTTTTCCTTGCAAACAAAACTCATGCCAAATAAACAATCTTTACCTTGCTAAGATATGCAGTTAGCAATGATAACTTCCTAGAGTTTAAGCAACGTAAGAAACCTTTCATGAATTTCACCTTCTATGATGATTCGTTGCAAAAAAGAATAGGGGTTAATGGTGCAAGATGCAATTTTTATTCCTTCAAGGTTTAACTGGAATATACTACTTTAGTGGGTAAATAATCACTACAAGGAATTGGGCAATTAGCGATGCTGATTAGCGACGGTGGATATCGGCGTCGCTATTGGCGTCGCTATTTGCGTCACAGGAAAAAAAACGCGGCCGAAACCCGAGCGCCGTTTTCATTTCTTTTGCTTCGACTTTTGAGAGCGAGAACGAGGGAGAGAGCGAAGGCTTTGTGAGAGAAGAAGAGGAAGAAGACTTGCTGCCGCCACCGCCGCCACTGCCGCCACCGCCGTTGTTCGCGAAGGAGCCCTCATTGCAAAGAGAAGCCGCCCCATGCTCGCCATATCTCATTGGTGAGTCTCCCTCTCTCTTTCTTTTGCTTGTTGAAGGTTTAAATCGTTCTCTTTTGCTTGTTTAGGAGAGGAAATGAAAGAGAAGGAGAGGGAGAGGGAGAGGGAGAGGGAGAGGGAGAGAGGGAGAGTGCATTCTCTCTCTCTCTCTCCCTTTTGCTTGTTTAATGTTTAAATCACTTTCTTTTTTGCTTGTTTAGAAGAGGAAACGAGAGAGTAAGAGAGAAAGAGAGGGAGAGGGAGAGGGAGAGGGAGAGAAAGAGAAAGAGAAAGAGAAAGAGAGGGAGAGAGAGAGAGAGGGGGAGGAAATGAGAGAGGGAGAGAAAGAGAAAGAGAGGGAGAAGGAGGGAGAGTGCATTCTCTCTCTCCCTCTCCCTTTTGCTTGTTTAATGTTTAAATCACTTTATTTTTTGCTTGTTTAGGAGAGGAAATGAGAGAGAAAGAGAGCAAGAGGGAGAGGGAGGGGAAGGAAATGAGAGAGGGATAGAAAGAGAAAGAGAGGGAGAGTGCATTGTATCTCTCCCTCTCCCTTTTGCTTGGAGGATGTTTAAATCACTTTATTTTTTGCTTGTTTAGGAAATGAGAGAGAAAGAGAGATAGAGAGGGAGAGGGAGAAAAAGAGAAAGAGAGGGTGAGGGTGAGAGAGAGTGTGTGCATTCTCTCTCTCATGACGGGTTTGGTTGTTTGTTGTTTGAATCACTTTCTTTTTTGCTTGTTTAGGAGAGAGAGAGAGGGAGGGGAAGGAAATGAGAGAGTAAGAGAGAAAGAGAGGGAGAGGGAGAGGGAGAGGGAGAGGAAGAGGGAGAGAAAGAGAGGGAGAGGGAGAGGGAGGGGGAGGAAATGAGAGAGGGAGAGAAAGAGAAAGAGAGGGAGAAGGAGGGAGAGTGCATTCTCTCTCTCCCTCTCCCTTTTGCTTGTTTAATGTTTAAATCACTTTATTTTTTGCTTGTTTGGGAGAGGAAATGAGAGAGAAAGAGAGCAAGAGGGAGAGGGAGGGGAAGGAAATGAGAGAGGGATAGAAAGAGAAAGAGAGGGAGAGTGCATTGTATCTCTCCCTCTCCCTTTTGCTTGGAGGATGTTTAAATCACTTTATTTTTTGCTTGGTTAGGAAATGAGAGAGAAAGAGAGATAGAGAGGGAGAGGGAGAAAAAGAGAAAGAGAGAGAGAGGGAGAGGGAGGGGAAGGAAATAAGAGAGGGAGAGGGAGAGGGTGAGAGAAAGAGAGGGAGAGGGAGAGAAAGGGAGAGACAGGGAGAGGGAGGGGAAGGAAATTTAAGATAATAGACCTATTGATAATGGTATGCAATGCACTTTGCCATGGGCCACGTACATTGGTAACTCTTTAAGATGGCTTAAAAATGGTCAATTCCTTCATAATGTCCAAGTAGGGGATCTAATTGTGATATGCATAATTCATTGTTTTTGTATTAACTTTATAGGCATGCCAAATTAGAAATCATGCCAACAAGTCAACGGAAAGACTAAAAGAAAATGATACCCTAGCTAATGGTCATTAAGGTACTTCATCAAAATGAACCCAAAAGTATTGTTATAGAAGAAGAGACCCTTAAATTGAGTATAGGATAATTTCTCTCAGGTCTTATGACTATGAGTAGAATTGATTGAAATAAATTTTATTACTATAGTTATTAAATTTCATAGATGGCGCGTATTAATTTTAAAATGGATTACTTATACTCAAAGCCGAGATATAACAAATAATTATCTACCGGGATAAACAAATCCTTGAGCATGATACAAGGCCGAGATATAATATCGGAAAATCTCTCAACTACTATATACAATGCAAGATTTATGGTCAACTTGCAACTTGACGTACATCTCCATAAAGCTATCCATTTAAGCCTCATTTTTTGTAATGTAGATAAGATGGAAAACGAAGAAGGTCTTATTGTTCAAGACCGCGAGACGTATCTTAATCAGCGTGTCCCATGTCCTTGCTCTCAATGCAAGTTGGCAATTAGACGAAAACGCCAATTGTCTATAGAACACGTATTACGATTTGGCAAGTTTCAATCTGAGATCATTGATCAGGCGATTGCGGGTTTTCAGAAAATGGTAATTTGAAGTTAATATTAATCATGCATTGTACTCTCAAGCTAATTGAAAACCATACACAATAAGATTGGGTCTTGTTGGCAAATTTTCTATCCAGGGGGGTGATGTCTTGACACAAGGGGGAGTGCACCCTTTGCGGCCAATTAGAAGAGTTTGTGGACGTGCGATGAATGGATTGCAGGAGCCAATCAACCACTCGCAAGGCCCATCTATACTGTCAATGCCAGAGGAGACAGACAACCTTCCCGACCTGCCTACAATCTTGGAGCCTGAGATGGAGGCAATGATCGATGCATTGATTCCCATGGATGTTGAGACATCTGACCCGCTTAGAGAGGAAGCATCCATACCATTATATGATGGGTGCCGAGTATCTCGGTTGAAGACATTGCTTGCACTCTTAAGTGTGCAAGCAAAATACAGTTGGAGCGATACGAGTGTGACTGAGTTATTCAGGTACCTTGCACACATGCTTCATTGATTTTTTTTAAAACATGCAAACATTTGTGTTTTTTCAAGGTGTTTTATGATTTTTTTCAGGTTATTGAAATATCATATATTGCCACCTGCAAATACCATGCCTGAGTCTCGTGATGATGCATGACATGTTTTACGGAAGCTTGGCATGGACTACAATAACATCCATGCATGTATCACAACAACTACATATTGTTTCGAGATGAATACGAGACTATGGAGACATGTCCAAAGTGTGGTGCTCACATGTATCGGCAGGAATTGCAAGGGCAAACCATCCCTCAAAAAGTTCTCAGACACTTTCCGCTCATCCCCCGCATAAACCACATGTTTCGCACGTCTGCCATGGCAAGCTTGACAACGTGGCATGTGCAAAATAGGTCCACGGATGGAGTTCAACGAATATCAGCGAACTCGCACGCATGGAGCCACATTGACTCTACCTTCCCAAGCTTTGCGCGAGAGCCAAGGAATCTTCGGCTCGGTCTCGCCATGGATGGTGTGAACCCATTCGGTCTGCGCTCGACTTCTTACAATGTGTGGCCTATAGTGCTTGTCAACTACAACATCCCTCCATGGCTTTCTAAAAACTATATTAGGGAGTTTGGGAATCTCCCAATTCCCATTTTTTGAATACTAAAAAGGTGGCACGCGGATAACATGCCCATAAGTTTCTCAAAACCATATGATGTGACCTATCATTGGAAAGCACTTGAAAAATGGAATCTATTGAGCTATAGAACGCTCGATTTGGAGTTATAGTGTTTAAGTTATGACAAAAACAAAGCTTTGACCACGTGTCCCAAAATGATGGAAAATTCCCATATTCCCCAATATAGTGTTTCTACGAAGAAAGGACATCTCATCCTTAGCTTGCTCGTCTCGGGCCGCTACAAAGTAAAAAATATGGACGTGTATCTTCGTCCATTAGTCGATGAGCTTAAGATTTTGTGGGAGGAGGGGGTCACGGTGCAAGATATGAGCAGGTGCGATGGTCGGCGGTCAGCCAACATTCGAGCCATTCTCATGTGGACGATGCATGACTTTCTGGGATTGGGAGAGTGCTCAAGTGAGCAGATCTTTGTTCTCGCTAGTAATATCTATATTTTATTTCATTCAATCAAGTATTCACTAGGTCGTGGCTCGCCTTACAGGTCTGGTTACCTTAGGTTATCATGCATGTCCATTGTGTGGGCCACAGTTAGACTCCCGAAGGTCACGAACCATGAAGAAGATGGTATATCAAGGACACGCCGCTTTCCTACCGGAGGATCATGAACTCAGGGAAGGTTTTCTCGGACGACCTCCAGCACGTATGAACGCTGCAAGCTGGTATGAGCTGAAAATGGTAAACCCGGAATCACATCCAAATGGAATGCGACGGTTCTCAATTTTCTACGAGTTGCCATATTGGACCCACTTATAGGTCAACCACTTGTTGGATCCCATGCATATTTTCAAGAATGTGGGCAGCTTGCTATGGGATCACATCACATGAAAGAGAGACACTATAGGGTCATGAATGGATTTAAAGGAGGTAGGTAAGATGGAGGCGCTTTGGCCACAGTCGAGTGCTGAAGGGGAAGTGCAGCTTCCTCGCGCTCCCTGGGTTTTGTCTACCAAAGAAGAGCGCATTGTGAAGCAAGTAATCAAGTCTATCCACACTCCGACGGGTATGATGCGTTCTCTCAGGTCCGCATTTTCTAAAGATGACCAAATGTTTGGGCTAAAATCCCATGATTAGCATAAGATATGTCATGTTTGTGAACAGAATGGATTTTAATTAGCATGGAAATTTTGAAATTTGAAAAGTGACCATTATTTATAATGCTTTCTCATTTGTGGCAGTTTGTCCTACCGATCGCGATCGCGGGATGCCTTACTCCAGAAATTCGCGGGGCCATTTACAAGTTGTCGACTTTGGTGCAATGGATCTCACAAAAAGAGATTAAGACGTTCTCTATTGAATCCGCAAGGCGGGGAGCAGTTGAGACGGTCTGTCTCTTTGAGAAATACCTGCCCACTAGCATGCTCACGATACAAGTTCACCTTCTTGTGCATTTTGTAGATGAAGTGGAGATTGCTGGACCTGTCCATATGTGATGGATGTTCTTCCTGGAGCACTTCATGAAAACCCTGAAAGGCTTTGTGTGACAATGAGCTCGTCCAGAAAGTAGCATGGCGGAAGGTTGGTTGGTGTCAGAGGCGTTAGTGCATATCTCACAATGGCTACCAACGGTGGAACCGGACAATGAAATGCTTTGGACGCTGAACGACGATGATAGGCTGACTGGAGATGTGGTGGTTGGAAATGGGGTAGAAAAAAGAATGGATGCCTCAATGGAAGAGAAGGTGAATCGCTTTTGTATGTTGCACCATGCCTCCATGGAGACGTGGCTCGCCAAGTACCAGATTGCAAGGCAAGATCAAGAGGAAGCGCGAGCTGAATTCCAACGCAGTACGTGTCACCGACCAATTTGATATCCTGAAGGCATGGAGGAGATGCCGTGGTTTATGTCAACATGATGGTTGCATGGAGCCTTGAGTGCAGCATCCAGTGAAGGGACAGAGGTCTCAATGGAGGAGTGGGAGTTCTCGAGGGGATGTAGTCCAAAGGTGATGAGGGGTTTAGAATGTGTCGTATCTAAATTTGCTTGCTACATCTAATTTGAGTGTTTCAAATGTGCATTACAAAATATATAGTGCAGTGTGGTCGCGCGGACGGCATTTTCGCATGGAGCGTATTGACAAAATGCGCTCCACAATGGACTGTGGTGTCCTGGCAAGGTTTGAGCAAGAGAGCCAGCGACGAGCAATGGATCCGAACACGGTTGTGGATGAGATGGAGTATTTTGGGAACTTGCAAAGTATTATTATGGTGGATTACCGTAGCTTCTCGATGATACTATTTGATGTGCAATGGTTCAAAATGGTACTTGGAGGAGCTGGAGCAACAGTTCAACGAGGTCCATCTGGATTTCTTGAAATTGATTCCAATAAAAAATGGACAGATTTGCGCGACACCTTTGTGTTGCCGGCCCATTGTGAACAGGTGCAAATAGTCATTTGCTTGCTAATTGTAATACGACATGGTTTATGTCACAATGGTTTGAACTCGCTTTGTAAGTGTTTGTGAACATGTAATCTTCTATCCAAACCCCCGACAACCTCGATGGTGGTATGTTATACCTTCAACTCCTCGAGGTGCAAGAGTATATGATCAAAGTGATGTTCCAGGCATAGATGAAGAAAATATGCAAATAGAGGGTCGATATTACAAGGGGTGGAGGCCACCACAAGCTTGGAGCCCGCATCGGCTAACAATGATGGAAATACAGAAGTAGAATTTTTTGAGAACGAGGCAGACTCGTTCTTTTGTGGTGACATGTCTATCGACCTTCCAGTGTATGCAGAGTTGTGTCAGGAGATTAACATGAGACCATAGAATACTTCATTCTTGGAGAATTGTATTACTCAATTCGTTATTTAGATCTTCCATAAAGGTAGATAAGATATGCATTTTAAGAGGAATTTTTCAAAAATAATTTATATTAATGTGCTTTGTATAGTTTAAATTGATTATTCTAACATCATTTTTTATTTGTGCAAGTATCGACATTTTTAGGATGAGTCGAGGGATGAGCGATGAGGAGTTTTAGGACATGATGGCACGCATGTCTCCAGATCAGCTCGCGAGATTCAGAGAGATGGCAGACCAGGAGCTGTCTCGTTCTTCGTCAGGGCGCTCTGCTAGATCTGCTTGAGCACGATCAGATGCTTCAGCTTCGAGCAAACGATCTCGACGCTCGCGACTTGGGCTAGAGGGAGGGACTGCGACTGCAGGAGGATCAAGGGGGTGCTGCTGTGGAGACACGGATGCGGTGTCTCCGTCTCATCGTTCAGCTAGAGCTGCGTCACCTCCAGGATTTGTCACATCTGTGGGGACGTCGACTCCAGTTACTCCAGCTTTTGCGTAGCCGTCGGCAGATGGCATGCCTTTTGGTGGCACTCCTTTTGGTGGCACCCCTTTGAGTGGCACTCCGGGAGAGGGTACCCCCGTCGGTACACCGGATGTACAGGGGTCTCCTGGATATGCCCAGGAGCGTGGACGGAGATGGGAGAGGGCCCATCTTAGGCAAACTCCTAGGGGTTATGGATACCTAGTGGATAGTAGGTCAGGAGCCATCATCATGAATGATGAGGGGAGGAGGGTGATGGCTCGCATGAGGGAGTTGTGCCAACAAGTTTTTCGGCACAACGTCCTGGATCATTGGAGGAACATATAGGAGGGGAGCAAAGACTACATAGTAGCATCCTTGCACAAGGAGTTCCCGGTGCCAGCCACAATAGATAGATTCTCTACGGGCTTGATGATGGATTGCATGCATGCATACATGTCACATAGACGATCCGACGCACGCAAGGCAATCAAGAGTGGGGCTCCAAAGCCCGAGTGGTTAGATGCAGACGACTGGAACCGAGACTAAGGGAGGAGGCTACAAATTCGCCAGGACATTGGAGTCAGCAGCGGGAGGCGGCGAGGGCACGAATCGAGGCCGGATTGGTGCATCATTTTGGGAGTGGCGGCCATAGGACATATTTGGAGGACTTTGTAAGTTTCTCTTTTGTTTTGCTTATTTGTTTTTTTGAGATATTCTTTGTACTGACAATCATGTTTCTAACAATTAGCATTTTGTTTTCTTTGCAGCACTCCATTACAAATCGCGATCCGCAAGGCCTTGAGACTCGATATGCAGAGAGGCACAGTCTCAGGGCATTGATGCGACAGATTGTATAGACGCGGCGGCCCTGTAAGTCACTCATCTTTCTTGTCCGTAGTTACCATGAGATATTTGAATGCATTATTGTATGGTGGATTGATATCTTGTTTCTTTTTCTGCAGAATCCGTTTGATGCTCCTTTGTGGCGAGACGAGCTTTCGGGGGACGAGGATTTGTAGCTCGCCCTTGGATCCTTAGACCTCACACACCTTTAGTTCTTAGTCGCCTGATCTATGTAGACATTTTCTATGTATTAGTGATATCGTTTCATGATTGTACCAATCGCATTTTATGCGATCATGTATTTATTTCATGTAGCAATTTTATGATTTCAGTATACATTCTTTTTGTTTGCAAGCGCTTTGTATGCAGCAGTGCAGAAACTATTTTGTATGGCTCTCATACAGCACACAGGCAGCCCTACCACAAATTTTTTTTTCTCTGTTACCGTCGCTATTTACGTCGCAAATTTACTTCTCGCATCGCTATTGGCGTCGCTATGAGCGTCGCAAATTCTCTGTAGCCGTCGCTATATGCGTCGCTATATGTGTTGCTATATGCATCGCATTTGCGACGCATATAGCAACACAAATAGTGACGCATATAGTGACGATTCTATGGCGTCGTCAATAACGACGTTTTTTGTGATGACAGGGGCAAATTTTGTTGTTTGTATTTTCGTCGCTTTAAACGTCGCTATAAGGTCTATATCTTGTAGTGAATCTTGCTCATAATTTGTTTTAGTGCATAAGGCTATTTGAAGGAAAACTATGTTTTATACTTTATCCATTTTGCATGTTCAACTAAACTAAATTCCTTCATCGTAAATAACTAGGACAAAATATATCTTATCCCTAATAATTCATCTTGCATGATTGAATTAAAACCAATATAAAATCAAGAAGGAAAAACCTGGTTTTGGGGTGAGATATCCACATGGATACCGAGAGATGACCCTCTCGTAGCTACTCCTTGGACTTTCTTAGGCGGCATCGCAATTGTAATCCTTCGAACGTGGAGACAACTTTACACTCCTTTTTGGAATTCACTGTCGCTTCAATATTCCTCTTCTCTCTTTCGAGTCAAGGAATCGTTAAGGGATTGACCACGAGAAAGGGGTAACAAGACCTTTAAGGTCTTAGCTTCTTCGGAGAGGGAAAGGTTTATAAAGCCTAAAAGAAAAAGGCCCTATAGGGATTTATACGCAGTGAAAATGGTGTGGGTGAGTGTGGTTTCAAAAAACATATGAAGGGCCTTGGTAGATCTTTGGGCTTGGGGTAAAAGGTATAGGAAGGGGGATTTTTGGAGAGGTTTTTGGGACACGGAGTAGTAAAGGTTTTAGGGATTTTAACCCGGGGTGAAAGGGGAAAGGTGAAGGGTGAAGGCTTATAGCACGGGGGAGAGGGAAAAGGGGGTGTAAGGAAAAGGGGACACGGGGGTTAAAAAGGGCTTAGGGGGGTGTGTTAAAAAGGAATATGAGGGGGTGCAACACGGGGTTTCAAGGAAAACACAAGAAGGGAGTTATAAATTTAAGCACGGGGGGGGGGGGGGGGGGGGGGGGGGGGGAGGGGGATTTGTGGTTTATGAGGCCAAGGGGAGTGGGGGTTTAATGGCCCCATGGGAAGGGTTAAGGGTTTAAGACCGAGGGGGGGGAGGATAAAAGGGAATAAAATCGAGAGGGGGGTGAAAGGATAAAAGGGAATAAAACCGGGAGGGGGGGTGAAAGGATTAATGAAGGTATAGGAAGGGGGCTTAAGGAGGCTTTTGGGGGATGCTAGGGGGGAAAAGGGCCTTAAAGAGCCCCCTTATAAGCTTCTAAGGCCTATGGGAAAATGGGTTTTAAGGGAGGGCTTTTAACCCCCTCCCGAGATGGACCACGTGTGTACAAGGTCTTAGGCCTTGCTTCTTTTAAGAAGCTTCCAAAACTTAGGAAGCTTCTGCTTTTCCCCTAAAAGCACGTGGTCAAAGAAAAAAAAATGAAATGGGAGATGACAAAATGCTTGTCAGGGAGTCGGCGGATAAAGACGGGGGCACTACCAGCTGGTCTGGGCGGCGGATTAGGCAACGGCAGCAGTGGCATTGCAGTGTGGTGGCGTACTCAGCCCAGCGGTGCTCCACGACGGCTCCTTTCCTCCTCAACGGTGCGGCATAGCCCTCCTGCAGCACAGCGAATTCTGGTCTCTCCATTCCTCCTCAAAAGCGAGGGTTTTTATAGGAAGAGAGGGGGTAGGGCCTCCCTCTCCCACGTGGATCCTGCATGCAGTCCTTCCCCTCCACCTCTACATTCTCCGAATTAGAACCATCCTCTTCCCTCAGCCACGCTTCGGCTGGGGGAAGGTAATTAAAAAAATTTACATTAAATCCAATATTAATCCCTTGTCCTCCTCCCAAGAGGAGGTTCTCATGAAAAATACGTGGTTTCGTTAAGCCATGTCTCGTTTGGCCACCGTGGAGAGTGTATTAGTAAAGACTAACCCGTCCCAAACCACAATGCAGCATTGTCATTTTCCCGAGACTTCACATGGCCTTATAATATTTTTAACATAAATATTATAGGAGGCAAAGGGGTAAAAATAGCAGCTAGTCTTCAATCCACACTTAAATTTTAAGAGGTAATTTGCCTAACAAGTACATGTGATGAAGAAATCAATGCGACATGTATGCTCAAAGATTCGTCTATGCTTCGTTGAAAACTATGTGTCATTAATTGATCTAATTGCATTAGAAATAGGCCCATTGATGTTGTCTTGGGTTGTAACTATCTAAAAAACTTAGGAAAATTTTCTATAGACTTCTCCCAAATCTATATGGAGTTTGGTATGCATGTATATCTCATTCATCTAGAGGGAGTTCAAGATAATGCTAGTTTTCAACTAATTACAATAAAGCAACTCAAATGGGAATTTAAGAAATGCTCATAGATATTTGTTTTGCACTTGAATAAGGAGAACACATATCAAACCTCAAAAGTAACCAAGAATTCGATATTAAAATCTTTATTAGAAGAGTTGAAGATTTATTTCTAATACCTATGACCCTTCCCCCTAAGAGGCAAGTGGATCACCCAATTGATCCTAATCCCCATTCTAAGTTAGTGAACATGCTAGCTTATAGACTTTCCAAGTGTAAATATGCAAAAGTTGCAAAGCAAGTCAAGGTATTACTTGAGATGGGGTTTATTGACCCAAGTTCCTCACTTTATGCATCTACAAGCCTACTAGTCAAGCTGAAAGATGGCTCTTTCTACATGTGCATTGACTATAGGGACTTGAATAAGATCACATTCAAGAACCATTATCCTATCCTCAAATTGATGACTTGTTGGATGAGTTGAAGGTGCACAATATTTCACTAAAAGGGCTCTACGATTTCCTAGTGATGCCTTTTGGATTGACTAATGCCCCCACCACATTCTAGAGCCTCATGAATAAAATTGTATACCCCTTCCTTTTCAATTTTTTGCTCCTATTCATTGATTATTTATAGTAGATCATGAGAGGAGCACTTGGCATCTTCATGTAGACATCAGTGGAGTACTTGGGGCACATTTTTAGTGAAAATAAGATACATGTTGACCCTAAAAAGGTGCAAAGTGTAAATGCCACACCATACAATACCACTTCATTATGTGGTTTCCTTGGTCTATCCTCATTTTATAGATGATTCATCAAGTATTATGGCACAATTGTAGTGCCCTTGAAACATCAATTGAAGGAGTCTTTTTTTTTGGATGCTATTGCTAATTTTAGCTAATCAACTGAAGAAAATGTTGACTCTAGCCCCCATCTTTATAGCCTTGACTTTTCAAACGAGTTCAACATTCATTTTGATGCTAGTGGTAGAGGTATAGGTGTTATCTTATTGCAAGAACATGATGTGATTGCTTTTTAGTGCCATAAGATTGATAAAAAGGAGACTTAGATGAATGTTGATAACTAGGAGATATGGCCATCCTTTTTGTTGTTAAGAAATGTTACCATTACCTCTATGGTAGCCAATTTAGAGTGAAGAGAGACCATTGAGTCATCTATTATTTCCTCACTTAGACTGCTTTGACTCCTTAGCAAAGGAGATGGGTGGAAACTTTGCAAAATTATGATTTTGACATCTGCAAAGATAGTGTAGTGGCTAATTCATTGTCACAAATGTAGGCATGCATATTGTTATCCATATCAAAGTTGTATAGTGATTTGATTGAGAAGCTCAAGGAGAACTACTTGCTAAATGAGGAATTTAGCCACATATTTTAGGAACTATAGTATGGCGTAATGGAAGAAAATTCCCATTATGAGCTCAAGAATGGACTCATATGGCCCCATGGCAAAATTGTCATCCCCACACTTCTCCCCTCATATGAAAGATCATGAAAGAGATGCATTCTTTCCCACTATTGGTCATTTGTGTGTTTTCAAAGCATATGATAGGATTACCAAGATCTTTCACTAGAAGCATCTATGGAGGGATGTGAAGGATTTTGTGTCTAGTTGTGTTTTATGCCAATAGAATAAGGACAACACACTTAGACTAGCTAGTCTCTTGTAGCCCCTACCTATCCTAAAAGGGAAATGGGTACATATCTGTATGGATTTCTTATTGGACTATCCGTAACCAAGAAAGGATGGAGGAATATATATGTGGTAGTTTACAAGCTCACTAAAGCTTCCCACTTTATTTCCACTAAGACTTAGAATACCACATCTCAGGTGACCATGTAGTTCATAGACCATGTGTTTAAATTGCATGGTTTACTGTAGGGTTATAATGCATGACAGAGATGCTAAGTTAATGAGCAACTGTTAGTAGGAAATTTCCACATCTATGGGTACAAAGCTTGCTCCATCCACCACACACCACCTAGACTAATGGTCAAACTGAGAGGGTCAACAAATGATTTGAGATCTACCTAAGGTACTTTTTCCATGATCTATAGCATAGTTGGTGTTATAATATCAAGCTCCAGTTACTCTTTAGTCAGTCTATCTTTATGTGTGTGACCAACATTAGCTAGATATAGTTGTATATGTGTGTGACATTCAATAAGATGGTGTGGTCAGTGACTTAACCATAGTTAGTCTTGGTTAGTCATACGTATGTGTGTAAGTCTCTTTTAGTTAGTATGATGAAAGAATAATGGAAGAAGAATAACAATGAGGTGAGGCTCATCTTCCGCTTCACTCTGTCTCTCTCCCTCTCTTCCAACATGTTATCAGAGCTTGAATGCCTAAAGCGCGAAGGCTTGGTAGTAGCCATTTGACATTAAGGCATCAGATCTGAAGAAAACATCATCAAAGGAGACTATGCCTACAGCCCTTTTTTTTGCAAAAGATATATCTTGCTACAGAAATGGTTTTTGGAGAAACGGCTCACAAATCCTGACCATTTCGATGTGGTCTACAACTTTGCAAAATAAAGTTTTTTCAAATTCCTCACAAATTTTGAGATATTCAGCACAGACCTATGCAGATTGGCTATTTACTCTGCAATAAACATCCCAGGGGCATTGGTGGCTTTCATCCTAACAATGTATACGCCATTATTATCATGCATTTGAGCATGATATTGGAGTGTTAAATGCTCAATTTTGGAGCTTTTTTGTAGGTTGGAAACAATGAACGTGTTGTTGTCTTGAATTTGGAAACAATATACCTATAAGGTTAAAGTATCTGTGATGCTTATTTGCTACTGACAAATGCTTGGATCATACCACTTGAGTGGTAGATGATTTTTGGGATATTGTGAGTGCTAATAGTCCGAATTTTGGACTGATTTGCTACTAGTTATACAAGGATATTGACTGGTTATTGTCTATAGGAAGAATACCTATCATCTTCACTTGACATGCATGCAATATATTCTGATTGGTTGGACATGTATCAACTCTTGCATAGAGTGGCAACTGAATGAGATGTTTTGGGGCTGTTTTGAGGTTTGAATACTCTTGTTTTAATAGAGAAAATACTGCTGGTAATACTAGTGGGTTGACTGTATTTGGTACTGCTACTTGCATATAGTACAAACATTGATACTTGTATGGACATAGTTGGTTGCTGGGATGTTTTGCCACTACCATAGAATGTTTTGAACTGATTTGAGCTTGGTTTATGCTCAATTGACTATGTTTTTTCATCATTGGAATACAATTTATAGCAAGCATGTTATCAGGAAAACTATCTTGAATTGCAAGAAACTATTTTAAATAGTAGAAATTTGGTCCTGAACTGTAGGAAAAGGAGTCAAATACTTACAGGTCGTATACATCACTAAATACCTAAGCTGCAACTATAAAAAATGCTCAAGGCACTGATAATATCACTCAAATTGTGGGAGAAAGGCTAGACAACAAAAAATTTGCTTTATGGAAGTTCCGTATGAAGAACTTTTTGGTTGGCAAAGGTTATTGGGAGTTATGTACAAGTGATGAGGCTGAACCTAAAATGCATGAAAGGAATCCAATAAATGATCAAAAAAGGGCTCATAAGCTATGGACTGAGAGAGCATGCAAGGTTTTACATTGGTTTTCCTTATGTATATCAGATGATATGGTTATACAAATTACTAGATGTAGTTCTCCAAAGGATGCATGTGACATAATCATGAAGAATTATGGAAATGCAACACATTCAAGAAAGATTTAGCTACAGCAACAGTTCAATAACATGTCTAGGAATGGCAAAAGCATTCAAGTATACACTATAGAGATCAAGAACATAGCGGATTAGCTTGCCACCATTGGATCTTTAGTGTCTGAGGATGATATGATTGTAGTGACATTGAATGGACTTGGCAAATAGTATAAAGCATTTGATACATCTATTTTTGTGAGAGCTGAATCCCCTGATTGGGATGAGTTGATTACTTTGCTACTACATGAGAAAGTTAAGCTTGGGCTCAATACAGGTTCTAGTACGTCTCAAAATAGAGACATTGTTCTTTACTCTAGCCAGCGTGTAGAGGCGATAGAGGCCGTGGCTCTTTTCAAGGTCGAGGAGACACTCAAAATGCTTATGGATAGCATCATTAGAATGCTTGGCATGGCACAAATACACAAGGCTAGCATGGATCTAACGGCTTTAGAGGTAGGGGGAGATCACCCCATGGTAGAGGTGGTGGATCTGGTTCATGGTAGTCAAATGATCAGTCAAACAGAGACAACGACTGTCATTATTGCGGTAGATATGGGCATATAGCCAAAAATTGTCATAAGAAGCAGGCTAACATGAAAGCCAAGGGTAGACAGCATGAAAATTATGCTTCATCTAGCGAAGTTCTTATGATCAAGGTGACACATTGTTTGCCATACAGCATGTGTCTAAGAATGCATCTAGGCAGAACAGAGATGAGAGATGATACATTGATTCAGGGGCTTCAAATCATATGACACGCCATGGAGAATGGTATGATGAGATGGTTGCAGGTTCACATGGTTATGTGTGTACTGGGGATGACACCTAGCATGACATTCAGTACATAAGAATTGTTCCATTGATGATGCCTGATGGCAAGAAAAAGAGCCTGCATGATGTACTACATTTACGTACAATAACCAAGAATCTTTTGTCAGTTGGCTGAAGAATAGAATCTATAGGTGAGATTTAATAGAGATGGATGCTTTGTTGAAGAATATGGTAATGGCTACAAATTGATTGCTAGCGGCCAAAGAGATGGCAGAATGTTTGCTCTTGATACGTCAATTCCAGAATTGAAAGCAACCATGTTTGCACATGATGATGGTGCTATACGGGATGTTGAGATATGGCATAAGTGGATTGGCCATGTGAATGTACAAAAGCTAAAATCTATGCACCAGAATGAGATTGTGCTTGGACTGCCTAAGTTCAAGTATCATGACTTTGGACATGTATGGGATGCATGTCAGTTTGGAAAGCAAGCACGATTTCCATTTATGAGACATGTATGGAATAGCTCACAACCCTTGCAGTTGGTACATTCAGATGTATGGGGTCCGTCTCATAATTCTTCGTTTGGTGGTGCTCGTTACTATGTTTCCTTCATTGATGATTTCAGCAGGTATACTTGGCTTTACATATTGAAACATAAGGATAATGTGTTTGATGCATTCAAGAACTTCAAGAAGCATGCTCAAAATTAGTTGAGGTGTAAAATTTCATGTCTTAGATCAGATGGAGGTGGAGAATATGTCTCTAATTACTTTGACATGTACCTTACTAAACATGGGATCAAAAGATAGTTAACTTGCAGCTATACAGCGCAGCAAAATGGTGTAGCAGAAAGAAAAAATAGGGTAGTGATGGAATCAACAAGAGCTATGCTGAATGAGGATTTTGCCAAATGGTTATTGGGTTGAAGTAGTAGTGACTGCTATCTATGTGTTGAATAGAACCCCTATAGTAGGGATTCATGATGTAACTCCATATGAGAGGTTGTGTGGTCATAAGCCTAACATTTCACACTTGAAGGTATTTGGCAGCATTGCATATGTGAATGTTCTTGATGAAAAGAGGAAGAAATTGGATCCTAAAGCTATCAACAGGGTGTTCCTTGGTTATGCACAAGACAAGAAAGCTTACAAGTGTTATGTACCGTCTATGCATGAGACATTGATTAGCAGAGATGTTGTTTTTGATGAGCTGGCATCGTGGTATGGTAATCTTGTTGTAGTGGCTATTGATGGATTACCTAGCACTAGCAATGCTGAAAATACACCTATAGTGAGTACATCTATGAGTGGTCCTACAGGTGATGGGTCACCTACAGTAAGTCTTTGGTCAAGACACTTGTGAAGTCATACTCCTATGCCCACTAACACGGATATGTTAGTGAGGGGGATATTGGATAAGGGAAAAGAAAAGACGCTTGAGGATGTGACAGGTCCACTTACAGTAGGTTATGAGTCATCTAGCAGTGATAGTTTGGATAGTGAGTTGGGCATTCTGTCTCTTATGATGCCTAGAGCAAGGCAGAGTTGCTATGTGTACTGCCTCATGAGAGGCAAGCTCAAAGTGAGCCGCAGTTACGGAGATCTGAGAGAGTCAAAAAACCAGTTGACAGGTTTGCATACACTGGTTATTCAGCCTGCCATTATGCATATATGGCTAGTGTGACAGGTTACAAAGAACCTACAAAGTTTGATGATGCAGTTATAGATGATAACTGGTGTGTTGCCATGGATGAGGAGTATGCAGCCCTGGCTGAAAATGAGACATGGGAATTGGTTGAATTGCATGAAGGCAAAGTCCCCATTGGCTGCAAATGGGTGTATAAGGTTAAGTGCAAGTCAAATGGTTCATTAGAACGCTATAAGGCTAGGCTGGTTGCAAAAGGGTATGCACAACAATATAGCCTCAATTATGAGGAGACTTTGAGTCCAGTGGCTAAAATGGCAACAGTCAAAACTGTCATTGCTTTGGTAGCATGCAAAGGTTGGAAATTATGGCAAATGGACATCAAGAATACTTTCTTGAATGGTGATTTGGTTGAGGAAGTATATATGGAGCAGCCTGAAGGCCATGTTCAACTGAACTTTCCTACACATGTATGTAAGCTGAAAAAGGATTTATATGGGCTGAAACATGCACCTAGAGCATGAAATGCTCAGATCAATAGTTATTTACAATAAGTGTATTTAGATTGGGTGATGCAAATCACAGTCTATTCACGAAGAAGACTGATCATGGATATGTATTTCTAGTGGTTTATGTAGATGATCTTATCATCATTGGAGATGATGAAGAGGGCATTGCTAAAATTAAATCATGTTTATAGGATGAATTCAGAGTCAAAGACCTTGGTGAACTAAATTATTTTCTTGGGATTCAGGTAGTCTCTACGCCTCAAGGTATATGCCTGTTATAGAAGCAGTATGCTCATGACATGTTACTGAAGTATGGTATGGCTGAATGCAAGCCTATGGAGACACCTCTTGATCAAAATGTCAAGGTACAGATTGATGTTGGAAATGACACAGAGAATGTGACCATGTATCGACAAATGGTGGGCAGCTTGATATACTTACTTGCCCTGACTTATGTTATGTAGTGGGGTTGATTAGTCAGTTCATGCAAAAGCCTCGTGAGAGCGGAATTTAGGTGACGAGAAGTGCTTAAAAATAGCTAAAAATTATGGATATCAAGGGAAAAATATTCACCGTCAAAGGCGGCGGCTCGATCTAGGACGATTTTAAGCATAAGCAGTCGACGGGTGCCCAAGTGACACCTCCGGATTTTTAGTAATTTTTTTGTCAGTCAGGAAAAGATGTGGGAGCTGCAAGCCTGTCCGGGATGCTGAGAGGGACGCCTAGAAATTTACAGCACGTCAATTGGAGCTCGTATGCGGAAGTTGGCCCGAAACCGACCGGGGTGCCCAAAAAGGGGGCCAAATTGGAAATTCCAAAAGGTGTGAAGAGAGGGGGGTGACCTTTGGCACCCCCCCTCTCAAAAAAACGTGATGTAGGGGGGGGGGGCAGGGCGGCGGCTGTTTTTCAGCTGCCGAAAAAAACGCGCCCCCCCCCCCCCCCCCCCAATTGAGAGATGGTGGCTACACATAAGCCAGGGAGATGAAGGCACAGCCGATCTACAGCATGATTTCACTCTCCATCGCCGCCCTTCGCGCGAGATATGGTGGACTGTGCAAGAAGCCCATTTTCAGTCTTTCTCTCTCCTCCTATCTCCTCTTAAACCCCGTTTGTGCGTAGAAGGATAGAATGGAAATGGACGGTCGGATGGATGCCAATTCTTGACAAGATTGAAGGGCAATGCCAAATCATTGTAGATTGCTGATTCCAAGCAGAATTAATGGCTGGAAATCAGTCGTGGGCCGCGTCAAATTAAATGGAAAAACCCGCAAGTCACGGTAATAATCGTTTTTTCAAAGGAAATGGTCTCTTTATGCAAATTTGGTTGATAAAAATGTGTTCATATGGATTGAGTTTCGAGTATGTCATGGTTTGATTTTTTTTCTGTCCCTTCATCATTAAAAATCAGGAAAACCATGTGTCGGATGGCAGAAAACAATGAACCGAAACACGAAAAAAGCATAAAAATGAAGGAAAAATGGGTTTTTTAGGGCTAAAAATGATGAAATAAATTAATCCACATCTACTGAAATTCTATTCTTGCTGAAATGAACTAAGGGCCACAGCCCCTAATTTGTTCTTAATTTTCAGTAATTAAAAAATGGGAGAAAATGGGAAAAATGGCAAGAAAAGGGTGGAAAAACTCTAAAAAATAGGGGAAAAATACATTTTGGGTTCCGAAAAATAAGGATAAATAAGAGCAATGTTTGTGAATGTTTGTGGGGACTGAAGCATGAGGATTTGCCTCAGTTCAACCCCACTTTCTTGTGCTAGTGTGGTTTTTCCCGCTTTTTATACATAAAATGGTGTCAAAATACCCTATAAATCTATGCAACGACGCGATATTTAAACAGGGAAGGGTAGAGAAGTTGAAATATGTCTAAATTCCGTGTGAAATGATGGGAAAGCTGCTGATTTCTATGCATAGAATTTTAGGACAGATGATAATTAAAATTAAGAGCTTAGTAGCACGAGGATCACCTCGGTGCTAGGCCCATGCAACGAAGCACGATCGGTAGTTGGAAACCATTAAAAGAATGTTTTTGCACTTGTGCACGATACTGTTTGCTAAATGTTTGAGCACTAGGCATCCATCAAATGCATAGAGCATGAAAAGATTTTAAAAAGTATCAGTGATCAACTCCTAGACATGCATTGCAATTGGTTTATTAGAACATGACCTACGTTGAGAGGCAGAGAGGTACCCATGCTGTAGGCTAGTTGTGGGGGTAAAGGGGAAAGAGAAGTGAGAAAGAAATGGTACATTCCTGGACACGCTTATTTGGTACCTTGAGCGACTTTTGTGCGATATGTCTATTTGTTGAGTGACGCACTGAGGGGCCAATCCCCAAGGTGTAGGAGAGTCGCAGAGGGTTGACGGCATTCAGCCGTAGGAGGAACCCCATGTGTATGTGATGCGAGTCTTTTGGCTATGTGAAAGGGACTCCCTCTGAGGAGTAATATTGGGTTAGGATCAGTTGGACTACAACATGTTACAAACGCAATGTTTAGGAAGGCAGAGATTTTGATAGACGCTCCTGGCCACGAGGCCGAGGGGTTGTCTTGTGCATAGTGACGAGGCCCGGCTAGTGCATGAGCCAGTGCCGGCCCGTTTTTAGGTCCATCAGTGGTGCATCTGCCGGGAGCCGCTTAAAAGTGGCGGATCTCGAATCCTGGTTGTTTAGGGACCAACTAGCAATTTATGCCAAAGGATACTGAGATTGATCCGTTATTTATTGATAAGCATTGTCTAGCAGAAATCCAAAAGCAAGAAAGAGACGAAAGAGCTAGGCAACGTGCTGAAATTTTTAGGAGATATTCTCCTAAGCGTAGTGGCGCTGAACCCTTACAAGGGAGTGGATCTAGTGGTCTTGGGGCCACAAGCAGTAAGTTAGGAGAAGGTGGAAGCTCTAGTGCTCCCCTTCTTTCTATAAGCCAGTCCACGTCAAGTACGGGAGGTGTAACCCCACCGTCCCCTATTCCTAGTGCAAATCCAATCCTCGTCATGGCGCGGCCTATTGCAATTCCAGCAGGAACGACGGATTTGCCGGCTCTAGGGTACCTGCTACCCATTTTTAATGGGCTAGTTGAGAAAGATGCGGAACTCTACATTAGGGAGTTTCAAAAGCTGATGTTTAATTGTCCCATCCAAGAAGAAGGACATTTAATGATGTTCTTCAATATGACTCTCAAAGGAAGAGCTACTATATGGTATCATGGTTTAGAAGCCGGAACCATATTGAACATTGATGCATTTTATGGAGCTTTTCGAAGGGAGTTTGCCCCTAAAAGGGGTGGACAATATTGGTTGCGTGTACTCAACGTGACCCGTCAAGAACCACACGAGGATATTCGTGTTTATGCGAAGAAGATAAAAGAGGTTTTCCGTAAGTTGGACACCTCTATTCCTATCCCTGCAGCTGCCCAATTGCAATATTTCCTACATGGTTTGGACTTTAATGTCCAATTGCAGTTGAGTAGTGTTCCCTTGGGGGATATAGATATTGCCATTACACGAGCACAAGAGGTGGAATCCCGACTACAAGCAGCCTATGCTTCTCGAGGCAATTCGAACATGGGTTTAGTATTGGGAAATAATATGGCAATGGCCAATGGCAGTAGTGGCCAAGGGATAGCAATGGCTAACCCTAATGGGAGAGGGAACGTGATGCAGAATGTTCCTTTATTACCAGCTCCCCCTAGCATGTCGATGCCTACGGGTAGTCAAATGGCTCCAAATGGTGGAGGCCAGGCGGTCAATTCTAACACCATGCCTGTGGTTCAACAACCAGTGCCTAATCGAATTGTTAGGCCGATGGAACGACATGGTAATGACCAAGGCTATGAGTCGAGTTCTTCCAATGTTCTTGGCGAGGTTAAGGACATGATGAAGCATTATACCGATATGATTACGGAACAGTATTGACAGATAGCCATTGATGTCAACTTCCTTAAAAAACAACAAAATTTGATAGGAAGTAGATACCCAGAGGAGGGTGCACTTTCGAGGTTTAGTTGCAAATGGTGTGGTGGGCAGCACTATCCAAGGAATTGCCCGAATATTAAGTGCGACATTTGTGGAAAATCTGGCCATTTAGCAGCTACTTGCTGGAGTAAGATCAATTCCCTCCAGCGAGGTAGTCAGCAACCAGGGCCTGTTAATCATCGTGCCCAAGGAAGTGATTCCCAGCGAGAAGATGGGCCTAAACAAATACTTCAACGACCAAAAACTACAGTGGAGGAGCTACCTAGTGGTAGTGGGGTTAGTTTGATTGAGGCTGTACGCGTTAATGATGCTGAAACCTCTAATCTGCGAGCTGTCCTAACAAGAGGTCAAAAGGGTCGAGAGGCTGACAAGGATAAGCCTGTCGATGGAAACCCTAAACAAGGCAACAAAGGGACGCAAGTTTTGGATCCTGCCATGGAAGGGGGACCTTTGAAGCCTGTAGAAAGTAAAGCCGATAAGGAACCACCAAAGAAGAAGGTGAAAGTTAAGAAAGAGGCAATAAAGCCAGTTCAACGACCTAAAGAGCGGATGGTTTGGCGTGAAAAGTGAGCTCTATCAAACTATCATGATTTCGATTTGGCGAGCTCTCTTTGCGAAGTCAAGCCAGATGTGAATTTTTTACAGCTTATTAAGCTTTCCCCAGGAGTACGCAAGGAATTTAGAAAGATCCTACGTACTGGGTATATCGTAGAACCTTTGGGTATTGCGCGAGTAGGTGATGGTTGGTTCGCGCATGCTGAGAAGCATTGCCCAAGGGTTGCAGCCTATGTCGATGGGATATTAGTAGATTATGCCATTGTCGACACGGGATCATCTATTAACATTATGAGTTCTGAACTGATGGAAAGGTTGGGTCTTGCGATCCAGAAAGATACCTCCACAATTCTCAGAATGGCAGATGATAGTTTGAGACAGCCAAAAGGCTGCATTACTAAGGTCTATGTCACTGTTGCAAATGTAGAATGCCTGTTGGACTTTAGGGTGATTCGTTTTGCAGGCCGTTCAAGTTACCAAGTATTACTCGGATGACCTTGGATCTTGCAAGCGGACTGCCAAGTAGATATACTTGCCAGTCGATTGATATTCGGCAGAGGTGCCCAGCGTGTGGTGGTTGATGCTTATCCAGAGTCCCCGCAGAGTGAGAGAGCTCCTCTATCTTCTACAGAATTGGAGACATTAGAAGATTTATCTGCCAGTGAGACATCATCGAGTGATGAGTCCAAAGAGGGATCCACCACAGAAGACATCTATCAAATCACTTCGAACGAGCCGATAGAGGCCCAAGATCGTATAAGAGACGCAGATGTTATCGAGCTAGACCTTGGTACGTCTGATGATTCGCGGCCAATCAAATTAGGTTCTATGCTCAGCTCAGCAGAAAGAAGGGACTATGTGGCCTTGATCCAGGAATTCCATGATATCTTTGCCTGGAGTTATGATGAGTTGAGAGGCATCCCTCCTAGTCTTGATGTGCATACAATTCCGTTGAAAGAGGGCAGTCGTCTTGTGCGGCAGAAAGTAAGGCGCATGCCTTTCGAACTGAGGGACGGGTTGTTTGAAGAGTTACAGAAGCTTCGGAAAGCGGGTTTGATTTTTCCTGTGCAACACATGGAATGGTGTTCGCCAGTTGTGATTAGAAAGAAGAAGAATAATCAAATCCGTTTATGTGTAGACTTTAGGGAGCTGAATAAGCAGACAGTTAAGGACTACTACCCGTTGCCATTTATTGACCAGATTTTGGATCAATTAGCGGGTAGGGAGATATATTCATTTATGGATTGCTTTGTAGGATACAACCAAATGGCAATTGCAGAAGAGGATAAGTTGAAAACAACTTTTATCACTGTATTTGGCACTTTTGCGTACCATGTGATGGCCTTTGGTTTATGCAATGCACCTGGTTCGTGGCAACAAACAGCAGATAAGACATTCAGTGACATATCCCCTGAAGAGTTGAAGGTGTTTATTGATGACTTAGGGGCTGTCACCGTGAGAGGAAGGCAGTTGATCATTCTAAGAAAATGCTTTGAGCGCTGTAGACAATTTTGCATCGCCCTAAACCCACGAAAGTGTGTTTTTGGAGTACCTTATGGACTATTGCTGGGTCACGTGGTCATTTCGGTAGGAATTGCGACAGACCCCGAGAAGGTCAAAGTTATAGTTGCCATGGGTCCACCACGCACTCCGAAGGAGGTTCATAGGTTTCTGTCTTCGGTTGGTTACTATCGTAGATTCATCAACGCCTTAGCAAAAAGAACGTTGCCGCTTACAAATTTATTGTGCTTTAGTTGTTCGTTTGTATGGGGTGACCCTTGTAAGGTAGCATTCAAGGATGTGAAACAAGAGCTAGCAAGAGCGCCCGTTTTAAAAGCACCTAAAAGAGGTGAGGTGTTTTATATATTTTCAGCAGCCATCATGTATAGTATCAGCTACTGCTGTTTAGCCCAAATTTGGGAAGAGAAGTGGTACCACCCGATTGCTTTTGCTAGTCGAAAGCTGGGGGTATCCGAAATCAATTATACTTACATGGAGAAATTGTGTCTAGCGATGGTCTTTGGGACCAAGAAATTCAGGCATTATATTCTCTATGAGAAAGTCGTGCTTTATACGAAGGCGGAGGGACTTCGATTATTGATGAATAAGCTACAGTCGCCTGATCGTTTAGCAAAGTGGTTGATCACTTTGCAAGAATTTGATTATGAAATCAAGAGTAAGCCACCAAGGTTGCAAGGCATCGTGGAATGTCTTGTGGACTTTGGGGAGCCGAAAGAATCTGTGGCTGAAGGTAGTGACATGGAGTTGTTATTTAAAATAGATATGGCATCTATTCCCTCCTGGTATGCTGCAATAACACATTATTTATCGACAGGAGAGGCGGGATCCGAATTATCTAAGGCTGAGAAAAGGAAAATTAAGCAGCAAGCGTTAAAGTTTGCTTTGATCGCAGGTACATTATATCGGCAAGGGGTTGATGACATCTATCGCCGATGTGTGATGCCTGACGAGGTGCCATTCATTTTGGAAGAGTGCCATGATTCTGCTTGCGGTGGCCATTTTGTTGGATGGCTTACAGCACAAAAGGCTTTAAGAGCAGGTTATTGGTGGCCTGCCATCTTCCAGGATGCGTTTGCGTATGTTAAGAGATGCGATATTTGC
Organism: Lygodium microphyllum; assembly: GCF_053477565.2. NCBI lineage: Eukaryota > Viridiplantae > Streptophyta > Polypodiopsida > Schizaeales > Lygodiaceae > Lygodium > Lygodium microphyllum. The sequence goes on from NC_141160.1 coordinate 100,699,872, forward strand.
CAACGACATGATAGTCGAGAGAATAGGAAACAACCACTCACCCCTATTATGGCGATACTTCCATTTGAAAAGTGGGGAATAGACTTTGTGGATCCTATTACTCCGTCGTCGACTACGCAAAAGAGGTACATCATTGTCGCAACCGACTACTTCACGAAGTGGTCAGAAGCACGTGCAACAAGGAAAGATGATGCTAAAGAAACTGCTAGTTTCCTTTTAGAGCAGATAATATGCCGGTTTGGTCCGCCGAAAGAATTAGTGACGGACCGCGGAACCCATTTCCTGAATAAGGTGATTAAAGGTTTGACAGAGCTGTGGCAAATCAAGCATAACAAGACAACTCCATATAATCCGCAAGCCAATGGGCAAGTTGAAAGCACCAACAAGCAGCTTGTGGGCATCCTGTCCAAAATTGTGTCGGAAAAGAAACGAGATTGGGATAAAAAGTTATATGTGGTAGTGTGGGCCTATAATACGACCTTCAAATGAGCCACTGGCCATACCTCGTTCAAGTTAGTATATGGGGAGGAGTGTGTCTTGCCTTTAGAGATTGAGCTGCCGACTATTCGATTTGCCATCAATCATTCTTTGAGCGATGAAAACACACTTTTTGAGCACTTGATGACACTGGCACATTTAGATGAGCTTAAGTTGCAGAGCTTATTGCACCAAGAAGTGGCAAAGTGCCGAATGAAGCAGCTACATGACCTCAAAGCCAAGAAATACACCTTCAAGAAAGGACAGCTTGTTCTGTATTATGATGCACGACGTGAATTATTTCCAGGCAAGCTAGAGCCCAAATGGGATGGGCCCTATAGGATCGTTAGGATAGGAAAGAATAAATCCACAGTCTTGTTTGCTGACCTTGAGGGGATAGAATTTAAAAATAAGGTTAATCTTAATAAGATTAAACCCTATTATTTCTGATTTCACTGATACTATGACTGCCTTGCAGGTCTAGGCGAGATCGATCAAACATCTGCAAGGAAATCGTGATAGAGGTTGATGGGTCGTCTGATCCCTTATTTAGAACACCCATATTTGGAACAAAGGTATCATCAGGGAAAGCTCATTTGGTGGAGCAAAGGATACAAGGTGATTGAGCAAGAAGGCGGGACATATATTTGGGAGATCAAGGTCTTTTGCCATCACTGCCTACAAATTTTGACGAGCATCCCTGTTGAATTCAATGATGATGGAGGGATGGAGCCTACAGTCCACCCGTTGAATATGATGAATTTCGATTACCATAATTATGAGTAGAGTTCAGGATGGCAGGATATGTAAACCCTTTATGGACGTACACCTTGTACTTTGATGGGGCGTCCAAGGGTGCATCCAAAAAAGGAAGTGTAGGAGTTGTCATCCGAGACCCCCGACGACGCATTGTCATGAAGTTAGCCGTTTATCTCGGGGTGAATTTTACCAATAATATGGCAGAATACAAAGCCCTGATTATGGGTTTGAATATTGCAAAGAAGGGTGGTATCCGCCAGTTATTGGTGAAAGGGGACTCTCAGTTGGTTTTAAATCAACTCAATGGGACATACATGGTACGAAACCCCATCCTTTGTATGTACCATCATACTGCCATAGCCCTACTAGACAAATTCGATAGAGTGTCTTTTCAGCTGATTCCACGGAATTGGAATCAGTTTGCCGATTCTTTGGCTAATTTTGCGTATGAAGAAGACCTCTTCTTTAATTGTGGCCCTTGTCCCAATATATCTATTGATGGTGAGACATGACCTGGTCGTTTGTGGGGTATGCTTTCTAAACATGCCCTCTTTGGCAGACGATGGTTGATTTGGGTGATGCAGAGGGTAAGCGAGACTCATCTGCCTTTATTATCTGGGACCCATAGACTGATAAGACGTCATGTGATGCGAACACCTCTTGCGATATACGCAGGAGGGATAGGTCATAATTTAATGCACCTAGTTTAGGGCTACGAGCCTTTGTTCCCCTGGGAATGGTATGCTTTGATGTCTATCATGGTTGTTTCCAGGTGGATGTTCTGCATAGTATTGTTTTATTTCATTAGGCCAAGAGGGCCGATTCAGTTTTGTAGCAAAGTCATGTCTGATTTCATTAGGCCAAGAGGGCCATTTCCCTGTCTAGTGTGGGTGCGGTTGATCGGGTTTTTTGTTTTACGTGTTGTGCTGGACAAGTTTCGTGGTTCATGGAATTTGGTGGAGCCTGGAGGAGCCTTTGCTGCGATGGAAGCTTCTTGTGGCCACTCCAAGTGATATCTCTCCTTTACGAGTACCTTTCTTTCCTGTTATATGTGTATTTGTGCTTATCGAGGGGATACATTTTTGTTGGGGACCGGCAACCAAGGCATGAAGTCCCAGGTTTAGGCTAAGTATGTTTGAGGGAGGTCGGAGTAGTCATTGCCTCCTGTAAAGGCATTGTCAGGCATTGAAAGACCTGTTTTAGAAGGACGTCCTAGTGGCCCTGTTCTGCTAACCTGCTAGGCAGCCGTGCTAGGAGTTCTTGTTATGCTTGATTTGCCACAGCTCTGTCAAACCTTTAATCACCTTATTCAGGAAATGGGTTCTGTGGTCTGACACTAATTCTTTCGGCGGACCAAACCGGCATATTATCTGCTCTAAAAGGAAACTAGCAGTTTCTTTAGCATCATCTTTCCTTGTTACACGTGCTTCTGACCACTTCGTGAAGTAGTCGGTTGCGACAATGATGTACCTCTTTTGCGTAGTCGACGACAGAGTAATAGGACCCACAAAGTCTATTCCCCACTTCTCAAATGGAAGTATCGCCATAATAGGGGTGAGTGGTCGTTTCCTATTCTCTTGACTATCATGTCGTTGGCAAATATCGCATCTCTTAACATACGCAAACGCATCCTGGAAGATGGCAGGCCACCAATAACCTGCTCTTAAAGCCTTTTGTGCTGTAAGCCATCTAACAAAATGGCCACCGCAAGCAGAATCATGGCACTCTTCCAAAATGAATGGTACCTCGTCAGGCATCACACATCGGCGATAGATGTCATCAACCCCTTGTCGATATAATGTACCTGTGATCAAAGCAAACTTTAACGCTTGCTGCTTAATTTTCCTTTTCTCAACCTTAGATAATTTGGATCCCGCCTCTCCTGTCAATAAATAATGCATTATTGCAGCATACTAGGAGGGAATAGATGCCGTATCTATTTTAAATAACAACTCCATGTCACTACCTTCAGCCACAGATTCTTTTGGTTCCCCAAAGTCCACAAGACATTCCACGATGCCTTGCAACCTTGGTGGCTTACTCTTGATTTCATAATCAAATTCCTGCAAAGTGATCAACCACTTTGATTGGGATAAAAAGTTATACGTGGCAGTGTGGGCCTATAATACGACCTTCAAACGAGCCACTGGCCATACCCCGTTCAAGTTAGTATATGGGGAGGAGTGTGTCTTGCCTTTAGAGATTGAGCTGCCGACTATTCGATTTGCCATCAATCATTCTTTGAGCGATGAAAACACACTTTTTGAGTGCTTGACGACACTGGCACGTTTAGATGAGCTTAAGTTGCAGAGCTTATTGCACCAAGAAGTGGCGAAGCACCGAATGAAGCAGCTACATGACCTCAAAGCCAAGAAATACACCTTTAAGAAAGGACAGCTTGTTCTGTATTATGATGCACGACGTGAATTATTTCCAGGCAAGCTAGAGCCCAAATGGGATGGGCCCTATAGGATCGTTAGGATAGGAAAGAATAAATCCACAGTCTTGTTAGCTGACCTTGAGGGGATAGAATTTAAAAATAAGGTTAATCTTAATAAGATTAAACCCTATTATTTCTGATTGCACTAATGCTATGACTACCTTGCAGGTCTAGGCGAGATCGATCAAACATCTGCAAGGAAATAGTGATAGAGGTTGATGGGTCGTCTGATCCCTTATTTAGAACACCCATATTTGGAACAAATGTATCATCAGGGAAAGCTCATTTGGTGGAGCAAAGGATACAAGGTGATTGAGCAAGAAGGCGGGACATGTATTTGGGAGATCAAGGTCTTCTGCCATCACTGCCTACAAATTTTGACGAGCATCCCTGTTGAATTCAATGATGATGGAGGGAATGAGCCTACAGTCCACCCGTTGAATATGTTGATTTTCGATTACCATAATTACGAGTAGAGTTCAGGATGGTAGGATATGTAAACCCTTTATGGACATACACCTTGTACTTTGATGGGGCGTCCAGGGGTGCATCCAAAAAAGGAAGTGTAGGAGTTGTCATCCGAGACCCCCGACGACACATTGTCATGAAGTTAGCCGTTTATCTCGGGGTGAATTTTACCAATAATATGGCAGAATACAAAGCCCTGATTATGGGTTTGAATATTGCAAAGAAGGGTGGTATCCGCCAGTTATTGGTGAAAGGGGACTCTCAGTTGGTTTTAAATCAACTCAATGGGACATACATGGTACGAAACCCCATCCTTTGTATGTACCATCATACTGCCATAGCCCTACTAGACAAATTCGATAGAGTGTCTTTTCAGCTGATTCCACGGAATTGGAATCAGTTTGCCGATTCTTTGGCTAATTTTGCGTATGAAGAAGACCTCTTCTTTAATTGTGGCCCTTGTCCCAATATATCTATTGATGGTGAGACATGACCTGGTCGTTTGTGGGGTATGCTTTCTAAACATGCCCTCTTTGGCAGACGATGGTTGATTTGGGTGATGCAGAGGGTAAGCGAGACTCATCTGCCTTTATTATCTGGGACCCATAGACTGATAAGACGTCATGTGATGCGAACACCTCTTGCGATATACGCAGGAGGGATAGGTCATAATTTAATGCACCTAGTTTAGGGCTACGAGCCTTTGTTCCCCTGGGAATGGTATGCTTTGATGTCTATCATGGTTGTTTCCAGGTGGATGTTCTGCATAGTATTGTTTTATTTCATTAGGCCAAGAGGGCCGATTCAGTTTTGTAGCAAAGTCATGTCTGATTTCATTAGGCCAAGAGGGCCATTTCCCTGTCTAGTGCAGGTGCGGTTAATCGGGTTTTTTGTTTTACGTGTTGTGCTGGACAGGTTTCGTGGTTCGTGGAATTTGGTGGAGCCTGGAGGAGCCTTTGCTGCGATGGAAGCTTCTTGTGGCCACTCCAAGTGATATCTCTCCTTTACGAGTACCTTTCTTTCCTGTTATATGTGTATTTGTGCTTATCGAGGGGATACATTTTTGTTGGGGACCGGCTACCAAGGCATAAAGTCCCAGGTTTAGGCTAAGTATGCTTGAGGGAGGTCGGAGTAGTCATTGCCTCCTGTAAAGACATTGTCACGCATTGAAAGACTTGTTTTAGAAGGACATCCTAGTGGCCCTGTTCTGCTAACCTGCTAGGCAGCCGTGCTAGGAGTTCTTGTTTGTAGTGAGGCAGTTAGAGAAGCCTACCAGAAGATAATCATAATAATGCCAAGAAACTCTGTACATCCTAAAAGATGAATATAAATACGAAGGTGTGTAAAAAGGGGTTCTAACCCCTATCCCACAAAAAAGAGAAAAAATGAAAATATACAAGCAGTTGATCATCGCCTTGCGAAGGCCTGGTAGGTTCTTGGGGACGAATCAGACCTGGGGCCGATACCTTGTCTTCCTAGGGGTGGCTTCTTGCTGAAGAAAAAATGATGACAAAACAAGGAAGGTTGGAATGAAAATAAAAGTGAGCATTAGAAAAGGATTCAGTGTCGCCTTGCGAGGGCTTGGTAGGTTCTTGGGTGCCGAGGCAGGTCCTGAGACCGATACCCTGTTCTCCTTGGGTCACTACGCTCAGCTCCCTCCTTTTTACATGCCCAAGTATGTTCATCTAATACAAACCCTAAAAGAAGAAATGTACTGAAAGAAAATACTCTTTGATCGGGCTATAGGAGTCCTCGCCTTGTAGGAGCTCCTAGTTGTGTTGTCTTTAGTTGGTAAGTAGTGGAGGCTACCCCTTAGGGCAACCTCTTTGATAGGTTTTTTTTAGTTTGGCTGTGTTGGAGCATCTGGTTAGTGACGCACTTTGGATCTTCTATTAGATGATGCTAGGCCTACTCCTTGTGGATGTCATGCCTTGGTTCTGTCCAAGGGTAGGGGGAGCATTGTGCTGAGTTTTATTATATAATTGTTTTGTATCAGTTTGATGCTTCTTTGGTTGTTTATGTGCAGATTTCGTGGATTCGACGGGCTGAGTTGCCCTATCCCGTGGTCACCAATGAGAGCGGAATTTAGGTGATGGGAAGTGCTTAAAAATAGCTAAAAATTATGGATATCAAGGGAAAAATATTCACCGTCAAAGGCGGCGGCTCGATCTAGGACGATTTTAAGCATAAGCAGTCGACGGGTGCCCAAGTGACACCTCCGGATTTTTAGTAATTTTTCTATCAGTCAGGACAGGATGTGGGAGCTGCAAGCCTGTCCGGGATGCCGAGAGGGACGCCCAGAAATTTACAGCACATCAATCGGAGCTCGTATGCGGAAGTTGGCCCGAAACCAGCCGGGGTGCTCAAAAAGGGGGCCAAATTGGAAATTCCAAAAGGTGTGAAGAGAGGGGGTGACCTTTGGCACCCCCCCTCTCAAAAAAACGTGATGTAGGGGGGGGGGGGGGGGGGGGGGGGGGGGGGGCGGCGGCTGTTTTTCAGCCGCCGAAAAAAACGCACCCCCCCCCCCCCCAATTGAGAGATGGTGGCTACACATAAGCCAGGGAGATGAAGGCACAGCCGGTCTACAGCATGATTTCGCTCTCCATTGCCGCCCTTCGCGCGAGATATGGTGGACTGTGCAAGAAGCCCATTTTCAGTCTTTCTCTCTCCTCCTCCTCTCTCCTCTTAAACCCCATTCGTGCGTAGAAGGATAGAGTGGAAATGGGCGGTCGATTCTTGACAAGATTGAAGGGCAATGCCAAATCATTGTAGATTGCTGATTCCAAGCAAAATTAATGGCTGGAAATCAGTCGTGGGCCGCGTCAAATTAAATGGAAAAACCCGCAAGTCACGGTAATAATCGTTTTTTCAAAGGAAATGGTCTCTTTATGCAAATTTGGTTGATAAAAATGTGTTCATATGGATTGAGTTTCGAGTATGTTGTGGTTTGAGTTGTTTTCTGTCCCTTCATCATTAAAAATCAGGAAAACCATGTGTCGGATGGTAGAAAACAATGAACCGAAACACGAAAAAGCATAAAAATGGGTTTTTTAGGGCTAAAAATGATGAAATAAATTAATCCACATCTACTGAAATTCTATTCTTGCTGAAATGAACTAAGGGCCACATCCCCTAATTTGTTCTTAATTTTTAGTAATTAAAAAATGGGAGAAAATGGGAAAAATGGCAAAAAAGGGTGGAAAAACCCTAAAAAATAGGGAAAATTTACATTTTGGGTTCCGAAAAATAAGGATAAATAAGAGCAATGTTTGTGAATGTTTGTGGGGACTGAAGCATGAGGATTTTCCTCAGTTCAACCCCACTTTCTTGTGCTAGTGTGGTTTTTCCCGCTTTTTATACATAAAATGGTGTCAAAATACCCTATAAATCTATGCAACGACGCAATATTTAAACAGGGAAGGGTAGAGAAGTTGAAATATGTCTAAATGCCATGTGAAATGATGGGAAAGCTGTTGATTTCTATGCATAGCATTTTAGGACGGATGATAATTAAAATTAAGAGCTTAGTAGCACGAGGATCACCTCGGTGCTAGGCCAATGCAACGAAGCACGATCGGTAGTTGGAAACCATTAAAAGAATGTTTTTGCACTTGTGCACGATACTGTTTGCTAGATGTTTGAGCACTAGGCATCCATCAAATGCATAGAGCATGAAAAGATTTTAAAAAGTATCAGTGATCAACTCCTGGACATGCATTGCAATTGGTTTATTAGAACATGACCTACGTTGAGAGGTAGAGAGGTACCCATGCTGTAGGCTAGTCGTGGGGGTAAAGGGGAAAGAGAAGTGAGGAAGAAATGGTACATTCCTGGACACGCTTATTTGGTACCTTGAGCGACTTTTGTGCGATGTGTCTATTTGTTGAGCGACACACTGAGGGGCCAATCCCCAAGGTGTAGGAGAGTCGGAGAGGGTTGACGGCATTCAGCCGTAGGAGGAACCCCATGTGTATGTGATGTGAGTCTTTTGGCTATGTGAAAGGGACTCCCTCTGAGGAGTAATATTGGGTTAGGATCAGTTGGACTACAACGTGTTACAAACGCAATGTTTAGGAAGGCAGAGATTTTGATAGACGCTCCTGGCCGCGAGGCCGAGGGGTTGTCTTGTGCATAGTGACGAGGCCCAGCTAGTGCATGAGCCAGTGCCGGCCCGTTTTTAGGTCCATCACCTCGCAAACCACATTTAGATGCAGTCACGAGGATCATGAGAAATGTAAAGGGTACTACAGATTATGGGTTGTTTTATGCATATGGAAAATCCCTTGATTTGAGAGGGTTTATTGATGCTGATTGGGTTGGTTGTGCCTATGACATGAGGTCAACCAGTGGTTATGCATTTGGATTGGACAGTAGTATGATCAATTGGTAAAGTAAGAAACAGCCTACTGTTGCATTGTCTAGTACAGAAGCTGAGTATAGAGGAGCTGCCTTAGCGGCTTGCGAAGTAGTTTGGTTAATGAAACTACTGAAAGACTTGGGAATACAGTTGTAAAGCAGAGTGAGATTGCATTGTGATAACCTCAGTAGTGTTATGTTGGCTAGCAATCTTGTCTATCATGCTAGCTCCAAACGTATTGAGGTTCACTACCATTTCATCATAGAAATGGTTCTTACAAGGCAGATTGACTTGATTCATGTGAAGACTGAAGACTAGGTAGCAAATATATTTACCAAGTCTCTTGGTAAAGAAAAGTTCATATATTTCAGACATCTACTTGGAGTTTATCAGATGGTTTGAGCTTGAGGGGGAGTATTAGAATATCAAGTTCTCGTTACTCTTTAGTCGGTCTATCTTTATGTGTGTGTGATAGACATTAACAGGATATAGTTGTACACGTGTGACATTCAATAAGTCGGTGTAGTTAGTGACTTAACCACAGTTAGTCTTGGTTAGTCATACCTATGTGTGTAAGTCTCTTTTAGTTAGTACAATGAAAGAATAATGGAAGAAGAATAACAATGAGCTGAGGCTCATCTTCCGCTCCACTATGTCTCTCTCCCTTTCTTCCAACACTTGGGATATGTGGCTCCACTTTAGCCGATTTTTCATACAAAAACTCCACCCACTTATCATTGGGGCTTCTCCTTTTGAGGCACTATATGGATGCAAGTTTCCCCTCACTATAGTCTTATTCAATGATAATATAAACCCTTAGAGAAAAGAGGAGTTAGAATGCATGCATATAAGAGGAGTTAGAATGAATGCATATCCTGCTTCAACAATGTAAATTGAATCTTCAAAATACATAAAATCACATGAAGCTTTATGTTGATCAAAGGAGGAGGCATATGAAATTCCAAGAGGGAGAGTTGGTCCTATTGAAATTGCCTAAGTCTCATTACTCTATTCTGAAGGATGGCAGCACTAAAAAGCTAGCACATGGGTTCTATGGCCCCTATTAGATCATGAAGAGAATTAGTGACTGGGCTTATTTATTACAAATCCCATCCACACCAAGATTCACAATGTGTAGCATGTCAACTAGTTGAAGCCTTTCATTGGTACCTCTGTGGACTACGTGGAAGAGTTACCTCCCATAGATAAAGAAGGCGTAATTCAATATATCCATGAAATAGTTATTGGGTAGTGAGACAAGAATTTAAGATCTTGATCCATCAAGGAATATCTCATCAAATGGCAAGGCCTTTTCTTGGAAGAAGCCTCTTGGAAACCATTCATTATTCTGGAGGAGCTTCCCCAGAGACGGTAAACGCTTCAGGAATGCCCTCGGATATGCCCTGTTTTGACTCTAGACTACATGCAAACTGTACTCTATTTTAGGAAAAAAATATACTTGCATTAATTAGTGCAAAGAGCTTCATACATAAACTAGAAGTCTCATCATAAGCTATGTTTTGATATGTAGCAGGCCACATTCAGAGTAGTCTATCAAAAGTTATAGCAGACTTACCTCAATAGGCATGTGGTGGTCCATAGTCTTTATGACCTCATTTGAGATGAATTGATGGCCTCTATCCTAGGTCTCGTCGTTAGAATAGGCCTTTAAAAAATACAATATAATAATAAGGTTGGCAAGTTTTAAACTACAGACTACTCAAAAATCACAATCACCAAATAAAATAAAATCTTATGTAACAATGTCAACTATCACATGGCACCTTGTGCAACATCCTATGCTCGTTGAAGTTGATAAACACATGTAGACCACATAGAACTGTTCGACGTGATAAAAAAGAAAATGCGTAATTGATCTTGATAGAACTAATTATACAACAATATCCTGACAATGAATGTCCAGGGGATGAATAAATCTCTTACACCCCCTCTCACATCTTGGATGGGGCATAAGGCTTAGGAATCTAGAGTTCCATCAAAGAATAGCTTGAGGAAGAGCTTTGAAAGCAAATCTACCAATATATCATTAGTCTTAAAGTAAACCACATCACTAGACTCATCCAAGATCTTCTTCCGAATGACATGGTATTGAATCTCAATGTGCTTCAACCTAGCATGGAATATAGGATTCCATGCCAAAGAAATGTACCTTCCATTGTCCCAATGCAATGTAGTAGGACTTGTTTGAGGAAAACCAAGCTCTCCTAAAATCCACATTGTCTCACATGTGGTAGAAGATGACATTTGATACTCCTTTGTAGAAGAAAGGGTAACTATGGGATACTTCTTACTACTCCATAAGATAATACTTGCACCCAAAGTAAAGAAATATCACATTCTGGACCTTCCATGGTCAACATCTTTGATCCAATTTGAATCCATCCAAACCTATAGAACCAAGGTTGAATATCATATACTTGCTGGATAATATAGGTAAGGGGCTCCCCTCAGGAACCTCAAAATCCTCTCAATAGCCTTCCAATGAACCATCTTGGGTTCACTCATGAACCTTGCAAGAAAGCTATAAGAAAACAAAAATCAATATAAGTGCTAACAAGCCACATCAATGACCCAATTAGCTACACTATAAGAAAACACAAATCAATATGAGTGCTAAGGAGCCATATCAATGACCCAATTAGCTACCCTATAGCAAGTAGCATCCCCACCACTAGTGAATTTTCATGAGCCATAGCCTTCTAGTTTGGATCCATAGGAGTAGAAATAGCCAAACATCCATCCATCTCAAACATAATTAAAAGCTCTTGCACATACCATTGTTGGGAGATGAAAATCCCCCTTAGAGTTTGCCAAATCTCGTGACCTAAAAGGAAATGGAGAAGGCCCATATCCATCATCTCAAACATCTCATGTGGTGCCTCCTTTTTCTCTTGACCTTTTTAGCATGGTCACTTTTGAAGATGAGATCATCCACATAAAGCACAAACAATAAGTGCCTCCTTTTTCTCTTTCCCTTTTTAGCATGGTCACTTTTGAAGATGAGATCATCTATATAAAGCACAAACAACAAGTGTCCTCTAGTTGAGGTGCGAACATACAATTGGGGAATTTAAGTGGAATGTTGATACCCTAACTTCCCTTGGAGGAACGAGTCTATCTTCTCATTCTAGGCATGTGCAACCTATTTGAGGCCACAAAGGGTCTTCTTTAACCTATACACCTTGCCATTTGAGGCTACAAAGGGTCTTATTTAATCTATAAACATTGCCATTTGATGAAGAAAAGCTAGGAGGTTGCCCAACATAGATCCCCTCCTTCAAATGTGCAATTAAGAAATGACTTCACCTAAAGCCGATAAAATTACCATCTTCTATGGCTAGCTAAGGCAAGAATGGCCCTAACGGTAGCCATCTGAGCTATAGGTTGAATCCCTTTGCAAGGCACACCTTGTGATTATTTAGAGTGCCATCACTATGGTACTTGGTCTTAAAGATCCATGTTAACCTCAGCACAATAAAAAGCAACAAAAGTGAAAAAGCGCAAGTCGAAAGCTAAAAGAGGTGGCCCAGAAGGAAATCAGACACAATGGAAGAAGTAGGAAGGGAAACAACCAAAAGCACAAGGGCGGCCTCAAAATCTAAGTGAAAGGAAAAAGCACATTTTTAAATGTGAGGCACCCCTCAAACTTTTTGTATAAGAGTGCTAGGATCCCTCCTATGCAAATTGTAAAGGTCGATGGGCTATAGGAAGGAAGCTAGGAAGATAGGAGGACAATGGGAAAGAAGGCATGATAAGGGGGTGACTGCCCAAAAGGGATTTATGGTTTTGTATATAAAGTTGAAAGTGAATGAGGAGCTCATTCTTTAGTGTGTGGCAAAGTGGACTCATCTTCTTCTCTCCTTCTTGATTGCTTGTTTGTGCTTGAGAGAGGGAGTGTGAGAGTGTGAGGGAATGAGTGTGTAAGGGTGAGGGATCAAGGAGAAGAAGCTCTCAATCATCTCCTCTCTTCTTCTCTTCTCTTCTCTTCTCTTCTCTTCTCTTCTCTTCTCTTCTCTTTTTTCTTCTCTTCTCTCACACACGGCTATGGAGGATGGAGCTTGAGGGTGGAGGCTTGAGGTTGCTTGAGCTCACATCACAAACCGTGGAGCTACCGATGTGCTTGAGGGAGGAGGCAACTCGTTTGGGCATCAAGGTAAGATCACTACACCCCGAATCAAAGGTGCATTGACTAGATGAGAGATATCCATAGGTGTTCTTTTGAAACACTTGAACAATAAGCGGTTTGTGGGTCTTGGCAGTTGAGTGTGAGCTTTCCTAAAACGTAGTCAAGTGATCGAGAATCCCAAGTATAAGACCAAGCACGGATGCAACTCGTGATTCTTGACAAATAATATACACAAGAGGAAGCTCATTCAAGAACGCAAGAAGAGAGATGGAGGCCAAAACGTTTTCTTGATGGTTTTTTTCTTCTTCTTCCACACACCATACAATGTACACAAAGTATAGATAAGATACAACATAAAGGAAAGTGGCCTTTTACGTCAAACAATGCATAACTGACTACACTAATCGACTGGCGTTACATATTTGCTAGCTGTAGGTAGGTGTAACAAACTAAATATAATAAGTGATAAGTCAATGACCATGTGAGCATCATAATGACCACCAATGTGCTAAGTGTAGACGTGCGGACTCATCTAGCCAGGCGGTCCATCATCAACATCCACACGTATTGAGCTTGCTATCTCAATATGGGAAATAAGGGTAGGACATGGTACATGATTCTGGATGTTGCTAAGTGAACTGGCTTCAACAACCTCAAGAGTCTCTTCACTCTCATTAGAAGATTCTCTAAGCCTAGGTACTTTGATAACCTTCTAGTGAGGTTATGAATATCAAGCAGAAGGACATAAGAGACTACGTCACCCACATGCGAAGTCTCTTCAAGAGGATCCCAACTAGTGAGCAACCCACCGAAAGAGTGATCTCCATAGTTTTCATCAATGGGATAAGAAGTGAGTAACTCTATAAGGTCTTGGTAGACAATTCAAGCTTGTAGCGAGATGTGCTAGCTAGGGTCTTTGATGAGGCAATTAGAGTGGATGACTAGCTCAAATAGTGGGTGGTGCATTGGAGGTATTAGGGCAAGGCCTATCAGTAGTGGGTCTAAATTTTGGGCGATAGACCAATTGAGTGCTCATGTATAAAGCTTCTTTTTTCTTGCTCTGATTTTTACCGCTGGATGGGTTATGAGTACATGTATGTTGGCAAGGCCTATCAATTGTGGGTCTAACTTTTGGGCGATAGACCCATTGAGTGTTCATGGATAAAGCATATTTTTTCTCGCTCTGATTTTTACAATTGGATGGGTTATGAGTACACGTATGTTGGTAGGGAGGTTGCGGTGGATGGGCAAGTGTGCCATTCATGGATTTAGATAACCACACCAGGTTGTTACCATCATAGAAACCTTGGGCATGCAATAATGCTTTTGGCACCCATTGCAATTTGGTCATTTTCCTATTGGTGTAATGCGAGCATTTTCTTTTAGGTATAGTGTACATGAAACAAGAGCTATAAGATCTTATAGATGTACCCTTGGTAGGTGAGATTTACCTAAAGGAATCCACTTGGTTATTTGGATTGTAGTGTGGTTGGCGCTTCTAAAAGTGTTGCATTTCACACTGGGTGTCTGTGTAGGTTCACTAGCCCCCTCCTTAGGGTTGATATTGGCTTTAACTATTGGTGGTGCTGTGGACTTTGGCGAAGCCACTATACCCTTGTTAAAAGTCATGACTATCCTACCATTGCCTATGGCAAGGTGGATGCACTAAGAGTTATAGTCAACATTGCGGTGAGTCTATTTCTTGAAAATGTGACCCAAAAGCGATTCCTTGCCAACACCTTTTTTTGTTAGGTAATACATAAAAGAAAATCAAGAGGCTCTCAGTCTCGATAGAAACCATTGCCTTGCACTTTCCTAATAGTGGATAGGAGTGCCCCCCAAATGGGCTGAGTTTTGTATTAGTCGGTTGCACTTGGGATTGACCAATGAGGGTCCAATGATCATATGTGAGGATGTTGTTGTTACCTTCCTCATCGATTAATGCATCATAGGTTTGTACCTTTTGTGCATTTACCATTATGTGTAAGTAGGCTAGTGCTACTCTTTCTTCGTCCTCATCCTCTATGCTTGTGATAGTTGCTACTCTAATGTTCCTGGGTGGTGTTATCATTGAAGGCTTGTGTAGTGGGTGTGATGGAGGGTAGTACTTCTTGATGCGACTGCCATTGAAAAAGCCTATACCCTATCCTTCTAGGGTTTCAACCTCCATATTGCCTATTCTATTAATCTTATGGACTTTGAAATGTCCCAACCCCTTGAACTTTATCTTTTTTTTGTGACCCTTTACAAAGTACAACAACACTAAGTCTCCTTGTTCAAATTCGCGTTGTTTGATATGCTTATCGAATCAACTCTTGCATCATGCCTTCTCACATATTAGGGCATGGGTTGCGATGAGCCGAGTTTCAGATAGAGGCATTCTAGTTCTATTATGCAATTTTCCCATGCTTCCTTGCCATCCCATCTCTCTTGGATTACTATTCTCAAGCTTGGAATAAAGAACTCAACTATTAAGATTACTTCAGTTTCATAGGTAAGCTTGAATGGTGTCTATTCTATGGCTATTTTGTAGACTATCTTGTAAGCCCCTAATACTGCCATTAGCTTATGTCCCAGTCACTGTGTGAGGTAGAGACCACCTTGGTTAGGACAGTCACTATGATTTTATTTGTGGCTTCAGCTTGACTCTTTGCTCAAGGGTAATATGTGAGGATCTTTTATGGATTATCAAGAAGGTGGATAACAAGTGGACAATCACTTCATTGATGGAGTGTGTGCCTTGATCATTGACTAATTCTATGGGACATCCAAACTGTGAGATCACTTGCTCCCAAAGAAATTTAGTAGCGGTCCTAAAATATTTTTTATGAGTTGCTTGAGCTTCAGCCCACTTGGTAAGATAGTCTATGGCTATGATTATGTACCTCGCTTGTGAGAGTATTGTGTTACAGGCTTGATTGGACCAATGAAATCAATTCCTCATTTTCAAATGATTGGTATGCTATCACCAGGTTCAACTCCATCTTATCCTTATGAATAGGGATTTTGGTTCATTGGCACTCATCACAGTGCTTCACAAACTTTGCTGCATCATAGAATAGTGTGGGCCACTACAATTGAGACATGAGCATCTTTCATGCTGGATGACAACACCTAGAAACATGCCCAATATTGCAAACATTTTTGCAAAATTGTATAAAACTAGCACATGATTACCAATTTTTTATATTAATTTAATGTATATGCGATCATAGTTATTGTCTTTAGAGGACAGTCTAGCAATTCAACAAGAGGGAAAAGAAGGATGTTACATTGAGCATAGTGCTCTATGACTTGTAGTGGAGAAGAAGGGGCTATTGCTAATTTTCGAAGAAAGTGATAAGTTGTAAGGCAAGTTAGAGGTAGAGAGAGAGATTACATGCTTTGCTAGGGATGGTAAGGTCAAGACATTTAGAGGTCTTGACACTGAAAACTAGGGGTGTAGCTAGTTTTGCAAGATGCAAGTCCAAAGCAATACAATGGCAAGGGAAAGTATTGACAATTAGTTGCACATAGAGATTGCTCTTTGTCATCTTGCTCAGCATGAAGTAAATGCTAGAGATATGGCTGTTTATTGGAAGCAATTTTATTTTATAGTCTTTTTGAGCTCGTTGCTCACAATCATATGGGCAAAGTTGCCAATGCTCAACAAGGAGAAAGACATGGAATAGGGTATATTTGGGAAGAGCCTATGCATGTCTTGGAATGCCTGCCACTTCAATCCCAAAAGAGCATCCCATTCCAGAGGATGTACATGATTTTGACACTGCGGAAGAAATCTCTCTATTCTTCCATGTTACTACTAAATTTGCTAGACTGCACTGAGTCTTAGTAGCTGGGACCACTCCAGCTTTAAGAAATAAATTAGAATAGTTGTTTGTGTGTTCACACGCACACTTAAAATTGCAATGCTTAACACTGAGGATGGCCTCAAAGAGCTTTTTAGAGAGTGATGATGGATTTTGGAAAAAATAAAAATAAAAAAATTGGAAAAAAAGGTTAGAACCGTGATAGGGAGAGGGTGTCTTCTTGGCCTTAAAAAAGAGGGAGAGAGAGAATCGAAAGGAGAAAAAGAAAGGAGAATTGTCAGACATTGATGACAAATGATGAAGATGAGGATGAGGATGATAATAATGAGGGGATCATAGAGTGCCTAGAAAAGACTATGCTAGATGGGTAATGACTGCAAACAATGATGACGATAGAGGTTGGAAAGAGAAGAGAAAACCATAACACTTAGGAGAGAGGGCGTGATCTGTTGGAGTTGCACTCTGCTACTAGCAATTGATCGAAGGGGGGAAAAAAGAACTTAATTTGCATTTGATTAAAGCAAAAAACTTCAATTGAATGATTTTTTTAAATTGGAAGAGAGGGCACCTTGAAGAAGAGGGCGCTTTGAAAAAACGTTGCCAGGGAAAGCAAGAAGAGGGCGCCTTGAAAAACCTAACAATTTGTTGAGAAGAATGCATAATAAACTCTCTGAAATCTTGGACAAGGCGCATAGACCATGGCAGACATCAATCTAATCCCAAGTTCTCTTCCTCTCTTCCATCGCCTTCTTCTGGTGATAAATGCCAACATGGAGCTTCAAAACAACCAGGCAAACTGAAGTGGTAGGATGGTAGAACGACTTTCAGGCTTTCAATCGCATGGCCTCGTGCATGATTTCATGGATAGATTGAAAAGATAATCAATCGGTCTCCTTTCCTTCGTAAGCCTTCATCTTATCTCAAACAACAGACCATAGCCATTAAGTTTATAATTAGAGCTTAATCTTTAATTCATAAAAGGCTATTCATATTACACACAAATAAATGGGCAAGTTTGTAATCTCGGGAGAAGCAAAAATGGAAGAGCTTGTGTCCAAGATGATGGAGTAGACCCCACCCCCTAGCTGGACTGTGGGACACATACTTCCAAGAACAAAATTTCAATTTGTGTGTTGTCAAGTAAGCGTTCAATCCGTTTAATAAAAATAAGTAGTATGAAGTTATAATTATCTTGGTTTATAATTTTTTTCCAATACCTTAAAGCCTTTTATTCTACTCTTAATGGTTTTTAGTATTTATTTATAATTTATTTTATTTTCTAAAAATAAAAAATGACTAAAAACACTTAAAAATGGTTCAAAAATTACATATAAATATTTTTATAAAATATATAGGTGATCAATTATCAAAATTAATATTTTTAATATAAATTATATATTATTAAAAGTGGCTTGAATTTTTTTAGAATTTTTGGAAGAGATTTAATATGTTTTAAAAATCCAAAATAGTTATATTGAGTGAAAATTACATTATTTACTGATAAAAATCACATTTTAGCTCAAAAAATTTAGAAGTTATCATGGGAAAACTGAAAGTATATTTTTTTAATGTTTTATGAACTTTTCTTGAAGTTAAAGAAAGAGAAAATTAATTTAATGTTGTTTCTTTAAGAAAATATTCATATAAAATATGGTGTTTCCGACTTTACGCAAATTAAGAGTGTTCGCAAAGTGTTAAGTTATATCATGTGGGATAAGGGGAACATAAGAGTATTCTCAATTTCTTCCAAGATTGATAAATTTGTTAAAATTTATTGAACAGATAACTTAATAGGGAATAATTGCAAATCATAAAAACTCATGAATAATTTCAAAATTTACAATTGATTTATATGATGGCATGAGGGGAAGCCTTAGCATCTAAGCTGGAACTCTATATTTCATTTTTATAAACAGTTCTTGAGTGATCAAGAGATTTAAGAGTTGAGGGCCACTAGGATAATTTGTTAATTAAGGGGAGACATTGAGATTAAAATGGAATGTGTATGTGGACGTGTAAGAGTGTGGAAAGAACTTGCTCTTGTCATGATTGATGTTTAGTTAAAGAAGAGGAGAAAAAGGATGTTACCATTGGAAAATAAAAATGAATTAATTACTTAAACATT
This sequence comes from Lygodium microphyllum, assembly GCF_053477565.2. Lineage (NCBI taxonomy): Eukaryota > Viridiplantae > Streptophyta > Polypodiopsida > Schizaeales > Lygodiaceae > Lygodium > Lygodium microphyllum. The sequence goes on from NC_141160.1 coordinate 100,718,454, forward strand.
AATAGCAATGATGGATTGCACAATATGGAGAGGGGAGATGTTTAAAAAGGGGAATTAAAGTTTATGGGCTTGTGGAATGTTAGTTGATTGTTTTGAATTTTTTTTATTAGTAAGTAATAAAAGGATTTTATTATATAAAGGCAGAGAAGAAATAACTTAAAAGAAACTTAAATGGAGATGTGCATATAGATCCATTGGAACTATGTCCTGAAACCAATTCTCTTAAGATCAAACATCCTGCTTAGCATCTTAGTGTTGCCCAATATAGAGACATAGCTGTGAAGGTTGAAAAAAAATGAAGTGCAAGTCTAAGTAAGCTTGCTGAGGTCTAGAGATTTGTACGAGAATAGTTGGACTACTACGAAAGAGTGTCGTAAATACCAGGGAAGGCTAGACAGAGTTATCGCAATTAGTGGCAAAAAAATCACCTATCTAGTGCAACAACTCTTAGGAGTTGGCTTGGCAACCTGGTTAAAAGTGGCTTGGTCTTGGCCAGTGATTTTTTGGTGTGTTTTCCGGGAGACCAAGTGCACTCGAATGGGTGGTGAGTCTCCTTAAGATATTCGAATCCTAGGGCCATTGGCAGGAAGCTAATGAGTTATTACGAAGTCTCTTTCTTAAGAGACTATTTTATGAATTTTCCCAAGGATTACCAAAGGCAAGTGTTAGATTGGGCAAGAGACACAGAGTTAGTAGAGGGTGGCAAATATTTTGGCCCATAGTTAATAGTAGACATAGAACAACTATCTTCTTGAAGTCGGGGCTATAGCAATTGCACACAAACTGTAGTTCTATTAGCAATGCATTTTGGGCTAATAGAGGTAGCTGAGATAAATACAATCAGTGTGATGTACCACTTTGATTGGTATTATCGCAACACTTATCGGACTTTTAGAAGAGTGGTATGTGATGAGGTATTGCCTTGGATACATGTATCCAAAGGTTTAAAAGTTACATTCGATACAAAAGACGTTAGAGAGGTTGTTGAAATTTTAGGCTTAATTCCTAAGCAAGAATAAAAGTTGCCTTATGGAGAAATAGACCTAGAGTTACCGATCATTCTTAAACTTCTAAGTGCATATGCAATCAAGAACCTAACTTTAGAGATCTAAATAAATGATGACCAAAAGATTCATATCTTCCCTACAACACTAAAAGATAAAGCAGTGAGGTGGTATGGAAGCCTAGATGCTCAATATAAAGTGACTTGTGCTGCCTTATCAAGAGCATTCCGAGAAAAAATTTGACAACAAGGTTTCCAAGATAGACTAACCCTTCAATTGGATTATTTGTCCCAAGGAACAACTAAAATTGTCGAACATTACATTGAATGTATGGATACAATTACCTGAAAGATGAATCCATCCCCTGATGAGCCCACACAAAAGTATAAATTTATTGATGGGCTTAATCCTGAAGCTCATTAGCATGTTAGCCCTACAACATCTAGCTACATTCGCATATGCTAAAACACATGCTAAATGGTGGAAAGAAGTGCAACTTAGCCAACAATGATGGAAAGATGTATTCAAAGAACCTCGGATGGAATATCCAAGCACTTCAAGCGAGATATCTAAGAACGTGTCTTATGTGACCATTCCTTTAAATCCATCAGTAACTGCAAATTCCAATGTATCAAGTGTACCTTTAAATCCGTACACTTCAATTCTCCAGCCTATATGATGCAGACATGAATGCCTTCTATGCCGCAATCTCAATCCCCTCTTAATGAAGCAAAAGTAGCTGATATTATTGCAAAATCCCTAGGAAAGTTGAAGGAGAAAATCATGGGTGTAGTGCAAGCACCTTTGAAAGAAATTTATTCGATAACATAGTCTTCTAGTGCACAACAATCCTCGAGTGTGGTAAGTGTCATGGGTATGGCCATGTGGCTATAGAGTGTCCGATGCCTTCAAGACTAATGCTGACTGCCTGCTGATCCACCCTTTTGCACTTTTTGCCTTAAGATAGGGCATCTAGGTGCAAATTGTTGGCAGAAGATAGGTCAAGAGCAACAACAAGCTCATTCAATGCAAACGAATTATAATTACATGGATTGTAATAATGTGACTTATGAGATTGGACTATCTAATCAATCTTTTAGGCCGAGAGGATTGCCAACCCAAGTTAGATCCCCAGTACCACAAGAGGATTGCCAAGCCAAGGTAGATCCCCAGTACCCCAAGATAATTACAATAATGATGGAAAATGAGGAAGAAACTCTCCTTTTAGGAGAAACAATGGTAATTTTTGTAATCCAATGGCGCAAAGTGGACAACAAAGGCCTAGAGGACTAGTGATTTGCTATCGATGTCAACAAGAAGATCATATAGCTACATATTGTCTGAATGTGCATAGAAATCAAGATTTTACCCCTCTTTTGTAGGAGGTGTAGTGGTGAAGGGCATCATGAAGAGATTTATCCTAAGCGAGAGAAAAACAAAACTAATGACAAAGGTAAATAAGTCTCTAATGAACCTTCAACATCCATTGCAAATTTAGTCAAAATAGAAACAAAAGAGAAGATAAGTACCGTTAAGTAAAAAATTTTCCCCATAGGGCAACCTTTAAGGTTGACCCTATGATTGGTGTGGCTACTAGAGCGCAAAAGCAGCAACAAAAGGAGCAAGGTCTAGAGGAAGAGAATTTACAATTTAAAGGAGCAGTGAAGGATAAATCTAAGGATATAAATCCTTATCTAGAGCTAATTGAGTCAAATTCTCCACAGCATTCCTCTAACCATCAATTATTACTTGAGCCTTTAGCAAATCCTAAGATTCAAGTAGGGGTAGCTCCTTTTCCCAAAAGACTGATACCTCCTAAGAAAGGAAGTAAAGAGCAGGCAGAATCCCTGAACAAGTCCTATGATCTTAGGACTGTGTTAGAACAAGTATCTTTGACTATTAACCTTCGACATTTGCTGGAAATAGCGCCTACCTGTCAAAAGCAACTTTATCATAAATTAGTTTGGTGTTGAGGGAAAAGGATTGAGACTAACGCTTCTAAAGTAACCACAATTGCTTCCAAAAGAAAAACAACTCGAGATGTAAAAATAGTAGATTTTTTTTGGATCCAGGAGCTTCAATTATAGATACTACTATTAATAGCCACTTGCTCAATGAAGTACAGTTAGATGGTGACTCAACAATAAATTTGATGATAGAAAAAGTGATGCAAGAATTAGGGTTGAAGAATCTAGAACCTACCTATATAGTTTTACATGTTGCTGATCAGAGGAAATTGATTTCTTTAGGACTAAACATAATATTAGTGAGTTTGGGAATCTCCCAATTCCCATTTTTTGAATACGAAAAAGGTGGCACTCGGATAACATGCCCATAAGTTTCTCAAAACCATATGATGTGACCTATCATTGGAAAGCACTTGAAAAATGAAATCTATTGAGCTATAGAGGACTCGATTTGGAGTTATAGTGTTCAAGTTATGACAAATCCAAAGATTTGACCACGTGTCCCAAACTTATGGGAAATTCCCATATTCCCCAAGATGGTATTACTACTTCGCAATGTGAAATCTATAATTGTTGGCCTAGAATTTCATGTGAATTACCTAGTAGTTCACTCTTGTCAAATATCTCTTCCTATTCTATGTTGCTGGGTCGACCTTGGTTATACCAAGCAAGGTGTACTCAGGATTGGTATAATGGTTCAATTGTGATTGGTCCTTGAAATGATAGGGTCAAGATACAAGTGATCATAAAAGGGTTTTTAAGGGAGTCAAGAGATGAAGTAGTTAGTGAGATGGATAAAAAATCCAGTAGTGAATTCTATGATTCAGAAGTATAGAGGACAAATAATGAAAGGCCTTATGGGTGGTTATTTAAAACAAAACAACTAGCAAGAGTAGAAAAAGTAGAGGTGAACATTGTGCATCAGTCTAACAAAGTGGAACAAGTGGGTATTGGTGAATATGTTGTTAATTTTTCATCAGATAATGACTTTGACAGTGATATTACTCATTGGTTATCCACCTCAGAAGACACACCCCTAGATTCTTTAATGGTTTTAGCAATGAAGGATAAATATCCTGAGGATGCAATCCATGAAGTCAATGATTTGAATGGTCCATTTCTTAAAGCATTTCCTAGATTTTGTAAAGATGAAGAAGGAGGTAACCTTAGGGATGTATTTTTTTAATATAACAAATCAAAAATCTTTTCACCTAATGATTTAGAAGAAAAGGAGGATCATGCAAGAACGTCCGACCTAGATGGAAATTCAACAAGCTCCTCAATAACTATGGAGGAAGTTGATACTATTGAGAATGATCATAGCGAACCTGAGGAGAGTTTAGTTACAACATTTCCTTATGAGGTAGATAATCTACCTTTTGGGTTTGAACAACTTCTAATGGTTGCTAAAAGAACATACTATTGTCCTAGGAAAGAAAGAAAGCGAGAGAAGAAACAAGGATGGTTGCAAACCTTTACAACAGTCGATATTACATGGTGATAGAGATGACCCATCTCCGACTTTAAATAGATTTGCAGAAACTTTTAATGAAGGTCATGGTAATTATGATAGGATAATTAGAGAATTAAATGAGGCTTTAGAAATAGAATGTGAGGCAGCAATGACTACTATCAACTAAGCAATGAAGAAAATTATCGAATTACAAAAAGAAAAAGTAGAATTTCAATTTAGAGAAAGGCGATATCTAGATAAAGTTTCACTTCTAGAGTTGTATTTAAAAGAACAGAGGTTGAAATTAAATAGTGGGGTGGTATAGATGGAACAAGCTTTACCTATAGATAAGGACTACTAGGATGAATATGAAAAAACTAATAGATTTTGGGAAGAAGATAAATCTAAGTACACTTTTAAACTAGAAACTCGAGTGGAAAACCCTACAAGTGTTCCTTGGTTGTATCATTCCTTTAAGCGCTTCAATGGAATTATGCCAAAGATGTATCACTATTCTAAGGGACCACTAGTTTGTTACCAATGAGTTCAATTTTAACTTGCTAAGATCAATATGCAAGATTGATGGGACCTGAAATTGGCCGGCAATGGCTATGGCACTAGCCGGACCTCATACTCATAATAGTCAAACACACCCTCATGGCCTCGTGGACCAAGACGTCTATCTAATGCTAAAGGACAAACTGCCCTAAAGCCTAATCTATGCGTTTATAGTTTCATAATTTTGTAGTCCAACATTTCCCTTTCTATAAACTCCACACAGGGAGAACCCATACACACTGGCAATAAATACCACGATCACATACATGGAGGCAACCTCTCGGTAGAAACACCGCGGCCCCACTGCAGCTCTCCTACATCGTAGGGATTAGCCCCTTGATGCACTTCTCAACATATAAAACAAACGAATAAACTCCACTCTTCATTTCAAATCCAGGAGATATACCACGTGTCCTTACTTAACAGTCCCTTAGGAAACCGACCCTCTATCCTACGGCAAGGGATAACCTTACACTCTCAATCGTGGGTCAATTTCCTAAGAAAACAAGTGCTATGTAGTCCAGGAGCTTTTCCGTTGATACCATGAACTATGCATAGTGCATAATGTAAATGGTTTAGTACACAAACAGAAGAAAATCAGCATTGTGCATCGTGTGAAACCAATCTTTTCATGATTTCCATGCTAGCGTTTATGTAATGAGAAAAGACACCGAGCCTTACGCTCATGTTGCCTTTCCCTTTATTTTAAAACAACGTCCTATAGGCATGATGCAACACATAAACCAGGTTTTAGTTTATATTTTTGATGCTCAACCTCCCCTCTCACTCTACCGTTTAATGTTTTGCATTCGTTGATAGGTGAAAGGGTTGTTTTATGTGTGTTTCCTTACAAAAGAAAGCGATAAACATGAACGAAAACATAGAAATGAGGGTAAACCAAGGCCAACCTCTTGCTTTACCTTCATTATATGCTACACAAACACACATATAATTTTCTAGAATTTTCCTTTTACCGTTTCCTAATTTTCTCCCATTTAAAACCCATTTTTCACCATTTTTTGGTATTTTCCCTCTATTTTCTTCAATAAAAAATGACTAGAAATTAAGATTGATTATGGGCTGTGGCCCTTATGTTCCTTGATAACAAAATTTTGGGTTTTATAGGCGTTATGTCTCATATTTTCCATTTATTTTGCAAAAACCCCATTTTTACCCCTTAAACGCATGGTTTTCGGGTTTTATAACATTAATTTCAGCCATATCACTTATAATTTTCTGATTTTCTGATTATAAACTATTGAAAATCATAGAAAACAATATCATAATGAATATTCAGCCCATGGAAACAATGTTTCCTCAATCAAATGGCATAAAAACTCATTTTTCTTCATTAAAAATTGAATTACCGCTTAGGTTTTGTGTTTCGGGATTTTGATTTTGCTGCAGACTGCGGGTCAGCCCACATTCAATGTCCAGCATCTTCACAATCAGCAATATTCATGTCTACATCGACCCGGAAGCAATCCGGTCCCAACCGGACAATCTTTCCTTCACCATTCTTCATTTCCTCTTGCACGCAGGAATAGCCCTTTAGAGGAGAGAGAGGGAGGAGAAAGAAAGACTAGATCTGGTTCTCTTCATTTCCACAGCCATTCCACGAGTGAAGGGCGGCGATAAGACCAGCAGAGAGAGAGAAGTCAAGCCCCATGATCAGTTCTATGGGGTCTTCACAGCCCGCAAACCCAAGATCCATGGCATGAAGCGAAAAATGTGCCTGCTGCCTCACGCCATTTTTCACGCCATGTTTTCCTCTTCTCTCCACGATTTTTATCAAGATGTTGCAGAAAATTTTTAGGGGGCCCGAAACTCCAAAAGGCACTACCCCTTTTGGCCTCTCAAATGTCCACCTCTTCGAATCTTGACCGTTTCTTGGCTCCTTCCTCGTCCGGCATCCGAATCGAGCTCGGAAAAATCCTGGGCATCCGGCTTGACATCCCGCATTGACTGGCAACTCCTGACACCCCACATGGCAGTCTGAAAAATTATCAAAAATACACAAGTGCCACTTGGGTGCCTTTTAAAAGCTATCTTTTACTTGGTGCGTAAAATCGTCCTAGCTGGAGCCGTCGCCTTCGATGTTAAATATTTTTCCCCTAAATTCTAGATTTTTTGGCAAATTTTAGGCACATCCCTGGCTCAAAACTCCACTCTCAAAGATATGTGGAGGGGAGCTTCTAAGCTTGGTGCGCAGATCGGACGCAGGTAGCTCACGTAGTGAATTCCCAAAGGTCCCCAAGAACAAAGCACTCTACTTTTTAGCACAAAAACCAATGTAAAAACAAGCACGACATGAGACAAGAGACAAATTGGGTTGAATCTCCCCCATGCCTTGTGTGAGCGCTTCACAAAGCATGTATTTAATATATATTTCCAATCTTTATGCTCAAAAATAGCCCAATTACAAAAATATGACAAGCTTTTAGCTTTTGAGTTTGCTTTCTACCAAAAATAGGAAAATAAAGCTAATGGACGGTGCCCAAAGAGTCTGGCACGCCCAATCTCAATGTCCAAATAAAAATAACATATCCAGGCGCATAAGCGCATACAAAATAATAATAAATAGTCGATGTCTCTATAGACATAATCAAAATATAGGCGTGGCGCCTATCAAAATATAGTCGAAAGATCGAAAATCCGCTAGACTCCAATGCTTTCCTCCGCCACTACTGCTATCTCTACACATCAACTGAAGCATTCACAATCGTTAGTAAAATAACACAATTAAACCGACAAAAGTGAATACCTAGCAGTCTTCAGCTACATAAATAAATCAACTGGTTAGAAATAAATCCTAACCTTAATTTATTACGAGTGCGCACTCTAAACTCATAAACGTTTATTAATTTAATATGCATTTTACGGAATCACCCGCTATGGAATCACCCATGTACACACTAAATTAATGAAACGCCCGAAAAGGACAGGCGTCCCCATCAACTTCTCGCACAAAGAATCCTCTTTGCGTATGAGCCCCGATTATCTAAGTTTACGGAATCCACCGTAAAACCTCACGGAATCCACCGTGGAATATGCCTCCTGGCATCAAAGCTCTACCTCGAGACCTATAGACTGCTTATTGATCAAGCATTTCAAGCCGAGCGGCCATGGCTACCTCTCACACAGCCAACACGCAATGCCTACCTTACAGGTGTAGTGAGCTTACCTTGATGCTCGATCGAGTTCCCTCCTCTCTCTTGCACTCTGGTAGTTCCATGATCCTCGTGGCAAGCTCAAGCAACCTCAAGCCCTCTCCATTGAGCTCCATGCTCCATAGCCACGCAAGAGAAGAGAAGAGAAGAGAAGAAGAGAAGATAAAGAGAGAAGATGGGGAGCTTCTTCTCCATGTTCCCTCACTCTCACACATCCACTCCCTCACACTCCCTCAATCCCTCACTCAAGCACAAGCAAGAAGGCAAGAAACAAGAGAAGAAGAAGAAGAAGCTTTGGCCACACACAAGAATGAGCTTCTCATTCACTTTTGAACTTTATATACATGCCCTAATTTTTGGGTGGTCATCCCCACTTTTTACATGGCTGGCCATTAGCCTAGGCCCTCTTTTCCTATTTCCCACCGTTCTAACTTATCCCATTCCCAACTAATGCATACAATTTTCACAGGAGTGAGCCTCGCATTCTTTTACAAGGATTTGGTAGCGCTTTCACAATTAATGGTGCGCTTTTACTCTTTTATTTTCTCAAGGCGACATTGAGGCCTTCTAGAGAGGTCATCATTCAAACTTTTCAAGGTCTGACCTCCATCCGAGGCACATTTTCCTTCCTTTGTCCTATGCCCTTTTGTTTATCACCTTATTCCATTTTCCCGCTCCTCTGCTCCATTTTCCGATCCTCTATGTTGCAGTAAACATTACCCCTCTCCTATAGCTGAGTGCTAGTCCCATGGCACTGTGGTGGGGAGTAGTGGGGTAGTTGGGGTTGTTGCTAAGTAGAATTGATGGGTAGATGACCACAATCAAAAGGTGTTGTTGTGAATGAGAGGTGAGGGAGTTTGATTAATGATGACCGGGAGAGATTCCGGCATGCTTTAGTCTTCATGAAGATGCTCGGCATTTGTCACATAGTTGTAGCTCCCATTCTATGACGACTGTTAAACATGGGGATCTCTAATCATTTGGAGAATATGAGGTTCCAAGATCTATGCCAATGGTGGGTCCATCACTGAGTTTTCCTCCTGCTTGATTTGGTTTATTCATGGTAGCCATCAGTAGGCAGATGGTCGGCTACATCAAGCATGTTGGTCCATTCAACCGTCGGAGTATGCAAAAGCTCCCGAAGTTGTTGTAGTGGTGTCCTGTCCGACTTATGGAAAAATTCCTGGTCATTAGCGGATGTCGTGGATGGTCTTTCTTAGCTAGGTCACCATTCACTAAGTCATGATCATAGCCTGCAAGAGAAAGTTGTGTGCCCTTGGTAATGTCCCACACTTAAGGACCCAATTCGTGTGTTGTTGGAGGTGCAGTGCAAAACTTAGGGTGATAGGTTTGGAATTCCTGCCCTTGATGTGCCCTAAGCGTTAAGGGGGGGCTAGGTGTAAACCCTAGGTGTAGTGAGCGAAATGAGCCCTTGTGCTTTTTTTTTCTTTTTTTTTTTAGAATTGCATACAAGGAAGGTGTCATGGCTAATGTCTATCACCTTCAGTCAGATTAGGAGGTGGTCGCAAGCATTGGGATAGAAATGCGTGACTTTGTAGGTATTCTTTAAGAGCGGCCTGGACCTTCAAAGATGTGGATGACAAGAAAGGATGATTGTACCTCATGAAGTAGGTATCATTCATATCTTCTAAGATTTCTAGGCAAAAGGAGGGAAGCAGGGTTGCCCTCATCATTAATCTAGTCATGGCCCTACTATCTATCCCTAGGTTGATGTCAAAAAAGAGTGGAGGGAGATGGGTTTCCTCAGCTGTGGGTCTCTGCATTAATAGGAACTTGATAAGCCTAAGATAATTATAGGTGGTTAAGAAGGCTGGATTCGGGCAAGAAGAAAAATCCATGAGGAAGCGGTTGATAGATGGGAGGAGATCCTCTAATCTAAAGACTAGGCATTCCTCGGGGCTCCGGGCATTAATCCTAGGAAAGTCAAAATCCCCATGAATGTTTCGATCATAGTCAACTCCATGCCTACTAGGGTAGGGCATGTAGATGGGGTCGTTGCGTTCTTCAGGGAGTGAGATGTAGAAGGAGGTCTAGGCGTCAAAATTGGTATCCCAAATCCTCCTCCGCCACTTCGGCTATGCCTCGTAGCCTTGGACGGTTTTGGGAACCATGTTTACCTTGTCTTGCTAGTAGTCTGCAAGCTCTTGCCTCCACCTGGTTATTATGAGGCTTCTTTCCTCTATCCACCTGTTTATAATATCATTAGCCAAATCATTGATGAGAGCGGAGTTTTGAGCCCGGAATAATCCTAAAATTTACCAAAAAATCCAGAATTTAGGGGAAAATTCTTCAACATCGAAGGTGGCGGCTACAGTTAGGACGATTTTAAGTACCAAGTGAAAGACGGCTTTTCAAAGGCACCCAAGCGACACTTTTGGATTTTTGATAATTTTTATGACTACCGTGTAGGATGCCGAGAGCTGCCAGTCAGTGCGGGACCTCGAGACGGACGTGCAGGATTTTTCAGAGGCAGAATCAGAGCCCGGACGTAGAAGAGGCCAAAAATTGGCCAAATTTGAAAAGATGGACAAAAAATGAGGCCAAGAGGGGGTGCCCTTTGGGAGGAGGCACCCCCCCCTCCCTCATTTTTTTTCATGGCAAGTGGCAGCACGCCATCTTCAGCAACGGCGTGAAAAAATTGCCCCTCCCCCCTCCCCCACAAATCGATTATGGAGCATACAAGTAAGCCATGCAACACATCATAATCGACAACTTCTCCTTCTTCCCTGATCCTATCACCACCCTTCGCGTGAGATATGGCTGACTGAATGAAGAGATCAGAATCTAGTCTTTCTCTCTCCTCCCTCTCTCTCCTCTCTATGGGCTATTCATGTGCACTATCTTGAAGGAGGAATCGAGAAGGAGATTGAAGAAAACAGTGATGGAGATTGATGGAGATGCTGAAGATTGATGTGCAACATTGGATTCAGAGCAATGGAGGCTCCGTCCACTGGTCACACAATCATTTAATGCGTCTTGGGTTTCGTAAAAACACGGTATGACAATTTTTATGAAGAAAATGAAGGGTTTTTGGTATTTTATGATGGTAATGATGTTCTTATTTGATGAAAATTTGTTTGAGTGCCAGTTGTAGCATGATTAATTGTTGTTTATCAAAAAATTTTGATTTTGCAATGATGTACATGCGTTATTTAATTCCCGTAAAACCCGAAATGCGGTTTTTAAGCACTAAAATGATAGTTTTGTCGTTTCGGGTGGGTGAAATGTGTTCATATGGGGAAAAAATGGAAAATAAATTGAATGTCAGTACGTTGAAGTGATTGGAACAAGAGAAATAAAAAATAGCATATTTTATTGACAAATAAATCAAGAAAATGGGAAAAATAAAGGGAAAAATAGAAATATGCTTCACAAAAATAAGGAAAAATATAATGATTGTTTGTGGATGTATGATAGTGGCAAAGCATGACGTTTAGCCATAGTTTACCCTATCTCCTTGTCAAAGTTTGTGATTTATCGCTTTTCATGCATCAAAACATGGCAAAATGAACCTCTATACCTATGCAACGAAACCAATACCTAAACGTAGGGGGTGGGATGTTTGAATGGTGCGATTTGCGTGCTGATTATTGCTGATTTTCTGATGCATTTCATGATATAGAGTTTGCTGTATTTTAATTAAGAGGATAGTAGCACGGGCATTGCCTCGGTGCTATCCTTACATCGGCGCAACGAGTTAGTGAATGAGCATTGAAAAACCTAGTTGTGCACAGTACGTTTCTGATTGAAAATTATGTTTGAGCACTTTAGGATCATCCACTTTGCATATGCATGTCAACCATGGTATCAGAATACAAAGGACTGGTTGCATAGCACCTGTTTTCGATTATGATGACCCACGCTTGAGTGTGGAAAGGCAACCCAAGCCGTAGGATAGACATTCATTTCTTGGGGGATCATTTGGTAAGGACACATGGTATCTCCTGGAATACTCTCAAAATGAAAGAGTGGAGTTTGTTCGTTTGTTCTATATGTTGAGCAGCGCATCAAGGGGCCAATCCCTGCGATGTAAGAGAGCTACAGTGGGACCACAGTGATTCCACCAAGAGGTTGCCTCCCATGTATGTGATTATCGTGACATTTATTGCCAATGTGTATGGATTCTCCCTCTATGGAGTTTATAGAAAGGGAAATGGTGGACTACAAAACCAAAAACGCTTAGATTAGGCTTTAGGACAATTTGTCCTTTAGCAGCAGAGATAGACGTTCCTGGCCCCCAAGGCCGTGGTGGCGTGTTTGTGTGTTATGAGCATGAGGTCCGGCTAGTGCCATAGCTAGTGCCGGCCCGTTTGAGGTCCCATCAGTGGTGTGTCTGCCGGGAGGTGCCAACAAGCGGTGGTTCTCGAATCTAGGGTTTTTAGGGACCAAAAAAGTTGGTTTATGTCCTCTGACAAGGACCGTCAAGCCGAAATACAAAAAGTAGAACGTGTTGAGAGGGCTAGACGGTGGTTGGAGATTGTAAGATGCTATTCTCCTCAAAGGAGCAGCCTGATACTCATAACAGGCAATGGTCTTAGTAACCCAACTGCTGCACATAGTCCTTTAGGTGCAGGAGGAAGCGCAAGTTCTTCCTCTCTTCCACCAAGTCAACCCACTTCAAGTGGGGGTGTGAACCCAGCAGTCCAAACTCCTATTGTCAATATGATTGTTGTCATGGCACAACCCATTGCAATTCTTGCAAGGATGGTGGATCTGCCAGCTTTAGTAGTGCCTTTGTCCATTTTTAATGGGTTAGCCAAAGAAGATGTGGAGTTTCACATTTGTGAATTTCAAAGATTAATGTTTAATTATCGCATCCAAGATGAGGGACATCTTATGATGTTCTTTAACATGATATTAAAAGGAAGGGTTGCAGTATGGTATCATAGTATAGAAATTGGAACCATAACCACAATCGACTAATTTTATGCAACTTTCCAAGGAGAATATGCCCTTGAAAGGGGTGGCCAATACTGGTTGCGTGTTTTGAATGTAATACGCCAAGAACCCCATGAGAATGTGAAAGCCTATGCCAAGAAGCTTACGTATTTCATAAGTTACAAACTTACATTCCTATTCCGCCGGCTGCCCAATTGCAATACTTCTTGCATGGATTGGATTTCAATATTCAGGTACAATTGAGCAGTGTGGCTTTGGCTGATATAGACACCACCATCACGCAGGCAGAAGGAGTAGAGTCACGATTACAAACGGTCTACTCCTCTCGAATAAATATTAATGCGGATCTAGTACCTAGAGGCAATTCACCATTGATAAATGGAAGTCAAGGGATGCTTATGAATAACCCTAATGGGAGAGGAAGCATGGTTCAAAATGTACCTTTGTTGCCAGCTCCTCCAAGTGTGACTATGCCTATGGCCAGTCAGTTGGCTCCACCAAATGTTGGAGGCCAATCTTCGAACCCTAATGTTGTTCCTGTGAGTCAACAACCAATGCCCAATCAAATTGTTAGGCCAATGGAACGACGGATAGGCGATCAAGACTATGAGTCGAGTGCCTCTAATGTCCTTGGCGAAGTTAGGGATATGATGAAGCACTACACCAACATGATTTCTGAACAATATCGGCAAATAGCTGTTGACGTCAATTTCCTGAAGAAGCAGCAAAATCTGATAGGGAGTCGACTCCCTGAAGAGGGTGGTCCATCAAGATTCAATTGTAAGTGGTATGGCGGACAACATTTCCCTAGAAACTGTCCAAATGTTAAATGTGATATTTGTGGGAAGTCGGACCACTTAGCCGCTACCTATTGGAGTAAGATTAGCTCCCTCCAACAAGGGAGTAAATAGCCAGGTCCAGTTAATCATAGAGCGCAAGGTAATAACCTCCAGCAAAATGATGAACCAATACAAATACTGCAAAGGGGAAAGGCCACTATAGAGGAGTTGCCACAAGGTAATGGAGTCAGTCTTATCAAGGCTGTATGCATCAATGGCGCTAAAACCTCTAACCTACGAGCCATGACAAGAGGCCAAAAGGCTAAAGAGGGTGATAAAGATAATGCAAAACCGATCGAGGAAAACCCTAAGCAAGGGGATAAGGGGATGCAAGTCTTGAATCCTAGCGTGGAAGGTGGATCTCTAAGGCTTGTTGACAAAAAAGTCGATCCTAATAAGGATGAGGAAGTGCCAAGAAAGAAGGCAAGAGCTAAAAAATAAGCACCAAAGCCGGTCCCGAGACCAAAAGAAAGAATGGTTTGGCGAGAAAAGAGAGCTTTGGCTACCTATCATGATTTTGATTTAGCAAGGTCTCTTTGCAAAGTCAAACCTCTTACAGTTGATTAAATTATCTCCAGGAGTACACAAGGAATTCAAGAAGATCCTGCGTATTGGATATATTGTAGAACCTTTGGGCATAGCATGAGTAGGGGAAGATTGGTTTGATCATGCTAAAAAGGATTTCCCTAGGGTTCTAGCATACGTGGATGGAATATTAGTGGAGCATGCTATCTTAGACACCGGATCCTCCATCAATATCATGAGTTCAGAGTTAATGGAGAGGTTGGGTCTAGGCATCCAAAAAGATGGCTCAACCCTTCTTAGAATGGCTGATGATAGTCTAAGGCAACCAGAAGGTTGCGTTACTAAAGTCCATTTTACAATTGCAAGTGTAGAATGCTTCTTGGACTTTAGGGTGATAAGATTTGCAGGACGTCCTAGGTATCGAGTCTTGCGAGGTAGGCCTTGGATCTTACAAATAGACTATCAAGTCAATATACCTGCCGGTCGAGTGGTTCTAGGTAGAGGTGCTAATCGAGTAATAGTCGATGCTTACCCTGAGTCTCCTCAGAGTGAGAGAGCTCCTTTATCCTCTACTGAATTAGAGATAGCAGATGATCCATCTAGTAGTGAGACATCATCCAACGATGAATCTAAAGAGGGGTCTACTACAGAGGATATTTATCAGATAACTCTAAATGAGCCAATGGAGCCGTAAGATAGGATAAGAGATGCACATGTGATTGAGTTGAACCTTGGCACGCCGAATGATTCGCGGAAAATTAAATTAGGTTCCATGCTCAGTTCAGCAGAAAGGGAGAGCTATGTGTCCTTGATTCAAGAATTCCACGATATCTTTTCTTGGAGTTATGATGAGCTGAGAGGCATTCCTCCGAGCCTGGCTGTTCATCCTATTCTTGTAAAAGAAGGCAGTCGTCTTGTGCATCAGAAAGTAAGGCATATGCCTTTTGAATTGAGGGACGGGCTGTTTGAGGAGTTACAAAAGTTACAGAAAGCTGGTTTAATCTTTCTTGTACAGCACATAGAATGGTGTTCACCAGTTGTCATCAAGAAGAAGAAAAACAACCAGATCTGACTATGTGTAGATTTTAGAGAGCTGAATAAGCAGACGGTTAAGGATTACTACCTGTTGCCATTTATTGACCAGATTTTGGATCAATTAGCAGGTAGGGAAATATATTCGTTTATGGATTGCTTTGCGAGATACAACTAGATGGCAATTGCAGAAGAGGACAAGTTGAAAACAACTTTCATTATTGACTTTGGTACTTTTGCGTACCATGTGATGGCTTTTGGATTGTGCAATGCACCCGGATTATGGCAACGAACATCAGACAAAACCTTTGGTGACATCTCCCCAGATGAGTTGAAATTATTTATCGATGACCTGGGGGCAACCACTGTAAGGGAAAGGATGTTGATTATCTTAAGAAAGTGTTTTGAGCGCTACAGACTATTTTGTATTGCTCTTAACCCACGGAAGTGTGTCTTTGGAGTGCCTTAAGGGCTATTGCTAGGCCATGTGGTCAGTTCAGTAGGGATTGCAACTGACCCTGAAAAGATCAAGGTTATAGTCGCTATGAGTCCACCACGCACTCTGAAAGAGGTACATAGTTTTCTGTCATCGGTAGGGTACTATTGGAGGTTTATAAATGCCTTGGCAGAAAAGACGTTGCCATTAACGAACTTATTATCCTTTAGCTGTCTATTTGTATGGAGCGACCCTTGTAAGGTAGCTTTCGAGGATGTGAAACAGGAGCTAGTAAAAGCACCAATTTTAAAAGCACCCAAAAGAGGCGAGGTATTTTACTAATTTTCAGCAAGCACCATGCATAGTATGAGCTGTTGTTTAGCCCAAATCTGGGAGGAAAAGTGGTATCATCCGATAGCTTTTGCTAGTCGAAAATTGGGCATATCAGAAATTAACTACACATATATGGAGAAGTTGTGCCTTGCGATGGTCTTTACAACCAAAAAATTCAGGCACTACATCCTCTATGAGAAGGTAGTTTTCTATACGAAGGTAGAAGGGCTTAGATTGCTTATAAATAAGCTACAACCACCTGATCGGCTGGCAAAGTGGTTAATCACGTTGTAGGAGTTCGATTATGAGATCAAGAGTAAGCCACCAAGGTTGCAAGGGATTGTGGAATGCCTTGTGGATTTCGGGGAGCCAAAAGAGACTTTGGTTGAAGGAAGTGATATTGAAGAAATGTTTACAATTGATACAGCTTCTATCCCATCTTGGTATCCTGCTATCACGCATTATCTATCCACGGGAGAGACTAGAGCTGGTTTATCAAAATCAGAAAAGAGGAAAATCAGACAACAGGCTTTGAAGTTTTCCTTGATCACAAGAACACTATATCGGCAAGGTGTTGATAATATCTATCGCTGATGTGTGATGCCTGACGAGGTTCCTTTCATCTTGGAAGAATGCCATGACTCTGCGTGTGGAGGGCACTTCGCTAGACGGTTGACGGCACAGAAAGCTTTAAGAGCTGGATATTGGTGGCCATCCATCTTCCAAGATTCCTTTGAGTACATTAAGAGATGTGATACCTATCAAAGACATGACAGCAGAGAGAATTGGAAACGCCCACTTATGCCTATCATGGCTATTCTTCCATTTGAGAAGTGGGGCATTGACTTTGTGGGTCCTATCACCCCGTCGTCTACTACTCAAAAGAGGTACATTATAGTAGCAATTGATTATTTTACAAAATGGTCAGAAGCGCAGGCGATGAGGCATGACAATGCAAAAGAGACTGCAAGTTTCCTCTTAGAGCTGATTATATGCCATTTCGGTCCACCAAAGGAACTAGTGTCGAACCGTGGAACCCACTTTTTGAATAAAGTGATCAAAAGCCTAAGCTTGGCAAATCAAGCACAATAAAATGACCCCCTATAATCCACAAGCCAATGGGCAAGTCGAAAGTACTAATAAGCAGCTTGTGGGTATCTTGTCGAAAATAGTCTCGGAGAAGAAACGAGACTGGGACAGGAAGTTGTATGTGGCAGTATGGGCGTACAATACAACATTCAAGCGAGCTACTGGCCATACTCCATTTAAATTAGTTTATGGGGAAGAGTGTGTGTTACCCCTCGAAATCGAGTTGCCAACCATATGGTTTGCAATTAACCACTCTTTGAGAGACAAGGATGCACTCTTTGAACGTTTTACAACCATAGCCCACCTGGATGAACTGGAATTACAGAGTTTATTATACCAGAAGGTAGCTAAACGTCAGATGAAGTAGTTGTATGACCTTAAAGCAAAGAAGTATACCTTTAAAAAAGGACAATTAGTTCTGTACTACGATGCGCATAGAGAGCTATTTTCAGGGAAGTTGGAACCTAGATGGGATGGCCCCTACAAGATTGTCAAGATAGGAAAAAATAGGTCTACGACTCTACTAGCTGATCTGCAGGGAGTAGAATTTAAAAATAAGGTTAATCTTAATAAGATTAAACCTTATTGTTTCTAAGTATGCTAACACAGAGAAATGCATTGGAGGTCCATGATGGGGCTTATTTGAGACCTGCAAAAGAGCTTAAAGCTGGTTGATGGGGCGGTTAATTCCTTATTTGGAGCACCCATATTTGGATTAGAGATACCATCAGGGGAAACTTATCTAGTGGAGCAAAGGATACAAAGTGATTGAGCAAGAAGACAGAACCTTTGTGTGGGAGATCAAAGTCTTCTGCCATGACCGCTTACGAATGTTAACAAGTATGCCTGTTGAGTTTAATGAAGAAGGTGGGATGGAGTCATCAGTTCATCCTCTAAACATGCTAAATTTTGACTATCATAATTACGAATAGAGGAGTTCGTGATGGCAGGCTGTGTAAACCCATTGTGGACGTGCACATTATATTTTGACGGAGCATCCAGGGGCCCTAATAAAGAAGGGAGTGTTGGAGTAGTAATCCGAGATCCCCGACGTAGAGTCACAATGAAGTTAGCTGCTTATCTCAGGGTAGGATTCACTAACAACATGGCGGAGTATTGTCAAGAATTGCGTGGTGGGGGGACTTGTTCAAGATGCTGCGCCGAAAACACACATAGAATGCACAAGGAGAAGCTCACTCAAGAGACAAGAAGAGAGATGGAGGCCAAAAACGTTTTCTTGTTGGTTTCTTCTTCTTCTTCCACACTCTTTACAATGTACACAAAGTATAGATAAGATACAACATAAAGGAAAGTGGCCTATTAAGTCAAACAATGCATAACCGACTACACTAGTCGACTGGCGCTATAACTATGCCAGTTATAAATAGGTGTAACAACCTAAATATAATAAGTAATGAGTCAGTGGCCATGTGTGAGTCATAATGACCACCGACGTGCTAAGTGTAGATGTGTGGACCCATCTAACCAGGTGGTCCATCATCAATGTCCGCATGTGTTGAGCTTGTCATCTCAACACTCCCCCTCAAGCTCAACTGCATCTCTGCAACTCCAAGTAAGCTTCGAAACTTTTGAAGCTTCTATGTACCCAATGCTTTCGTGAAGATGTCAACTATCTGATCCTGTGTGCTGACATGCACCAAGTCAATCTCACCTGCTAGTACATTCTCTCTCACAAAGTGGTAGTGTACTTCAATATGTTTTGTCCTGGCATGGAACACAGGGTTCCTAGCCAACTGTATACTGCTCATGTTGTCACAACAAATGACAACTCGACCTTCCACCTACACATCCAAATCAGCCATTAACTTTTGTAGCCATACTACCTCACATGCTGCAACAGCAGCACCTCTATACTCAGCCTCTGTACTCGACAAAGTAATTGTCGATTGCTTTTTGCTGCTCCAAGCAACTGCTGCACTACCAAGAGAGAACATGTATCTGCTGGTAGATCTTCTAACAGACATACTACCAGCCCAATCTACATCTGTGTATCCAAACACCTGTACATCTGTACCTGCCTCATAGAAAAGTCCATAATGTAATGTGGACTTCACATATCTCAATATGCGTCTGACTGCATCCAAATGTGGCTTTCTAAGTACTTGCATAAACTGACTCACAAGACCAACAGCATAGCTCAAGTCTTGCCTTGTAATGGTCATGTAGATCAAACTCCCCACTATCCTCCTGAACATAGTAGGGTCTTCTATCTCATCCCCAACATCAGCACTCAACTTTACATTCTGCTCCAATGGGACTGAAATTTGTAACCTATGCACCCACTTTCGGTCAATACAGTCGAAGTCACAGTGTACCCTGAAACTGCTGTCCGCAACCTTGCGGCTCTAAAACGGGGCCAGAAACGGCCTTAGATGCCCAAAATAACTCTGTACTTGACAAAGCAACTGTAGATTGCTTTTTGCTGCTCCAAGCAACTGCTGCACTACCAAGAGAGAACATGTATCCGCTGGTAGATCTTCTATCAGACATACTACCAGCCCAATCTGCATCTGTGTATCCAAACACCTGTACATCTGTACCTGCCTAATACAAAAGTCCATAATGTAATGTGGACTTCACATATCTCAATATGCATCTGACTGCCACCAAATGTGGCTTTCTAGGTACTTGCATAAACTGACTCACAAGACCAACAGCATAGCTCAAATCTGGCCTTGTTATTGTCATGTAGATCAAACTCCCTACTATCCTCCTGAACATAGTAGGATCTTCTATCTCATCCCCAACATCAGCACTCAGCTTTACATTCTGCTCCAATGGGACTGAATGTGGTTTGCATGCTGTCATACCATACTTGGACAATATATCCAAGCCATACTGTCTTTGGGACAGCCATATACCATCATCACATCTGATCACCTCAATGCCAAGGAAGTACCTTAGCTCACCTAAATCCTTCATCTCAAACTTCTTCTTTAAAAAGTCCTTGACTTCAGCAATCCCACTATCACTATCACCTATAATAATCAAGTCATCCACATAGATGACTATGATGACCAAACCTGCATCTCCCTTTCTCACATAAAGTGAGTGATCAGCATCAGAAACATAAAATCCAATATTGACAAGATACTCTCTGATCTTGTTAGACCATGCTCTAGGTGCTTGCTTGAGCCCATAGAGTGCCTTCTTCAACCTGCACACATACGTGGGATGCTCTAAATCTTCATAACTTGCTGGCTGATCCATATATACTTCTTCTTGCAAATCACCATGCAAGAAGGCATTCTTCACATCCATTTGTTGCGACCTCCAACCTTTGGCTGCTGCCAAAGCAATCACACATCTGACAGTTGCCATTCTAGCAATTGGACTGAAGGTTTCATCATATCTATGCCATATGTCTGGGCATAGCCTTTTGCAACCAGCCTAGCTTTGTACCTGCTAATAGAACCATCTGCATTGTGCTTAGTCTTATAAACCCACTTACATCCAATAGCTTTCTTACCCTTCGACAATGATACTAGATCCCAAGTCTTATTGGCTCTAATGCAGCCATCTCCTCATCCATTGCTGCATCCCAATGAGTATAACCAACAGCATCCTCAAAACAAGTGGGCTCAACGTCCTCAACTAGTTTCACCATATAAGCATAATGGTGAGCTGCATAACCTTCAAAACCAAATCTTTTAACAGGGTATCTAACCCTGTTAGATTTGCGTACCACCGGATCACTCAATGGAGCCTTTACACTATTATGAGCTCCCTGTACACCTGTTGTCTTCAAAGAAGGAATACCAAGCTCATCATCTAAGCTCTCTGAGCCACTGGAGTCTCCATCAAGAATTGCATCAATGCCATCTAACACTTTATTCTTTCCTTTGTCTTTACCTGTAGTGCTACTAGATGCACCTGAAGATGTAAAGGTACTCCTTAGTCTCCCAGACCAAGGACTACTAGATGATGTCTCTAGTCCACTAGGAGTCCGTGATTCTTGCTTTTCAGCCTGCACATGAGTGTCATGATCATCATCGTCATCCAATGCATCACCACTAGATATATACCAACTGCTCATTTCATCAAAGATGATATCCCTGCTCACTCTGAACTTACATGTGACAGGGTTATAACAGCGATACCCTTTCTGCTCTAAAGAGTATCCAATAAAGACACACTTTTCAGCCTTTGGATCCAGTTTCTTCTGCAACTCATCTGGCACATGAACATATGTAATGCAACCAAACACTTTCACATCAGGCTTCTTACCTGTAAAATATTCTTCGAGGGTCATACCATGAACTGCAGCTGTGGAGTTCTGTTCATAATACAAACGGCCGTATGAACAGCCTTAGACAAAAAATTCTTAGGTATATTCTTTTCAGCCATCAAGGCACGTGCAACTTCTGCAATATGCCTATTTTTCCTTTCTGCAACCCCATTTTGCTGTGGGGTATACCTGCATGTGAACTATCTCTTTATCCCATGAGACCTAAGAAAATCACTGAACTCATTTGAGAGGTACTCTCCCCCTCCATCTGACCTCAAGCACTTTACTTTCAAGCATGTTTCTCTTTCAACTGCAGCCTTGAAAGTTCTAAAGTGCTCAAATGCTTCACTCTTTTCCTTCATAAAATATACCCACAGCTTTCTAGAACAATCATCAATGAATGTGACAAAGTATGAACTGCCTCCAAGAGATACATTTTGTGAAGGCCCCCAAATGTATGTATGCATAACATCGAGGATATTTCTTCTTACATCTTTGTCATGTGAAAAGGGTTGTCTTTCCTGCTTACCAAACTGACATGCTTCGCATACCTTATGAAATTCTGCAACTCTAAATGTAGGCAAAACTGTAACCAACCCTTTGGATTGCATTAATTTCAGCCTTTGTACATTTGCATGTCCAATGCATTTGTGCCAAATTTCAATATCTGCAACAACACCTTTTCCTTTAGCATACATAGTAGCATTCATCGTAGGAATTCTAGCATCCAGAGTAAACATACGTCCAACTCTACTTCCCTTTGCTACCAACCTGCACTTGTCATTGAAGTCTTCTACAAAGCATCCCTTTGCATTAAATCTGACTTGCAGCCCTTGCTCTACCATTTGACCGACTAACACCAAGTTCTTTGTAATAGATGGCATATGTAATACATCTAAAAGACTCTTTGTCTTACCATCATGCAAGGACAAGGGAACGTTTCCAATGTGTGAAATTGGGTGGCATGAATCATCACCCGTCTGCACATAACCTGCATTTTGCAAATCCTGCATCTCTCCAAACCATTCTGTATGGCTGGTCATATGATTGGATGCACCTGAATCAACATACCAAACATCATCATGTGTTCCCTTTCCTGTAACAGCATTCAGCATATGCTGCATAACAAACATACGTTCATTTTTGTCTTCATTCGGTCGTGAAGACGATGCATAGTTTCCTTGCTGTAACTTACCACTGTGAATATCATCTTTCTTAGCATAACATTGGGCTGCAATATGAACTGTTTTGCCACAGTAGTGACACACAATACTAGAGTTGTTAGAACCTCTGTACTGCCATCCACCTCTTCCTCTAAAGCTCCCCCTGCCTCTAAAGTTACCATGACCTCCTGAAACCTGTATATCTCCAAATTGTTGATTCAATCTGTTTTGTTGGTTGTCACTACCATGTCCTGTACCATGGCCTCTTGAAGAGAACCTGCCATGTCCCCTTTCTGAACTGGAGTAGAAAGCTTGGACCTGTTCACCACTTCTTTCAAATGTCTCACTCTGCATGTTGATCTCTTCAGTGATCATAAGGGAGACCAACTCACCAAATCTGGGAATGGCTTTCTAACATATACGGAAGTTACAAAAGACTTCCAAGCCTTTTCATTGTTAAGTCCACCCAAGGTAGACGACACCAAATCATCATCATCGGGCATTGCATCAATCGCTGCCAAGGCATCTGCAATGCTCCTTACCTTCAGTGCATACTCATTGATAGACATATTCCCTTTCTTCAATGTATTCAACTCTTGCTTGAGTTGAATCTTTTGTGCCTTTGTATTTACAGAAAACATACTTTCAAGTATGGTCCAAGTTGCATATGAATTCTTTGCATTTCTTATATGTCCCAGCAAATTATTGTCAATTACTGCAGATAGCCAATACATGACCTTTTTATCTTTTGCATTCCATTCCTTCCGTGCCTTTGTCTCTTCTGCAATTGGAGGATCACTCACCTCCGGCTCCTTTTCTTCACATGAAACAAACTCGTAGAGGCCTTTTCCAATAAGAAAGTTCGTGACACGGAACTTCCATGAAGGGTAGTTGTTCTTGTCGAGCTTCTCAATGATGGGGCTTCCACTATTCTCCGCCATTATCACAAAATTAATACCAACAGCAAAGCAAATATTTTGCAACCCTTGACCTGTAGTGCATAGCAATACACCAGACAACCTTTTTCAGTGTCTGCTCAACAATACATGCAATTTGCAACCAGTTTGTAGATAAACCTTGTGTTTACTCACTGGTAAACACCTTTGAACTTACAAATCTAAAATCTATAACATGTGCACCCACTTTCGGTCAATACAGTTGAAGTCACAGTGTACCCTAAAACTGCTGTCGGCAACCTTGCGGCTCTAAAACGGGGCCAGAAACGGCCTCAAATGCCCAAAATAACAGCGGGGTGGCCCTAAAGGGCTTATCTACAGAATACACAGTGCTCTTCGCACACACCAAATCTCACTGCAATTTGAGATTTTTGCTCGACCCTACTTCCGGTGTCTCCACAAGCACCATCCAAGAGAAAGAATGGAAGGATGGGAGAGCTTCTTACCCGTGGCTTGCTTGCTCAAACCTTGCTTATTCTCCTTCACTTCAGCCTTCGAAATCAGCCTCTCTCAGTGGTGTGGCTCTGATACCATGTCAAGAATCGCGTGATGGAGGGACTTGCTCAAGATGCTGTGCCGAACACACACAGAATGCACAAGGAGAAGCTCACTCAAGAGATAAGAAGAGAGATGGAGGCCAAAAACGTTTTCTTTCTTGTTTCTTCTTCTTTTTCCACACTCTTTACCATGTACACAAAGTATAGATAAGATACAACATAAAGGAAAGTGGCCTACTAAGTCAAACAATGCATAACTGACTACACTAGTCGACTGGCGCTATAACTATGCCAGCTGTAAATAGGTGTAACAACCTGAATATAATAAGTAATGAGTCAGTGGCCATGTGTGAGTCATAATGACCACCGACGTGCTAAGTGTAGATGTGTGGACCCATCTAACCAGGCGGTCCATCATCAATGTCCGCATGTGTTGAGCTTGTCATATCAACAAGTATAAAGCCTTGATTATGGGACTGTATATTGCCAAACAAGGTGGTATTCGGCGGTTGTTAGTAAAAGGGGATTCCCAATTGATCTTGAATTAGCTAGATGGGACATACACAGTGCGGAATCCCATCCTTTGTATGTATCATCGAACTGCCATGACCCTACTTGAGGAGTTTGAGAGAGTGTCTCTTCAGCTGATTTCATGTTACTGGAATCAGTTTGTGGATTCACTGGCAAACCTTGCTTATGAAGAAGACCTTTTCTTCAACTGTGATCCTAGTTTGGATATTGCTATCAATAATGAGACAGGACCAGGTCGCTTGTGGGGAATGTTATCAGAGCATGCAATATATGGCAGGCGATGGTTGATATGGGTGATGCAAAGAGTAGCTGAGACCCATCTATCATTGTTATCCTAGACCCATAGGCTAATTAGACAACATGTTATGCGTACGCCTCTTGCTATATATGCAGGAGGGATGGGTCATAATCTTATGCATTTAGCTTAGGGCTACGATCCCTATTTTCCCTCCTTGGAAAGGAGCATATTATTGTACATCTGTACTATTTTGGGGGGGGATGTGTAGGTGATGTTTTGTTTGATCTCGTTAGGCCAAGAGGGCCAATTTTGCAAGGTTTTAAATGTTTTATTTCATTAGGCCAAGAGGGCCGATTAGTTTTTGTAGTGAAATGTTTTATTTCATTAGGCCAAGAGGGCTAGTCGTCTGTCTAGTATGGGTGCGGTTAATGGTTTCTTGTTTTAGTCTTGTGTTAGATAGGTTTATTAAAGAAGAGCTTGGAAGGAGCCTATGTCACACGGAGACTTCTCATGGCCCTATCCAAGTGATATCTCTCCTTTACGAGTACCGTGGTTTTTATGTTATATGTGTCTGTGTGCTTGTAGGGGATTTTCTTTTCTTGTTGGGGACTAGCATCCAAGGCATGAAGTCCCAGGTTTAGGTTAGTTATGTGTAAGGGAGGGCTGAGTAGTCGTTGCCTCCTGTAAAGACATTGCCAGGCATCGAAAGACCTGTTTTAGAAAGTAGTTCTAGTGACCCTGTTCTGCTAGCCTGCTAGGCAGCCATTCTAGGAGTTCTTACTTAGTTGTGAGGCAGTTAGAGAAGCCTACCTCCGAAGGAAAAAATGATGATGATAGAGTGGGGGGGGGGGGGGGAACCCGAAATATCTCAACGAAAATAAATATATACAAAGGTGTGTAAAAAGGGGTTCTAACCCCTATAAAAATAGAAAAGAAAAGAAAGGAAAATTTATAAGCAGTTGCTCATCACCTTGCGAAGGCCTGGTAGGTTCCTGGGGACGACGCGGGGCCGATGCCTTGTCTTCCTAGGGGTGGCATCTCATTGGAAAAGAAGAAAGTAAGGAAGGTTGGAGCGAAAATAAAAGTGAGCGTTAGAAAAGGATTAAGTGTCGCCTCACGAGGGCTTGGTAGGTTCTTGGGTACTGAGACAGGACCCGAGGCCGATGCCCTGTTCTCCTTGGGTCACTACTCTCAGCTCCCTCCTTTTTACACGCCCGAGTATGGGGGCATAGAAACCTAAAAGAATAAATTTTCTAAAAGAAAATACTTCTTAATCAGGCTATAGGAGTCCTCATCTAGTAGGAGTTTTTGGGGTGTGTTGTCCTTAGTTAGGTAGGTAGTTCAGACCACCACTTAGGGCAACCTCTTTGATAGTTCTTTTTAGTCTGGCCGTGTTGGAGCAGTCCATTAGTGACTAGCTTTAGACCTTCTATCAGATTATGCTAGGCCTACTCCTCATGGATTTCATGCCTTGGTTTTGTTAGGGGTAGGGTGAGCACTGTGCTGTGTTTTAATATGTATCTATTTTGTATCTATTTTAATATGTATCTATTTTGTATCAGCTTGATGCTTCCTTTGGTTGTTTTGTGCAGATCTGTTGTGGGATTCGACGGGCTGAGTCACCCTATCCCATGATCGCCAATGAGAGCGGATTTTTGAGCCCAGAATGTGCCTAAATTTTGCCAAAAAAATCTGAAATTTAGGGGAAAAATCTTCAACATTGAAGGCGGCGGCTGCAGCTAGGACGATTTTAAGCACCAAGTGAAAGACGGCTTTTAAAAGGTGCCGAAGCGACACTTGTGGATTTTTGATAATTTTTTCGACTGCTATGCGGGATGCCATGAGCTACTAGTCAGTGCGAGACCTTGAGACGGATTCGCAAGATTTTTCAGAGGCCGAATCGGAGCTCGAATGCGGAAGAGGCAAAAAATTGGCCAAATTTGAAAAGGTGGACAAAAAAAGAGGCCAAGAGGGGGTGCCCTTTGGGAGGAGGCACCCCCGCTCCCTCATTTTTTTTCATGGCAGGTGGCAGCACGCCATTTTCAGCAACGGGGCGAAAAAATCCCCCCTCCCCACAAATTGATTATGGAGCATATAAGTAAGCCATGCAACAGATCATAACCGGCAACTTCTGCTTCTTCCCTGATCCTATTGCCGCCCTTCATGCAAGATATGGCTGACTGAATGAAGAGATCAGAATCTAGTCTTTCTCTCTCCTCCCTCTCTCTCCTCTCTATGAGTTGTTCATGCGCACTATCTTGAAGGAGGAATCGAGAAGGAGATTGAAGAAAACGGTGATGGAGATTGATGGAGATGCTGAATATTGATGTGCAGCATTGCATTGAGAGCAATGGAGGCTTCGTATGCTGGTCACGCAGTCATTTAATGCGTCTCGATTTTCGTAAAAACACGGTATGATATTTTTTATGAAGAAAATGAAGGGTTTTTGGTATTTTATGATGGTAATGATGTTCTTATTTGATGAAAATTTGTTTGAGTGCTAGTTGTATCATGATTAATTGTTGTTTATAAAAAAAAATTGATTTTGCAATTATGTACATGTGTTATTTAATTCCCGTAAAACTCAAAATGCGGTTTTTAAGCGGTAAAATGATAGTTTTGTCGTTTTGGGTGGGTGAAATGTGTTCCTATGGGGGAAAAATAGAAAATAAATTGAATGTTAATACGTTGAAGTGATTGGAATAAGAAAAATAAAAAATAGCATATTTTATTGATAAATAAATCAAGAAAATGAGAAAAATAGGGGGAAAAATAGAAATACGCTTCACAAAAATAAGGAAAAATATAATGATTGTTTGTGGATGTATGGTAGTCGCAAAGCATGAGGTTTAGCCTTAGTTTTCCCTATCTCCTTGTCAAAGTTTGTGATTTATCGCTTTTCATACATCAAAACATGACAAAATGAACCTCTACACCTATGCAACGAAAGCAATACCTAAACGTAGAGAGTGGGATGTTTGAATTGTGCGATTTGCGTGCTGATTATTGCTAGTTTTTTGATGCATTTCATTATATAGAGTTTGGTGTATTTTAATTAAGAGGATAGTAGCACGGGCATTGTCTTAGTGCTATCCTTACATCACCGCAACGAGTTAGTGAATGAGCATTGGAAAGCCTAGTTGTGCACAGTATGTTTCTAATTGAAAATTATGTTTGAGCACTATAGGATCATCCACTTTGCATGTGCATGTCAAGCATGGTATTAGAATACAAAGGACTGGTTGCATAGCACCTGTTTTCGATTATGATGACCCACGCTTGAGTGTGGAAAGGCAACCCAAGCCATAGGATAGACATTCGTTTCTTGGGGGATCATTTGGTAAGGACATATGGTATCTCCTGGAATACTCTCAAGATGAAAGAGTGGAGTTTGTTCGTTTGTTCTATATGTTGAGCAGCACATCAAGGGGCCAATCCTTGCAATGTAGGAGAGCTGCAGTGGGGCCGTAGTGATTCCACCGAGAGGTTGCCTCCCATGTATGTGATTATCGTGGCATTTATTGCCAATGTGTATGGGTTCTCCCTCTGTGGAGTTTATAGAAAGGGAAACATTGGACTATAAAACCAAAAACGTATAGATTAGGCTTTAGGACAGTTCATCCTTTAGCAGCAGATAGACGCTCCTGGCCCGCGAGGCTGTGGTGGTGTGTTTGTCTGTTATGAGCATGAGGTCCAGCTTATGCCATAGCTAGTGCTGGCCCGTTTGAGGTCCCATCACTTGATCTTGGCTAGAATGCCTAGAGGCAAGGCACGGTCCAGAGAGCATGGATAAGCAAATGAAAGCTCAAATGGCCTCATTTGGAACTCCCATTCATGCCATATGGCCAATTCTTGAGGCCAATCGATAGGATTGGGATCCCCTCTTAGTGGCACCGGCCCTTTAGGGAATTGTCTTGGCAGTGACCATGCTCTGTGTTGGGCTTCCTGTGCCAGTTCATGCCTTTTTCTTCTGGCTGCCACAATGCGCTTGGGCATGTGGGCATCTTCGGGCTCTTCAGGCGGGAGGTCTGGTAGAGGTGAACTAGGCATTCTTTATTGCTCTTCTTCAAAGTCCAGACCCTCTTCAATATTTTTGTTGGCCACTGCTAGGGCCACTTGTGGTGGTGGCATTGGTTGCTCATGTTCTTCGAACCCAAGTTCCTTAAGCTCAACAGTGGAGAGGCTGGCACGGCGCAGGTAGTGAAATTGCTGCTCCTTTACGATTCTTGTGCATGTTGGAAGCTCTTGTTCTTGAAAGCCATACCTTAGCACTCGGGTAGTCAGTTCTAGCTTCCTTCTTACCTTCTCCACTGAATCATTGCCCTCTGCTTGGGTGACATGTAGTATTGTGCTGAGAAAGGCTTGCCTTTGTGCGTTGGCGCATACATCGGCAGCTTCTGCCTTGGATTCGGCAAGCACTCTCTCGCACTGAGCCACCACCAAGAATTCCGTTAATTGCCTAACCCTTTCAAGATTGTTCTTTTCCCACTCATTGGCTCTCTCGTCCATCTTCTTTCTTCCCTCTTCCAGCTCACTTGCCAAGGTGGTTACCACCTGCTTCTGTTCATTTGTTAAGAACCAAAGTTGGTTCCTCTTCCTAGATTTTCGAGCCAACTGTTCTTCAGCAATTTCTTTTGCTTGATTTGCAATGATGAATCTGTGTTCTACCTTAGCAATTAGTTTTGACTTTTCTTGCACCAACTGCTCACGGATTTGGATCTCTGCAAGGTGCAATCTTCTTTGTGTGAGGGCCATGGCCATGAGGGCCTCTGTGTCTCCCTTGGCAATCTCCAATGCACCTTGCAGTCGTTGTGCCTCATGTTGCAACCTTTGTGCTTCCGCTGCAAGGATTTCTGGCCTTTCCTATGCTAGGAACTCTATCTCTCTCTCCAGTTTGTCTTGTTCCTCAAGTTCATACCATAGCTAAAAAGCTATGGTATCTTCTTGCCGCTCGCTTGGCTCGCCTTCTTGAGCTGCTATCTGTCCATACCTTTCTAGTTTGGCAGTTCTCTGTTCTAGGTTAGCATACTGCTGCACTAGTAACTTTAAGCTCTGCTGCTCTACCACCAGGTTTTGCTCTTCATCTTCTAGCCTTTGTCTTAGGTAGCTCTCATTGTCCTGGGCTTCCTTCGTTTTTTCTTCCAGTTGATCTTGTAGCACTTTCACCTCCTTTTTTTGGTTGGCTCCTTGCTTTGAAACTTCTAGCCTTAAGGCTGCCAAAGTTTCCTTTTCTTTCTCTAGCTCCACCAGGGCCACCTTCTTTTATTCTTTTGCCTTGTCCAACTGTGCTAGGAGCTCAGCCACATAAGCATCGTAGTCCGCACCAGGTGGCATGGGAGTAGGGGCTATAGTGGTTAACGCTCTAGCTTTTGCCATTTTGGATCTTTCCTAAACTCAACATTTGCAGCACTGGGTCTTTTCGCTCCAGTTTTTGGTACAATCTTAGCCACTTTACTGACAAGCATTTGCATCATGCTTATCAGTTGGGTCATGTCTAAAGAGGGCGTGGGTTGCGGGGCGGTTGTGGTGTCGATTGGCATCGGCACGAAGGAGGAAGTCAAGGGGTGCAGCAGGGACTTGCCCTTGCCTACAACCACTGGGGCTGCTTCCACACTGCCACTTGCTTCAGCCTCATGGTGGGGACTCAAAGGGTCGATCTCTCCTCCCCCATGGGTTTCTTCAACAGATCTGCGAGTGGCCTCTGCCAACTCGGCCAATTCTTTCATCCTTAGCTCATTGGCTTCCTCCTCCGCCCTTCTTTGCCTCTCTTCTTCTGCCCTCTTTGATTCTTCTCTAACTCTTTCGAGTTCTTCCTCTTCCTTCTTCCTTCGTTCCTCCTCCACCCTCCTTGACTCTCTTTGAGCCCTCTTCACCTCAGCTCGCTCTTCTTTGCTCAGTCTTTCTTCATTATTCTTCTTGCTCTTCTCAGTCTTCTTTTGCTTCCATGGTTTGGCCACTTGAGTGGGTGGTATTTCTGGCTCCCCTTTGTCGCTTAGCATCTTTTCACTCGAGGCTTCTTCTTGTGGTGAGATGAGCTTCGGTGCACAACTTGCTCTTCATCTACACTGGCATCCTTGATAGCCTTGTCAATGATTGTCATTAGGACACCTTCGTATCTGATTGTAGAGGCTTTTGTGGTAAGCTTTTTTCTTGTGGATCATGCAGTAGAGGCCGGAGATTCCCCACCAGCTGGTGCTGCGGTTGGAGCCAGGAGCGCCTGAACTCTTGATAGTTTTCTAGATAAAGCCGTTCCAATCCACCTCCTCTGGAACTCTTGCCGTGATGCTTTCTAGCAATGGCACCCCGATTCTGTTCATTAGTGATTTGTATCTATGGCTTGAGAAAAGGGCATGGACCATTTTAGCTTGCATCCTTGTCACAGGGTCTGGAATGTTAGCCAAACTGATTCCATCCACCATGTGCACATCCTCTTTTTTGACTCCCATCATGGCATACACATCTCTTTTTGGGTGCCTCTCCTTCTTGGACACAAGCCCCAGGGCTTTCTTATATCTGCATTAAGGGGCACTTGCACCCTCCTTTCCTGGTCACTAGTCCTTATTGTGACTGTGCCACAGCTTCTCCCCTCATCAAAGCTCCTTAAGAATTCCATGCACATGCTATAGTCTACAGCCTGTCCGACCTTTTCCACGTACTTTTGGAGGTTGCATTTGTCCACCAACTCCTTCACGGCCGGTTCTTCCAGGATGGCTTTATCTAAATTCATGGTATGCTTGAACGTGAACTAGCTAAATCCACGCATCTCGACGTTGATTCCATACTTTGTCAGCTTCGCTTCAGTGAATGGGAGGTTACTCTGTCCTGCCATGGTAGGTGCCTGTCATCACACCAAGCCAACATTAGCGTTATAAATTGACTCATCACTAACAAAAACCCAAGAAAGAATGCATGTGACAATTTTCCATACTGATTTAGAGGCATGAAACTTGAAAATAATTCACAAGCAACATCTATTTCCTCCTTGCATTCTTTCCTATTTGAATTCAGTTGATCATTTTCATCCATTATACATCTTGCTACATCACTTGGCTCTCACTTTGCTCCCCCCCCTTTCCTTAAGTTTTAAGGGAATTCTTCCTAGGATTAGCAAGGGGAGAAAGAGGGCTTGCATGGACTGTGTGGGGCGAGTTACTTGGCTAATAGCCAAGTATAAAGGTTAGAGTTATATTCAAGCTGGGCATGACGATCAAGTTTGCATGGTCGTATGGAAGCTTGGGTGATATAGGTCAAGACATCATGAAAGATGTCCCCGGAGTTGAGGTGACTAGCAACATGCAACTCCTCTTCTGTGAGGAATTGGTCAATGTAAGGGTGGGCCAACACCTGGTCATCTAAGTGTATGTTGCATATAATGGCCAAAACCCTAAATGAAAGAGGCGCCACATAAGTAGGGTCGCGTTCAATTGTTTTGATTGCCCTTGTATTGGTCATGATACGGTTGCCCTTTTTCTCCCATTGGAGTTGCAAGGCATACCACAGTTGTAAGAACGAAGAAGCGGAGCTGGCCAGCTACGTGAGCTCCTCCAATTCTTATTCAGGTATAGAGCAAGCAGGCTTGTGGTAAGAGGTGATTAGTCTTCTGAGAATAGCTTGCTCCTTTGAGATTTTTCCATTAGCAATTAATTTGATGGATATTTTAGGAAATTTGACGGTCATAAACTCGTAGTATTCCCAAGTGCATGGCAATGCACGAACATCAAAAGCAAGGGGTTCATCAAGAATTCCTAAGTTAAGCCTCTCATAGCTCCTAGCAAATGTGGTGAAGGTGTTATCTAACTCCTTGATGCATGTCACTACATCATCTCCCGAGGTCTCAGCAAGATCCTTGGCCATTGAAAGGAAAGATCATCTTTCATACGAAGGCCTAAGACCTGCTGGTGGTGGTGGTGCAATTGGGCTAGACAGTGGTGACTCCATTGATGGCGTCACAGATGGGACTTTACACTTAGGAGCATTTTGAGATGCTGCATGGGGCTCTAGTGGCATAGGAGGTGTGCTGCATTCTATCTGAGCCGGCATGGGGGTGCGCAACTCCTTTAACTTGGATGATGTTGGGGCACTTAGCTTGGGATGATAAATGTGTTGGGATTCATTAATCACAACCGGTGCTAGTCCAGCTTTCTTTGTAGTTTGTGCTTTGTATGTGCCAGCCTCTCTAGCTGGAGTGGGGTCGCTCAGAGTTGAGCCTCTTGAATGTCCACTTTTAGGCACCCATATCCAGGGTTTTCCCTCATAGTATCCTTATGCTTGCAAGAGATCTTTGGGGATCCATCATGGTGTGGTAGTGCATCTATGTCAATAGCATTTGAGCTGTCTCTTTAGGCTGTGAGACTGATAGTTTGTGCGTTTAGAAGCACGTTTCTGCAGTTTACAAGGAGGTGACCCTTGTCGTTTTGGCACTCATATGAGCATGGACTCTTTGGCCTTGTGAATGGCCTTAGTGGGCTTGGTTCTAGCAATTTGAGCATGGGGTGAGATATCACTACCCTTCTCCCTAGGCTTGGTCATGGGCGTGGCCGTAGGGGTCTCTATCAATGGCTTTGCAATTGTGGAAGGCTCAAGATAACCCTTGCTGAAAGGAGTCACTATGCGCACATTGCCTATAGCAAGATGGATGCGATCTAGGTTATATTCCACATTGCAATTCGTCTGTTTTTTAAAAGTGCGATCTAGTAGTGACTTATTACTAGCCCCTTTAATGTTTGGCAACACATAAAAGGAGACTGGGATGCTTTCAGACTCGATGAGACAGTCACTTTGCATTTTCCTAAGAGTGAGTAAGTATTGCTCTCAAATGGACTAAGTTTAGCATTCGTGGGTTGTAATTTAGGTAGACCAATGCATTTCCAATGGTCATGCATCAAGATATTATAGTCGGCATCTTCTTCGATCAAGGCATCAAAGGAATACGTCCATTCTGCAGTGACCATGATTCGTAGGTAGGTGGGTGTCACTACTTCTTCATCTTGATCTATCAGTTTGGTAATTGTGGCAGGCAGACATTGACAGGGGCTTCAAGCATAGATGGCTCGTGCAACAGATGGAAAGGAGGATAGTACTTTTTCATGCGACTACCATTGAAGAAGCCTATTCCTTCACCTTCGAGCATCTCCAACTCAACATTGCATGTTCTACTAATTGTACGCACTCGAAAAGGTCCTAGTCCTCGAAATTTCATTTTCTGTTTGTGACCCTTCACAGAGTATAGTAGAATGAGGTCCCCCGATCAAAGTTGCGTTGTTTGACATGCTTGTCAAACCACGTCTTTCGTTGTGCCTTCTCATAAATCAGAGCATGGGTGGCTAAGAGTCGAGTCTCCATGAGACGCTCTAACTCCACTAAGCGGTTGGTCCAAGCCTCTCTTCCCTCCCAACGCTCCTGAGCTGCTACCCTTAAGCTAGGGACAAAGAACTCTAAGGGTAGAATGGACTGCGTTCCATAAGTCAGCCTAAAGGGCATTTGTCCTATAGCCGTCTTATAAGCTGTATGATAGGCCCACAAGGCCACCATCAATTTGTTATCCCAGTCACTTCGTGATGTGGATACTATTTTAGTAAGCACGTTGACTAGGATTTTATTTGTGGATTCTACTTGGCCATTTGCTTGAGGGTAGTAGGGCGAGGACCTTCTATGAATGATTAGGAAGGTCAAGAGCAAGTAGGATATCACTTCATTAATGAATTGCATGCCCTGATCACTTATTAGCTCAATTGGACAACCAAAACGTGAAAAGACCTACTCCCACAAGAACTTCGCAGTGGTTCTAGCATCATTCTTCCTAGTGGCTCTTGCCTCTGCCCACTTCGTCAAGTACTGCCACAATGATGTAGCGTGCCTGGGAGTACTGTGCCGCAGGACTGATAGGTCCAATGAAGTCAATGCCCCATTTTTCGAAGGGCTATCGTGCTATTGCAGGGGTCAACTCCATCTTATCCTTGTGCATGGACACCTTAGTCCTCTAGCACTCATCGCAGTGTTTGACAAACTTAGCAGCATCACAGAATAGGGTGGGCCACCATAGTTGGGATTGTAACACCTTACGGGTTGTTGTATCCCCACTAAAGTGTCCTCCAACTATCCCGCCATGCACTTCTCTCAATACATCGTGCATCTCGTGCTCACACACACATCTACACAACAAACTCTCTTGTCCTAACCTATAGAATTGGCTGGCGATCAGTTGATATGGATGGATTTTTAAGATAAGTCTCCTTAGCCTGGCTTTCTTGATAGGTCTCTCAGACAGACCGTTCTCTAGCACTTGAACTACATCATCGGCCCAATATGGCATCAAATCAGCCCTAAACAAGTCTCTTTTGCTAGACATGCCAAAGAGATGAGCGTCCGGTAGGTCGTCAGGTATGCCTTGTCCAGCAGCTTCTCCTATGGGTACGTGGGACATGTGATCAGCCATGTAGTGTTGCTTTCCCTTACGTACAACCATAGAAAAATCAAATTCCAACAAGAGAAGTAACCACCTCACTATGCGACCTATAGTGCACGGCTTGTTCACAAGATAAAGCAAGGCTTGATGGTCAACGAAAAAGATGAAGGGTGTGGCCAACAGATAATGCCTAAATTTCTTTACAACAAACACCATGGCTAACCCTTCCCTTTCTATAGTGGAATAGTTCATCTCCATTTCGGTGAGCTACCTACTAGCAAAATTCACGGGGTAATCTAGGTTATGTTCACCAAGCTGGCATAGAACAACTCCAATAGCAAACTTAGAGGCATCTATGTGTACATGGAATGTTATGCTCCAGTCTGGGGCTCGTAAGATTGGTGCAGTGGTGAGAGCCTTCTTCAACTCTTCATATGCACGTTGGCATTCTTCAGTCCACCCGAATATGATCAGCAGTCTCCACAATGGTCTAGCAATCAGTGCGTAATTTAGTACAAAGCATCGATAATATCCCGTATGGCCTAAGAAACACTGAACGCCCTTGTAGTTAATGGGTGGTGGTAGGTAGACAATGATCCTGACTTTTGAGAAGTCGGTGTCAATGCCATTCCTTGACACTACATGCCCTAGGATACATCTGTGCTTCACACAAAACTGGCACTTTAAGGGGTTCAACAAGAGGTTGTATAACCGACACCTTTCAAAGACAGCTCTCAACTTTTCTAAGTGTTCGGCCCAACTAGAGTGTATGCATAAGTCGTCTACAAACACCTCTAACTCACACCTAAGCACATCCTTGAAGATGGTGCACATTAATCGTTGGAAGGTTGCAGGTGCATTCATTAACCCAAAGTGCATAACGATGTAGGCGAATACACCCCACTCCATGGCGAAGGTAGTCTTGTGCCTATCGTCAGGGTGCACTTGCACTTGATTATAGCCAGAGAAGCCATCCAGGAAGCTCTAGGCTTCTTTGCCGGCCACCCTCTCCAACATGTGCTTGGTATACGGTAAGGGGTAGTTGTCCCTCTTCATAGCAGCATTAACTTTCTTGTAATTCACACACACTCAAATTTTACCATTCTTTTTTATAACAATCACTATGGGTGATACCCAATCCGTGTGCTCAATCTCATATATAAATCCCGCCTTCATGAGCTTATCGATTTCCTCCTTCACTGCATGGGAGTGTTTGGGATTCATAGGGTAAGTTCGTTGCTTTGTTGGCACCACATCTGGAACCATTGGGATATTATGGGTCACAACCCTAGGCTCGACTCCTTTAAGTTCCTCCAAGGACCAGGCAAACACTTCGACATACTCTCGTAGGAGAGCAACAAGTTTAGCCTCCTCATCCTTGGTCAAGTCGTCAACAATGAACACAGGTCGAGGCTTCTCGCCTTCCCCTACTTAGTTGACTTCCTTGACCTTGGCGGCTCCCTCAATTGGCTCACCGGTTTGCCCTTGTCTCTTAGCTCCTAGCAGAATCACCACTCTATCACCCTTCTTAAACTTTGTGAAGCGTTTGGGGACATCCTCTGGTTTCTTTTGCCTCTCTGCTTCTAAGTCCTTAGTTTACTTCCTGGCCTCCTCCTTTAGCCGTCTACACCTTAGATGGACTGGCAAGTCCCACTTGGTGCGTCTGACCTTAGAGGGTTGGGGTATTTTGAGATCGCTCTCCATACTGACTTCAGACTCCAAGTTAAACTCACATCCCTCGCTTGAGGAAGGAGTTTCACCAGGGGGTTGTAATTCAGTAGGTGTATCCGTCTTAAGCACTAGAACTACCAATGGTTGTGCCACCCCTGCCTGCTTGTAATCCATGGCTTCTATGTGGTCCAACCAGGATCTATCACACTCCATCTGCATTACTCCTCTTTCATTCCAGCCTACCCTTTCCCTTCTAGGCCTAGAGTCTGCCTTGATCTGTTCGATCGCTCTCCCTTCAGTGTCATATTCAATCGTGTCTAACTCTTCTTCACTCTCATCTCCAATAGAGCGGTAGTCCTCGTACTCCTCATCATTAGAATCTTGCCCCTCTGACTGCTCATCATCCCCCAGGTTTTCCTCTCCAATCTCCTCTTTGTTACTGACTAAAGCCCAATCATATAACAAGTTAAGATCGTGAATTTTGGTCCATTTCCACTCAGGCCTAGCCAAGAGATCACTTAGGGGTTTTAGATTAGCAACCATGTTGCCCTTCAGTTTATCGGTCAGGTACTCTATGATTTCCTGAATCTTGAGCTTGTTGGTGGGGACATGGAACGAGAACATTTTCCCTAGGTTACGTGAGCTTCTTGCCATCATGCAGAGTGGCATGATGGGCTCCCTTGCTGGCCTACTTGGTGATTTAGCAGCTTGCCTATATAGCTCTTCTTCATCTGAGAACGATAGGTCAACCGTTGCCAAGACATGCATCCAATCCCACTCGTCCTCAGGGCAAGGGATGTACTTGGTCAATGACCCATAGGGTTCGCTTTCCTGTGTGTCACCTTTTAGGATGCTTGAGATAGCATCAAGGTCGATTGGGGTAGTCTTCCAGGTATCCATCTCAACCTTTACCGCTTCTGTTCTATTACCCAAGAAGATGAGATTGTTACCCCAATCTTCAATAACTTGCGTGTTCCTCATCTAGGGTCGGCCTAGCAGTACATCATAGTCCAATCCCTTCATGACAATGAAGTTCACAGAAAACTGCATCCCTACGACCTTCACTAGCCAGTTCTTTAGGACCCCGAATGGTCCGACCTTCATTCCATTGGCCAATGTGACATTGAACCTAGCCGTTTCCATAGGTGGGTTTCCCCAGGCCTGTAGAACTGCGTGGCTCAAGATACTAACACCGGCACCTATGTCTATGATTCCTTTCCATGTTACATCCCCCAAGGCTAAGATAGGTAAGACTGCATGCATCTCAGTGCCTTCCTAGAAAGCAGTGATGTGCAGTGACCTTGGAGCTGAGTGTAGCGTTAGGCTTGGAATCTGTGTGAGTGCGTCCTGCTCTTGCAAGTCAGCAAAAGTATGATCCTCTTTTCCCTCCACCCAATACTTTAATTCTTGCCATAAGGAAAGATGTTGCCGAAGCAGATCTCCTAGGCTTACAGTTACTGGAGTGGTTACTAAAGTGGTGAGGAGGTTGCTAGGTGGTTGCCTTCCTCCTTGGTCAGCACTCTTTGGCCACATGTCGTGGTTAGCTTGCTGACATGCTTCTTCCTGGTCTTGCCTCTGTGGCATTTCATGTGGTGTGGGTGCGTTCCCCGATTGAGGTCGCAACGGTAAAATGGGTGTACTCACACTAGAGAGGTCTCCCATTTGGTATTCCAATATGGGCTCTATGTCCTTAAGGTGTTCCTGGGCGACCTTGACCCATTCCTCGACTTTGTCTATAGCCTTGAGTTTCCGTTTGGGGTGGGGGTATTCCCCTACCTTGGCACTCCCTAGTTCTGTTGTCTTAGGAGCTGAGGTCTCTGCCTCTGCATCAGTGACCCTCTTTCCTGTCACCAGTGTTGTAGCTTCCTCAGTCTTAAGGGTAATCTTTGCGGCTGTTCTCTTTCTCCTTCTCCTCTGGCTTTTCTTTCCCAACGAGGTTGCATCCCAGTTTCTTGGCCCAGGCAATGAGATGCCTGTTTGTTTTGTCTGTGCTCATGTCATGACATGCAATGAGATGGGCATATCCTCACTGCCAAAGGTCTCCACACCAAACAACCCCAAGGGTACGGAGGGCACGTTGGCAAAACTAGTTGATGGCTTCCGTCTAGGACAATCAGGAAATAGGTGTGTGATTCCACACTTGGTGCATCGAAGGTCAGCTTTGTCCTTGCATGTTCCCTTTTCGGGCAGCGTGATGAAATATGGCCTAGATGACGGCAAGTCGAGCATGAGATTGGATCTTGGCTTGGTCCTCCAAAGCCTCTGTCTCTTCCTCTACCTAGTGCCATTACCAGTACTGGCCGATAGTCCATCAGGACTGGATTTCCTTCCTTATTACCGCAAGTCTAGCATGAGATTGGATCTTGGCTTGGTCCTCCAAAGCCTCTGTCTCTTCCTCTACCTAGTGCCATTACCAGTACTGGCCGATAGTCCATCAGGACTGGATTTCCTTCCTCATTACCGCAAGTCTAGCATGAGATTGGATCTTGGCTTGGTCCTCCAAAGCCTCTGCCTCTTCCTCTACCTAGCACCATTACTGGTACTGGACGATAGTCCATTAGGACTGGATTTCCTTCCTCATCATAGGAGATGTATGGGCTCACATAGGTTTCCTCTTCACTAGGTTCTTCCACATAGTGGACAGGAGCGTCACTCGGTGGTTGGGTTACATAGGGCCCTGGTGGTCTGGGTATGCCTGTTGGGTTCATCTCTAGCCTAGGAATGGCCAATCTTGCATCATTTGGTGCTGGAAGTGCCAACTGGGCTCCCTTGCCAAAGAGGTTAGGTGGCATGTTGCCTAAGTATGGAGGGTTGTATTGCTACGCATATGGGAATCTCCTTAGCAATTTGCAATGTAATACATCATGATCAAGCCTACCACAGTTCGAGCATGGCCTAGATCTAGGATCTTGGCACTTGGCTAGGAGGTGGTTTCCACCACAGTGTATACACTGCACATGTGACTGCACAGGCTTCCTCATTTGTTATTGTAATCATGCAAGCTCCATTCTTACCTCAGCCAGCTCCTGGCCTTGGTCAACACCCTTTCCCTTATCCCGTATGCTAGAGTTCTCTCTCTCTCCTAAAGTTGTTGTCTGCTCTGGAGCTCTCTGACTTGTACTGTCCTGAATAGAGTTCCTCATGCTTCGCTCCCTAAGCTGATCGTCCACCCTTATTGCCTCTTCAAAGACTCTAGCTAACACATCTCGGTGTAGAATGGAGTTACTAGCCAAAGCCTTGTAGAGCTCCTTGCTTTGAATTCCATTTATAAACACAGTAGACACAGCCTTCTCATTAGGTTGCTCATTGGCAAGGATCCTCTTGAAAAGGCTACGCACATGAGTGACGTAGTTTTTTACGTCTTCCTTTTCCCTTTGACTGACATTCATCAACCCAACGATGAGATTGTCAGAGTACCCTGCCTCAGAGAATCTCTTGATAAAGAGGTCTTTAAGATAGGCAAAGTTCGTGCACTCAGCTACATCTAGACTAGTGTACCGAATTCTCCCCTTATTACCTAAACATAACCCGAAAGCTTGAGAGTGTTGTGCAAGGTCTGTGAGACCGTTTGCTTCACACACTTGTTCAAATTGCTCCATAAAGCTATATGGGTCATTGTTAGGTTCATACTTGTCTAGCTGCTTTGCTACAATAGGGATCCTAGATTGCCCCTTTTCCCCCTGCGTGACCCCTAATCCCAAAAGTAATGATGTGGCTAAGGTTGTTGGGCTCTGCTAAGCGGATGTATTGTCCATGAGCCGCTTGGCTACAAGTTCACTCAATGATAAGTCAGCCTTTGTTACTCGCTCTCTCTCTGCATTTGGTCCCGCTTTAGCTGCACCAGCCAAGGCTAGCGGGCCTCGTACATGTCTACATCTTGTTGGAGTTTTCTAGCCTTTTGCTCCTGGTTATAGGTAATTATGCTGTCTAGCGCCTTTCTAGTCGCCTTTCTTTCCTCTTC
Source organism: Lygodium microphyllum (assembly GCF_053477565.2). Lineage (NCBI taxonomy): Eukaryota > Viridiplantae > Streptophyta > Polypodiopsida > Schizaeales > Lygodiaceae > Lygodium > Lygodium microphyllum. Next base: position 100,759,451 of record NC_141160.1, read on the forward strand.
TAGGTTTTCTACCACTTGCTCTATTGGTCTGCCCTGAACTACCGTCCTAGTCAACAAGTCATACTCATTGACTAAGTCCTGCACTAAGACTGGGAATTCTCCCAAGTCCAATCAGTCCTCTCCTTGTCCGCCTTGTGATCTTGACATTGCTCCCACTTCTAGCTCCAGAAGGTCATTGATCAATTTGAGTAGCTCCGGCAGCATTCAATCCTCTATGTTGTCGCCTTCTGCATCTTCGTGTCCTCTTAGGGTCCTACTGATGGGGCTCTCAAGTAGCCAACTATGTTTTGGGATCTTCTCTAAATAGTGGGTTCCTTGATGTTATTATGTCTCCTGATGAGTTCCTTGTTATTGAAAGCAGTTGTCAATCTTATTCACAAGTTGTACTTCATGCTTTCTAGTGCTCAGTGTGAAAACAGGCTTCTCCTTTTCTTGTAGTGCACCTTTGGTGATGAAATCAAAAGTGAGGTGCGGATGCAAGAAATGCTCAATGCAAACTCCACTCTTCCCCTCATGTTCATAGCCTGATATGGCTCTAAGCGTGGGTTCTGGCTGATCTAAGGTCTCACTAAAAGTCCATGCTGCGTTCTATATTCTGCTTCAGGGTTGGTTGGTTGGTCACCGAAAGTCAAGTCAAATTCTAAATTTGGTCTGCTCAGTGTGTAGCTGTTCGAGGTGAATCCTCAGTTATCTTGTCTGGCCTCTAGCTTCTAATGGCTAGATTGGGTTTCTTGGGGGGTTAGAGCTATGAACAGGGTGGCCAGGACTGTAGGGCAGATTTAAAAACCCTCTATTTAAAGTTCTGGTGCAGTGGTCTGATTATGGGAGTCAGACAAGTTGGTCTGATTATGGGAATCGGACGGGCTGGTCCGATTTTCACAATAAGAAAAAGTGGTCCGATTATCACAGTTGATCCGATTTGAGGCTCAGATAGGGTGGTCAAATTTTACTTTGGTTCAATTTCCCTAGTCGAACAGGAGTGTCTGACTACTGCGATGGGTCGAGTGGCCCAAATCTGAGACTAGGACACGTGGTCCAATTTTGACACGTGGTCCGATTTTAGGAGTGGTCCGATTCTGGGAATCGGATCGAAAAAGTAGTCTGATTCTCGGAGTTGGATGGTCCAACTTTGGAGAAGCCTACTAAAAATAACCAAAAGGAAAAAACCCTAAATATCTAAAAGAAAATCTATGAATATACAGAGGTGTGTAAAATGGGTTCTAACCCCTATAACAATGAAAAAATTTTGAGCAGTTGTTTATCGCCTTGCGAAGGCCTAGTAGGTTCCTGGGGGGACAAGACAAGACTCGATGCTGATGCCTTGTATTTCTAGGGGTGGCAACTAGCTGAAAAGCAAAGCAAATAAAAGAAGATTGGAAAGAAAATAAAAGTGAGCATGAGAAAAAGATTAAGTGTCGCCTTGTGAGGGCTTGGTAGGCTCTTGAGTACCGAGACATGACCTAAGGCCGATGCCTTGTTCTCCTTGGGTCACTACGCTTAGCTCCATCCTTTTTACATGCTTGAGTATGGAAAACTAGAGGCTAAAAGGGTGCCCTTCTAAATGATAATATTTATTGATCAGGCTATAGGAGTCCTTGCCTTGTAAGAGCTACTAGTTGAGTTGTCCTTTGTTAGCTAGGCAGTTCAGACCACCACTTAGGATGACCTCTTTGATAGTTCTTTTTGGCTTGTTTGTGTTGGAGCAACATGTTAGTGACTAGCTTTCAGCTTTCTGTCAGATTATGCTAGGCCTACTCCTTGTGGATTTCCTACCTTAGTTTTGTCAGGGGTAGGGTGCGAGCTGTGATGTGTTTTGTTGTGTATTTATTTTGTATCAGATTGATGCTCTTTGTGGTTGTGTTTATGTGCGGATCTGTTTGTGAGATTCAACAAGCTGAGTTGCCCTATCCCATGGTCACCAATGAGCAGTGATTTTTTACTTCGAGAAGTGCTTAAAAATAGCCAAAAAATCTGAATTTCAAGGAAAAAATAGACTTCATCGAAGGTGGTAGCTGCAACCAGTATAATTTTAAGCAGCAAGCCCCTAGAGTACTTTAAAGACCCACGAAGCGATGGTTGGGAATTTTTCATAATTTCTTGGCATGTCAGATGAAACTCCGAGAGATCCCCGACAGTGGGAGACTTTGAGATGGATGCGTAGGATTTTTCAGACCTTGAATCGGACACCGAACGGCCAAAGACTGGCGAATTGGTGTGAAGGGGTGATCCAAAATAAGAATTCAAAGGGGATGACCCTTGGGGGCTACCCCAAAATTGATTTGGTGGGGGGGGGGGGCTGAAGAACAACCCCCCCACCAATTGCATTGATGATCTTCTTACTTCCCACACTCTCCATTTTCTGCCTCTTACATGAGCAATGGCTACCTAGACATGGAGAACCAAATCTAATCTTTCTCTCTCCTCCCTCTCTTCCCTTTATGTGCTATTCATACGCATGGTCTTGAAGGAGGAATCAGGAAGGAGATTGAAGCAAATGATGATGGAGATTAATGGAGATGCTGAAGATTAATGTGGAGCATGGAATTGAGAGCAATGGAGGCTCTGTCTGTTGGTCACGTAGTCATTAAATGCACCTTCGGTTTCATAAAAATAGGGTATGACTATTTTTTATGAAGAAAATGGAGTGTTTTTGACATTTTATGATGGAAATGATGTTCTTATGTGATAAAAATTTGTGTAAGTGCTATTTGCATTATGTTTAATTGATGTACATAAGAAAATTCTGATTTCATAATGATTTACATGCACTATTTAAATCTCGAAAACCCGAGATGCAGTTTTTAAAAAGGATAAAATGATGGTTTTGTCGTTTCAGGTGGGTGAAATGTGTTCCTATGGGGAAAAATAGAATATAAAATTGAATTTTAGTATGTTGGAATGGTTGGTATTAAAAAATCAGAAAATAATAGTGATTATTGATAAATAAATGCTTAAAAATAATAAAAATAGAAAAAAAATAAAAATACGCTTCATAAAAATAAGAAAAAAATATAATGAGTGTTTGTGAATGTATGGTAGTGGCGGAGCATGAGGTTTAGTCTTAGTTTGCTCTACCTTTTTGTCAAAGTTCATGATTTATCGCTTTTCCTACATCAAAACATGACAAAATGAATCCTTACACCTATGCAACGGAAGCACTACCTAGACGTAGGGGGTGGGGTGTTTGAATGATGTGATTTGGGTGCTGATTATTTTTTATTTTGCTAATGCATAGCATGATATAGAGTTCATTGGATTTTAATTTTAAGAGGATAGTAGCATGAGCGTTGTCTTGGTGCTATCCTTACATCACCACAATGAGTTAGTGAATAAGCATTGGAAAGCCTGGTTGTGCACAACACATTTCTGATTGCAAATTATGTTTGAGCACATTAGGATCATCCACTTTTGCACGTGCATATCAACCATGGTATGGGAATATGAAGAATTGGATGCATAGCACTTGTTTTCTATTATGATGACCTACGCTTGAGTGTGTGAGATAACCTAATCTGTAGGCTAGTCACGCATTTTTTTTGAAATTATTTGGTAAGGACACATGGTATCTCCTGGAATACGTTCAAAATAAAAGAGTGAAGTTTGTATCATGTGTACTTTATGTTGGAGCGACGCATCTTGGGGCTAATCCCCGAGGTGTAGGAGAGTCGTAGTGAGCCACCACGGCAATCAGCCGAGGGGTGCTTCCCTATGTTTGTGCTACGAGGCACTATGCCTATATGTTATCGGATCTCCCTCTAAGGAGAAGGGATGGTAAACATTGGACTATGACCCAATACAAATGTAGAATCAATTAGTGTAGAGTGAGGCTTAGACGCTCCTAGCCCATGAGGCCATGTGGTGGGGTTGTCTATTGTGTGCATGAGATCCTGGCTAGTGCCGTAGCTACTGTCGGCCCATTTTAGGTCCCATCAGTCCACAACTACATAGATGTTGTTCCATCCTTTTTTGCTCACTAGTAGGCCGGTAATGAAGTCATAGTAATGTGTGTCCTTTTGCCTTCGGGCATAGGCAATGGCTGAAGTAATCCGGTCGGTTTTAAGGTGTTGTCCTTGTTTTGCTAAGATGGCACACTATTGAGACAAAATCTTTTATATCCTTCCATAGGTCCTTCTAGTGAAAGCTCTTAGCAATCTTGTCATAGGTTTTAAATATGCCCAAATGACCAGCTCTAGGCGAGGAATGCATCTCTTGCACAATTTTTTCTTGAATGGAGAAGTGTATGGGATGGCAATTGTACCCTGAAACCATAAGAGACCATTCTTAAGTTGATATGGAGAGTTTTCTTCCACATGCCCTTGTTGTAGTTTCTGGAAAATGTGGTTGAAATCGGCATCTAACAAATAGGCCTCCTAAAGCTCTTCTATCCAATCATTATGAAGTTCCATGGTGGTTGGAACTTCACATGCCCACATTTTAGATAATGAATCAGCAACTACATTGTCTTTTCCCCGTGTATGTGTAATGTCAAAGTCATATTTCTGCAATGTAGCTACCCATCTGTGTTGTTTGGGGGTAAGGTTAGACTGAGAGAGGAAATACTTGAGGACCCTATGATCGCCCTTGACCATAGGGTCAAGAGAAACCATATGGACAAGAGCGACCCTATGGTCAAGAGCGACCATCTGTGTTGTTTGGGGGTAAGATTAGATTGAGAGAGGAAATACTTGAGGACCCTATGGTCGCTCTTGACTCTAAATGGCATGAAGGATGGCTAGCATCTCTTTGCCATATACATTCATGGTCATCTCATTTTCAGCAAATTTGCGGCTCTCAAACGCTATAAGCCCGTGCTCCTATAACAATACAACCACTATGCCTTTGCCACTGGCATCACATTGAATGGTGAATTCTTTCAAAAGATCTGGGCAAACCAAGATGGGAGCCAAGGTAAGCAATTCCTTGAGCTGATTAAAGCTCTTATCTGCTATGGCATCCCATAAAAAGGCCTCTTTCTTAAGCCTATCAGTCAAGGGAGCTGCAATAGTTTCATAATGCCTAATGAACCTGTGATAGAATGATGAGAGACCAAGAAATCCTCTAAGTGAAGTGGTATGTGCAGGTGTGTGCCAATCTTTTATACACTGCACTTTCTTAGGATCAGCCCTAATTTCATCTTTACTAACAATGTTCCCCAAGTATTCCACTTTTGTCTACATGAAAGAACATTTTGTCTCCTTGGCAAAGAGTCTATGTTGTCTCAATACATCAAACACCTACCTCATATGCCAAAGGTGATCCTTCACTGATCTACTATAGATGAGGATGTCATAAAAGAAAACCAACACAAATCTGAAAAGAAAGGGCTGAAGTATTTTGTTCATTAAGTTCTGAAAGGTGGCCGGTGCATTAGTTAAACAAAAGGCATAACCAAGAAATGATAAAGCCCTTGATCAGTCCGAAATGCTGTTTTGACCTCATCCCCTGCCCTCATGCGGATTTGGTGATAGCTTAACCCCAAATCTATCTTTGTAAAGTACTTAGCCCCCTTGAGCTCATTTGGCAAGTCATCTATGCGTGGAATGGGGTACCTGTTCTTCGCTGTGACCTTATTAAGATCCCTCTAGTCTATGCACATCCTGAAAGATCCATCCTTCTTTTTTACCAGTATCATAGGGGAAGCACATGGTGAAGAGCTAGGCTCAATAAATCCCATGTCCAGTAATTCTTTGACTTGTTTGGCAACTTCTTCTCTTTCACACCTAGACAATTTGTAAGGTGGCTTGTTCACAGGATTTGACTAAGGCTCCAGATCTATGGGATGATCAACTGCCCTATTAGGGGGGTAGTGCTGTAGGTGCTTGGAAGAGGTCCTTGTACTCTTCTAAAAGAGCTCTCAATGCTGAATTCTTTACTATTTTAGTGGACTGATTTTAATTTTCTTTATTTAACTGCAATATAAAGATTTGGGACTGTCTCTTGAACTCTTTCTTGAAAGTTTTGTTGATAATGAGTTAAAATTCACTATTATTTTGAATTCCTTGCAAGTGAATGAGTTGTCCCGCACTGACAAACTCCATACACAGCAAGGAAAAATCCATGGTTATAGTGCCCAAAGTTTTTAGCCAATCACAACACAAGACAACATCTATTCAAAATTTTCAGCAAGCTGAATATGAACAGCAAGGCATACTTGAGTGCTAATTTCTTCATCCCCATTGGCAACTTGCACCTTCAATGCCTGTTGTAAATCAATGGGAAAACACTTCAGCTTTGTCCATGACTACTCTATTGATGAAACTATGAGTGCTACCACTATCTACAAGAAAAACACATCCTTCCCATGAAATTTTCCCTTAATACACAATGTATTAGGGCTTTTGGATCATGTCCAAGCATCCATAGATATGGTATAAATAGTGGCAGCATGTATTTCAACATGTGGTTCATTCTTTCCACCCATATCACATGATACATGACCACCAGGGTCAAAAGGAAAAGAGTCATCAATGTCAAAGAACTCTTCTTGACCAAACTCTTCATCAGCATCATCTGTTTCAGCAGTCATTATAAAAGCATGTGCATCCTTAGGGTCCTCCTTTGAGTCCTCAAATACCAACATGCTGTGAACCCGTGCCTTATCATTTGTTAAAGCATATTTTGAGGCATGATTAGTTGTATACTTCTTGCCACACTTGAAACAAAGCCCTTTTTCCTTTCTTTCTTTATACAAATCCATGGGAATGGACTTTGGACTGCCAAAGGTTGAAGCATTTTTATTCTTGATGTCCCCTTGCCTAGTATCCATTCTCGGGCTATTTGTTGTCCTGAAATTACTTTGTGGACTTGAGGCATTAAAAGTGGGGTATGTGGGGATCTTAGGAGTGCTGAATGGTCCTCTTTGTTGCCCAAACACTGGCTGAGACGCCCCTCTTTGCTGTCCATGCTAAAATGAAGCATCCGAAAAATACTTGCACCATGAGTGCCTTGAATGCTGCCCACGAGTCTACTTGCTGATTTTCTCTTTTAATGTACCTCCACCATGTATGTGCAAATCCTTCCAAGTGGATGGTTGCAAAATGGATCTTTTGGTCATCACTACGGGGCAAGATGACAAAATAACCCTCAAGCTTGGAAAGCCACTCTTTGAGTTTAGCTAGAGATGACGATTTACCATTGAATTTTGAGAAAATAATATTGTCTCTCAACTCTCTTTCATGATTAGGTGGTTGTCCCATATATCCAAACTGAGACTGATCCATGTGGCTGCCCAAAAATGATCCATTGTTAGAGTAATTTCTGCCAAAAGATGGTTGAACTTGTTGTAATATTTCTGCAACAAAATATTAACGACTCTTGATCCCGCACAAAAGCAATTTCGAGTGATCTTTCATAACAACGAAACTCTGGCCTAAGAACTCCAACCGCATGCATTAACAATACCATACCCGCATGGTGCATATGAATCCGTAGCTTGAAACCGCAAGCCACCGTAGGAACACCTCTTCATGGGAAAAAAAAGGGGGATAATTTTTGCAAATTTTTTTAATGTATTAACTCCCTCCCCTTCAGCTGTTTCACGGTGGGGAGAGGGAGTATGTGTGGAGCTTGAGTGGTGGAGGGGCATGGGGAGGAGGCATGCAACCTGCCACTTGTGTGGCTACCCCCCCCTTCAACCTATATGAACCCCCCTCCCAAGCTTGAGGGGAGAGGAGGAAGGGATAATGGAGCTACTGCCCGTCGTAAGGAGCTGCTGCCGTCGTTGGACTGCTGCCGCCACCGCCGTCGACTGCTACCACCACTGCCTGCTGCTACGCCCCATCATCATCATCATCATCATCATCATCATCGTCGCCATCATTGACTTCATCTCCAACGTCATCCTCTCCATCATCCTCTCCACGTCATCTCCCTATTCTTCCAGAACCTTGGAAGCTTCTATTGAAGCTTCCCTAGGCCTAGTTCACCCCGTGCCTCTTGTTTTTTTTAAAACCGTGTCTTGCAAGGCATGTGTCCTCCTGCGCAAAGAAGGAGGTCTCGATGATAACATCTCCAAAAATTGTAAGCGGTGCCAAGGGGGAGTTCGCTGAGTCGAAATCTGCTACATCAATGGCTCCTAAGCAAAATTCAAGAGGAGCGCACATGGGAGCTTCCACCCAAAGTACAAGAGTGGACAATGCCCCGGTATTGAATGCCCAGGTTCCGAAAATTAACCCCACATGGAAAGGATGCATTAAGCATGTTTTAATTCTCATAGGGAAGTTTAAATGCATTGGAAAATTTATATACTCATTCAATCTACAAAGTTTAGTTGCATGTCGGGTATTTGCAATTGCTTGCACTTCCGTGGTCAAGGGTAGTTGCAATTCTTAACGTATGATGCATAAGTAAAAAGACGGAATTATGCAAAGGCATCCTTGTTGCATCGCGCAAAGGACAGGGCATATAACACGTAATGCACTTATGTAATAATTTCCTAGTTGTGACTCATGTATAAGATAATCATAGACGCCCATTAAATGATGTCCGAATAGTTGCAATGCATGGAAAGGATTTATGTACTTTGCAAATCACATGCGATGATAGTTACATTCTAGGTTGGGTTAGGCGATAAAGGGAGGATTAAATCAATGATGGATTCATGGCATCTGATCATGAAAGAATGATACACCCATGCATGGAGTTTTTTTATCAAAGCTTGAATTTGGGAAAGGATGCATCTTCATTAAAGTACTAAAGCTTGAATTCGATGCATAAAACACAGGGTTATAAGAATAGCTCTGAATGTCAAACAATATCGCATAGGGCATGTAAAAGAAAGATCTATGTAGATCCTTTAGTTGCATAAAGGCGAAAATGTCTATGGTCTCGAAATTGCATGGAATGATACATCTCACTCATCTTGCCATTACTTACATCTTTTAGGGGAAAGTACTTGCAAATTTAGAAGAAAGTATTTGCATCTTTAAAGGAAAGATCATCTTTAATCGTGGGTTGGTTGGATCAACTAAGTAATTTGCGTATAATTGAGTAGCTTACGTGAAAGTCATAAAGGTATGATTAGTTAGCATATGACGATCACCTCAATGTGCTAGGTAGGATTAAGCTATGTTAAAATTTTGCCTAGTATCGCACTTAGGATGCTGATTTAATATTCCCGATCTTAAGGGTCCTACCCACATTCTCGAAATGTTAGGGTTATCAAATCGCTCGTGCAAGAATGAGCTAGGGTTCTCACCCTAGGGATCAGATGACCAAACGCAAGACTTCCGCAAGGTATTTAGGGACCCTAGGGCCAAAATGTTTATCGGCCTAGTAAGGCTAGGGTTTTGGATTGGGTCAATAGGACTCCCAAGCCCTATATCTTGAACAAAGATATTCTTGACCAAGAAATACCGTTGGGAGATATAATCCCACAAGTTAAGTATTGACACCTATCTTGTGCAACAAGCTGCAACGTCTTATGATCTTGTGTCTAAATCACAAAATAGTACTGCTACACCTTAGACCAAGGTTGGCAAGTTTTAATTATAAATTAGCTTCTCTGAGATTCGAGTTGTTGCTCTACTACAATAATCCCTCTTGGGAACTGTTTTGCCAAGTTTAGGGCAGTGGTGAGTTGCCAAGAAGCAATTTGACCAACCAAGTTAGGGCGATGAGGTTATCCAGGATTTATTGACCACAATATAAGGAAACCTATAGTAGTGACAATTTGGGTCAACAGGGTATAAACCCTAACCCAAAGAAAGAGGGTAAACAAGCAACTCATCTTATGAAACCCTTGGGATCTTGCCAAGTCGCGATTGATCCAGGATCAAATGCTTGAAGCATTCGGGGAGAAGGAAACACACCTTAGTAGTTGGACGTACAAACGACCATTGGAATGTTCGTGATTGTACACTTAGATGCACTGTTTGTACTTCTTTGCTCAAGGAACTAATTTAGGAAAAGCAACTAAAGTTTAATGCTTCATGTTAAAAGCCTAGAGGGGAGAGGCAGTACCAGTTACCTCTGACTGTCTTCCTGACCCTATCCAAGGGGGTTGTTAGCCGCGCCGGGTATGTAGATCGAACCCACTGTGAGAGGTCTCTCCGTGGGTGCTTCTTGGAGCAGGAGGACCCTTGGGTGCTAGGGGAGGCTCTGGCCATAAATTCCTTACCTCCGAATCTTGCACAAGAGGCCGAGTGACTGGAGATGGGATCTCAAGGCCCACATACTAGTCATTGATAGCAAAGTAACAATGACCTAGAACCTATAGAGCTAGAGTCCCGATTTATGTTGTTTTAGGGGAACGGAATGGAACTATGCCTTATGGGCTGAGAGGTTGAGCTTCGCATCCCTCTCATTTCCCATTCTCCTTGGACCAAGTGCAGTATAAATCCGCTTCAACCTTGATGTTTTTGCGCAAAGTGGTTTGTCTGGGGCTGGACACTAGCTAACTCCTAGGAACTTGACCATTAGGAAAACCCTGATTGAGGTCGGTCCTAAGTGGGAATGGCCGGAATGCTTCTTCTTCTTGGTAGACTCGGGAAGACCTAGATCGCAAACCCTGTGACATTCCTTGTGAGTGCTAGGCGGTACTTTCTAGACTATCTTCCCGATGGGCTGCTAAGACATGACCTACAAGCGGACAGGGGGACACGTTACACTCGCATAGATGGCATGGATCCTTGTGATGGCTGGAAATTCCCCTCATTGCATTGTTCATGGGCTCCTCTTACCTATGTGAAGGCTCTCCCTATTTAAAAGTGTTGTTAGGGATGCCCACTCTCTCCAAAATACCTTGGGAGTTCATATTTGCTGCATTCACTGATAGGCCAGTCACTCTTTCAGCATGCATACCCAACCTATCCTCATGTTCCTTCCTTTACATTTGGAATTCCATCCACTTAGTGAGCTAGGTAGCAAGTGTGTCCATAGTGGTCTTCATTTGACCAATGCCTTCCATCGATTCTCTATGCCTCTTAGCATGCCTTGTCTCACGCAAACTGAGGGTGTTAGTGAGTGTGCTGAGGCTCCCCATGTCACGAGAGTAATCTTCATCTTTCACCTTAGCATTATTTTTATCCCTTTGGGTACGTGCATACCTTATTTGTTGCTGGAGATCATCATTTTCCTTAGTTTTTCCCTTGTTCCCTGCCATGGTTAAGTACAGTCCCATTAAACCCCCGCTCATTGTTTTGCTTGTAACTTGAGATAGGGAGCTCCGATTGACCTAATTTTTTGTTCAACTTGAAGCCAATGATGTCCTCTTCAAATTTAGCATAAGCATGCTGCTATAGGTTTAGTACAAAAAATTCTATGACAACAAATCTGTAGCTGTTTTATGCAAACTTGCACCCTTTTTTAGAGCAATAGGGGATTGTTTTGGCCTGTAAGGGATGGGTAGTGCCCAACTAAAGTGCCAAACTAATAGGGGGGACTGAGGTCTACCAACACTCTTTGGGGCTTGCTCTTCAATGCTTGTACTCACTCTTTACCTCTGTAACTGATTGAAAATATCCACAGCACCCTGTAGGAATTCAAGAGAGCTGAAATATGGTCCCTCGTCTACTATATGTCTGCAATCACTTTTTCCATGGCATCATACATTGCGTCAACATACATACACATGGTCTACACCATAACATCACTACTAAGCATGAAAATGAGCATTCCCATGACCATGTCACTCACACATGGGCATCATACATGCACTGTTTGTTGCATTCACTGTCATAACTGCATACATGACTGAATGTGTATCTAAAGATACATTTTAGCATTGATTCTTAGTCATACATCATTGCAAGTACATCAGTGGTACATCAATATGCCATATACATTAGTGGCATAATCCCAAGTACATCAATATGTCATAGACATCAATGGCATCATCATGACATGCCAATTCTCAGTTCCCCCAAAATACCTCTGCACGTGCAAACAAGTTTGGGCTCCAGATTACCGGGATGTGGGCAAAGTTCCCCTCGGGACGACGGGTTGTGCACCCCTTTAGGGTCTTTGATGGCAAGGGGGGGTCACCCCTCTTTTGTCTTGCCACCTCGCCTAGCATTGGGCTTTTCCTCACTCGGAATATACATGGCAAACATTTATTAATTAAATACCCAGCATGAGATGCATTCGGAAGTAGGAATTAAACCTTTTCATGAAATGCATGGAATGGAAAATTGGGGTCAAGGGTAGGGGCTTACCAGGCACCAATGACTCACTACTATCTCACCTCATTTACAATGGATTTTAGAGATTAGTTTATGCTCAAACAATCATCACAAGTCAAGAGATTAGGGTGAGGCAATCACTAAAAAGTAGTGAAAATTTCAGCATAGAATGGACCATTTTCAATGCAAAAAATCCTAAGAGAGGAGTGAGATTAAATTGGTAGCATATAAGCATTGAAACCTTCAATAAAATTCATGATTGATTACTTGAATCTCTCCCAGCAATAGGCTTTTTGGTTCAGCAATAGGATGGAAATAAAAGAGAGTTCAAGATAATAAAGAAGGGTTGAGAATCAGTGGGGGCCAATGTCCCAAGGTTTCTCTTGAATGCTCCAATTAGCTTCATGATGACAAAGCTTCAGCCAAGAATTGAGTCTTCAAGCTTGATTCTTCAATGGGAGAATGAGGGGTTGAGCTTCAGTAGCTCCATGCATGCTTTGAGGGCCATAGAAGAAGAACCTCCCCACTGAACCATGATCTTAACTCCTAAGCTTCTTTAACATCAGGATTGATAACAACAAGACTCTTTTGCATTGTTGGAAGTGAGACACCTTGGAAGTCAGAGACTCGTAGTCCCTTGATGAGCACTATAGGCGAATCATTCAACATGTTCTCACCTTCCTTTAAAGCAAGGCTATTCCAGAGGCTTACAGTGACAGTCTTCTTGCTGTCATCTGCTATTATCACATCTCGCTTGGGGATCTCCTCATTATTACTTTTCCTTCTAATGCTTGCTACACTAGCAACATTTTGTACCACACCAATCACATCTACAAGCTCTCTCTCATTCACATGAGGGCTAAGCCCATCAATCTTCAATCTGCAAGAGGCCGAAAGGAGAATGGATCTTGCAAAGGTTGCTGATCTTTGCTATGCTGCTCTATCGGATATTGATGCAACAATTCAAAAGCTGGAGGCTGATACAAGTGAAGACAGCATGCTAAGTGAAACTATTGGTCTTGATCAGATAGCTGAGGTAGTGATTTGATGGATAGGGATTCTAGTCACTAGATTAGGACAGAATGAGAAAGACCGCCTGATAGGTTTGGTTGAACATCTGCATCAGCATGTGGTTGGGCAAGATCATGCAGTTGATGCATTGGTTGAAGCTGTACTCAGATCCAGAGGTGGACTTGGAAGACCACAACAGCCTGTTGGGTCTTTCTTGTTCCTTGGGCCTACAGGTGTTGGAAAAATTGAACTTGCAAAATCTCTTGCTGAGCAGTTATTCAACAATGAGAATCAGTTGATAAGGATAGACATGTCTGAATTTATGGAGCAACACTCTGTTGCCAGACTAATTGGTGCTCCTCTAGGCTATGTGGGACATGAAGAAGGTGGGCAATTGACGGAAGCTGTGAGGTGAAGACCGTATAGTGTAGTGCTATTCGATGAAGTAGGAAGGCTCACTCTTCTATATTCAACTCTTCTCCAAATATTAGAAGATGGACACTTTACTGATGGGCAAGGCCGAACTGTTAGTTTCTCAAATACAGTGGTTATCTTGACTTCTAATCTTGGGGTGGAGCATCTCTCTCATCAAGTTGTTGCAATATCTGGACAAGGTGGACTCAAAGAACAATGAGAGGCGTGAATCAGAGACGAGGAGAGAGAAGACTCCATTAATGCTTCTAACTGTTGTCTTCCTAGTCTTTGACATCTGGGTCCTTCAATGCTCCTCCATTTTAGTGCCTATCCTTGTGTACTTGAAGCTTCTTGGATTTTTAATTGAAAAGGATGGTAATTGAGCATGTAAGGTAACTAAATGGATCAGAACTAGAGCTCTGATACTACTTGTCAAGAAGAGGACAGGAGAAAGAGAAGAAGAGGGAGTGTAGAAGAGAGAGAAAGACTGTAAGAAGAGAGAGAAAGAGAGTGACGAGGAGAGAGAAATACTAGAAAAGGAGAGAGAAATACATGAAGAGAGGAAGAAACCATGAAAGCTTGGAGAGAGAGGTGAAGATGAAAGGAGACTTGTATTATTATCTGATGGTCAAAAATCAAGTCCCTAATACCTTATATACTAACCATTGTAGCTAGTATTTCCCATGATTAAATTCCCCTCTCTTACGGAATATAAATAACTTATGGAATTCAAGAGATTTTAGGGCTTGCACTCAATAAGAAAACGGACTTAATCACTCATAAACACTATAGCAACTAAAAGTTACAAAGACTAAGATAAATTAAGATACTCTCTTACTCTTATTATTGTATGATGTTTCCTTAGGTTTACCAGGTCAGCTCATAGTAGCCTATTTTTGAGAGAGCATATATTTCACTTGATGGACTAGATTTTTGCACCCCCATGATACCACTTCTTTCATGCGCAACAATGGATGTATCATATGGGTTGGTACCATATATCTACTAACTAATGCATGCACATTGACCATATCGATAACCTAGAGTATGAGTTGTGGAGGATACATTGGGCCAAGAGGCTCAACATAGTCTGACCATTTACTTTCTACACAGGTCCTCCAAGGCCTATTGAGCTTCATGAGGGTGAGTAGATGAATCAAGCCTAGTGGGTATATCAGAAGATTATCCGGTTCATATGACCTAACCGTATTGTATTTTCACATAGATCTCATTCCTCAAGATATAAGGTGGAGGGATTTCTTGATCTCCCTAGTGAGTACCTAGTTTTAGATATCCTTAGTGAACCACCCAAATTTGAGACTCAGCAGTACCAAGTTGATTGTATATCATGTGACTTTTAAGTCAAAAAAAGCATTGTATATAAACAAAGAAATAATATAGTTGGGTTTCTTTTTGCTTTCCTTGACTTGTTAATTGTGTTAAATTAATCTACCTTGTTGCATATAGGTTCAAAGTGAACCTTGGCATGACTTCTTGGTCTTCCATATAATATATCAATCATCCATACACTCACTGGATTATGCTTGGCGATAAGATTTCATGAAGATCCTAAAAAAGATAAATTATCCTTTGGGATATTATCAAGAAAGGTGATGGACTTGTCATGGTGACTATTGCTTCATTGATGCTGAAAGATTAGCCTATCTTAATACAAACCTCAAAAGAATCAAAAAAACGGAAGTGCTCAAGGTTTTCATGATTTTTTTTTGAAGAGCCACATGAAAAAACTATTATAATTATGGATAATAAAAGTATCAATCAGGATTGTTATATCTACAATCAAGCTATTAATATTCTATGCCCCAGATAGGATAGTTCATATAGGAAGATTGAAATGGAATGACTTTATCATCAATGGATTTTCTAGATAACCAAGCCATTATTCCCTCCTTTTAATACATGAAAAACCACTTGTGTACAAAGAGATACTTGTATTCATGACTAAAGCCTTTTTCAAATGTATACAAAAACTCTCTTCACAAAGCTACATATTGTACATACTAAAGCAATAAAACTCAAGATTTGGATGTTGTAAAGATATATTGTCATGAATAATCTTGTCTATGTTACCCTAAATCTTTCAGGTATCCCTGCCACTAGTTTGTTTAGTCAATAAACAAGAAAATAAATTTCTATTAAAGCAAGTTAAATCACTTGCATTTAAGGCCTAAGGCATAAAGATTGAAACAAATGTTGAAACTTGGATCAAACAAATGGAAGGTTATTTTTCTACACTCGATATAAGTATATTCAATCAAGCTATGATTTCCAAGTTACATCACACTGATGAAGCCCAATCATGGTGGAAACAAGGGTGTCAAGATAAAGCTGTCTCTAAGTCATCCCAAACCTAAGAACAAGTCAAGATAGTTGTCTAAGGAAGATATCTATCTCTCTAGCCTACTAGATATGTAGAATGAATGAGTTTTTCAATTACCTAAGGCAACATGAATTAACAATGAAAAGGTGTTACTCTATTTCCTCTCTCTTTTGGAGTACGCCTTGAAGATGACTATGACACAACAAGTAACATGTTCTTGTCAAGGCTTAAACCTACCTTTGAATGGGCAATCTAAGGCCATGAAACATTTTGATGTGGAAGACATGTTGTTAAGAGCTCAACCTTTGATGGAATCTCCTCAAAAAATAAACTTTTTCCCTAAACCCTTCTATCCAAATTATGGATTCTCCTATCCAAAGAAAGATAGAGTTGATCTTCAAATGGGAAAGGGACCATAGATGATTTTAAGAGCCAATGTATACTTTCATGTTATAGAATATGTGTGGCAAAACTTGTATTTTAGACTTTTGAAAGTGTGGCAATTCGTTCTCTAAACCAAAGATTATAATTATTTAGCGAATATTTTTTATGAAAATAATAATGTAATAAAATATTTAAAGTGTTATTTTTAAACCCAAGATGGTAAAGTTTTCTTACTTAATAACGTAGAAAAAATATTGAATGAAAGATAATTCAACCAATGACCGTGTTATTGCAAAGAAAATAGTACAACTAAAGCAAGGTAAATCAAGTCAAAACACATCGATTAAAGCTCAACTTTACTGTGAGAAAATACCTATAAATAATGTATTGATGAGCCACAATGCAACATTCACTTGGATTTTCTATGCAAAAGCTTCACCATTCAGGTTGATTACACAAAGAGCAACTTGATTATCTTAGGCTTGTCATCCATCAGTACTAGGAACTTCATCATTTTCATGTAGTTTTGTTGATGATGATGGTGGTACTGACGTTGACCCTGTGTTAATATCCAATTGGTTTCGTCGAGTATTCACCACTAGGTTGATTACACAAAGAGCAACTTGATTATCTTAGGCTTGTCATCCATCAGTACTAGGAACTTCATCATTTTCATGTAGTTTTGTTGATGATGATGGTGGGGACGTTGACCCTATGTTAATATGCCAAAGCTCAGTCATAGGGAAAGTTCTCTACTGAGTATTGATGGGAAACATACAATCTTATGCAACTATCCAAGTTTGTACTTAACTTGTTCTGCACCTTATTTTTTAAAAAGGCCATAACACTAAACATTTTTTCATCCTCCACGGATCCTAAAATTATTGTTTCAACCAAGTCAACCACAAGGAGCTTTTAATCATTTCCTACATTTAAAAAAAAGGAAATTCCCTATCAACTACCTAGTTAAAAATACACATAAGTAGGGAAAGTAAATAATAGGGAAAGTGAAACATTTCCTAATTAGAGAAACTAGGGAATCACATTTCCTATTCGATTCCCTAGTTTCTCTAAGTAGGAAATGTTCCACTTTCCCTATTATTTACTCTCCCTACTTATGTGTAATTTTAACTAGGGAATTTTTTTTTCTTTCATATGTAGGAAAATTTTTCCACTACGTTTCCTTGCATATGGTAATTTCCCTATATAGAAAATTTCTTATGTGGTTCTAATTTTTCTCTAACTTAAAAATATTACATTTTTATTAGCTTACATATTTCTACTTATGTGAATTTCTAAGTAGAAAATTATATAGCAAATTTTCAACTAAAAATCTATATAGAGATTTTTTAATTAATTCAAATAAGACATAATACACATCTAATAGATTATGTTTAAAAAATTCACTATATAGGCCTTTTTTCCTACGTCGAGAAAAAATTCTCAAATAGATAATATTTTCCTATATAGGCTTTTTTTTCTATTTCAGGAAAAAGCTTATATATAGATAGTTTCATTTAAAAAGATTATTCAAATAATCTATATGATGCTATAATATGGTGATACTATATTCTTACTCAAGTTGCTCCCTAATGGCTAATGAAATGGTAAATAGAGGCGTCGAATTGTACATTACCTCAATGTAGAATTGAAATTTTTCTATCACTTAGGTCGATGCCAACGCTAGTAACAAATTTCTTGGCAATTTCTCAAAGGAGGGCTTGCTCATTGTTGTTAGGAACTTCCACTTAGTTATCGATGGTTATGGCATGCATGTCCCTCTACAATACACAAAGATGTATAAACATGAGAACATGATAAGGATATTATAAAACCATGATTAAGATTGATTAACAAGGCCTAGCCTAGCTTAGCTATTGCATGTTGGAGTTCTTAAGCATAACAAATAATTGCATGTATCACATTGTCGCTTGTGTCCCCCATGATTGCAATAGACAGAGAAGCTAATGATGATGATGATGTCATGGTGTAAGTGTTTCTCTTGTATTCGAGTAGACAATTAAAACTATTCTTTGTAATGGCTACCCACTAAGGATAATAGCTATAGGAGCTGCCAAAATCTATGGATTCTTCTCAAGACTTGCAATACTCTCCTTCCTTGCAAAAGAACATGTCTCATGTTGTATACAAATCAATGGCCATGACGTGCTCAAAATTAATCATTACAAAGAATGGTGCCCTCATGTGTCTCCTTCTATTATACACAATTAAGACACCCGAATTGGAAAAACATAGGAATTCACTTGGAAGCACAATTAAAAAGTCTTCTTAGAGACAATGAATGCATACCTTTATTCCATGAAACACAAGAAAGGTTCTTGCAAAGTCACAGAGGAATTCCCCAAGATTTGTTGAATGAGTGATGTAGTGAACGGTGATAGTGGATGAGCCAAGTCGGTTTGGTCAACTAGAAATGCCCAATCTATTGAATGAGTAAGAGGCCAATCATAGACCTGCAACCTAAGCAGCCTACCTAGGCCCTACAAAGGGGGGTGATGCAGTTAGATTTCAAGTGGTATATCCATAGTAGAT
Source organism: Lygodium microphyllum (assembly GCF_053477565.2). Classification (NCBI taxonomy): domain Eukaryota; kingdom Viridiplantae; phylum Streptophyta; class Polypodiopsida; order Schizaeales; family Lygodiaceae; genus Lygodium; species Lygodium microphyllum. Next base: position 100,778,273 of record NC_141160.1, read on the forward strand.
TAGCTATGCTAGCAGCAATGTGTAGAAAGCGTGGCGCTTGATGGGTGCTACATTTTCTAGTGCTTGAGGCCACTCTGGTGTCATGTAGTGCTTGTGGGCTGCTGATCAGATCCAAATAGCTCCTCCCCTACATTGTTTTGTAATTCTAAAGGTTGCAGTTGTTGTGTTTCCATTCCTAGATGGTGCTGCTTATTGCCCTCAGTTATAGTTTAAATTGAAGGCACATCTTGTGTATGCTATAGCTATGTAATTACCTGAAGGCATGATTGGGGATGCTCTTGACTGGGTTGTTTTGAGCCTTCACTCCACTTATATTTTACTTCCTTACTGCTAGGATACTGTTGCTTAAAAGTTCTTCCTACTAGTTGAGTTCTGACTTGTTTGACTTGTGCTCGGACTTAATCTGGCTGCTCCAGGTGGATAGGTCACTCTTCATGCTAAAGCACTTATGTTCTACTACTATTGTTGCTCCTTGTTCATGGATGTTGTTTCCAATCATCACTTATCATTGAACCCGCATTGGAGGCCTAAGAGGCTAAATCCTATGCTCAAAGCTGCTCAAATACTTGTGCTTTTTCCAAGCACAATACAATTAGCATAGATGCACAACACACTTATTTTTCTTACTTTGTAGTCCTAAATTGATCCTGTAACTATTGTGCTTCCTCCAAACTCCCTATCAACCCATCTATGTCTCTTAGGCTTGTCAGTAATCCTAAGTGCAACTTGAAGATTCTATTTCTCCAATGCTTGCCAGTGTGACTATACAATTTGTACATATACAAGGGGTGCCCACTTTGGACTTTGGCCATTGGCCTTTACCCCAATAGGAAACAAGTGCAATATAAGTCGAGAGTGATACTATGCCTTATGGACAAAGGGCTTGATGTACTAAAATCCCCCTCATTTCTCACTCTCTTTGAATCAAGTGCAATATGAGTCGACTTTGGTTTGAGTGTTTTGTGCAAAGCATGATGCTAAAAGACTGATGCTAGAAGATTGTTGGGTGATCCTTGTGGGAACAACCAGAACCTTCCCCTACAATGTGGACTCAAGCAAGTCTATATGACAAACTCCATGGTATTCCAAGGAGTCCTAGACAGAGTCACTTAGAAGTATCTCTTAATGGGCCACCAAAATTTGTATAACTGAATGCTCTTCGATTGGGCATGTCACACATGGTATCAAAGAGAAAGAAAATGAATAAGTTAGCAATAATCTAGGCATATGTTGCCTTAACATTTTGGCTTGTAAGTCTAGGACCAAAAGTGTTGAAGCTATCCTAAAAGAAAATGTTTAAATGATATGGTTGTAAGTACCATGCACCTTCTATAAGCATGAATATTGAGCTCTACAAAAAGAAATTCCGCTTGAGGAAAATCAAATCACCTAAATCCATAAAAAGGGGACCTGTAGATTGAGACCCTTCAAATTATTTCAATGTGGCAAATAATGATGAATACCTAGAGTCTATCGAAATCATGGAAGATTATTAGAAACCCTAAAAAGACATGTTTAAGATGTAATAAACCTTGCACTTAAAATTCGTTGTGATGATCGTTGTATTGTGTTTGAATCAATCATCTTCTAGCTCGCAATGATCAAATTGTAGCTCCACCTATCATGCAAATTGACACACCAGACAGTAGTCGATGATTACAATAAAGGAGAGCGGAAGGGTACCCCGTCTAAGGCTATAAATCCTTAACATTAATACCATTGGCATTGGATTTTTGGGACTGAAATGCTTCACGAGAGGGATATACATATATATATGTATATGTATATATATATATATATATGTATATATATATATATATATGTATATATATATATATATGTATATATATATATATATGTATATATATATATATATATGTATATATATATAGGAGATAGAAGGGTGAAGAGAAGGATATAGAGAGGGGAAGAGATAGAAAGTGACACAAAAGGAAGGATAGAGAAGTTGGAGATAGAGAGAGCAATTCGAAAGAAGGACAACACTGGCATCATCCCATTTTCTCCATGTTGATATTTCCTTCTTGCCCCTTGCTCTTACCCAAATCCATCATCCCTCTACTCCTCAAGAATCACTCTTTCGCCAAACCAAGAGCATATAGACCAGAAGATGCTTTAAGGGATAAAAAAGGAGACAAGTTAAGGCAAAGAGATCACACTCAAGAAGATCAATTCAAGTTGTGGGAGCATCCGACAACTTCCTAGTCATGATGCAAGCCTCTCACATGCCTCGTATAAAGTTAGATTTCCCTTTTCGAAAGAAAATGCTTAGAAGGATAATTGATCTAATAGTTGAAGACAAGCTACTACTGACAAAAGTAAAGGTTAGACTAGCATGATTAGTAGTATGATTTTCTTGAATAACAACTTAATTCTAAATTACATGGTATAAAACTCGTGGATGAGATTATGCTTATGAACTACACCTCCCCTAAGGGTATTTGCATGAGCCATTCATCAAGGGGCTAGTTTATTTGCATGGAGGGCTACTAGGACCGACCTTGGATGCAAGAGGTCTCTCCATAGGGAGGATGTTAGGCTAGGAGGTGACAAGGGTGCCATGGGCCTCTGGCCATAAATCCCTTGGGTTTTCCTAGGACCCCTATGAGCTTGGGATGGTCTTCTAGAAGGCCCCGATACTAGTTAAGGGTATATAGGTGGGTCATGTGCCATGAGAGTTGGGACATGAGTATCCAAGTACTTTGGAGATGGATCCCAATTAAGGACGAGGTGCCAAGGTAGCATTGCACCTTAGAGAAGGTGCAATGTAAATATATTGTTTGTTGATTGCTTTTAAAATATTTTTTGATATTTTTTTTGTGTTTGATAATAAATTACATGAAGGAACTTGTGTTTAATGGTTAATTAAGAAATATCTATTTGCATGGCAAACATAAATATGTTTGGTTAATTAAATAACTAGAATATACCCTCAAGAAAATCAAGGGAAAGGGGGGGTGGGGTCGATTGGAACCCTAGATGATTAGTCTTATGTATGGGTGGCCTTGGTGAGTCGAGAGTTTTCCTTCAAGCTTGAAGATAAAAAAGGTCAGTTATATGCAACTTTCAAGTGATGTCTTGAAGGGAAAAAATCATCCAAAATTTTTCAAAAAATAACCATGGTTTGAAATTCTTCTAGAACTTCATTCTTGGAATAAAAACTTACAAAAAGTAGTAGAGAAAATTATTGCTCTTTGGGTCATATTTGATGTGTTCCAAACAGTATATGCACCATTTTAGCTTTGATTTGGATGCTTCTTGTTGGATAGCTAATGTATAATATGTGGGCGTGATGTGAAGATATATTTGATAGTAATTGAATACATATGTCATAATATATCAATGTAATCCATTGTACATGTACTTTTTGGGCATTTTTAATGCTTTTTGGCCTTGAAATTGATCATTTGATACTTAAGACTTGTTCATGCACTTGAATATTGATTCATCACATAGTATATTATTGGTTTTTCAAAATTAAATTATCATAATATAAAAAATGACTCAAATCACTTGAATTAATAGTAACAAGTTAACAAAATACAACTATAAGATCTATTTGTATTGTATGGAAAAAATTTGATGCAGGAAGAGGTCTGTGGGACTCACAATAGGTGAGGATGCATGTCTTGAGCTCATGGATGAGACCATGGAGGAAAAAAACATTAGATACGTAAAAACATGAAGTTTTTACATTTGATATCCATATGCATTTTAGAGACCTTGATCCTGCACATCAAGAAAGCTAGCACATATTTAAAAGATGCATGGAGGATTATTGAGAATATGTATGGCACTTTCATGGAGGCAAGGATGATATAAATAAAGTAAATATTTCATGGTGCATGGCATGGTAATCAAAGCATTAGTGACCATGCTACAAAGATAAAGTAAATTGCAACAGACCTTGCTTCAATTAATGCACCTATGGATGGTGATGACTTGGTTTCTATTACCTTGGATGGACTTGGCCCTATATACAAGTCCTTTAGCACTTCTATCTCTATGAGGGTATGACATTTAGGAGTTGATTGCTTTGTTACTTATTGGAGAAATATAATTGGATCTTAATGCATCTAGCAGTGGAAAATTTGCGAGTCAAGATAGTGTATTCTACCATCAGAGAGGATGTGGAATTCATCAAGGGCTAGAGGATCTTCATATGGTCTTGGAGATATCTTTGCTTATGGTCATAGGTCTTTTGGTCATGGATACTTTATGTAT